>NW_025721613.1:0-604384 GCF_922984935.1 Meles meles
TTATGGGTCTGTTTATCGGTTTGCCTCTCTCTCTTTTTTCCCCTTTGCTCCTTTCTTTTTTGAATTCACATACGAGTAAAAACTTAATGGTATTTGTCTTTCTGTGGTTTATTTCACTTGTCATAATACTCTCTAGATTCATTCATGTCACTGCAAATGGCAAGAATTCATTGTATTTATGGCTTAGTAATATTATATTATATACCTATATCTGATGTCTAATATGTATTACATATCTATATATCTATACATATCTCTATATATGACATATATTATATATCTATAGATTATCTATATAAATATCTATACACATGTATAGATATAATTTATATACCTATTTATACATATATATATATATATTTATGCATCTGTATAGATTTATATAATGGTATAAACACCTTTTCTTCTTTAGTCATTTATCTGTTGATGGACAACTGGACTCCTTCCATATTTTGGGTACTGTGGTCAAATATACAGTATTGCTTATGTATGCAAACTATTGAGAATGTCTGTGGCTTTTAGACATCAACTTACATTTTATAAGTTACTTATAAGAAAAAAAGAAAAATTACCACAAAAATAGAGTGACTGGTACTATATAATTATTTTGTCAAATCCCTATTATTTATTTTTCTGAATTAATGGAACCTTTGTCTTAAATCCTGAAATAGGATGGAATGGCATTGTTCTTAAAGAGTTCACAAGGTGAAATTAATGGACTCCTAAGAAGCAGGACTAGTGGGAACTTTGTTACATTTCTACAGAGCAGATCCTCTGAATTACTCTTATTATGGTCCCCATCATCTTGTTTCTCAGGCTGTAAATGATGGGGTTGACTACTGGGATCAGGATAGTGTAGGAGACAGCAAGGACCTTAACCTCTCTGGAGTTTGGAAGGATCTTGGGCATGAGTAAGTGTAAACAAGGATCCATGCAGGCCAGAGTCAACATGACTGGAACATCACAAAAGAAATGGTTGATGGTTTTGGATCTATTCTAAGGGATTTGGAAGTCATATGCAGTGTGGGCATAGGAGTTGATTGAGCACAGGATCAAAGATCCTCTTATGGTCACCACACAAACTCTTTTGCTCATACAAACAGCATAGTGGAGAGGAAAGCAAATTTGCTGCATAATGATCATAGGCCACAGACGTCAATAAAAATCCATCTGCATCAGATAAATTAATGAAAAAGAAACTCTGAGTTGCACATTTGTTTCCAGAGAGATAATCAGAAACCATCTTGGGGACATTCCTGGAGATATAGTTCAGGTCCATGAGGGAGTTGACTAAGTAGAAAATGCATGGGTGTGTGGAGGTGGGTGTCCAGGATGATCATGGACAGGTTACCAAACAGAGCGACCATTAGGAAAAGGAGAAAACTGAGAATGAAGAAAAACAGGACAATTCTTCATGGTGAGAATAACCCCAATAAGAATAAATCAGTTGATGTTTGGTTAATGTTTTCTGTGTGTCATTAATTTAGTTTCCCCTAAAGGGAGACACATAATAAGTACAGAAAAAACAATCTCTTATTAATTCATTATTTTAGTTCCACTCTGACTTATTCAGGACACATTGCCTCTCTTAAAAAAAATTAGCACATATCTTGAAAAAAATCTCCTCATAGTTAAAAATCTTGATGTCATACGAATATCAAACTCCAAAATAGTTCATAGAAATGTGTAAATTTGTAAGGGTAATATATTTCTGTGACTTTATTAAGATACCCATATTTTATTTTTCTGTATAAGTTTAGTTATTATCAATGGCAGTCTTAGTACTTGTTATATATGCATTGTAAGGCAGTGTAAATGCATAAATTATAGACCCGTACATAAATATATTTTATGACACACAGGCAGTGATTTTTTTTTCTCTAATTAAGCCCTAAGATTTCTGAAATTATAGTAGTCTATCACGACACGGTGTAGATATATATCCTTTTGGTTTGTTCATTTGTTTGTTTTGGTGCCAAGACAATTATCTACTTCATTTTCCCCCAGAAATCTACAATGAAGAGTTATTGACAACTATAAGTTATAAGAAGCCGATTTGGTCCTCCTCACTCTATATTCAAATGCTTTAAAGAAACTCCTTTCCTGACAGTTTTCTCTAAAATTTTATTTTAGCTCCTTGGTTCTGCTTACGCTCTCTGAAAATATCTGTATTATTCTTCTGCTTCTCAATAATTATATAACAGTTAGCATTGCTTTATGGCACCTCTTCTTATTCTGTTTGACCTTTTGATTTTGTGTATTTAAAACACTTTCAATTTTTTGATAAGTGTGAGTTTAGCTCCTATATGTATCAATCTCTGTCATAAAAATCAACTAACATAATACAGAAGTAAATCTACATAACTTTAAATGAAGTGGGAAACAGAGTAGAGGGTGGAATCAGAGATAGAAAGGTTACGGACATATTGGGTGAAGAGGTTTTAAGGAACAGACACTTAAAAAGAGTAGGGGAAATGGCATTTTGAGAATATTCTAAGTAGGAAGGAGTGGAGAGAATCTTCTCCAGAAGGAATACCATCAGTGAGTAAAGCCCAGCATGCTGTGCCTACAAAGGATTGTAGTGCTTCACACTCTCATACTTTTCTAGGATCAAAGCCATCAGAATATTGAGGAATTCTTTGTATGAAAGATAGACACACACCCATATAGTTATACTGAATTAAAAATGACCTACATAAATGCCTGGTTGTGGATATTAAGGAGGTACGTATTGCATGGAGCACTGGGTGTGGTGCATAAACAATGAAACTTGGAACACAGAAAAAATAAAATTAAATTTAAAAAAAGATAAAGGCAAGACCCTTTTACAACAAAAATGAGAGAATTTGTTAAATCCATACTAAAAATGTCATGAGTTATTTAAAATGAAGGGTCAAATAATAACCTTTTTTAAAATAAATGATAATAATTAATGTAATAAATGTAATGAAAGTTTGAAAATATAAATTGGTGAAAATCGACCAGAAAGCACAGTAAAACACAAAATTTGACACTTAGGACAGAAAATAGAGTGAGAGGAATAATAAAAGATGACCCAACATATACTTATGGGCATTTCTGTAAATGTGTATGACATTCATTTTTTTTGACACAATATTTATTTATTTTTAATTTAATATTACAAAAAGACCTTTTTTCTTTCTTTTTTTGTATCTATGAAAGAATCATGTTTATTTAAAATTAACACAATTTAACAATTGTCAAATGGGAAGAAAGAAATTACAGAAAAAAAAATATAATCATCTATATATGCCTGGTTTGCTTATTTCTTTCAAAGTGAATGGGAGTCTTAAAATTGGGCTAAAGGTCACTTTACATGTTATTTTCTGTATCTTTTGAAGTACACCATCTATAATCTAATCATTTCTGGAAAGTTTTGTTATTTTTCAGGAAACATTAGAAATATAGTTTCATGAACAATAAAGATATACATCAGGCTCCTTATTCTGTTATTTGGTGTTGTTTTTGTTTTTTTGCGGGTTTTTTTTTATTTTTTCAAATTTTTAAAATTTTTTTTCAACATAACAGTATTTAGTGTTTTTGCACCACACCCAGTGTTCCATGCAATATGTGCCCTCCCTATTACCCACCACCTGGTTCCCCCAACAACCCAACCCCCACCCCTTCAAAACCCTCAGGTTGTTTTTCAGAGTCCATAGTCTCTCATGGTTCATCTCCCCTTCCAATTTCCCTCAACTTCCTTCTCCTCTCCATCTCCCCATGTCCTTCATGTTTTTTGTTATGCTCCACAAATAAGTGAAACCATATGATACTTGACTCTCTCTGCTTGATTTATTTCACTCAGCATAATCTCTTCCAGTCCTGTCCATGTTGCTACAAAAGTTGGGTATTCATCCTTTCTGATGGAGGCATAATACTCCATCATGTATATGGACCACATCTTCCTTATCCATTCATCTGTTGAAGGGCATCTTGGTTCTTTCCACAGTTTGACGACCATGGCCATTGCTGCTATAAACATTGGGGTACAGATGGCGCTTCTTTTCACTACATCTGTATAAAAGAACTTTTTTCTAAACCAATATATGATTTACAATATTGAATGATGATATAAAGAACACAGAAAATTAGCATAAATAATCATTAAATGGTATTTTCTTGAAAATACTCAATATTGGGGTGCTTGGGTGGTTCAGTGGATTAAGCCTCAGCCTTCAGCTCAGGTCATGGTCTCAGGGTCCTCGGATGGAGCCCAGCATCAGGCTCTCTGCTCAGCAGGGAGCCTGCTTCCTCCTCTCTCTCTGCCTGTCTCTGCCTACTTGTGATCTCTGTCAAATAAATACATTAAAAATCTTAAAAAAAAGAAAATACTCAATATTGTCTTGAAAACAATTTCTTGATAATCCTCAAAATGAGGTAGACTGGTATTCTAAATTCACCTTGAGAGAAATTATGATAATATGAGAAGAAATCTAGACAGCCATGCATATAAAATAACATCACGTTTCAAATACTGTTATATATTTTATATGTGAACAATAAATTCTAGGAGATGGAATAAAGCTCTAGATGCATATCCTCAAACATAACATGGTATGTAGCCACGTTGACAGAATGGGAAGGGGAGGCAAAAACGATGATGTAGGAATGGGATGACTCATCATTCACAGTGGCCTGAGTTACAAATCATGGCCTGGTATTTTGGATATTTAGAAATCAAATATTAGAGATGAGCATATTGTTTTAAAAACTGAGAAAGTATTGGGAATAATTGTAAATGAATTTGAAGTATTTTCCCTGGGTGTCAAGAGGCACAGGTTATGGGATCATAATTTTATCCTGTGGTTTGCTGATGCCATTCCATACATTCTTGGGATAATACACTAAAGTGATAAAAAAGTTATTTCAGTTAGTAATTTCCACGTACTCAAATTATTGCAGATGTTCATTTCCTAAACTACCTTGAAATACCTACATCATGGTTCTGGGTCTATGTGAAGCAACTGATTTTCAGTTATTGGGTGGTCATGGTCAACTTGTAGAGGAAAAACTGGGAGAGCTGGTTGTGTTCATAAGTTAAATAGATATTGCATTTGACACAGAAGCCACATTAGATATTGAATATCTGTTTATAAAGTCTGATCTGTAGAATTATATTTTTATATTAAAATACTTAGATTATTTCCCCATTACTTTAATTTTACTCAACGATGTAAAGAAAACCATTCTATTTACTTTGCAAAAGATTTGCACCTGCTTCAATCTTTTAAACTTCACTAGAACTTTTGGGTCTAGCATCGGCATTACTGACAATAGACAGTGGAGAAAAAGGGAAAGAGATGGTTTCTTAATGCGTTGGAGAACTAAGGCTTGAACCTGAAGGAGGTTCATACATGGCAGAGAAAATAGGACTATACGCTTCCATTGACCATGTCAAGATTGGTGCCAGGAGTTAATTTTATTTAATCCTGACCAAAGTCTCTTGAGGTTGAGACTACATCAATATGAGTGCAGATAGTCGCTGTTGATAAATCAAGTTTCAGAGATTTAAAGGGAATTCTTTGGATTTCTTGTATTAACATAGGTGGTAAATAGATGCAGATATTTATATGTGAAATTTCTATTTAAAAAGAATACTATCATAACACTAAATATTTTAGGCAACAATTAGGAAATAACAAATGCTTATTTTTAACTACTCAGTACTTAATAGAAATTAAAAGAAAATTTAAAAGCTATTAATTAAAAATGCACTATTGATGAAACAGCATGAAGAATACATACACGTTATTTAAGCCTAAGTAGCTTGGTTTAGTGCTTCTATATTGTCATTTCAAGAAATTTCTTGTTTCCTCTCATTTTCAGTCTGAATCACATTTTCTCTTGTTCTTGGCAACCATAAAACTTTAATCAACAGTGTAGAAAATACACACATCACTTCCAGATCCTCTCAGTGAACTCTGACCCATGTCCTGCTCCCATACCAAAGTTGCCCTAGGTGGGTTTGCTTACAAAGATCAATCTTCTCTTTATTACCTCCTCTGTAAATTGCTTTGTAAATGTATATATTCAGTTTATTCCTCCATCATAATGAGAAAGTTCCTCTAAATAATGGTATTTATAAATAATTTGGGTATTACCATTTTTTATTTTAGTTTAAGAATATTTAATAAGCATTATCTATATTACATATGTTATTTTCCTTGTTTTCCATGTTTGTGTTCAATTGCAAATAAAATTTGAAAAACCTCTCACTTTATTGATGCACATATTTACAGAATAAAGCGATTTTTCAAATATAAGATCATTATGATAAAGATTAAATGTGGATTCCAGGTGATGAGACGTAATTTAGTTAAAACTGTATAGTGATCCAGTGTCAGATCTGGAAATGTGTCCTCTAGATACCAGACAATGAGGAATTTTCTTCTGAAGCAGACAAATCTCAAAGAAGGATCATTGGGATCTCTAAATAAGTGTGGACGCAATCATTTTTGTCGATTGCATAGTTGGAAAAAGAATGTGCATTTAACAAAGAAATTTCTAGTTTTTGCCTAAAATGTTTTAAGAATTCTCAGACTAATCTTTTATAATCATCTGAATGTAAAAAAAAAAATCGCCACCAGTTTTCATATAAATTTGGATTGCTTCTTCTCATTTCAAGAACCCTGTCATACTTTTATGTGAACTTTACCAAATTAAGGTTCTTTATGGACCTATAGGGGAAGAGTTCTCTAAAAGACCCATCAGATCTTTTTCCCCAGGACTTCCTTAAAAGTACTGGCTGCATGAAGTCCACCTTGGTTCTTTGGAAAATGTGTTCATACTTGTATCTGTATGTCCATAGATAATTATTTTGCATTGCTATTAGTTATCCAGATTTTACAGTATCGTGAAATGACTTTCCTAGAATGAATCAGATTACTGAGAGGAGAATCCACTGGAATCTAGCCCAGCACAAATCCCTACAGTATCTCTGCAATTTCATATATGGACTTTTTCATGCCTTCTAATATTTTCACAACAGTTTCTATTAAAATGGACAAAAAGTACAGAGTTCAAAATGCTTTAGTGACTTAGGAATTAATGTGCTTCTTAAATATTTAAGTAATGTGTATTTTCATTTGTTTAGATAGATATAGAGCTTGTAATCTTAAGAATTTTATTGTACACAGAGATCTAAAATGCACAGTATTTGTATGTGCATACATCTGTGTGCTTCTATATATACCTTCATGAAATATCACAATAGCAAATCAGCACTGAAAAATAGGTAGGTAGGTAGACAGATGTATGGAGTTATATCTGATTCACCAGTATATACTTTGACTTTGGATTCACATTGAAAAGAAGTTTATTTTGCTTTATTGCAAAACAAGCTGCAGATTTTTGGAGCCAATGTTAAATCTAATGCTAGCTGTCACTTACTAGAAATGTAAACACGGATTAGTGAATCCAACTCTCTGACCTTTACCTCATAAGTATAGCAGATCAAAATCATGAGATATGATCTCACACTTCCTAGAATGCCTGTAATTAATAATTGAAAAAATAATGAGTTTTGGAGAGAATGTGGCGAAAACACAACACTTGAGCACTATTGATTGGACTATATATTACTACAGCCTTTATGGAAATTGGTATAGAAGTTCTTCAAAAAGTTAAAAGTAAAACTCCCATAGTCCCACCTCTGGCTATATACCCAAAGGAAGTAAAATGATATGAAATCAAATTTGAAGCTATACTTTACTCTTGTAATCATTATTGCGGTGTGACTCATAATGGATAAAATATGGAAATTAATTTTACATGTTCATTGACAAATAAATGGAAAAATGAAATAAGAGCAACATTTATGAACCTGGAGGACATTAAAAGGAGTGAAATAAGCCAAACACAGAAAGACAGACACTTACAATAATTACAATTGTATATGAAATCTAGTAGTCCATCTTTAAAAGCAAAGAGTAGAATGGCAATTGTCAGTGACTGAAGGCAGGGAGAAATGGGAAGATGTGGGTGAAATGCTAAGTTTCCAGTGTACATGTTGAATAAGTTCTATTTAGAGCAATTTATATGTAGTTAACAAAATTGTATATTGGAAATTTTCTGTTACTATGGATCTCACCAGTTGGTAGTATTCATACACATACACACACACACACACACACAGAAGCTAAGTGAATTTGTGGATATGTGCTTTGTAGTGATTATTGGAAAGTGTAAGTATCTTAAATAAAGCTGTGCACCGTATATATGTGTGTGTGTGTGTGTTTATTATATATATATATCTATATATATATATCTATATATATATCTATATATATATATTTGTCTATTATTCCTAAACAAATCTGAAGGAAAAAAAAGCAAAAAAATGACAAGACTGAATTATATAATTTATACTGGATACGTCAAATCTGAGTGGCATGAGTGACCCATGCACACTAATTGTGACATTTTTTACTATCTTCACTATTGCCACTAAAATCAACATTGTTACCATCATACATTTTTATCCATACACATATCATCTTTGGATTTCTCAGGGACATTGTTCCCAAAAAGTTTCAAAACACTCATTGATTTTCACAAAGCATCCTACTTTGCTATCACAGATGTAATTATTACTCCACTGGAGACTTAGTGATAGGCAAATAAATTTTTATTTTATGTCTTTATTATTACTTATTTTTTAAGTTAACTTTAAAAAAAGATTGTATTTATTTATTTGACAGAAAGCACAAGCAAAGGGAGCAGGAGAGGGATAAGCAGGCACCCCTCCAACCAGGGAGCCAGATGCAGGGCTCACTCTCAGGGGCCTGGGATCATGAGCAGAGCCCAAGGCAGAAGTTTAACTCCCTTAGCCACCCAGGCGCCCCAAAGACAATTTTTTTAATACCATAGTTAAATACAGAAAGCAGTAAAATCGGGCAAAATTTGTGTTAAAAAAATAATCCTATCCCTTTGGGCCCACCCATTTCCTTCATATATGGACCTGCACATAGAAAAAGTTTACATTTTTGAATAAAGATGCAAAGTATGTAAAAAACTTTAAACTGATGCAAACAAAAACAAAAACAAAGGAAAACCAAGGCAGAGGAAGGTGTTTAAACTTTCCTTGACTTGTTGGAATGGTGGTAACAGAGAGCTTTATGAGGGAATCTGTAGGGAAGGAGGGCAAACAAATTCTCCACTTAATAAAAAGTAAAAAAAAACAAACCAAACCAAACCAAAACAAAACAAAGCTTTAAAATCGATCCCTGGTTGTAGACAAGTTCTCCAAAACCAGTAGCTGGCACCCCTGCAACAAACAAAGAGGGAGAAAATTTCCTGGGTTATCTCAACAATCAGGTCCTTTTCCTCTGCTGAGGGTACTGGGGGGTTTCCGGACTGTACTCAGTTGGGTCGCCAGTGCAGGGGCTGGGCAGGCTGACCAAGCTGACCAGTCTGCTCCCTTCCTGATGTTGGGCTCCAGTGGGTTGCCCCAGCTGCCCCCTCCTACCCCGCTGCCCCCTCCCGCCTGGCCTGCCACCTGCTCCACCCAGAGGCCAGCCCCATCTCTGTGGCAGCTGAAGCTGTGCCCCTGCCCCTGGAGGCCTGGTCCATCTGGCCTTCAGTGGAGGGTCTCCTGGCCCCCGAGGCCTCTCCCGCTCTCCTGTGGCCTCGCTGCTCTTCCTGAAGGAGAAGCCCCTCCACCAGAAAGACTTCTGAAAGGAAAAGTGCTTCTTCCTATTTCTCGGGCTCTCTCGCTACTGGGTTAGTGCAGGGCTGGTCCCTGGCCTTTGGGGGAGACATCCAGCAGGGGACCAAGGCGGCCTCCCTGTCAAAGGGCGCAGCCTAGCATGTCTTGGCGGCCTCCCCACTCCCAGGGCTCCTCCTTCTCGGCGAGGTAGCCTGACTTCAGGGGTAACCATGGAGGCTCCTACTTCTGGGCCACGGGTGGGACGCCGCCCTGCTCCCAGCAGCCATGGGCTCCTCCAGGTCTGGGCTCCAGCACTGCCCTTGGCCTGCAGCTCATCCTTTGGAGCCTGGCTAGGCTGGGATTGGGAGAGGTGGCGCCTTTACCTGCAGGTGATGGGACTGGTGGGGAAATGGAAGGGGTGCATGACAGCGCCAGGAATAATGGGACACTGGAAATAACAGGGGGAGGCTTAGTGTTTTTTGTTGTTGTTGTTGTTGTTGTTGTTTTGTTTTGTTTTGTTTTTGTTTTTGTTTTTTAAATAAACATTCTTAGGATGTATTTTGTGAGGCAGATTTACAACACTACTGTCTTGATTAAGAAGGAAAGGGGAAAAAACACACAGAAAAAAACAATACCCACATTTTCTAAAAGATCATAGTCTTAGGAGTTAATTTAAACCACAGGAACTTTTCACTTATCTCATCTTAGCTGTACCAGTCAGCGATAATATGCCTCTTTCAAATTCAATTATTTTACTAAAAATACCTTGGTTTGGACAAATTCTCACATTTGCAGGTCCATTACCATTCATACATGTGCTGTGTATTTTGTCAGAGAATTATAATTATTTAGTGACCGTATTTACGTGAATATAGTATTAAGTGTAGACCTTAGTTTAATTTACCATAGAGAAAAGAAGTGCATTGATGATTGTAGATGTCAGCCATTGATTAAAATATCAATTCCACTATATTTACTACCATTTTACAGTAGAATACAAGGTACAACAACAATTCTTTCAAGAATTCTATAATGTTTTGTCTAAGGCTTAAAGAGAGTTTCATTTTTTTTTAAACACACAAGTATGTAAAAATTTATTTACTTTTTTTTTTTAAAGATTTTATTTATTTATTTGACAGAGAGAGATCACAAGTAGGCAGAGAGGCAGGCAGAGAGAGTGAGAGGGAAGCAGGCTCCCTGCTGAGCAGAGAGCCCGATGCGGGACTCGATCCCAGGACCCTGAGATCATGACCTGAGCCGAAGGCAGCGGCTTAAACCATTGAGCCACCCAGGCGCCCGGCCATTGTTAATTAAATGCTTAAATCTATCCATTGTTGGGGTCCCTGGGTGGCTCAGTGGGTTAGGCCTCTGCCTTCAGCTTGGGTCATAATCTCAGGGTCCTGAGATAGAGCCCTGAATTGGGCTCTCTGCTCAGCGGAGAGCCTGCTTCTCCCTCTCTCTATGCCTGTCTCTCTGTCTATTTGTGATCTCTCTCTGTCAAATAAAAAAATTCTTTAAAAAAATCTATCAATTGTTAATTCTAATATTTTATTAAATAGTTTCTTTATTGATTCTAATCAAAATTATCTTAAGCATTTAAATGATAAGTAACAATAAAAATACCCATAAGACATGTACCCTTTGTTATCATGCATAGTTACAAACATACTGGTTTCTCAAGCTGATATTGGTCCTCCCATCATCCTATCAATGAAGTCATTTTTCTGAATAGAGTATTTTGCAAACCACTGTGTATACTTTGCTCTCATCCCTGCTCTTGCCATTTTAGATAACTCCATAAAGACTCATGATCTGGGGACATCTTTGGAGATTAAGGAGAATACTTGATGTTTTATGAGTGTATTCACTCATAAACTCACTCAGTGTGAGAAGTGAATACAATTCTCATGTCTCATTCACTGAGATATGAGTAACATTAAAATAGCAATTGCTCATCATATCTCTAGGACAAAATTTAGAAACAAGTTCTGATAATTTGTGTAGCTGTTTTAATAGTTGAGTTCAAGTTTATTCAGTGGGTAAACAAATATATTTATTCAGATCTTGAATATTATGTCTCTCATGTATAACTTCTTTCTTTATTGTGGCTATTAATTCCTTATTGAATATATCATTTGCAAATATCTTCTCCCAATCAGAAGTTATGTTGATTGTTCGCTTGGCTGTGCAGAAGCTTTTTATCTTGAGAAACAGTACTTCATTTTTCTTTTGATTCCCTTGCCTTTAGAGACCTGTGTTGCAGGAAGTTACTGTGGCTGAGGTTGAAGAGGTTGCTACCTGGGGTTCTCCTCTAGGATTTTGAAGGATTCCTCTCTCCCACTGGGGTTTTTCATCCATTTTGGATTTTTTGTTACATGTGGTAGAAGAGAATGGGCCAGTGTCGTCCTTCTGCATGTGACTGTCCAATTTTCCCAGCATCATTTATCAAAGACATTGCCTTTTTTTCCATTGGATATCCTTCCCTGCTTTATTAAAGATCAGTTGGCCTTAGAGTCAAGGGGTTTTTTTCTGGGCTCTCTGTTCTATTCCATTGAGTGATACGTCTGTTTTTGTGTCACTAACATGCTGTCTCGATGATCACAGCTTTGTAAACTTGCTTGCAAACAGAAATTGTGATGCCCCAAGCTTTGGTATTCTTTTTCAACAATCCCCGGGCAATTAGGGGTTTTTCTGGCTACATGCAAATTTTAGGATTGCTTGTTTTAGCTCTGGGAAGAATATCAAGTTTATTTTGATAGGGATTGCATTGAATGTGTAGATTGGTCTGGGCAGCTTAGACGTTTTCACAATGTTTTTCTTCCAATCTATGAGCATAGAAGTTGTTCCACCTCTTTGTGTCTTCCTCAGTTTCCTTCATAAATCTTCTGTAGTTTCTATGGTACAGATCCTTGACCTCTTAGATTAGGTTTATTCATAGGTATCTTATGGTTTTGAATGCTATAGTAAATGGAATTGAAACCTTACTCTTTCTCCATTCAGATTGTTAGTATATAGAAAAGCAACTGATTTCTGTGCATTCGTTTTGAGTCCTTCATGTTGCTGAATTGCTGTTATTTCATGTAATTTAGGGGTGGAGTCTTTTGGGATTTTCTCATAAAGTATATTGTCATATGCAAAGAGAGAGTTTGACTTCTTTGCCAGTTTGAATCCATTATCTTTTTGTTGTACAAATGCTGAGGCTAAGACTTCTAATACTCTGTTGAACAAAAGTGGTGAGAATGGGAATCCCTGTCATGTTCCTGACCCAAAGGGAAAAGCTCTCAGATTTTTCCCATTGAGAATGACATTTGCTGTGCGTTGTTCAGAGATGGCTTTGATGAAACATGTGCCTTCTAACCCTATATTTTGAGGAGTTTTCATCTGGAAAGGATGTTGTATTTTGCCAAATGATTTTTCTGCATCAGTTGAGAGGATGATATGGTTCTTGTCATTCTTTTGTTAATATGATCTATCACATCGATGCACTTGTCTATGTTGAACCTTCCTTGCATCTCAGGAATTGATCTCCCTTCATCATGAATAGCTCTTTTAACATTCCATGGGATCTTGCTGGCTAGTATCTTGCTGAGTATTCTGGCATTCTTGTTCATCAAGACTATTGGTCTGTAATTCTCCTTTCCAGTGGGGTGTCTGCTTTTGGATCAAGCTAATGGTCGCCTCATAAAATGAGTTTGGACACTATCCATCCCTTCCTTCCTTGCTTGCTTTCTTTCTTTTTTTTGAAACAGCTTCAGTAGAAGAGGTATGATTTATTCTTTCAATGTTTGGTAGAATTTCCCTGGGAAGCTATCTCACCCTGGAATCTAGATTTTTTGGAAGCTTTGTGATCACTGCTTCAATTTCCATGCTGGTTATGGGTCGGCTCAGATTATCTATTCTTTCCTGTTTTGGACTTGGTAGATTACAAGTTTCCATGAATGCATCTATTTCTTCCAGATGGCCTAATTTGTTGCTGTATAGTTGCTGATGATATGTTCTAAGAATTCACTGTTTCTCTTACATTGGTCATGATCTCTCCCTTTTATTATTACTATGAATCAAACATAATGCCTGTTATTTTCTACACTTATATTTAAGCCGTGATGGATGAGTTGAGAGTAGCATTTGCTCTATTGCCATGTGGTCTGAGTTACCCGCAACTGTGACCTTCATGGGGTCTAATGGCCAATGTCTTCATTAATATCCATGTAAGTGTTTTAATTAACGGTGCCTCTAAGTGGCACATTTAGCTTTGCGTTGGTTGAGACTTTCAGCCTCACCATGACCTTCAGTATAAATACAGCTCAAATATTATCTTTTCATCTTGTAGGACAGTTTACTTGTTTTCCTTTAAAACATGGTTTCCAGGTGATAATATCAGTCAGGGGTGAAACTGAGAAAGCCAACAATAACTGATCAGCTGACCTGTATGTTGCTTGGTCACCAGAATGAGGCTAATCTGAGAAATCCCCAATGATTGGCCAGGGCATAGTGATTACTTTGCATAGTGGTGACATCACATGAAGATGGCATTGTGATGTCCTGGGGCAGTTATAAAAGCTTGGCAACAGCACAGGCTGCAGTGTGGAGAGAGATGGCAGTTCAGTCACTGCTCTTCCTGCTCTTCCTTGACTTCTCTGCCCTGTTCCCTGCCCCTGCCCATAGCAAGCCCCTGCTCATTCCTCCTGTCCTGGGCCTCTCTCCGATACTCTACACACCACCTTCATATCAGCACCTATGTCTGTGCCCCTCTGTGGTCCTGAGAGGCCTCAAATCTGTGCATTGTGTTTCGTAGACACATTTATCTTGGCATTGGATGAGTTATAAATCATGGCATGGTATTTCGGATTTAGGAATCAAGATGAGAGATGAGTGTATTATTTTAAAAAACTGAGGAAGGGGACGCTGGGTGGCTCAGTGGTTTAAAGCCTCTGCCTTTGGCTCAGGTCATGATCTCAGGGTCCTGGGATCGAGCCCAACATTGGGCTCTCCGCTCAGTGGGAGCCTGCTTCTCCCTCTTCCTCTGCCTGCCTCTCTGGCTACTTGTGATCTCCGTCTGTCAAATAAATAAATAAAATCTTTAAAAAATGAGGAAGTACTGGTAAAAATTGTAAGTGGGTTTGAAGTATCTGCCTTGGGTGTCAAGAGGCATAGGTTGTGGGACCATCAATTTATCCTATGGTCTGTTGATGCAATGTCCATGCATTCTTGGAATAATATCCTAAAGTCATAAAAAAGTTATTTCACTTAGTAATTTACATGTTCTCAAATTATTGCAGATGTTCATCTCCTAATCTACTGGGAAATACCTACATCAGGGTTCTGGGTTTATGTGAAGGAGTTTATTTTCAATTATTGGGTGGTCACTGTCAACTCGCAGAGGAAAAACTGGGAAAGCTGGTTGTGTTTATAGTTAAAGAGCTATTGCATCTGACACGGAAGTCACTTTAGATATTGAATATCTGGTTCAAAACTCTAATATGAAGAATTATATTTTCATGTAAAAATAATTAGATTATTTCTCCATTATTTTAATTTTACCCAATGGCATTATGGAAGCCAGTCTACTTACTTTGCAAAAGATTTGCATCTGCTTCAATCATTGAAACTTCACTCGAAGTTTTGGGTCTAGCCTCAGCATTACTGTCAATAGGGAGTGGAGTAAAAGGGAAAGAGATGGTTTCTTAGTCAGGTGGAGAATGAAGGCTTGAACCTGAAGAAGGTCCATACATGGCAGAGAGGATAGGACTATACACTTCTATTGACCATCTCCTCAGGGTGGAACCTACCATATGTGAGATTGATGCCAGGAATTTATTTTTTTTATTCCTGACCAAAGTCTCTTCAGTTTGATACAACCATCAATATGAATACAGAGAGTTGCTGATGATAAATCAAGTTTCAGAAATTTAAGGGAATTCATTGGATTTCCTGTCTTAACACAGATAGTAAATAGATGCAGGTATTTATATTTTTAATTTGTATTTTAAAAGAATCCTATCTTAGCACTAAATATTTTAGGCAACAATTATGAAATAAAATTGGTCGTTTTTAACTGCTCAAAAGTAAATAGAAATTAAAAGAAAAGTATTAAACCTATTAATTAAACATGTTCCAGAGATGAAAGAGAGTCAAGAATTTATACAAGTTATCTATGCCTCAATAAATTGCTTTGTTTCTTCTATATTGTCATTTCAAGATATTTCTTGTTTCCTATCTATTTCAGTCTTAATCTTATTTTCTCTTGTTCCCTGCAATAATACAGCTTTGATCAATAGTGTAGAGAATACACACATCACTTCCAGATCCTCTCAATGAACTCTGATCCATGTCCTGCCCCAATACCAAAGTTGCCCTACGTGGTTGTGCTTACAAAGATCAAACTCCTCTTTATTATCTCCCCTGTAAATTGCTTTGTAAATGTATATATTCAGTTTATTCCTACTTCACAATGAGAAAAGTCCTCGAAATAATGTAACTTATACATAATTTGCATATTACCATTTTGAATTTAGCTTAATATAATTTAATAAGCATTATCAATATTACAGATATTCTTTTTCCTAGGTTTCAAATGTTCCTATTCAATTGCAAATAAGACTTGAAAAACCTCTCACTTTATTGATTCACATATTTACAGAATAAAGTGATTTTTCAAATATAGGATCATTATAAAGATTAAATGTGGATCCCATGTGATGAGAATTAATTTGGTTCAAACTATATATGATCCGTTGGCAAATCTAGAAATGTGTTCTCTAGATACCGGACAATGTAGAATTTTATTCAGAAGCAAACGAATCTCAAAAAAAGATCATTCAGATCACTAAATAAGTCTGGTCACAATCCATTTTGTCTGATTATTGCATAGTTGCAACCAGAATGCGCCTTTAACAAAGAAATTTCTATCATTTTCCCTAAAATTTTATAAGAAATATCAGACTAAATTTTAATAAGCATCTGAATTTAAAAAACAAAAATCAATTTTCATATAAATTTGGGTTATTTCTTCTCTTTTCAAGAACTCTGTCATAATTTTGTGTGAACTTTATCAAAATAAACTTCTTTACCCACCTATGGGGGAAGAGTTCTCTAAAAGACCTCGCAGACTTTTTCCACAGGACTACCATGAACTTACTGGCTGCTCAAAGCATACCTCCGTTCTTTGAAAACTTTGTTCATACTTGTATCTGCATGCCCATAGATATTAATTATTTTGCATTGCTATCCGTTACCTAGATTTCATGGTATTATGAAATGACTTCCCTAGAATGTATCAGGTTGCCGAGAGGACAATCCTCTGGAGTCCAGCCAAGCACAGTTCCCTGCAGTATCTCTGCAATGAGTCATACATGAAATTTTTCATGCCTTCTAATGTTTCCACAACAGTTTCTGTTAAAAAGAAAACAACTTATTTGTGAAGCATAACAAATAACATGGAGGACATGGGGAGATGGAGAGAAGGGAGTTGAGGGAAACTGGAAGGGGAGATGAACCATGAGAGACTATGGACTCTGAAAAACAACCTGAGGGTTTTGAAGGGGCAGGGGGGGGGTGGGAGGTTTGGGAACAAGGTGGTGGGTAATAGGGAGGGCACATATTGCATGGAGCACTGGGTGTGGTGCAAGAACAATGAATACTGTTACGCTGAAAGGAAATTTTAAAAAAAGTAAAAAAAAAAAAAAAGCAAGAAGACAAACAGCAGAGTTCAGAAAGCTTTCATGACTTAGGGATTAAGACTCATTTAAAATAGTTAACCAATGTGTATTTTTCATTTGTTTAGATGGTTATAAAGCTTGTGATCGTAAGGATTTCATTGTACACAGAGATCTAAAATGTATAGTATTCGTATGTGCCTATATCTGTGTGTTTCTGTATATATATCGTCATGAAATATCACATCAGAGAAGCAGTACTGATAAATAGGTAAGTAGGTAGAGAGATATATGGAGAGATATCTGATTTATCAGCATATACTTTGTCTTTAGATTCAGACTGAAGAGAAGTTTATTTTGCTTTATTGTAAAACATGCTGCAGATTTTTGGAGCCAATGTTAGATCTAATGCTAGCTGTCACTTACTAGAAATGTAAACATGGATTAATGAATTCAACTCTTTGAGCCTTTAACTCATCAGAAGAGCAGATCAGAATCATGAGATATGATCTCACATTTCTTGGAATGATTGTTATCAATAATTGAACAAAATGATGTCTGTTGGAGTGGATGCAGATAAAAAACAACACTTGAGAACTATTGATGGGAATATAAATTAGTACAGCCATTATGGAAAATAGTATAGAAGTTTTTCAAACAGTTGAAAGTAAAACTATCCTAAGTTCCAACAATCCCACTTCTGGATATCTATGCAAAGGACATAAAATGATATGAAATCAAATTTGAAGCTATACTTTACTCGTGTAATCATTATTGCAGTGTGACTCACAATAGCTAAAATGTGGAAATTAATTTGACATATTCATTGACAAATGAATGGAAAAATGAAATAAAAGTATCATGGATGAACCTGGAGGTCATTGAGAGAAGTGAAATAAGCCAAACATAGAAAGACAAACACTTTATAATTACAATTGTAAATGAAATCTAAAAGTCAATCTTTAGAAGAGTTGAATGGCAATTGTCAGTGACTAAAGGCAGGGAAAATTGGGAAGATGTGGGTCAAATGCTAAGTTTCCAGTATACATGTTGAATAAGTTATATTTACAGCAATTTATATATAGTTAACAACATGGTATATTGGAAATTTCCTGTTACTGGAGATCTCCCCAGTTGGTGGTATTCTTACACACACACACACACACACACACACACACACACACACACCACATACACAAGCTAAGTGAATTGGTGGATATGCACTTTGTAGTTATTAGGAAGCGTAATTCTTTTTTTAATATTTTATTTATTTGACAGAGAGAAATCACAACTAGGCAGAGAGGCAGGCAGAGAGAGAGGAGGAAGCAGGCTCCCCGCGGAGTAGAGAGCCTGATGTGGGCCTTGATCCCAGGACTCTGGGATCATGACCTGAGCCGAGGGCAGAGGCTTTAACCCACTGAGCCACCCAGGTGCCCCAGGAAGTGTAATTCTTAAATGAAACTGTGGACCTTATATATATGGAATATTTGTCAATTATACCTAAATAAATCTGAAGAAAAGGCAAAAAAAAATGACAAGACTAAATGGGATAGTTTATACTGGATGTGTCAAATCTGAGTGGCATGAGTGACCCATGCACAGTAGCTGTGATATTTTTTTTACCATCTTCACCATTGCCACTAAAATCAGCATAGTAACCATCATACATTTTTTATCCATACACATGTCATCCTTGCATTTCTCAGGGACTTTGTTCCCGAAAAATTTCAGTACACTCATTGGTTTTAATGAAGTATCCAACTTTGCTCTATTATTATTGCTGTCACTATGACTGCACTGGAAAATTAGTGACAGGCAAAGAAAATTATATTTCATTTTCTTATTTTTGCTTATTCTTAAAATTAACTTAAAAAAAGAAAAAGATTGTCTTTGTTTCACAGAAAGCACAAGCAAAGGGAGCAGGAGAGGAGTAAGCAGGCACCGCACTAACCAGGAAGCCAGATGCAGGGCTCACTATCAGGACCCTGGCATCATGAGCTGAGCCTAAGGCAGAAGTTTAACCAACTTAGCCAACCAGGGCCCCAAGGACATTTTTTTAAATATTCTAGCTAAGTACAGAAAGTAGTACAACTAGGTAAATTTTATAAGAAATCATCCTATCACTTTGGGCACACCCATCTCCTTCATATATAGGCATGTCCATAGATTGACAAAGTTTATATTTTAGAACAAAGATGCAAAATATGCAAAAAAATTAATAATGATTCAAAATTTAAAAACAAAAAAGAATCACAGCAGAGGAAGTTGTTTAAGTTCTCCCGGACCTGTTGGAATGGGGTAACAGTGTGATTTAGGATGGGATCTGTGGGGAAGGAGGGGGAACCAAATCTGTCACTTAAAAAAGAAAAAAGAAAAAAAAAAGACATCCTTGAAATCAATCCCTGATTGTAGACAAGTTCTCCAAAACCGGTATCTGGCACCCCTGCAACAAACTTGAGAAAAGTTCTTGGATTATCTCAACAATTGGGCTCTTTTCCTTGCTGCATCCACCATGGGGCTTCTGGACTGCAGTTGGCTGGGCCTCCTGTGTGGGGGGCTGTGAAGGCTGACCAGAATCACCTGACTCTCCCCGCCTTTTGGGGCTGGAACTCCTGTGGGTCACCCCCGCAGCCCTCATTCTGCACAGCCCACCCCATGCCCAGCACCAATGCCAGCTCCCCCAGGCCAGACCCATCTCTGAAGCAGATGGAGCAGTGCCTCTGGAAGTCAAGTCCACACCACGCCCTCCCAGATCTGCCGCCACCTGCTCCCAGAGGCAGTGCCCATCTCTGTGGAGGCTGGAGTGGTGCCCCTGGAGGTCTGGTCCTCAGAGACTCTGGCCTCACCGGTGGCTCCCCCTCCCCAGCCACTTTCCCGCAGTCTTCCTGCTCTGCCTGAAGGAGAAGCTGCTCCCCTGGAAAGACTCCTGGAAGGAAAAGCACTTCTTCCAATTTCTCGGGGTCTTATTGCTGGGTGAGCCCCAATCCATTCCACAGCCTTGTGGGGAGACTTCGAGGAGGCGGCTCAGGTGGTCTCCCCATCAGCGGCACAGCCTAGCCCGTCTTGCTGGCCTCACCCTAGGGCATCACAATGCCTTCTTGTGATGTCACCACCATGCCCTGGTGAATCACCCAGGCACCCACAAATTGGTCTCATTCAGGTGGCCAGTCACCATGTAGCTCAGCTGGCCAATGACCAAGGGCTTTTTCAGTGACCCTTCTGACATCATCGAATGGAAAACAGGTTAACTTTCTTTCAGGATGAAAAATTCATCTTTGGGATGTATTTATAGTGAAATTCATGGTGAGGCCGAAAGACTCAACCAGTATAAAGCAAAATGTGTCACTCAGCGTCACCATTCCCTGAAATGCTATCGCCAGTATTCATGAAGACATGGACCATTAAACCCCATGAACTGTCACACTTCATGGGTAAGTTCATAATATGATGCTACTTTCCACTCCTCCATTAAAGCTTAAATATAAATGTAGAAAATGGTAGCTATTATGTTTGCTACGTCTTCCCAAAATAAACTTAAACCAAGAAAGGATGATGCTGTGTCCCAAGTCATTACCTTCTGCCGAAACAATATTTAGCTCTCATAGACGGGGGAGAACAAAATCCAGCCTGTCAGCAGGTTCACTGTCTTCATGTCTAGCTTCCAACACAAAGCAGTGGGAGGAGGACTTAAGTTTGTCTCCTCCCTCAAATACAAGTCAATATTTATCAGGTCATTCAGAACACACAATAAATGAATCAGAGATCTGAGAAAAAAAATGCTGCAGGTCTATAAGTAGAAAAGGGCCCACCATTCGGAAGGGAGGTGGTGTTCAGATTTGAATCTGGTGTTATATAGCTTAGGGGTGGGAACCTGCCTGGGGAAGCTACCACAAAGTCTTCTTAGCAGCAGATCAGAAAATGGTAACATTTAGAAGTCTGCTGCTGTGGGGGTGTCCCTGGCTTAAAAATGCTCAGGTAAGGAAGCCAGGTGGAATCCTGAGTGTGACAAGATTGGTCTCAGGATCCCTGGGGTGACATGAAAATGGGTGCTGCCTGAGTATGGCAGAGTTCCCAGACTTAAAAAAGTTAAAAACAAACAAACAAAAACAAAACAGAAAAACAAAACAAAACAAAACAAAAAACAAAACAAAACGAAACAACAACAAAAAAAACCCTATCTTTCCACCGAACTTTAGGAGCAGGAAACCTGCCTGAGAAGAGAGTGTCTAGATGCCAGTTTTCTGCTCTGTGTTGACATAAACTGCTTGCTACTGCATGGTTGTAGGATTGTTTTCCAGGGATAGGGAGGCAAAAGGCAGAAGCATAGGAGATCTGCTATGAGAGGAACCACACATTTCCATGCTAAACATTTGGACATCGGTGGTGAGAGTGGACAAACCTGGTGTGTTCCCGAACGTAGGGGAAAATCAGTCTTTCTCTGTTGAGGATTATATCTATTGTGGGTCTTTCATATATAGTCTTTATGATGTTGAGTTATATTCCCTCTCTTTCTACGTGGTAGCGAGTTTTTTCAAAGAAGATGCAGTATTTTGTGAAATGCTTTTTCTGCATCTATGGAGAATGTCATATGGTTCTTGCGTTTGTTTTTTATTTTATTTTTTGTCCATTTTTTAATGTGGTCTATCCCATTGATTGACTTGCTGAGGTTGAGTCACTTTTCAGTGCAGGAATAAATCCCTCATGGTCATGTTGAATAATCCTTTAAATGTACCATTGGATCCTGTTGGCTAGTATCTTGGTGAGACTATATGCATCCTTGTTCATCAGGGATACTGGTCTGTAATTCTTTTTAGGGGGCATTCTTCTGTGGTTTTGGCCTCAAGGCAATGCTGGTCTCATAGAAGGAGTTTGCTGTTTTCCTTTTTTCTATTTTTTTTTATACTTTCAGAAATATGGGCATTAATTCTTATTTTATTACTTGGCAGAATTCCCCTGGGAAGCCATTTGTCTCTGGATACTTTTTGGGAAACTTGGTAACTAATTCAGTTTTTTCCCCTTTTTGCTGGTTTTGGGTCTGCTTAGGTTTTCTGTTTCTTCCTCATTGAATTTTGGTAGATTATGTTTCAAGGACTGTATCCATTTATTTCAGCTTGCCCAGCTTTTTTGGCATGTATTCGCTCATAATATTTCCATATGATTGTTGCATTTATTGGGTTTTGCTGTGTTTTCTCCTCTCTTGTTTATGCTTTTATTTATCTGGGTCCTTTCTCTTTTATTTTTGGTAAACCTGATTAGAGGATTAACAATCTTATTAATTCTTTCAAAGAACCAGTTCCTAGTCACATTTCTCTGTTCTTTTCTTTAATTTCTGTTTCTTTGCTTTCTGCTCAGATCTTTTTTTTAAGGTTTTATTTATTTATTTGACAGAGATCACAAGTAGGCAGAGAGGCAGGCAGAGAGAAAGGAAGGGAAGCAGACTCCCTGTTGAGCAGAAAGCCCGATGTAGAACTCAGTACCAGGACCCTCGGATCATGACCCGAGCTGAAGGCAGAGGCTTTAATCCACTGAGCCATCCAGGTGCCCCTTTGCTCTAATCTTTATTATTTCTTATCTCCCACTGGATTTATGGTTTATGTCCTTTTTATCTCCAGTATCTTTAAGCATAAGATTAGGTTGTGCATTTGATACATTTCTTGTCTCTTGGTGGGGGGGGAGGGGCTTGTATTGCTATATACTTACCTCTTAGAACTGCCATTGCTGCTTCCCAATGGTTCACAACTGTCATGTATTCAATTTCATTTGCTTCCATGAATTTTTAAAGTTCTTCTTTAATTTTCTGGTTGACCCATTCATTCTGAAATAGGATTCCTTTTAACCTCCATGAATTTTTGGTCCTTCTATGTTTTCATATGTTAGATTTCAAGTTTCATAGCATTGTGGTCTGAAAATATGTATGACATGATCTCAATCTTTTTCAAAAAGTTGAGGTCTGATTTATGATCCAGTATGTAATCCGTTCTGGAAAACTTTCCATGTGCACAGAAGAAGAATGTATTTCTGAATGCTTTAGGATGAAATGCTCTGACTATCTGTTAAGTCCAGCTGGTCCAGTGTGTCAAAGCCCTTGTTTCCTTGGTTATCTTCCGCTTAGACGATTTGTCCATTGCTATGATTAGGGTGTTAAAGCCCACCATTATTGTAGTATTTTCAATGAAATCCTTTAAGTTTATTATTAATTAATTTATACATTTGACTACTCCTATATTATGGGCATAAATATTTACATTTGTTAGATCTTCCTTTTATATAGACCCCTTTATAATCATATACTGTCCTTCTTCATCTCTTATTGTCATCTTTGGTCTAATACTTATTTTCTCTGGCAAAAGGATGGTTCCTCCGACT
The DNA here is from genome assembly GCF_922984935.1 of Meles meles. Lineage (NCBI taxonomy): Eukaryota > Metazoa > Chordata > Mammalia > Carnivora > Mustelidae > Meles > Meles meles. The sequence goes on from NW_025721613.1 coordinate 23,689, forward strand.
TTCTTTTGATGTCCATTAGTATGATAAATCATTCTCTACACCTTCATTTGAAATCTGGAGGTGTCTTTCTGTCTGAAATGAATCTCCTGTAGGCAGTGTACATGAGTCTTTTTTAAAATTTTTTAATCAATTATGTTATCCTTTGTCTTTTAATTGGAACATTTTATCCATTTATATTTAGAGAATTATTAAAATATAAATTTAGTGTCATTTTATTACATGTAAGGTTGCCATATCTGTGGATTATCTCTGTTCCTTTATGGATTTTTTTACTTTTGGGATCTCTTTTTGCTTTATGTGTCCCTTTAATATTTCTTGCAAGGCTGGGTTAGGGTTCATGAATTCCTTTATTTATTTATTTGGTCTGAATGACAGCCTAGCTGGATATAGTGTTCTTGGCTACATATTTTTCCAACTTAGCATATTGAATATGCCAGTCTTTTCTGGCCTGCTAGGTCTCTGTGGACAGGTCAGCTGCCAGCCTTATGTGCCTCCATGTGTAGGTAAGTACATCTTGTCTCAGGGTGATTTTAGGATGTTCTCTTTATCTTTGAAATTTCACTTTGAATTTTCACTCTAGTATGTCGTGGTGTTGACTTATTTCTGTTGATTTGGGGGGAGTTCTCTGTGCCTCTTGTACCTGAATACCTGTTTCCTTTTTTGGTTTAGGTAAGTTCTCAACTATAATTTCTTCAACTAAACCTGCTGCTTCTTTTCTACTCTTCTTCTGAGACTCCTACAATACAGATATTCTTTCACTAATGGAATGCTGAATTCCCTAAGTCTACCTTCATTATCTAAGAGTCGTCTATCTTTCCTCTGATCAGCTTCATTAGTTTCCATAACTTTGTCTTCTATATCACTAAATTCCTCTTCTATTTCGTTCATCCTCACTTATATGGTCTCCACTTGGGACTGGACCTCAGTGATAGCATTTTTAATTTCAGCATGTCTATATTGTAGTCCTTGTATGTCTATAGTGATGGATTTTCTAGTACCTTCTATGTATTTGTTTTTCAAACAAAGCTAGTATGTTTATAATCTTTGCTTTAAATTCTAGTTCAGACTTCTTACTTGTAACTGTATGATTAAATCTGTGGCTATGAGAACCACTTCCTTACTCTTGTGATAAATTTCTCCATCTCATTATTTTTTTTTCAAGATGAGAAAAGAATAAGGAAGAAAAAAACACAAGAAAAACAACAACCAAAACGAGAAACTAGATATCTTTGTGTCCTCATCTGCTTGTTTAGAGAAACTAAATCCCAACATGTTAAAAAAAATAAGAATTAAAATATAATAAAAGCAAAAAATAATAAAACATATATAAAAATTAAAATTAGAAAATTGTTCTGATTTTATGCTCCACTACTTCTAGTACTTTGCAATAGTATCTCTAGGAGGACTTCTTTCCATCCCCTGTATCTTTAGCTGTATCACAGCATTTTCAAGTCTCTGCACCTTCTACCTTCCAAAAGGAGGTCACTTTCCTACCTGTAGCCCTGCAGCATTTCTTTTCTCAGATCTCTACTTGATTTATGAGGTTTCAGAATGATTTGATAGGTATCTAACTCTATTCAAGAAATGAGAAAAACTTAGAATCCCTTCTCCTCTGCCCTCCTGTCTCCTATTTATCCTTTTCTTGAAGAGAAAGTGTGTTCACTTTGGTTTCTAGTGAAGAAATTTTGAGAATTTGTGTTCTTAGCTGAATCTCAGAATGCAATTGCTGTAGTAAAACATTGCTCTATAATCACCTGATATTAATGATTTTATAAGGTGGGGCACCTTGGTGGCTTAGAGGGTTACGCTGCTGCCTTCGGCTCAGGTCAGGATCCGGGGTCCTGGGATCAAGTCCTGCATTGGGCTCTCTGCTCAGTGGGGAGCCTGCTTTCCTTTCTTTCTGCCTGATTCTCTGCTTACTTGTAATCTCTGACTGTCAAATAAATAAAAATAAACTTATATGGTCTTTATTGAGGTTTGTTCCCTCTAAACTTACTTTATTGAGGCTTTTTATCATAACTGGATGCTGTCTCTTTTCCAAATATATTGTTTTCATTTAATCAAATGATCATACAGTCCTTATCCTTTCTTTTATTATGTGGTGTATCAAATTGATTGATTTGTAAATACTAAACAATCATTACAACACAGGAATAAATCCCACTTACGTATGGTAAATGTTTTAAGGACTTTATTTATTTATTTGATAGAAAGACGGTGAGAGAAATCATGAGTAGCTGAAGAGGCAGATGGAGAGGGAGATGCAGACTTCCCTGTTAAGCAGGGAGCCCAAAGCAGGGCTTGATCCCAGGTCCCCGAGATCATGACCTAAGCTGAAGGCAGAGGCTTTACCCACTGAGCCACCCAGTGCCCCTAAATCAACAATTTTAAGGATACTAGCTGGGCTTAAATAATGCTAATAAGATCTAAACAATGCCTTACTGAAGAGACCAATGAACTAAGTACCAGTCATGCTAAAATGAAAAAGAATTTTATAATTAAGTCACAAAACCAACTGTATGTAATGACACTGAGGATGGATGAAACAGGAATGAATTGTTGACATGAAGATAACATTATGGAAAATAAGGAAGCTGAAAAGAAGAGGGAAAGTAAAGTATTGGCTCACCAATGTGGACTTAGGAAACTCAGGCAATTCACAAAACACAGTAACATTCATTTCAAAGGAATCCAAGAATATGAAGAAAGGGACAGAAGGCTTATTTGATCAAAGGGTATCTGGAAACATTCTCAAATTTAGGAAGACATAAACATCAAAATCCAAGTGGCACAAATAAGGAAGGAATCCTGAAAGTAGCAAGTGGAAACAAACAAACAAAAATTCTACAAGGACAACCAAACCAGGTCTATAGAAGAGATGTCCACAGAAATATGATAGGCCAGAAGAAAGTGACATGATATATTCAAAATGCAGAATAGCAACACTATTCATCCAAGAATACTTTATCCAGAAAAGCTGTCATGTAAAATAGGACTGACAAAAAAGTCCCAGAAAACAAAATTAAAGAAGTTCATGACTACTGCAGTCCTGTAAGAAATAATATGGGGGACTCTTTGAGAGGGGAAGACCAAGAACATCAAAGACTAGAAAAGGAACAGGGGAAATCCCCAGAAACACTAAATTAGAGACAATGAAATGGCACTAATTTCTTTTATTTTTAAATTTTATTAATTTATTTGAGACAGAGAGAGCAGGAAGAAGGGGAGGGGATAGAGAAAGGAAGAAGCAGACTCTGTGCAGAACAGAGAGTCCAACGTGGGGCTCAATCTCAGGACCCTGAAATCATGACCTGAAGTAAAGTCAGACACTTAACTGACTGAGCCACCCAGGGGCTCTTTGGTGACATGAAATTCTTATCAAATATTCCTCTGAATGTAAATGGAATAAATGTTATAATAAAAAGGCACTGGTATCAGAATGGATTTAAAAAACAGATCTATATACTTCTTACAAGAGACTCATTTTAGATATAAAGATACCACCAGATTGAAAGTGACTGGATAGAGAAAATCTACCATGATAATGAATGTGAAAAGAAAATCAGAGTAACCATATTTATATCAGAATAACTAGATTTTAAACCCAGGATTGTAATGAAAGATGAATGAGGACACTATTTCCTGATTAAGGAGCCTCTCCAACAAGAAGATCTGACAAATGTACATTTTTTTGCTACAAACATGTAAACATCCAGATATATAAGCAATAAGTCACATAAAGAAACTGATTGAAACCAGTATGATAAGAGTGAGTGTCTTAGAAGAGCGAGGTGTGAGGTGACTGGATGATGGACAGTGTGGAAGGTGTATGCTATGGAGAGTGCTGTGAATTGTGTAAGACTGATGAATCAAAGACCTATACTCCTGAAACAAATAATACATTATCATTAATAAAAATATAAATTAAATAAAAACCCCTCAACAACATTGTTATAGAAAGAATATAAACCAACATGATAAAAGTCATATGTAAAGACCCACAGTCAATATAATCTTCAAAGCAGAAAAACTGCTTCACCGTTACAGTTAGGAATAAGACTCTGTCATAAATGTTATTTAACATAGTACTGCAAGTATCAGACTTAGCAGTCAGGTAACAAAAAGAAAAGAAAAAGCACAAAATAAAACATCCAAATTGACAAGGACCAAGTCCAAACTTCAGTGTATGCAGATGACATGATACTCTATGGAGAAAACATAAAAGACTCAGTGCTGCAGGATATAAAATCTGCATACAGACATCTGTTGCATTTCCAACAATGAAGCAGCAGAAAGGGAAATCAAGGAGTCAGTCTCATTCACAATGGAACCAGACACAAGATACCTAAGAATAAACCTGATGAAAGAGGTAAATGTCTCTACATTGAAAACTATAGAACACGTAAAGAAATTGTAGAGTATACACAAAGAAATGGAAAAACACTCCATGCTAATGGATGGGAAGAATAAATATTGTTAAAATGTCTATGCTACCAAAACCAATCTACCCATTTAATGCAGTCCATATAAAAAACCACCAGAACTTTGAGCAGAACTAGATCCTAAACTTTTTAAAGAACTACAAAAGACTCTGATAGTCAAAATAATTCTCAAATTCCATAAAGAATGAATCAAACTCAGCATGCCAAAATTTAATATTCCATTTAAGAAATGGGCAGAAGATATGAACACACATTTGTTTGTTTGTTTGTTTGTTTTTCCCAAGGAAGACATACAGAAGACTAACAGCCAGAGGAAAATATTCTCAACATCATTCAGCATCATGTAAATGCAAATAAACACCAGGATAAGATACCACCTCACAACTATCAAAATGCTAAAATTAACAAAACAGAAAATGACGAATTTCAGTGATGATGTGGAGCTACAAGAAGCCTCTGTCATGTTTTGTGGTTATGCAAACTTGTACAGTCACTCTGGAAAAGTGTATGGAGGTTTGACCGCAGTTAAAAATTGAACTACCCAATGACACAGCAATCACAGTGCTAGGTATTTACCTGAAGGACAGAAAATTACTGGTTCATAGGGGTACATACATCTCAATGTTTATAGTAGCATTATCAACAGTAGTGAAATTATAGAAAAAGACATATGTATGTGTAATATAAACACACACACACACACTACACACCCACCCAAAAGAATGAAATCTTGTCATTTCCCATGACATTGACACAGCAAGTGTTTGTTATGATAATGAAATGTTGTAGTCACAGAAAAGCAAATACCATATGATGTCACTCATATATGGAATTTAAAAACAAGACAGATAAAAATAGGGATATTAAACACCACCAACAACAACAAAAGGGAAGCAAGCCATAAGGAAATCCAAAATGTAGAAAAAGAGACTGAGGGTTGATGGAGGAAGTTTGAGGAGGATGTGTTATGTGGGTAATGTGTATTAAGGAATATATGTGCTGCGATGAGCTCTGGGTGATATGTGTAAGTGATAAATCATTAACTTCTACACCTGAAATCAATTTCACCATATATATTACCTAACTAGAATTTAAATAAATATTTGGAATAATAATTTTAAAAATCTGCATAATGAACATGTATAGACATATTCCAATATCATCAACTCATATATTATTTCATACTTATATGGATTATACACCAAAATAGGTCACATTCTGAGCTGTGAAATACACCTTTACAAATGTTAATAGAAGTCATATAATGTCTGTTCTCAGAATATAGTGCAATGCAACTAGAAAGGGAGTACTGGGTGTGGTGCATAAACAATGAATTTACTGAAAAGAAATAAAAAAAAATGAAAAGGTAAAAAAAGAAATCAATGTTGAAACCTAAAGTAAACATTTCAACATGTAAGGATTAAACAACATACATTTAAATAACACAGGCAAACACATAAATCTCAAGAAAATTGTATTTTTTAAAGTTTATTACTTATAATCTATACAACCAGATGAGGGATTGAACTCATGACCCCAATGTCAAAAGCCACATGTTCTTCTAAGTGAGCCACCCAGTTTCACCTCAACTGTTGCAACACATAAAAAAGAAAAAAAAAACTTAGTGAATTTTATTGAATGCGGAGACATACAGCTTACATGTAAATATGTTGTGTTGAACGCATATATTAAGAAAGAAAAGTCTAATATCAATAATTTACATTCATTTCTAAGGAATTATAAATACTAGATCAATAAATACAATGCAACAAAAACTAAATTAATGACAATGTAACAAAAGATAAAGAAATGATAGGAATAATAAATACTAGAGCAAAATCAGTTAAATCAATAGAGAAAAATCAAGAAAAGGAAAAAAATAATTCAAAATTAAGTGATTTGATTAAAAAATGCACTTTTTTGGTGATGAGCACTAGGTGATGTATAAAAGTATTGAATCACTGTATTATACACCTGAAACTAATATTATGCTGTATCTTAACTAAGTGGAATTTAAATAAATCCTTATAAAATGATTAATGAAATTGATAAAACTCTAATCAGGCTAATGAAATAATAAGAGAGGGAGGAGACACAATTGATTAATATCACAAATGAAAGAGGGGAACATGAATACTGATCCCACTGAAATTAAATGAATAGAAAAGGAATACTATAAATAACTCAAAGGTGACAGGTTTGATAACTTAGTGGAAATCGAGAAATTTTTGAAAGACACAGTTTGCTAAAGCTCATTAAGAAGAAAGAGACAAAATGAATAGGACTTTATCTATTGAATAAATTGAATAATCATTAATAAACTTCCAAAACAGAAACTACAGGCCCAGGTGGGTTCACTGGTGAATTTAATTAAACATTGAAAGAACAGATTAAATTAATTACCTACAATTACTTTCAGGGCATAAAAGCAATTGGAATACTTCTGATTCCTTCGATGGTATCATCATTACCCTATTATAATTAAAACAATGCTATAAAAAAGACACATCAGATTCTCTTATGAACATAGTTACAAACATCCTCAAAATGCTATAAATTGATTATGTAATGTATAAAAGAATTATATATCACAATTAAGTAGATATATTGCAATTATGTGAGATTGAACATTCAAAATCACTTAATGCAGTTCATTATATCAAAAGAATAAATAAGAAAATAATCACCTCCCATATAAATACATACTTAAAGAGCATTGTACAATATATGACACCCACTCACAATTAAACCTCTTAATATACTAGAAATAGAGGTAACAGTTCATCGTGACAAAAAATATCTACAAGAAACCTACTGTGAAATTTATAGTTAATAGTGGGAAACTAGAAACTTTCACACTAAGATCGGGAACAATACAAGTATGTTCCCTCTCATTAGTCCTTTTCAACATTGTGCAGAAAGTGTTAGGAAATTCAATTAGAAAAGCAAAAGAAATGGAATATATATAAATTGAGAAGGAAAAATTAAAAACACTTTTGTTCATACATGATCTATTTATTGGGTAGAAAATCTAAGAGTAGACAAAAGCTCTCATGAAATAATAAGAAATTTAGCAAATTTGCAAGGCAAAATTTTAATATAGAAACTGCAACCTTGCCCTATGCCATATGGCATCAATGAACAAGTGTAATAGGAAATATTAAAAACAATATCATTTACTTTAGCACCAGGAAAGAAAGAAGAATGAAAGAGAAGAAGAGGGAAAGAAAGAGAAAAACATTGTTAGGAACAAATAAAATAAAATAAAATATGTATCATACCTCTAAGGAATATGCCACAAAATTCTGATGAATGCAGTTAGAACTAAATAAATGTTTAGATGATCCAGTTTCATGGATAGGAAGATTTAAAGTTGTGAACGTACTAATTTTGCTAATTTAGATTTATAGATTTAATGAAATCCAAATCAAAATTATATCAAGTTATTTGTGGACATTGACAAATTGATTATAAACTTTATGTGAGAGGAAAAAATAAGCCTAGAATAGCCAACATTATATTGAAAAGGAAGAAAGTAGAAAGACGGATGATGTCCAAATTGAAGAATTTATACAAAGTTGGAGAAATCATGACTGGTAGTTTGGTGTGAGACTAGATGAAGATATCAACGGAAAAAAAGAAGACTAGAAGAAACCCAACATAAGTATAGTTAACTGAATTTTGTCAAAAACAAAGACAACATGATGAAGCAAATACTGTCTTTTAAAAAGGATGCCGGAACAACAGTGTCCTGTTGCAAATAAAAAATCTAGAAAAACACATAAACTGAAAAAGCATTGTAGAACTAACTGTAAAACTACAATGTTTGTAGACAATAACACAGGAGAAACCTAGATGATGTCGAGTGTGAAAATGATCATTAGATACAATGCCAACACATAACTTATTTTTTTCAAGAAATCTCTACACCCAAAATGGGGCTCAAACTTAAAACCCTGAAATCAAGTGCCATGTACTACACTGATTGAGATAGCATAGATCACAAGGCATAATTTATTAAAAAAAAATCAATATACTGCATTTACTAAAAATAAATAAAAAATAAAATAAAAAAAATAAAGATTTACTAAAAATAAATCTTTTGTTCTATGAAAGAAAGAATTAAAAACAAACAGGAAACCCCAGATTCAGAGAATTTTGAAAGAATCACTTCCTAAAACATATATTTGATAATTTTTTTTGTAAATATACAGAAAACTCTTGGAATCAGCAATGGAGAAAATAACTTGATTAAGAAAACAGAGGGGGTACCTGGGTGGCTCAGCAGGTTAAGCCTCTGCCTTCAGCTCAGGTCATGATCTCAGGGTCCTGGGATCGAGTCCTGCATCGGGCTCTCTACTCAGCAGGGAGCCTGCTTCCCCTTCTCTCTCTGCCTGCCTCTCTGCCTACTTGTGATCTCTCTCTCTCTCTCTGTCAAATAAATAAATAAAATCTTAAAAAAAGAGAAAACAGAGGAGTCCCAAAGACCCATCACTAAAGAAGATAGATGGCAAATAAGCATAGCATACAATGTTTCACATTACATGTCATCTGTTTTATGCAAATTAAAACATAAATAAGATATTACTACATATCTCTTGAGTGGTCAAAGTCCAGGCAACAACAAGACTAAATGCTGATGATGATGTGGCAAAGCAGAAGTGATATTTTTACTGACAGGATTGCAAAATGACACAACCACTTTGGAAGATAGTTTGACAGTTTTTTAATAAAATAAACTTATCTTAACCATGCAATCCAGCAGTCCACAACACATGAAAACATATCCACGTAAAAACTACACTTCAGGATGCCTGGGTGGCTCAGAAGTTAGGTATCTGACTTTTGATCCAGTAATGGTCCCAGAATCCTGGAATCCAATCCAGCTTCTTGCACAATGGAGAACCTGCTTCTCCCTCCAACAGCATCTCTCCCTGCTTGTGCTCTCCCTCTCTCTGACAAATAAAATATTTTTAAAAAAATCATTACATAGATATTTATCATAGTTTTATTTATAATTGCAAAACTTGGAAGCTAACAAGATGTTAGCTTATCAGTCCATGTTAAGGCATGGAGGAATTTCATACACATATTTTTAAGTGAAGGAAGCCAATCTGAAAACCCTATATACTGTCTAATTCCAGCTACAACATATTCTGGAATGAGCAGACTATGAAGACACTGGAAGTTCAGTAGCTCTCAGGATCATGTGTTGGGGAGAAATAAATTGGCAGAGCACAGAGGAGTTTGAAGGCAGTAAAACTACTTGCATGGCTCTTTGATAATGGACATAAGTCTGCAAAAAATGGGAGAGAAGGCAATTTTTTTTTATTTCCAATGCCTATTTTTTGGCCAGTAGCAACAACAACAACAAAATCACAAGGATCACAAAGAAGTAGGAAAACCTAGTCCTTATGTTGATATAAGGACTATATTGATAAAAACTGTCCTTTAGGAAACACAAAGATGAGAATTGCTAGATCAAAAAAAAAAAATGAATACAATCAAATGAGTAAATAAAAAAAACAGTAAAATACCTAAAGGAATTTTGTTTCAAATATCAGGTAAATAAAATGAGAATATCACCAAAGAGCTATGAATTCTAAAACAAAACAACAACAACAAAAAGAAAGCAATCAGAAATTCTAAAGTTGAAAACTACAAAACCTACAGTAAAAAAGTTACTAGGGAGATTCAATGGGACATTTGAACAGTCAGAAAAAAAAATCACTAATGAAAATGAAGGCAGGCCCATATTTGTAGATTCTGATGAGCAAAAACAAAAAAGCAAAAGAGCAAAAAGACAAAAAGACAAAGGAGATGTGAAGATAGCCAATGGTATAACTGGATCATCATGAAGTAGAACAATATATGTGTTATAGGAATCCCAGAAGAATATTAAAGTGAAAGAGGCAGAGAGACCATCTATATGAAAAAACTGGCTAAATTTCAAAATTGATGATAGATATAATTATACAATTCAAAAAAACTTAACAAAATCCAAGCTGGATACCCTTAGAAAGATCCACAAAAAGACACAAAGTATCAAAATATGAAATAAGATATTGCAAGCAGCAAGAAAAATGCAACTTGTCATGTAAAAGAGAACATCAGTAAAATTATCTTCTGAATTCTCAGCAGAAATTGAGAACTGAGCACAGGGAAAAATACATTCAAAGTGATGGCAGAATAAAAACTGTTAACTGAAAATATTGTGACTGTAAAGTTATCCTTCAAAAGAAAAGAAAAGAAAAGAAAAGAAAAGAAACTAAGACATACATACAATCAGTGAAAGGTTTTTATTACGAGGCCTTTCTTACAGGAAGTGTGAAAGGAACACTTTATTTCAGGTTGAAATAAAATGAAGTAATATGGATTTGTAAACTTAATTTAAATTTCCTAAAGAGATTAGAAGACATACATATGAGATTATTATTAGTCTGTACATGAAAAATGAGGAATTAGTGTGTGAGGAAGAAATTAATACCTAAAGTGAGGAGAAATTAGGTATACTAATAGAGTTTATAGATGTGATTAAATTTAAGAAACAAACCAGATGCATATAGGGGAAGCTAAGAAAGAGAGAGATGGAAGCAAAGCATAAAAGATTCTTAAATATAGTTAATCAACTGAGGGTTAATGGAGAAGTGGGTTGGGGTTGGGCTCAATGAGTGACAGGAATTAAGAAGGGCACTTGTGATCAGCATTAGCTGTTATATATAAGAGATGAATCAGTAAATTTACTCCTGAAACCAAAATTGCCCAATATGTTAATGAACTAGAATTCAAATAAATAATTGAAACAAAATTTAAGTATCAATTAAAATTCAATTTTTTTTTATACTTTATTTATTTGACAGAGAGAAATCACAAGTAGGCAAGCAGAGAGAGAGGAGGAAGCAGGCTTCCCGTGGAGCAGAGAGCCTGATGTGGGGCTCGATCCCAGGACTCTGGGATCATGACCTGAGCCGAAGGCAGAGGCTTTAACCCACTGAGCCACCCAGGCGCCCCTAAAATTCAAATTTTAAATCTGTAGTATGTTATATGTAATCCCCATTATAACTTTAAAGAACCTATCTTTTCTTAATTCTTATTTTGTTATTATCATGTTCAATTAGCCAACGTTTGGTACCTCATTAGTTTTTGATGTAGTGTTCCAAGATTCATCAGTTGAGTATATCACCCTGTGCTCATCACATCACGCACCCTCTTTAAGGTCCATCACCCAGTTACCCCATCTCTACTATGTATTTTATAAAACACTACCTCTGAAACAAATACTACACTATATCTTAATTAAATTTAATTTAAATTAAAAATGCAATATATTATAAATATAATGATTACCAATATGGTATATATTTTGTTCACCATTTTAAGATTTTATTTATTTGGCAGAGAGACCCTGAGAGAGGGACACAAGCAGGGGGAGTGGGATAGGGAGAAGCAGGCTTCCCACTGAGCAGGGAGCATTATGAGGGGCTCAATCCCAGGACTATGGGATCATGACCTGAGCTGAAGGCAGACGCTTAGTGACTGAGCCACCCAGGTGCTGCTGTTTTATTCATTCTCTGTGCTTTACTTAATAAGACCATTTCTACTTCAAGGTCATAAACACATTTCCCTTTTATATAAGAAGGAAAAGAAAGGGAATTTGACCATGCCATTACAAAATAAAATCAACTGCACACACACACACACACACACACACACACACACACACACAAAATACTGGGGAAGTTAAGAAACAAATTATATGACGTACAGAAAACAAATGGCAAAATAGCAAAATATATTCCATATTTATCAGAAATTACCTTAAGTGTAAGTTGGCTAAATATCCTAGTTACATCATACGTTGTCAGAATGGAATAGGTATAGATGATATAGATATAGATATATATACACACACTATAAGACATTCAGTGTACATGGATGAAGTTTCAATACTGTGAAAAATAAAAGGATATGAATAAAAGATAACCCATGCAAAGGATAGTCAGAAAATATGAAGTTGTAGTAATATGAGAGAAAGTGGACTACAAGTCAAAAATTATTCATAAGAGTTGAGTATTCCAATTTTCCGATAAAGATGTAGGAGTCCATTATACATAGGGACCATATCTTCTTTATCCATGCATCTGTTGAAGGGCCTCTTGGATCTTTCCACAGTTTCGTGATTGTGACCATTGCTGTTATGAACATCTTATTTTATTCTTATGTATTTTTAAGTTAACTTTTTTTAAAATATCATATTTATGTATTTGGCAGAAAGCACAAGCAAAGGGAGCAGGAGAGGGGTAAGCAGGCACCGCACCAACCAGGAAGCCAGATGCAGGGCTATCAGGACCCTGGGATCATGAGCTGAGCCTAGGGCAGAAATTTAACCAACTTAGCCACCCAGGAGTCCCAAAGACATTTTTTTTAATACTATAGTGAAATACAGAAAGCAGTACAACTAGGTAAAACTTGTGTTAAGAAATAATCCTATCACTTTGGGCCCACCCAACTCCTTCATATATGGGTATGTCCATAAGTTGACAAAGTTTATATTTTTGAATAAAGATGCAAAGTATGCAAAAACCATTAATACTGATGAAAAAAAAATAAAAACAAAAGAGAACTACAGGCGAGGAAGGTGTTTAAGCTCCACTGGACCGGTTGGAATGGGGTAACAGTGATTTAGGATGGGATCTGTGGGGAAGGAAGGGGAACCAAATTTGTTTCTTACAAAAGAGGAAAAAAAAGGAAAAAAAAAAAGACATCTTTGAAATCAATCCCTGGATCCCTGGTTGTAGACAAGTTTTCCAAAACCAGTATCTGGCACCCCTGCAACAAACTTGGAGAAAACTCTTGGATTATCTCAACAATTGGGCCCTTTTCCTTGCTGCCTCCGCCAGGGGGCTTCCGGACTGCACTTGGCCTGGCCCCCGCGTGGGGGCTGTGCAGGCTGACCAGGCTGACCTGGAGCTGGGCCTCCTGTGGGTCGCCCCCGCAGCCCCTCCTCCCGCGCCACCCCTTCCTCCCACGAGGCCTCCTCCCCGCCCAGCCCAATGCCTGCTCCCTTGAGGCAGCGCCCATCTCTGCAGAGGCTGGAGTGGCGCCCCCGGAGGCCCGGTCATCCCGGCCTTCAGGGGAGGCTCCAGGCTTGCCCGCGGCCTCCCGCCGCTCTCCCGCGGCCTCAGCCTCCCCGCTCTTGCTGAAGGAGAAGCCGCTCCCCAGGAAAGACTTCGGAAGGAAAAGCGCTTCTTCCTGTTTCTCCTGGTCTCGCTGCTGGGCCAGCACATGGCCGGGTCCCGTCCGCGGCCTTCTGGGGAGATGGGGAGGAGGCCTCCGAGGCGGCCTACCCTTCAGGGGTCAGGGCCCAGCCCATCTTGGCGGCCTCGCTGCCCTGGGGGCCTCTGTCTCTGCGGGGCGCCAGGCCTCCAGGAGGGCAGCAGCGGCTCTTCCTTCTGGGCCCCAGTGGGTGGAGCAGTTCGACGCCCAGCTCCAGGCAGCTGCGGGCTCCTCTGGTCCCCGCCAGGGCGCTGCCCTTGGCCTCCAGCTCCTCATTGGAGCCAGGCTGGGAGGCCTCCGGAGAGCGGGTGCCTTTACCTGCTGGTGATGAGACCTGTGTGGAAAGCAAGGGGTGCGTGACCGCTCCAAGAATAATGCATCACTAGAAATGACAGGGGAGGCTTAGTCTTTTTTATTTTATTTTATTTTTAAGAAAAGTTATTACGATGTATTTTGTGAGGGAGATTTACAACAGTACGGGTCTTAATTAAGAAGGAAAGAGGGGGAAAATGCGTATCACCAAACCCAATTTTTAAAAAGATCATGATCTCAGGAGTTAATTTAACTTATAGGAAATTGTCACTTGCCTCCTATTAGCTGTACCAGTCAGGGATAATCTGTCTGTTTTGAAATGAATTGTTTTTCTAATTATCTCTGGGTTCAGACAAATTCTCATATTTGCAGTTTCATTTGATTTATTTACTACCTATTTTATCAGAGAGAATTATTGGTATTTTAAAGTGATCATATTTACATGAATATAGTATCATTTAGTGTAGACCTTAGTTTGATTTACCATAAATTAAGAAAATAAGTACATTGATGCTTGTAGATATCACCGTTGATCAAGAAAACACTTTCAGCACATTTACTACCATTTCATAAGAGATAAGAAGGTACAACACGAATTCTTTCAAGAATTCTATCATGATTTGTTTTAAATTTAGAGAGCTTCGTGTTGTTTTTTTTTTTTTTAAAGCACACAGGTATGTAAGTAATTGACTTACTTTTTAACATTTGATTATGTATCTATATGAAAGTTGAAATATATAAAATATACCCTTAAATTGACTTTGACAAATAAGAGTTTCCTTCGGACTTCTGTAGTTAATTAAATACTGGAATGTACCAATGGTTAATTCTAATACTTCATTAGAACAATTTTTTATTAGTACTAGTTAAAATCATCTTAAGGATTTGGAGAAATATATCAACCTTAAACAATAAATAAAACTAAAAATACCACAAGACATATACCATTTATAATCTTGCATATTAACAAACGTATTGGTTTGGAGAGCTGACATTGGTGCTCCTACCATCCTATGAACTCATTTTTCTGAATAGGCTTCTTTGAATATTTTTCTGCCAGTGCATATACTTTTCTCTCATCCCTGACCTTTTTAGATAACTCCATAAAAACCTAACAGCCGTCATGAATTCAAGACATCTTTGTGGATTAAGGAGAATACCTGTTGTTTTATGTGTGTACTCACTTGAGAATGTCCACAGAGACATGAATAACGTGAAAATACCAATTGCTCAGCATGTCCCTAGGACAAAGTTTAGAAATGAGTTCTGATACTTTGTGGAGCTGTCTTCATAGTGGAGTTAAAGGTTAATTCATTGGGCAAAGAGATATATTTATTCAGACTTTTTGAATATTATGTCTCTTGCATATAAGCTGTTTCTATATCTTGGACATTAATCCCTTATTGGATATATCATTTGCAAACATCTTCTCCCAAACAGAAGTTCTATTGATTGGCCCCAGTGCTGTGCAGATGATTTTTATCTTGAGAAAGAGTAGTTCATTTTTGCTTTTGTTTCCCTTGCCTTTAGAGACACGTGTTGCAAGAAGTTGCTGTGGCTGAGGTTGAAGAGGTTGCTGCCAGGGTTCTCTAGGACTTTGAAGGATTCCTGTCTCACACTGAGGGACTTAATCCATTTTGAATGCACCATTGCAGATGGTGTAAGAGAAGGTCCAGTGTCATCCTTCCGTATGTGATTCCAATTTTCCCAGCACCACTTATTGAAGACACTGTCCTTTTTTCCATTGCATATTCTTTCCTGCTTTGTCAAAGAATAGTTCTCCATAGACATGAGGGTCCATTTATGGGGTCTCTAATTTGTTGCATTGAGCGATGGGTGTGTTTTTATGCCAGAACCATGCCTTCCTGATGATCACAGCTTTATTAACTGGCTTGAAGTCAGGCATTGTGATGTCCCCAGCTTTGGATTTCTTATGCAACAATGCCCTGGCTATTTGGGATCCTTTATGGCTACATGCAGATTTTAGGATTGTTTGTTTTAGGGCTGTGAATAATTTTGAGGGTATTTTGATAGGGATTGCATTGAATGTGTAGATTGCTCTGGACAGCATATGCATTTTTACAATGTTAATTCTTCCAATCCAGGAGCATTGAATGACTTTCCATCTTTTTGCGTCTTCCTCAATGTTTTGTAGTTTATACTGTGGAGATCATTTACCTCTTTGATTAAGTTTATTCCTAGGTATCTTATGGGTTTGGGTGCTATGGTTAAGGGGATTGACACCTGAATTTCTCTTTCTCCATTCCCATTATTAGAGGATAGAAAAGCAAGAGAATCTTGTGCTTTGATTTTGGAATCCTGCACATTGCTGAATTCATGTATGAGTTCAAACAATTTAGGGGTGGAGTCTTTTGTGTTTTCATATAAAGTATATCGTCATATGCAAAGAGAGATGATTTAACTACTTCTATGACAACTTGAATGCCTTTTACATGTTATTGTCCAAATGCTGAGGCTAAGACTTCTAATGCTGTGTTCAATAAAGTGGCAAGAGTGGGCTTCCCTGTCATGTTCCTGACCTTAAGGGAAGAGCTGTCAGTTTTTCCCCATTGAGAATGAAATTTGCTGTGGGCTCTTCATAGATGGTTTTTATAATATGAGATATGGTCCCTCTATCCCTCTATTTTGAGGAGTTTTAATAATTAATAATAATAATATTATTATTAATAATAATAATGAGAGGAGTGTTGTATTTTGCCAAATGCTTTTTATGCATCAAATGAGAGGATGTTATGGTCCTTGTCTTTCTTTTGTTTATATGACTAATCACATCACTTGATTTGGGAATATTGAACCTCCCTTACATCCCAGAAATGAAACTCACCTGGTGGTGGTGAATAACCCTTTTAATGTACCTTGGAATCCTACCGGCTTTTATCTTGTTGAATATTTTTGTATTAGGGCTCACTAGGGTTATTCATCTATAATTCTTTTTCACAGGGTCTTTGTCTGCTTATGCATCAATGTAATGCTCTGCCTCAGAAAATGAGTGTGGAAGCTTTCCATTTATTTCCATTTTTTGGAAGAAGCTTCTATAGAATAGGTAGGACTTATTCTTAAAATCTTTGGTAGAATTCCACTGGGAAGGTATCTGGTCCTGGACTCTTGTTTTTCTGGGGGAGGTTTTTGATTCCTGATTCAATTTCCTTGCTGGTTATTAGTCTCTTCAGATTGTTTATTTCTTCCTGTTTCAGACTTGGTACATTACAAGTTTCCAGGAATGCATCTATTTCTTCCAGATGGCCGAATTTTTTGGCATATAGTTGTTGATAATATGTTCTAACATGTCCCTGTTTATTTTGCATTGGTCATGATCTCTCCCCTTTCTTTCCTGGTTTTGTTAACTTAAGTCTTTTATCTTTACTTTTGGCTAAATCTAGCCAGAGGTTTATTGATCTCATTAATTTGTTCTGAGAAACAGCTTCTAGTTTGTTGGTGGGTTCTGCTATTCTACTAGTTTCTGTTTCATTGATTTCTGCTCTCATCTTTATTCCTTCTTCTCTCCTGCTTGGTTTCAGCTCTATGTGCTGTTCTTTTTTCCAGGTGTAAGGTTAGCATGTGCATTTGGATTTTTCTAATTTTTTGAGACAGTCTTGGATGGCTAAGCAATTCCCTCTAAAGACCAAATTTCAGTATCACATAGATTCTGAACCAATGTGTTTTCATTTTCATTAGTTGCATTGAATTGTTTAAGTTCTTTAATTTCCTGGTTGTCCCAACCATTTCTTGGCAGGATGCTCTTTGACCTACAAATGTTTGAATTCCTTCCAAAATTCCTCTTCTGATTCAGTTCCACTTTCAAAGCACTATTGTCTGAAAAAATGCAGGGGAAAATCTCAGAAATTTGGTATTGTTTGAGATCTGATTGGTGACCCAGTATGTAATCCTTTTTTTTTTTTTAATTTTTGAGTATGTAATGTTAGTCACCCTAACTATGAAATATGTTCATAACTACTAACTATGAACTATGAGTTCATAGACTCATGGTTTAAGTATAACAACCAGTGTTTCATTCAGTACATGTCCTCCTTAATAACCACCACCAGCCTCACCAATCTCCCTAACCTCTTTGCCTCTAAAACCCTCTGTTTCTTTGAGTTTACATTCTCTTGTGGTTCATCTCTCCCTCCAATTCCCCCAGCTTCACTTTTCCCTTCCTTCCCCTAATGTGGTCTCTGTTATTCTTTATTTTCCCAAGTAAGTGAAACCGTGTGATAATTGACTTTCTCTGCTTGACACCTTATAATCATTATAATTTCCAGCAATCCCTTCCATATTGATGCAAAAGTGGGGTATTCCTCCTTTCTGATGGCTGAGTATTATTCCATTGTATATATGGACCACATCTTCTTTATCCATTCGTCTGTTGATGGGCACTTGACTCTTTCCACAGTTTGGCTTTTGTGGCCATAGCTGCTATGAACACTGAGGTTCATATGACCCTTCATTTCAATATATCTGTAGCTTTGTTGTAAATAACCAGTAGTGCAATTGCAGGGTCAGAGGGTAGCTCTATTTTTAATATTTGGAGGACTCTCCACACTGTTTTCCAAGGTGACTACACCAACTGGCATTCCCACCAACAGTGTAAGAGGGTTCCCCTTCCTCCACATCCTCTCCGGTACTTAGGGTTTCTGGCCTTATAATTGTCATTCTAACTGGTAAAATGTGGTTTTGATTGGAATTTCCGTGATGGCTAATGATGATGAACATGTTCTCATGTGTCTGTTAGCCATTTCTATGTCTTCTTTGGAGAAGTCTCTGTTCATGTCTTCTTCCCGTTTTGGGACTTGATTATCTGCTTTCTTGGTGTGGAGTTTGAGAAGTTCTTTATAGATCTTGGATACCAGCCTTTTGTCTGTAGTGTCATTTGGGAATATCTTCACCCAATCCATGGGTTGTCTCTTTGTTCTGTTGACAGTTTCCTTTGCAGTGTAGAAGCTTTTTGTCTTAATGATGACCCAAATGTTCATATTTTACTTTTCTTACTTTTCTTTCCCTTGCCTATGGAGATGTGCCTTGAGAGAAGTTGCTATGGCTGATGTCAAAGTGCTTACTGCCTATGTTCTCCTCCAAGATCTTGATGGATTCCTGTCTCACACTGAGGTCATTTATCAATTTACAGTTTATATTTGTGTCTGATGAAAGAGATTGGTGGACTTTCATTCTTCTGAACATAGCTGCCCAGTTTTCCCATCAGCATTAATTGAGGAGACAGTTTTTTCCACTGGATATTTTTTTCCTGCTTTGTTAAATTTTAGTTGACTGTAGATTTGACCATCTATATCTGGGCTCTCCACACTCTTCCATTGGTATATGTGTCCGTTTTCATGCCAGTACCATGCTGTCTTAGTGATCACAGTTTGTTATACCTTGGAAGAAACCTAACCAAAGAGGTAAAGGATACATACTTGTGGAAGCACCTAACACTCAAGAAAGAAAATA
Source organism: Meles meles (assembly GCF_922984935.1). Lineage (NCBI taxonomy): Eukaryota > Metazoa > Chordata > Mammalia > Carnivora > Mustelidae > Meles > Meles meles. The sequence goes on from NW_025721613.1 coordinate 43,185, forward strand.
AAGAAGACACACAAAATGGAAAAACCATCCATGCTCTTGGATCAGAAGAATAAACATTGATAAAATCTCTATGCTGCCCAGAGAAATCTGTACTTTCACCCCCATCCTGATCAAAATATCATCAGCATTTTCCAAAGTGTTGAAACAAGCAATCCTAAAATGCACATGGAACAAGAAAAGACCCTGAATCACCAACAAAATGTGGAAAAAGAAAACAAAGCTCAGGGCATTTCATTGCCTGATTTCAAGGTTTATGGCAAAGCTCTGATCAAGCAGTATGTAATCTATTTTGAAGAAAGTTATATTTGTACTTGACAGCAATGACAGTCTCTGTTTTTAGGACTGAATGTTCTGTTTTTATCTTTGAAGTCCAGCTGTTCCAGTGTGTCCTTCAAAGCTCTTGTTTCTTTTTGAACAGTCTTCTACTTAGGTGATCTATTTCTGTGTGTGGGAAGTTGTGATCTCTGCCTATTCATGTATTATTATGAATAGGATTCTTTATTTTGTTTAATAGTTGGGTGATGTAGTTAGCTACTCCCATGTAGGGGGCAGAGATATTTATAGTTGCTAGATTTTCATGTTGGATAGACCCTTGAGGTATGATACTGTATCCCTCTACAACTCTTACTACAGTTTTTTAAAATATTTTAGATTTTAGATTTTAAAATTTTAGATTGTAAATTTTAGATTTTAAAAATCTAACGTCTGATATGAGAATTGCTACTCCAGCTTTCCCTTGATTCTTTGGGATGAAGAATAGGTTTCAGTCCCCTTTCTTTCAGTCTGGAGGTATCTTTAGGTTCAAAATGAGTGTTTTATATACAACATGTGGACGTGTCCTGTCTTTTCTTCAAATCGGAAACCCTACTATGTTTCATGGGACCATGTAGCCTGTTCACGTTTTCAGTAACTGTTGGGAGATAGGACTTTCTTGCCATCATGTTGCCCGTGAAGTCCCGGTTTCTATAGATTGCTTCTGTAAGTGTCTGATCCATATTACTCTTGGGGTCTTTCATCTTTTAAAGAAACCCCCTTAATCGTTCTGCAGCACTGGCTTGGTTTTCACGTATTCGTTCAGTGTCTAGGAGTCCTGGAAGTCCCTTGTCTCTCCATCTATTCTGAATGGCAGCCTTGATGGATAACATATTTTTAGTTAGCATGTCTCCTATAGTACCCTAAATATGCCTTGCCAGACCTTTCTGGCTTGTCAGGTCTCTGTGGATGGGTCTGATGTTATTCTAATGCTCCTCTCACTGTGTGGAATACATCTCTTCTCTGTAGCAACTTTCAAGGTAGCCTCTTTGGCTCTAAGATTCACAAGTTTCACTATTATATGCCAGGACTTTGGCCTATTTTTATTGATCTTTGGGTGGGTCCTCTCTGCTTTATGGAGAGGAAGGCTTGTTTCCTTCCACAATGGAAGGAAGTTCCCTGCTATGATTTACTCAAATATATCTTCTACTGTCTCCCTACATTCCCACATGGATCCCAATAATTCTGACACTGGGCCAAATTTATGGTGTCATTGTTCTCTCTATGTCTGTTCTCATGAGCTTCTAACTGTTTGTCACTCTCCTCCTCAGCTTCCTTTCTTTCTATCAGTTTACCTTTTAGCTCACTAATTCGTTCTTCTGCCTCTTTTACCCTGGCTGTTTGAGTTTCCACTTTAGACTGCATCTCATTCATAGCACTTTAATGTCATCCCGATTAGATCTCATTCTGCCCTTGTAGATTTTATGTTGTCTCGAATGCTTTTCTCAAGCCTAGCTATGGACTTTGTGATTGCTCCTCTGAAGTCCATCTCTGATATCTTGCTTATAACCACAGCCATTAGATCTGTGGCAGGGACCAGTGTCTCTGGTTCTTTTCATGACTAGACGTTCTTTCCCCTTGTCATTCTGCTAAGGGCTGGTTGAGGGAATATACAGAGTCCAAAATATCAATCACAACCCAACGAAGTGCACCTATGAAAAAATCCAAAGTGGTCAATACTATGTTGAATAAAAGGGTGAGATTGAACATCCTTGTCTTCTTCTTCTTCTTAGAGTCTAAGCTCTTAGTTTTTCACCATTGAGTATAATGTTTCCTGTAGGTTTTTTATAGATAGACTTTATTATGTTGAGGTATGTTCCCTCTAAACCTACTTTGTTGAGGGATTTTGTCATGAGTTGATGCTGTACTTTGTCAAAAGCTTTTCCTGCACTATTGAAATGATCATATGGTTGATGTGATATATCATGTATAATATGTACTCTTGAAACACCCTTGCATTTCATGAATAAATCCCACTTGATTGTGGTGAATGATATTTAAAAAAATATACATTGTTAGATGCAGTTTGCTAACATTTTTGTTCAGGAGTTTCCATCTATGTTCATCAGAGATATTGGCCTGTAATTCTCTCTATTTCTTTCTTACTTTCTTTCTTTCTTTCCTTTCCTCATAGTGTCTTTATCTGGGTGGGTTTTTGTTGTTATTGTTGTTGTTGTTTGTTTGTTTGTTTTGTATTTTTGTTTCTTTGCTTGTTTGTTTGCTTTTGGCATCTGCGTAATTTTGGCATCATGGAATAAATTTGGAATCTTTCCTTATACTATTTTTTGGAATAGTTTGAGAAGAATAGGTGTTCAGTCTTCTATAATATGTGGTAGAAATTGGCTATGTAGCCATTTGGTTCTGGTTTTCTGTTTGTTATGTGTTTTTTGATTATTGATTCAATTTCATTGCTGCTAATAGGTCTGTTCAAATTTTCTATTTCTTCTGGATTCGGTTTTGGGAAATGATATGTTTCTAGGAATTTATCCATTGTTTTTAAAGTTGTCCAACTGGTTGGCATATAATTTTTCATGATAATCTTATAATCCTTTGCATTTCTCTGGTGTTAGTTGTTATTCTTCCTCTCTCATTTCTAATTTTGCTTGAGACTTCTGGCTCTCTCTTCCTCTTTCTCTCCCTTTTGCACTCTCTCTGGCTAAAGGTTTTTAGTCTGTGGCTGGCTAAAGGTTGATCATTTGTTTTTAAATCTTTTCAGAGAAACAGCTCCTGGTTTCATTGATGTTCTCAATTGGTTTTTATTTGTTTTGTTTTTTAGTTTCTGTTCCATTTATTTCTGCTCTAATCTTTTTTTTTTTTGCACATCTCTCATTTTATTTATTTATTTTTTTCAGCGTAACAGTATTCATTCTTTTTGCACAACACCCAGTGCTCCATGCAAAACGTGCCCTCTCCATTTTATTTATTTATTTGACAGAGAGAGAGGTCACAAGTAGGCAGAGAGGCAGGCAGAGAGAGAGGGAGAAACAGGCTCCTCACTGAGCAGAGAGCCTGTTGCAGGGCTCGATCCCAGGACTCTGAGACCATGACCTGAGCCGAAGGCAGAGGCTTAAACCACTGAGCCACCCGGGTGCCCCTATTTCTACTCTAATCTTTATTATTTCCTTCTTTCTACTGGTTTGGGGTCTTGTTTGTTCCTTCTCTAGCTCCTTTTGGTGTAAAGTTCGGTTGTTTAATTGAGATTTTTCTAGCATCTGAAGGTAGGTGTGTATAGCTATTAACTTCCCTTTTAGAATAACTTTTGTTGCATCTCTAAAATTTTGGAGCATTGTGTTTTCATTTTCATTTGTCTCTATGTCTTTATTGATTTTCTTCTTGATTTCTTGATCCATTTGTTGTTTAGTAGCATATTATTTAACCTCCTCATATTTCTGTTATTTCTAGATTTTTTTCTTTGTGGTTAATTTCTACTTTCACAGCTTTGTGGTAGGGAAAGATGCATAGTATGAGTTCAATCTTTTTGAATTTGTTGAGACTTGTTTTGTAGCCTAAAATGTGATCTAATCACTAGAAGGTTCCATGTGCACTTGAAATGGATGTGTATTTTGCTGATCCAGGATGGAATGTTCTGACTATATCTGCTAGTTCCATCTTGTCCAATGTGTTATTCAAAGCCACACTTTCCTTGTTGATCTACTGATTGGATGATCTATCCATTGATGTCAGTGTGGTGTTAAAATCTCCTACTATCATTGTATTATTTCTCTTATGTTTACTATTGGTTACTTTATGTATTTGAGTGCTCACAGATTCTGTGCATCAATATTTGCAATCATTTTATATCTTCTTTTTGAATTGTTACCTTTATGATTATATTGTGTCCTTCTTTGTCTGTTATTACAGTCTTTGTTTTAAAGTCTATTACTTCCAATATAAGTATTGCTGTCTCAGCCTTCTTTTAACTTCCATTTGTATGACAAATGAATTTCCATCCCTCATTTTCAATTCACATGTATTTTTAGATCTGAAGTGAATCACATGTAGGCAGCATGTTGATAGGTCTTGCTTTTTTATCCATTCCTTTTTACCTGTGTCTCTTGATTGGAGTATTTAGCTCATTTCCATTCAGGATAATTATTCTTTCTTTCTTTTTTTAAATTTGTTGATTTTCAGCGTAACACTGTTCATTGATTTTGCACCACACTCAGTGCTCCATGCAGTACATGCCCTCCCTATTACCCACCACCTGGTTCCTCAACCTCCCACCCCCCAGCCCCTTCAAAACACTCTGGTTGTTTTCAGAGTCCATGGTCTCTCATGGTTCATCTCCCCTTCCAGTTTCCCTCAACTCCATCTCCTCCCCATCTCCTCATGTCCTCCATGTTCTTTGTTATGCTCCACAAATACGTGAGACCATATGATACTTGACTCTCTCTGCTTGACTTATTTTGCTCAGCATAATCTCTTCCAGTCCCATCCATGTTGCTACAAAAGTTGGGTATTCATCCTTTCTGATGGAGGCATAATACTCCATTGTGTATATGTACCACATCTTCCATATCCATTCATCCATTGAAGGGCATCTTGGTTCTTTCCACAGTTTGGCGACCGTGGCCATTGCTGCAATAAACATTGGGGTACAGATGGCTCTTCTTTTCACTACATCTGTATCGTTGGGGTAAATACCCAGCAGTGCAATTGCAGGTCATAGGGAAGCTCTATTCTTAATTTCTTGAGGAATCTCCACACTGTTCTTCAAAGTGGTTGCACCAATTTGCATTCCCACCAACAGTGGAAGAGGGTTCCCCTTTCTCCACATCCTCTCCAACACACGTTGTTTCCTGTCATGCTAATTTTGGCCATTCTAAATTGTATAAGGTGGTATCTCAATGTAGTTTTAATTTGAATCTCCCTGATGGCTAGTGATGATGAACATATTTTCATGTGTCTGATAGCCATTTGTATGTCCTCATTGGAGAAGTGTCTGTTCATATCTTCTGCCCATTTTTTGATATGATTATCTGTTTTGTGTGTGTTGAGTTTGAGATGTCCTTTATAGATCGTGGATATCAACCTTTTGTCTGTACTGTCATTTGAAAATATCTTCTCCCATTCTGTGGGTTGCCTTTTTGTTTTGTTGACTGTTCCCTTTGCTGTGCTGAAGCTTTTGATTTTGAGGAATTCCCAAAAGTTCATTTTTGCTTTTGTTTCCTTGGCCTTTGGAGACATATCTTGAAAGAAGTTGCTGTGGCTGATATCGAAGAGGTTACTGCCAATGTTCTCCTCTAGGATTCTGATAGATTCCTGTCCCACGTTGAGGTCTTTTATCCATTTCGAGTTTATCTTTGTGTATGGTGTAAGAGAATGGTCGAGTTTCATTCTTCTACATATTGATGTCCATTTTTCCCAGCGCCATTTATTGAAGAGACTGTCTTTTTTCCATTGTACATTTTTTCCTGTTTGTCAAAGATTATTTGATAATAAAGTTGAGGGTCAATATCTGGGCTCTCCACTCGGTTCCACTGATCAATGTCTGTTTTTATGCCAGTACCATGCTGTCTTGGTGATCACAGCTTTGTAGTAAAGCTTGAAATCGGATAATGTGATGCTGCCAGTCTTCTTTTTGTTTTTCAACATTTCCTTAGCAATTTGGGGTTTCTTCTCTTCTGATTCCATACAAATTTTAGAATTATTTGCTCTAGCTCCTTGAAAAATATCGGTGGAATTTTGATCAGAATGACATTAAAAGTATAGATTTCTCTAGACATTATAGACATTTTAACAATGTTTATTCTTCCAATCCAAGAGCATGGAACGGTCTTCCATCTTTTTGTGTCTTCAATGTCATTCATGAGTGTTCTGTAGTTCCTCGAGTACAGGTCCTTTACTTCTTTGGTGAGGTTTATGCCCAGGTATCTTATGGTTCTTGGTGCTATAATAGTAAATGGAATTGATTCTCTCATTTCCCTTTCTGTATTTTCATTGTTAGTGTATAAGAAAGCCACTGATTTCTGTACATTGACTTTGTATCCTGCCACGTTACTGAATTGCTGTATGAGTTCTAGTAGTTTGGGGTGGAGTCTTTGGGGTTTTCCATATAAAGAATCATGTCATCTGCGAAGAGAGACAGTTTGACTTCTTCCTTGCCAATTTGGAAACCTTTTATTTCTCTTTGTTGTCTGATTGCCGTTGCTAGAACTTCTAATACTATGTTGAACAAGAGTGGTGAGAGTGGGCATCCTTGTCGTGTTCCTGATCTCAACAGGAAGGCTGCAAGCTTTTTCCCATTGAGGATGATATTTGCTGTGGGTTTTTTCATAGATAGATTTTATGAAGTTCAGGAATGTTCCCTCTATCCCTATACTTTGAAGCGTTTTCATCAGGAGTGGATGCTGGATTTTGTCAAATGCTTTTTCTGCATCAATTGAGAGGACCATGTGGTTCTTCTCTCTTCCCTTATTGATTTGTTCTATCACATTGATTGATTTGCAAATGTTGAACCAACCTTGTAACCCAGGAATGAATCCCACCAGGTCATGGTGGATAATCTTTTTAATGTGCTGCTGGATCCTGTTTGCTAGGATCTTGTGGAGAATCTTAGCATCCATATTCATCAGTGATATTGGTCTGACATTCTCCTTTTTGGTAGGATCTTTGCTTGGTTTGGGGATCAGGGTAGTGCTGGCTGCATAAAACGAATCTGGATGTTTTCGTTCTGCTTCTATTTTGTGGAAAAGCTTCAGGAGAATTGGTGTTATTTCTTCTTTGAAAGTTTGGTAGAATTCCCCAGGAAATCCATCAGGTCCTGGCCTCTTGTTTTTTGGCAGGTTTTTGGTCACTGCTTCAATCTCATTACTAGATATTGATCTATTCAGGTTGTCAATTGTGTCCTGGTTCAATTTTGGGAGTGTATAGTTTTCCAGGAGTGCATCCACTTCATCTAGGTTGCTTAGCTTATTGGCATAAAACTGTTGGTAATAATTTCTGATGATTGTTTCTATTTCTTTGGTGTTAGTTGTGATCTCTCCCATTTCATTCATAATTTTATTAATTTGGGCTTTCTCTTTTTTCTTTTGGATTAGTGTGGCCAATGGTTTATAGATCTTATTGATTCTTTCAAAAAGCCACCTTCTAGTTTCATTGATACGTTCTACTGTATCTTTGGTTTCTACCTCATTGATCTCTGCTCTATTCTTGATTATTTCCCTTCTTGCATGTGGAGTTGGTTTAATTTGTTGTTGATTCTCCAGTTCTTTAAGGTGTAGAGACAGCTGGTGTATTCTGGATTTTTCAATTTTTTTGAGGGAGGCTTGGATGGCTATGTATTTCCCCTTAGAACCGCCTTTGCTGTATCCCATATGTTTTGGACCAAAGTGTCTTCATTCTCATTGGTTTCCATGAATTGTTTAAGTTCATCTTTGATCTCCTGGTTGATCCAAGCATTCTTCAGCAAGGTGGTATTTAGCTACAGGTGTTTGAGTTCCTCCTGAACTTTTCCTTCTGATTGAGTTCCAGTTTCAAAGCATTGTGATCTGAGAATATGCAGGGAATAATGTCAGTCTTTTGGTATTGGTTGAGTCCTGCTTTGTGACCCAGTATGTGGTCTATTCTGGAGAAGGTTCCATGTGCAATTGAGAAGAATGTGTATTCTGTTGTTTCAGGGTAGAATGTTCTGTATATGTCTAGAGGTCCATCTGGTCCAATGTTTCATTCAATGCTCTTATTTCTTATTAATTTTCTGCTTCGATGATCTGTCTATTTCTGAGAGAGGCGTATTAAGATCTCCTCCTATTATTGTATTCATATCAATATGACTCTTTATCTTGATTAATAGTTTTCTTATGTAATTGACTGCTCTCATATTGGGGCGTAGATATTTACAATTGTTAGATCATCTTGGTAGATAGTCCCTTTAAGAATGATGTAGCGTCCTTCTATATCTCTGACTACAGTCTTTAGTTTAAAATCTAATTTATCTGATATGAGAATCGCTACTCCGGCCTTCTTTTGAGGTCCATTGGCATGAAAGGTGCTTCTCCATCCCTTCACTTTTAGTCTGGGTGTATCCTTAGGTTCAAAATGGGTCTCTTGTAGACAACATATGGATGGGTCCTGTCGTTTTTTCCAATCTGCAATCCTATGTCATTTTATGGGTGCATTTAGGCCATTCACATTTTGAGAGATATTGAGAGATAGGTTTTTATTGACATCATGTTACCTTTGAAGTCTTTCTGTCTGTAGATTGTTTCTATATTTCTGTTCAATGATATTCTTAGGATTTTTTCTCTTTTAAAGGCCCCCCCTTAGTATTTTCTTCAGTGTTGGCTTGGTGGTTGCATAGTCTTTTAAGCCTTGCCGGTCTTGGAAACTCTTTCTCTCTCCATCCATTTTGAATGTCAGTCTTGCTGGATAGAGTATTCTTGACTGTATGTTCTTCTCATTTAGTACTCTGAATATATTTTGCCAGCCCTTCCTGGCTAGCCAGGTCTCTGTGGACAGGTCTGATGTTATTCTAATGGGCTTTCCTCTGTATGTAAGGAGCTTCTTTGCCCTAGCTGCTTTTAAGAGGGTCTGTCTTGATACATAATTCCTCATATTAACTATAAGGTGTCGTGAGGACTTTGAGAATCTAAAATCTTGGGGGGAAATCTCTCTGCCTCTAGTACATGAATGTTGTTTCCATTTGTGAGATTGGGAAAATTTTCATAGACAACTTCTTCCACTATATCTTCTAGACTTCTTTCTTTTTCCTCCCTTCAGGGATTCCAATAATTCTGACGTTGGAATGTTTCATGGTATCATTTATTTCCCTGATTCTGTTTCCATGGCTTCTGAACTGTTTGTTCCAGGCTTCCACCTGATCCTTTCTCTCTATCTGTTTGTCCTCCAGATCACTAATTCTATCTTCTGTCTCAGTTACCCTCGCTTTTAGAGAATTTAGATTAGATTGGAACACATTGAGACCATTTTGAACATCATCCCTGTTGGCTTTCAGTTCTGCCCTAATCAATTCTGTTTGGTCATCCATGGCTTTCTCCAACCTAGCTATTGCCTGGATAATTGTTAGTCTGAATTCCTTTTCTGACATATTGTCTTTGTCGATAGCCATTAGCTCTGTTGCAGAAGGTCCATCCTCTGTATTTTCCTTCTGTTGGGTATTCCTCCTCCTAGTCATTTTGGTAAGAGATGACTGAACAGATGCAGCTGGATGTATTGATTGTGGTGCAGTCAAGGTCCACTATGGAACACTTCTGTGCAATCAGGGTTCCACACCCAAATGAGAGAAAAAGGAAGTGAAAAAGAAATAGAGAAGAAAAAAGAAAAAAAAATGGAAAAGAGAAAAGGCAAAAAAAGAGAGAGAGAGAGACGGGGGGGCGGAAAGGGAAGATAAAAGAGAAGGCTCAGCCCAAATGGGCCCCAAGGTAAGATTTATGAATTATACAAACAAAAACAGACAAACAAAAGACTGATAAAAGTATATGACAAGAGAAAAAAATATATATATAAGCAAAAAAAGGGAAGAACCTCATCATAAAGAACCCCAAGTATAAGATTTATATACTATCAGGACAAACACAAATTCACAGAAACACTGGCAGAAGGAAAAATTGGGAGAGTGGTTTTAAATTCTCATTGTGGGTGAGGAAGGTTATTTTGATTCTTCCTGGATGTATCTTGATGTTTTTGTTAAGGGACTCAACTTTCCTAAGTTACAGGGGGATTAGAAACTGGTTTGCCTATAGGGGTAACATTGATTGGGGAAAGGGGATTACCTTGATGTTTAAATCTATATGTGTATTAGAAAATAAAAATTAAAAGAGAAGAAACTAGACTAAACTGAGTTAAAATTAAAAAAAAATAGAAAAGCAAAAGAAAAACACGGGTGCATGTATCAAAAAGTTCAGGTTAGAAGGTTATTAAAGAATTTGATGTACTGGACATCTCAGTGTGATGGTAAATAGGTTAAAAATTATCTGTATGTATTAAAAAAAAAGAACCAGAATATTGGTAAAGAGTTAAAAATAAAAGTTGTATTTATGAAGTAGTGGTGGTTGTTCTCCTGTAGTCTTCTTCTTTTTTTTTTTCTTCCTTCCTGGTTGTTTTTCTGGGGGAGGGGCCTGCCACGTGGGTTTTCAGACAATGATGTTCCCTGAGTTAGGTCCTCCCGCTCCACTCAAGGGGGTGGGCTCTGAGGAAACTGTTTTTTTCAGGCTTTTTGTTCTCTGGAGGTTTTTATGTTCTTTCATCTGTTTTCTCTTGCCTTGACAGTTTTTGATGGTTTTTGGAGGTTTAGAGGAGAGCAAACTGCACCCCGACCTCCCTCTCAGAGAGAAGCCTCAGAATGCTCTGCAGAGCTGCTGGGAGAGCCGGTTCTGAGTCACTGTCCCTGGGGATGCAGGAGTTTCTTCGTTGTACCCAATACCAGGACAGCGTAGGCTGTCTTGGCAGCTCCAGACCGCCAGAGAGGTTCCAAGCAGAGATCGCACACAGAGATTTTCCCGCTGTCCTGGGCTGGTAATGTCTGGTTTTTCCAGATGCCAGAGCTCCAGGCTAGCACCTATGAGCACCTCTCCCAGGGGAGGGTGTGGGAGGCGCGCGTTTCAGGATTGCAGTCTGGCCAGGCTCCCAGCCCCTCATGGGAGGCAAGTGTCCCTGGACCTAGGCTGGGTCTATCTCTGCAGGTATCCAGGGATCTAGGTTCCCCTATCTCTGCATGGTCTGCTGTTATGCTGTCTCTTTAAGGGTGAAAACTCATTTTCCTCTTGCTCTCCCACTCTCCCAAAGCCAAGCACCAACTGAATTTTAAAGTTCCAGTTGCAAAACACCACTGATTGTAAGAACTCAGGTAGCCAGGCCCCTCCAATTCTCAAAACCAAATGTTATGGGGATTCGTTTTCCCCGTGTGGGTACCCTACATTTGTGAGCTACATGTGGGGATCTGTACCTCTCCCCTCTCCTTACCACCATGTCCTGCCCTTACATGAGCAGTCCTATGGGTCTGTTTGGCTCCCAGGTGTGTCCTCACACCTCCTACCCTTGTTTACTTGGGCTATTCTCTACATTTATCTGTGGAGATTGTGTTCTTCCAGTCTTCCAGTCATTTTCTAGGTTTTTTACACTAATGTGGCTGTAATCTAGTTGTGTGCATGGGAGAAGGTGAGCTTAGGATCGTCCTACTCTGTCATCTCCCCCAGAAGTTCCTCAATGATGATTTACATTAATCAACTCAATAAATTTTATCCACTCTTGAATTTTGAGGTTAAGGTGACCGGCTTGTTGTATAGTGTTCTTTTAATATTTTCTTAAGGATTTTGCATTGACATTCATGAATTGTATTTTCTTTATTAATGTAATCTTTGTTGTTGTTGTGAATCAATGTTATAGTAGTTTAAAGCAGAGGACTGAAAGTCTTCTTTATCCTTCCCTGATGTAGAATAGTTTGAAAGTACAGTGGCATTATCTCTTTCTTAAAGATTGATAGAATTCTCTTGTCAAATCATCTAATTTCACTGATTTGGGGAGCTGTCAACTTTAACAATTTTTTTTTTTTTGTATTTCCTCTAGAGTAATTGATTTTTGAATTTCCATTCTTATATAAGTTTTGGCAATTTATGTTTTGAAGAAAATGATCTCTTCAGATTTTTAGAGTCACATTAAATTCAGGCTTAGGATTCCTAAAGTTTCTCCCCTTATAATTTCTTAGATTGTTTATTTGTGCTTTCTTGTTTTTTGAAATTAGACTAGGTAATAGTAGGTGTCTGTATGTCTGTATGTATGTACTGAAATTCTTTGACTTATCATTACTATCATTTTCATTTTTCTATTTGTTTTCAGTTTATGTTTACTAATTCTCCCATTACTCTTGGTTTTCTTTTCTTATCTATTTTCTATTAATTTTTTCTATAATTTCTATTTTCAACCATTTGATAATCTACATGTAAAATCTGCATGTAATGAAAGATGGTCAACATGTAAAAATACATGTATTTTTATCTTTTCTGTTTATCATATACATATAAGACTATGCATTTTTCCTTGAGCTCTGCATTAGATGTAACCCATAGGTTCCTCTAGGCGTCCTTTTAATTACTGCTGTTTTGTAGTTATAACAAAAATTTAGTTTTTATTTCTTCTTTGACTATGAATTGAGTCTTTAAGATTCCAAGTGGTAGAGACTTTGTTAGTTTTTTTACGTTTTGGTTTCATTATTAATTTCTTTGTTCATTGTGATCAAGGCATTTTGTCTTATTATTTCTACTTTTGGGAATGACTTGAGGTTATCTTTGAGGCCTGGTGTTTTGGTATGTGTATATTTCTTTCAATATTTTCCAAGATTTGTATTTTTATTCTAATGTTCCTTTATAAAATATACTTACTACTTTCTTTTTTCAGTATGCATGTTGCATCTGTCAGTTTTTCCTGAGACATGTCTTTTGATTCTGCAGATTAAAATCTTTTATTTCTGGAATGTTTCCTTAGTATATCTATCTAACTTATGTATTTGAGGGGCGCCTGGGTGGCTCAGAGGGTTAAGCCTCTGCCTTCAGCTCAGGTCATGGTCCCAGGATGCTGGGATGGAGCCCTGCATCAGGGTCTCCGCTCAGTGGGGAGCCTGCTTCTCCCTCTCTCTCTGGCTGCTGCTCTGCCTACTTGTGATCTCTTTCTGTCAAATAAATAAATAAAATCTTTAAAAATAAATAAATAAATGGATAAAAGACCTCAACGTGAGACAGGAATCCATCAGAATCCTAGAGGAGAATATAGGCAGTAACCTCTTTGATATCAGCCACAGCAACTTCTTTCAAGATATGTCTCCAAAGGCAAAGGAAACAAAAGTGAAAATGAACTTCTGGGACTTCATCAAGATCAAAAGCTTCTGCACAGCAAAGGAAACAGTCAACAAAACAAAGAGGCAACCCATGGAATGGGAGAAGATATTTGCAAATGACAGTACAGACAAAAGGTTGATTTCCAGGATCTATAAAGAACTCCTCAAACTCAACACACAAAAAACCAGATAATCATATTTTAAAAAAAATGGGCAGAAGATATGAACAGACACTTCTCCAATGAAGACATACAAATGGCCGTCAGACACATGAAAAAATGTTCACCATCACTGGCCATCAGGGAGATTCAAATTAAAACCACATTGAGATATCACCTTACACCAGTTAGAATGGCCAAAATTAGCAAGGCAGGAAATAACCTGTGTTGGAGAGGATGTGGAGAAAGGGGAACCCTCTTCCACTGTTGGTGGGAATGCAAGTTGGTGCAGCCACTTTGGAGAACAGTGTGGAGATTCCTCAAGAAATTACAAATAGAGCTTCCTTATGACCCTGCAATTGCACTGCTGGGTATTTACCCCAAAGATACAGATGTAGTGAAAGGAAGAGCCATCTGTACCCCAATGTTTATTGCAGCAATAGCCACAGTCGCCAAACTGTGGAAAGAACCAAGATGCCCTTCAACGGACAAATGGATAAGGAAGATCTGGTCCATATACACTATGGAGTATTATGCCTCCATCAGAAAGGATGAATACCCAACTTTTGTAGCAACATGGATGGCACTGGAAGAGATTATGCTGAGTGAAATAATTCAAGGAGAGAGAGTCAAGTATCATATGGTTTCACTTATTTGTGGAGCATAACAAAGAACATGGAGGTTATGGGAATATGTAGAGGAGAAGGGAGTTAAGGGAAACTGGACGTGGCTATGAACCATGAGAGTCTATGGACTCTGAAAAACAATCGAGGGTTTTGAAGTGGTGGGGGTTGGGAGCTTGGGGAACCAGGTGGTAGGTAATAGGGAGGGCTGTACTTCATGGAGCACTGGGTTTGGTGCAAAAACAATGAATACTGTTACACTGAAAAGAAATTAAAAAAAAAGTGAAAAAAAAAGACTCAAAGCTTAAAATACCAGCAATGGTAAGAGATTTGTTAATCATTCATTCATTCAGCTTTGAACTTTCTCTTTTATCAAGCTCTCTGACACTGGTTTCTAGGCACCTACCTGCCCTTTTAAAACTTCTAAAAATAAAATATGTTTATTTCATTGGTACAGAAAAAAAAGAAATTTAAAAAATAAAAACTTTTAAGAAATCATGTTGTTTTGGGAAAAATAATAATGTAATGAAATGTTTATTATATAGTAATTATAAAACGTTTTGAAGACAAAAAAATCTTAAATTGAAAAGAAAATCCAAAAGGAAAAAAAATCACCCTATGCTCAGTCTATGTACAATATGGACATTTCCAGAGGACTTTTATTAGAAAACATTGTTTCTTGGGCAAGAGGGCAGCTGAGTAGGGAGGTCGTTTAATCTGGCCTCAAATTTAGCTGGATATCTATGAAGCCATTCTGAACAGACACAAATTCATCCTGAGGTGGAAGATTTATCTGGATCTCCACAAGCAGAGAATTAGGTGTGGAAAGTGGAGTCTTCTGAGGAAATAACTGAAGATAAATGGAATGTTGGGGCACCAGATAAGCTGGCTACCCGAAAGTGATATAACACAGGAGAATACAAATGGAGACATTGGAAATCTGCTCTGGTTAGTGACACCTCCTTCTGAAAAGAGCATAGGGAACAAGTAGGGCAGAACTCTTTGTGGTAAGAAGATTTTTAGCATGAGATCTACCCTATTAACATGACTTTAAGTGCACAACATTTTATGGTTAATATAGCTTCCAAAGTTACAGTTACACAAGATGAATAAGCTCTGGAGACCTGTACAACATAGAGTTATATATATTTTTTTAAATATTTTTTTATTTATTTGAGAGAGAGAGAGAGAGATCATGAGTCAGGGAGGGGCAGAGAGAGAGGGAGAAGCAGACTCCCCTCTGACCAGGGAGCCTGATGGAGGGCTCAGTCTCAGGATCCTGAGATCATGACCTGAACCAGTCAGAGGCTTAGCCAACTGAACCACTCAGGTGGCCCCATGTTGTATGATTTTTAAAAAAATGATGGTAATTCACTGTAGTGTGCTTTGATGGGGCCAGTTGATCCAAGTGTAATGTACTAGGAAGGAAAGAACATTAAGAGTCGTGACCTTAAAACAAACAAACAAACAAACAAACAAAAAAAAAAAAAAAAAACACCGGGTGCCTGGGTGTCTCAGTTGGTTAAGCATCTGCCTTTGCCTCAGGTCATGATCCTGGAGTCCTGGCATTGAGTTCCATATTGGACTCCTGCTTGCCAGGGTGTTTGCTTCTCCCTTTGCCCTTCATCTCATTCATGGTCTCTCTCTCTTTCTCACAAATAAATAAAGAAAATTTAAAAAAAAATCAGAAACATGGAAGGTTGGTAAGAACCTTAGATGAACACAAAAAACAACCACTACAGCAAAACAGAATGTGGAATGGAATAAAAAATACAGCAAAAATATTATACCATTATAGTTTCATTCACATCATAAATATTTGAAAACTGATATTAATGTTTCTTAAAATTTCCATAGTTCTTTCTGCCAAAGTAATTTAAAAAGTTACTTTTATAGTGTCCTTCATTTATTGAGCTTCATTTATTGAGAACAAGCAATGTGGCAGACAGTATTCAATCTTACAGTGAATAAAACTAGAGCTTTAAATGTTTAAATAAAACATCTTGGGGGCACCTGGGTGGCTCAGTTGGTTGGGCATCTGCTTTGGGCTCAGGTCATGATCCCTGGGCCCTGGCATCAAGCCTCACATCAGGCTCCCTGCTCAGCAGGAGTCTGCTTCTCCCTCTCCCTCTCCCTCTCCCTCTGCCTGTGCTCATGTTCTCTCTCTTGATCACTCTCTCAAATACATAAATAAAATACTTAAAAAATTTAGGTGGGGCAAACGGGGACAGTAAACAAACACACAGTATGCTTATAGACACTGGGAAGTACTATGATGGCAAACAAAGGGCTTAGAGGTTACTAAGGGGTACTGGTCTGTTGGAGATATGCTGAAGGCATATCTCAGGAAGGCCTCCCTGAGGAGGTGACATTGGAGACAAACCTAAATTAAGTAAAGGATGAAGGCATATGGAGTCCTGGAGGAAGAACATTCTAGATACAAAGAACAGGAAAAACAAAGAAATGGCATTTTTGCAGATAGGAAGGAGCATGTCACATACCCATAACAAGAAGCCCAAGTGGTTCAAAGAAAGGATAAGGGGAGAGCAGAAATGTAGAAAGAGACCTATAGGCCATAGGTTTTTGTTCTGAATTTTTGAAGCTGTCATTGTTAATTTTATGTGTGAACTTCACAAGTCTACAGTGCCCTATTGTTTGGACAAACACCAGTATAGACGTTGCTATGAAGGTGCTTTTTAAAATATGATGAACATTTAAATCAGTAGACTTTAGGTAAAGCAGATTACCCTCCTTTCTGTAGGCAGGCCTCATCTAATCAGTTGAAGACCTCAAGAGAAAAGAATGAAGAGGAGGGAATTCTTTCTCTAGCCTGAAACACAGTAATTCTTCCTGAGCTTTCAGTCTAGAGATGGCAGACTACTACATTACCTCTAGCTGGTATTTTTAGGCTGCTGGCCCACTCTTCAGATTTTGAACTTGCCAGTATCCAAAAATGCATTAGTCAACTTCTTTCTTACCTTCCTCCCACTCCGCATGATTTTATTTATTTATCTGACAGAAAGAGAGAGAGAGTGATGGAAAGGAGAACAAGCAGGCAGAGTGACAGACAGAAGGAGGCTTCCATCCAAGCACAGAGCCCAACGTGGTGCTTGATCCTAGGACCCTGGGATCATGACATGAACCAAAGGCAGAGGCTTAACCAACTGGACCACCCAGGCATCCTGCCAATTTCTTGAAATAAATAAATCTCTGTCTCTCTGTCTCTTGTTGTCTCTCTGTGTCTCTTTCCATCCTATTGTTGTTTCTCTGGAGAGCCCTGACTCATAGAGAAATTGTCAGATTGACTTGAACAAGGGGATGATATGATCTAATTTGCATTTTGAAAGATCTCTCATACTTGGAAGAGGGAGAATTGACTCTTGGTAGCAAGAGGGAAGTAGAGAGTCTAGCCAGAAGGCTGTTCTGTCTTGTGGGTGATACCTGACAGCAGTCTAGAAGTGACTGGAGATTGCGGGATATGAGAAATATTTTGCAGGATTTTCAGACATATCAGATGAAGGCTGTGAGAGAGACAGATAAATCAGAGCTTATGTTTTGGGCCTGAGCAGCTGTGTGAAGGGTATGCAATTTATAAAGACAGTCCTGGGAGCCTGAGTGAGGAGCAGGTGTGCAGAGGTGGAAAAGGTAGGGAGGGAAGATGTATTAAATATCCGAAGTTTTACTTTAAGCACAATAAGTTCATGTTGCCCGTTTGCTGTCCACGTGGAGATAATGGGAAGATTGTTAGCCGCAGGCCCATGACTCTGTACAGCCGTAGTTAAGTTCTGGAGCTGCAACATCTGGTGTGGAATCCCAAGTCCACATTTCATGTGAACCTCAATGTCTTGGTCTTCTTCTTTTGGAAAACGGGTTGATAATTAATATAGTTTATTGAAGTGACGTGAGCCACTGAATCACTCAACACTTGTAAACTCTTAGAATGTGCCTGGATAATCACAGAAAATGTTATATAATTATTAGCTATTATTACAGTGAGAGTTTTATTTTTCTGGCCCATCAAATAAATTTCCAGATGGAGACAAGGGCCTGGGAAATGTCTGCTTTGCATAGTTTTTGGTTGCCACCTTGGAGGTCAAACTGTAAACTGAATTTGAGTGAATCCCAGGGATTTTCTTCCCTTTGCCTGGACAGTGAACATTGATGGTGTTACTGAGAGTGGTGGCATCTGAAAATTGTGCTTTGATATCATATTTTGTAGCTGATTGCAACATGGATTGCTCTGATGCAGCCCTACTCCCCCCAGATTACTTCCCTGCCTTTACTGTTTTGGTTTTTCCATTGTGCTTATCATTTTCCCATATACTATGTATGACATGCTTATTTATTTCTTTATTTTCTGTCTCCTCTTGGTGGAGTATGAGCTCCAGGAAACAGGGATTTTTAACTTTTGCTCACTGTTAGCACCTGCAAGAGTGCCTGGAGGAATGAATGATGTTTCCTGGTGCTTACAGTTCCCCTTGTCTGTTTCTTATTCTATTTTGTCAAGTATTTTTTCCCATGAGAAAACCATATCAGAAAGAATGCCAGACATTGGCATGATTCTCTGGACCTTTCCAACTTGGACAGAATGCTATTTTAATTGAGACAAACGTCTTCCATGAAATGGAATTTCAGAGGTAGCCTCTGATGGCAGTTTCAATTTTGACTTTGGAAATCAGTTTCAGAATTAACATAGTCTCCTGAAAATGATGGTACTTTTTGCTGTTGGTTGTCCATTCGGTTTCTCAGCCAGTCTATGTGTGGGCACTATTCCACTCCGATTGTAGATTCTGATCACACATTTTTATTCAGCAATGCTTGTCGATGAGGGGCATTGAAACCTATGCAGGGCGGAGGTTGATACATGGCCCAGTCAATGTATGACTTATGAAACCTATTGCAAGTCCAAGGCACTGTATTGATTCTGCTGAATGGACTGGAAAATGACCTTCATTGCACAGAACCCTCAAACTTGCTCCTTGTCTGTTTCTACCCAGTGGAGCACTTGCATCATGCAGCTTTGTTCCAGGATCATTACCAGTTATTTCCTTTAACGTTGCATCCTGATTTTACCATAAGTGTGAAGAGTGGACAAACTGATGTCTTTATTTAGCACAAAAACTGAAGTCCTGTTTCAGTGTCAGCTTTTCAGAGACAATTGCTTTTATCTTCTCTGACTGCATAGTTATGGCACATATATAGTTTTTTCTTGGACATGCAGGCCTTGTGTCAATATAAATTAGAGTTAATCATTATTCTGTTTATACCACCACTTATTATCACCCTGATCATATTGTATTGGATGGAGTATTTAAAGAATATTTTTTCATTTGTCCTGATCATATTAGTGTTAGAACTGTTTCCTTATTTCTCATGGTGGTTAAACCAACCAATGCATCATGGCACATGGTTGGAGTTCCACAAATGGTGGTTGAAGCGAGTTAATTATTCATTCCTGTGGCTGTATGGGAAGCGACACACAGTTTGCTCTCAAGTCTTCCTTTATCATTAGAATGAATTATAGTATGAAATAGGACATTCCTCATCAGCCATTATCTTTGCTCTTGAGAATGGATGTGGACTGGACCTCAAGATACCACAAGGAAAAAATAACTTCTTCCAGGATTAGGTTACAGTTCTTTGTGCCTTTGCATTCCAAGCATGTTTTATTTCATTAGAGAATGGTTATTCTGTTCTAATGACTAAAATTATAGGGATTTCTAGATGGAAGGAAGCTTACCGATCTTCTACCAGAGAATGTTCATTATACAGTTAAGTAGTTGGGACTGAGAATTTAGGGACAGACTCCAGGCCACGGGCCATCAGCTCATGTAAGAAGGAAATGGATGTCTTCTGAGCTCCACCATGATATTTGAGTTTGGTTTGGTGGTAGTTAATAAACTTATCTGAGGCAGAACATTACCATTCTAAGTATACTGATGTGCCTTATTTTTAATTGAGTATAGTTGATACACAATGTTATGTTAGTTTCAGGTATACAACATAGTGATTCAGCTTCTCTGTATGTTATACTGTGCTTGCCACAAGTGTAGGTACTGTCACCAAACCATGCCATTACAATATAGCCTGTATTCCCTATACAGTGCCTTTTATTCCATAACTTATTCATTTTATAATTGGAAGCCCATTTCTCCCTTTCATCTTCACAGATTTTTACCTGTCCCCCTGCCCTCTTCCTTCTAGCAACCATCAGTTTGTTCTTTATATTTATGAGTCTGATTCTGCTTTTTGTTTGTTTATTTATTTCAAACGTGCATTCTTTTGCAGAGATGACATGATGTGCCCACTGAAAGTGGTCAGGCAGGGACATTAGTCTAAGAGTTTGGTTTCTGCAGAACACATGCTCGCTCACATTCTTGTGGGTGTTGTTACTCAGAATTGTCCTGTCATCACCTAGGTCTTTGCTGTTATAGTTCAGTTGACCCTAGGGGAAGAAAATTGAATTGAGCAACAGAAGATGTGCAGACAGTAAGATAAATCAGATAAACACCACTACTCCGCAACACACCCTCAAGTGAGAAGGAAAGAGAAGAATTCAAATAAAGACTTCTAAGAATAATGATTCATTCATACTAAATGTCATATTCCTTGCCTTGGACCTATGATGTCATCATCATATAACATTCTAGACTGTAAAACTCATACTGTTTGATAGTGCATCAAAGGGCAAGGAGCCTCATGGCTGTTGTTATATGTTTGGAGTATAATCATTTCAAATGGAGTATAATCACTTATTTATGCACCAATAAATGGGCCTTTTATATGGAATATTGAATCGTAAGTGGTAGAGAGAAAACGAAAGTGAAGGAAGGGAGGTAACCTTGATGGATGGCCAACCTTGGACAAGTATAGGAACATCCTATATTATTAAATTAAATTAAATTAAATCTTTATTTTTTGAATATTTTATTCATTTGACACAGAGAGAGTGAGAGCACACATATAAGCAGGAAGAGTGGCAGGCAAAGGGAGAGGGAGAAGCAGGTTGCCCACTGAGCAGAGAGCCTGATGGGGGTTTGATACCAGGACCCTGTTATCATGACCAGATTGGAAGGCAAATGTTCAATGGACTGAGCCATCCAGGTTCCCCATGAACATTGTATTTTAAAAACACTTCCCAGGTTTGCAAGCTATATCCCAAATAGTCCATATGGAGCAGATATGGGCAAAGACACTGGCACTAAGAAAATGGGGTCATAACCATGAAGATGAGGTATTGGCCTTTTTGACATGCCCTTAGTCTTGTGCAGATTATTCAAAAGTAAATGAATTCATACTAGAAACCATTTTCTTTAAATGTACTGAATTTTAACATTCATTTTCATTTGCATCTAGAAAGATTTCAGCCATGTGAATGGATATGTTAGCTTTATTTTTCCAATACAAAAGCCAAATATTTGGAGATAATTTTTTTAAAGATTTTATTTATTTTTAAAGATTTTATTTTTAAAGATTTTATTTATTCATTTGACACACAGAGAGAGATCACAAGTAGGCAAAGAGACAGGCAGAGAGAGAGGAGGATGCAGGCTCCCAGCGGGAGTCCATCCCAGGTCCCTGAGCTGAAGGCAGAGGCTTAACCCACTGAGCCACCTAGGCACCCTGGAGATGATTTTGATAGCGATACAAGTAGTAGCTCAGTTAAGAAATTATTATATTTAAATTCATTTACATTTAAAGAGGAATCTTTTCTTTCCCACTTTTTATTTTTTAAAGTTCATCTAGGCATTATAATTTTTTTTTGGTCCTAATTGAAAACATTTTTGAAGCACCTTCCCTGGAAGTAGTCTAAACCAAGTTATTGCTTGCTTCTCTCATGTTTTTTGCATTTTATGGTTCTTAAAAAGGGTGTGTTCTGAAGGTATTGAATATGCATATTAGAAAATATAAATATAGCCTTGGGTCCTTTGTGGAGAATCTGCAACTGGATGGTGGCAAAGACTGGTCTTTATTAAGTGACACCATTTGCGTATCCACCAAATCTGAGAGGCTGAAAATCCAGTGCAAGTGAAAATGATAGTCCTTGTGCATTGTGCCATGACTTTCTCTGCATGACAGTGAGGAGAGGAGAAAGCCTGAATGTGCTACAGTAGTAGGATGCCCAGTCTGTGGACCACAGAGTTTCTTGCAGTAGTGTGGCAGACTGAATAATGGTCTTCTCAAATATGTCCACACTCTGTTCTCAGGAACCTGTGAATATGTTACCTCCCATGGTAAAAGGAATTTTGAAAATGTGATTAAGAGGATGCACCTAGAGATACATGGGGACCTTATCCTTAATGATCCAGATGGACCCAATATTATCTGGCTTGGGCATTGAGGGATGTAATGGAAGAAGAGGGAAGAATTCAAAATGTGAGAGTGTTGCATTTAAAGAAGGAGGAGTGGGCAATGAGCCAAGGAATGTGGGTGTCCTACAGAGGTTGCAAAATGCCTTCAGCTGCTTTCCAGGAAGGAG
Source organism: Meles meles (assembly GCF_922984935.1). Taxonomy (NCBI): domain Eukaryota; kingdom Metazoa; phylum Chordata; class Mammalia; order Carnivora; family Mustelidae; genus Meles; species Meles meles. The sequence continues at coordinate 65,544 of NW_025721613.1, forward strand.
ACAGAGATCTCAGTCCTGCAACTACAGGAACTGAATTCTGCCAATAACCTGTATGAGCAAGGAAAACGGTCCTCCCCTAGAGGCTCCAGAAAGGGACACAGTCCTTCCAGTACCTTTATTGTAGTCTAATGAGACCCTCACCAAATGTCTGACCTACAAAACCGTAAGTTGTTAATTTTGTGGTGATTTGCTACAGCAGTAATAAGAAACTAATAAAAATGTTATGGATCAAATGAAAAAGATTGAGAGAACACCCTCATTTGGGTAGGTCACTTTCAGCACTTGGAAGGAACTGCCACCGGGAATGAGGCAAAACGTTAATGACAACTCAGGGAAACACACAAGTCTGTTAAAATAATGCATAAAGACCCCATGCACATAAGAAACAGATGTTTTTTTTTTTTAATTATTTTTTTTCCATTTTATTTATTTTTTCAGCGTAACAGTATTCATTCTTTTTGCACAACACCCAGTGCTCCATGCAAAACGTGCCCTCCCCATTACCCACCACCTGTTCCCCCAACCTCCCACCCCTGACCCTTCAAAACCCTCAGGTTGTTTTTCAGAGTCCATAGTCTCTTATGGTTCGCCTCCCCTTCCAAATAAAAAAAAAAAAAGCAAAAACTAAATAAATACATGAAAAGGCACTAAACCCCACTAATATATATAAATTAAAAGAGCGAAAAAAAAAAAAAAGAAACAGATGTGTTACATTTTATTGTGGAATACAGGTTTTCATTTTCAGACCAGCCTAGGAGATAGGAAACATCCATATTGGTTAGATATGTATAAAAACTAATTTCATATTATATCAGTGAACTATTTCTTGTGTCTCGGTAAAAGTCATACGTAAATGTGTCCATTGTAGTTACTCAAACTAACAATAATTTGTCATGGAAAAATGGTGTGCCTAACAATTAGGTGAAGTTTTTTGTTTTGTTTTGTTATTTATTTATTTAAGTCAAGTGCTTGTTCTTTTTCTTTTTCTTTTTTTTTTTAGGAATATAATCAATGGTATTATGTTTATTTATTTATTTAAATTCGTTTTCAGTGTTCCAGAATTCATTGTTTATGCACTGCACCCAGTGCTCCATGCAATACATGCCCTCCACAATACCCACCACCAGGCTGGCGAAACCTCCCAACCCCTGCCCCTTCAAAACCCTCAGCTTGTTTTTCAGAGTCCATAGTCTCTCATGGTTCATCCCCTTCTCCAATTTCCCTCAACTCCCTTCTCCTCTCCATCTCTGCCTATCTTCCATGCTATTTGTTATTCTCTGCAAATAAGTGAAACCATATGATAATTGACTCTCACTGCTTGACTTATTTCACTCAGCATAATCTCTTCCAGTCCCATCCATGTTGCTACAAAAGTTGGGTATTCATCCTTTCTGATGAAGGCATAATACTCCATAGTGTATACAGACAATATCATCCTTAACCATTCGTCCGTTGAAGGGCATCTTGGTTCTTTCCATAGTTTGGAGACCGTGGCCATTGCTGCGATAAATATTGGGGTACAGATGGCCCTTCTTTTCACTACATCTGTATCTTTGGGGTAAATACCCAGCAGTGCAATTGCAGGGTCATAGGGAAGCTCTATTCTTAATATCTTTGGGAATCTCCACACTGTTCTCCAAAGTGGCTGCACTAACTTGCATTCCCACCAACAGTGGACAAGGGTTCCCCTTTATCCACATCCCTCCAAAACATGTTGTTTCCTGTCTTGCTAATTTTGGCCATTCTAACTGGTGTCAGGTGGTATCTCAATGTGGTTTTAATTTGAATCTCCCTGATGGCTAGTGATGATGAACATTTTTTCATGTGTCTGCCCAACATTTCTTTAAATAAAAGTGAAAATAACATAAAACTGAAATAAAATATAATCTGTTTTTCCTCGATGAGATGACATTATAAGGTATCACCCCATACCTGTACAGTCACGACCTAATAATAATAAAAGTAACCACCATGTATTGAGTCATTGAGCAACCACAAAATCCTGGACTAGGGATTTTACTTAGATGTCTTTTCCCTAATGTGTACATGAAACCAACAATGTGAAGCATTTGTGCAACCAACAGGGGAATTACAGTTATTCTCTAAGTTTGGCAGTTGACAGAGGTGCTGTCACTTACTTTAGGGGCCCAACCTGACCCAGATTCAGGTCTGACCATAAATTCTGGTTCCTTTACTATCTATGCTCCTTTATACAAATTGCAAGCACGTGCCTTATTATTAACTGTATTATTCCTGGTAAATTGCATTATGTAAATTCTGGGTCCTTTTAAAACAGTTGATCTTTGGGTTGTAGAAATAACCCATACGATCCTCGCTGGGATAGTATAATTTTGGGGAAACTGTTTTAAATCAAGATCAAGAGGCAGATCACTAGAAGAGGCAGTTTGGGTAAGTCTCATCTCGCATCGGACAGAGTGGGAAGTTGCCTTGTCAGCAGTCAAGAAAGGATACATCAATGCATCTTCATACTTCCCAAATCTTTAGTTGAGTCCAAGGAACATTTTATTGTAAGTTTTTTGTGACTGTTTATTTTTGTGATTAAGAACTATAATTTATAAATGAATGATAGAGATTTAGCACAAAATTCATGTATAATATGCATGGTATATACAATATATTTATATGATATAGTGATATATATGACTTATACAAGATATACTTATGTTTAGGTTTATATATATAATATTTTTCATCACAAAGAAAAAAGTACAAATTCATAGTTGTAAATAGAAATGCTTAGAGAAAAAAGTAGAAGTGTTTAAAAATAAATGTAATAATCACCTTTGCAGTATTCCCTTACCCTCCCCCAGGTCTCTTGATAATTTGAGGAATATGCAAGTATTCTTTTCTTTGTCCTCACATGTTTTTCTTTTTTCTATTTTTTATTCTTTCATTTTTATTTTTTTAGACTTTTTAAAAATGATTTTGTTTATTCATGAGTGACAGAGGAGGGAATTGACATCCAAAGTATAGGATAACTTGTTTAAATAAGAGGTGCCTTTTAAATTTACAGAGATTGATTATTTTTCAAAACAGTTTTGCAATTCATACTTGCAAATCAATGGTGGACATGCCTTTTCTCCTCAAAATCATGGGATACCATAAAGTTTTTAAACTTCGGCTAATCTGATGAGTGAAAAAGTGTATGTCATTTATGATCCAAAATTTTTTAAAGATTTTATTTATTTATTTGACAGAGAGTGACACAGTGAGAGAGGGAACACAAGCAGGGGCAGAGGAAGAGGGAGAATCAGGCTCCCCACCAAACTATGACCCTCAGGCAGGGCTTGAACCCAGGACTCTGGAATCATGACTTGAGCCAAAGGCAGACACTTAACAATTAAGGCGCCCAGGTGACCTCATGATGCATAATTTGGATGTCTAGTGATGCTGAAAATCTTTTTCTGTTTAAACATATGCTTATATGTTGAATTATAAAACTATATAATGTAATTATAAGGACCATTATATGTCCTTTGTGGCTTGTCTATTAATATCCTTCACTAAATTTTCTATTGCTTTTTTTTTTAGTTTACTCTTATTAATTAGAAGAACTTGTATATATTAAAAATATTATTTTGGGGGCAACTAGATGGCTCATTCAGTTAAGTGCCGTGTCATGATGTCATGGTTGTGGGATCAAGCCCATTGTGGGGCACACAGTTCAGTGGTGAGTCTGTTTGAGATTCTTTCTCTCCATCTCTCTCTGCCCCTCCTCATATCTAAAATATTGGGAGGGAGACAAACCATAAATGACTCTTAATCTCACAAAACAAACTGGGGGTTGCTGGGGGGAGGTGGGATTGGGAGAGGGGGAGTGGGCTATGGACATTGGGGAGGGGAGGCGAACCATAAGAGACTATGGACTCTGAAAAACAACCTGAGGGTTTTGAAGGGTCAGGGGTGGGAGGTTGGGGGAACAGGTGGTGGGTCATGGGGAGGGCACGTTTTGCATGGAGCACTGGGTGTTGTGCAAAAAGAATGAATACTGTTACGCTGAAAAAATTAATAAAAAGGGAAAAAAATTAAAAAAAAATAAAATAAAATAAATACATATAATCTTTAAAAAGTACTACCTTTTTGTTGGTCATATTCATTCAGAATAAATACTTTTTCCAATCTATTATCTTTTACATTTTTCATAGAAGCTTTGGCAAATGATTATTTTCTGTCATAAAATAGGGTTTGCTTAGGAAGATCCCTTCAGTATATGTGATGGTTCATTTTATGTGTCATCATGACAAGGCTAAAGGATGTCCAGACACTAGCACAATATTATTTCTGCCTGTGTTTTTGAGGATTTCTCCAGAAGACATTTCTGGTAGGAGGAGTAAAGAAGATTACAGGTGGTCATCATCCAATCTGTTGAGGGCCTGAACAGAACAAAAAGGCAGGGGAAGGGCAACTTCTTTCTGTGCTTGAACTGAGACACCCATATTCCCCTGCCCTTGGACTCTCTTGAGCATTCAGACTCAGACCAGGGTTTAGAACATCAGCCTGAATCTTTGGCCTTTGAACTTGGACTGAATTATACCACCACCTTTCCTGGTTTTCCAGCTTGCAGATGCAGATTGTGGGCCTTCTTGCATCCATAACTGCCTGAACAGATTCCTATAACAAATCTCTTATAGATATTACTGTCTATCCTACTGGCTCTAGTTTTATGGAGAATACTGACTAATAAAATCTGTTACAAAATTTTTCTCTAAAACAACTGTCATACTTTTTTATTGTGAAGTTTATTTTTATACTTTGAGACCAGGGCTAAGTTTCCTTTAATATCATTAGCAAAAACGTTAGCTTTATAGGGCAAATTGAAATTCTTTCCATATTTTCCTATGACCTAGAAAGAAATGATAAAATATTTAAAATTTGGTAGAATCAGCTATAAAACACACTGGAGTGAGGTCATCTGAAAGGTAGATTTTTAATTAATGGCCCATTCTGTGATTATGTGTCTGTCAAGATTATTCATCTCTTGGATCAAATTTCATAGTTTTCCTCAAGATTTCATTTGGTGTCTCACAGTTGCTCTTATATCTTAAATCCTTCTGATACCATGTTTTCTATTAACCCAACTTTATGTATCTTGAGTTTATCTCTTTTTGAAAGTTATATGACAGATGATCTGTTCCCTGTGGCAAATTAGCAGGTGATGGAATGCCTGGCAGTTTCTTGCAGCTCTGAGTAAGCTGTAGACTCTAACCATTCTTTTATTGTTGGGGAGGATCCCACTATGCTTTCTTTTTCTAAGGGGTTGGCTACCATGTCCCAGATGACAGCTCTGGCCCTCAGCACTGCTTCCACCAGAGCCCCCAAAGGTTTACACGGTGGAGTAGCCGTTCTAATGATCACAAGAAATAAATAGACATGTGCTGCCTCTTATCCCAAGATCCAGTCATCTGAGACCACTCATGAACTGTTCTCCTCAGACTGAAGAGAGACAAACCTTGTCTTTTGTTTCAGATCCCTTGGAGAAGGAAACCATGCCTTAAATTCCTTCCTCAGAAATCCCAGCAGGGTGAGAGCCTGCTTCCTCCTCTCTCTCTCTCTCTGCCTGCCTCTCTGCCTACTTGTAATCTCTATCTGTCAAATAAATAAATCTTAAAAAAAAAAAAAGTATGGAGCACTGGGTGTTGTGTGCAAAAAGAATGAATACTGTTACGCTGAAAAAATAAATAAAATGGAAAAAAAAAAAAAGAAATCCCAGCAGGACTTGTGTCCTTGGACCCTCATGATTAACCAACAACATGCTTATCTGAGTCTATCACCTTCTCTAGAAAGAGGATATTGACAATGAAGTTGGAGTAGTGCTATGTGACCAGCATGCCATTGCCATAGAATCCTGGAGGATGACTTCAGTGTTTAGGCATATCTTTGTAAGATAAAGAAGTCTTTTATGCTGTGTTGTTTTTTTTTTAATCCCTTTAACACACTTTGGAATTAAATGCAACCAGATTTTAAGTGTTTGCCTCTTACAAGCATGGTATAATAAGAACTGGAAAAAAAAAAAAAGTGGATATTGTTCTTCAAGGAATTTTTAAAAGATTTTTATTTTATTTATTTGACAGTCAGAGATCACAAGTAGGCAGAGAGGCAGGCAGAGAGAGAGGGAGAAGCAGGCTCCCCACTGAGCAGAGAGCCTGATGTGGGGCTTAATTCCAGGACCCTGAGATCATGATCTGAGCCAAAGGCAGAAGCTTAACCCACAGAGTCACCCAGGTGCCCCTGCAAGGAATTTTAGAACTTCAAGGCTGACCCACTTGAATTTCAGTTTCTTCATAAGCTAAATTGTGTTTTGCTTTCCTGCTACATGTCTAATCATAATCATATGAGTATTTTTCTGCTCTTCTCCATGCAGATTGCCCCGTATGTGACATCTTTCCATCTGAAGCTCCCCATGGGTTCAATCACCCTCTTGCAGAAGTGCCTCTCAACTTTTCCTAAGCATTGCTGGTGTGGTCGCAGCTGTCATTTCCTCAGCACCATTTGTAGACTGCTATTTTGTGGGAATTCGTATGGATTCTAAGTAAGAATTGAGCTCAAAAGACCAGCATATTTAGTTTTTAAAAGAAAAGGAAGTAATCGATCACTTCCTATTCTGATCCACTCTCTTTACGCCTCCCCCGACACACACTTCTCCCCATTCTACCCTCACAGGAAGATATTTTTACAGCTTGGAAATGGAATCAGATTTCCCAGCTGCACAATTAAATTGCAGTCAAAAATGCCACTTACCAGAATGCGTACAATACTAATAGTGCTGTAAGAAATAAGACACTTGATTTAAAAATGGCACACTTGTCTGTATCTTTAATGTGCATTCCTAATGAGTCCTATGGGGAGGCTGATTCACAGGAAAATGCACATTAGCTCCTCCAAGTTTAATATACCACTGTATGCACTCAGGCCCTCTCTTCATTACCATTTGAATGCACTGTTTTCTTTGAGGTTTTGTGCAGGAAACAAATCCCTGTATATGGCACTCAGTTCTAGAATCTGACCGGTCTGCATTTGCCCTTTAGACAAAGGGTCAAAACAAAGTGCTCTGTGGTGCATTGATTTTCAATCTCTGGCTATTTTTGAAACTGTAATGCAGCCCATTTCCTTTTCCAAGGGACTTTAGGCAGTATACAGCATAGAGGTGGGTATAGCCAGGGTATTTGTTTGTTATTCTGAGCAGTGGCAGGCTATCTTTCTCACATGGATTCCAGATAAAAGAGGTTACTTTAAAGAGCTGTTGACATCCAGTGAAATAAAATATTACTTGGAATCTGGTTTCACTATATTGAGTCTACATCACTATCTGGACTTTGAAGTCTGAGACAGCCAGTTGCCTGAAACAAAAACTGAGAAAACAGAAGTTTTATGTAACTCCTATCAAGATTATAATTTGACCTTTCATTAATTTTTGGTGTTTCTGGCATGCCATACTCCCACAGTCCTACAAACTTCCTGGTAGTCAGAATTCTGTTTAATCTGGAGCAAATGAAATCAATAACATCAAAGATACTGTGAACATTTTAAAGGATTTCTTTCCTCTTTTTTCCCCTCATTATCAAGCATAATGTAATCTTAGCCTTTCAATGAGACTTAAATTACTGTAAAAAGAAAAAAAAAAACGTCTTTCTTATGACATAGCAGGTAGTTTTTACTCTTGAGTAATGAATCACTAGGATATGCTACTAAGGATTAAGTCATTTTAGAAAATACAAATGGTTGATATTTTGCAGATTTACAGAGTCAAACAAAAAGATAAGGCATACTTGAGGTGCGCCGATAGGCAAAATGATTATTTGTTCATAAGGTGGTGTTAAGAATAAATTACTAAGGTTAAGGAGAGCCAGGGTCACTGGAGGGCACATGGCATATTAGAAAGTAGATGATATTAGAGTACATTTTAACCTGTCGATTGTTTTATAGTCTTTACAATGTATTATTTTTGTCAAAATTTATTCTTAATTTCCCTTAGTCTCATAATTCTTCTTTCCTATTCTTAGCAACATCTGTAAAAAATAATAATAACATCCTTTGTATATCACTGTTGTGAGGGTTAGAGATAAAATCACATAGACTCAGGACACCTGGGTGTCTCTGTCAGTTGGGCATCTGCCTTAAGCTCTGGTTGTGATCCCTGGGTCCTGGGATTAAGTCCTGCCTCAGGCTTCTTGCTGGGCAGGAAGCCTGCTTTCCCTTGCCTGCGTTTACTCCAGCTTGTCTGTGCTCTTTCTCTCTCCTGCCAAATAAATAAAATCTTTAAAAATGAACTACTTAGGTGCGCTGGGGTAGCTCAGTGGGTTAAAGCCTCTGCCTCCAGCTTGGGTCATGGTCCCAGGGTCCATGGTCCCATTGGGCTCTCAGCTCAGTGAGGAGCCTGCTTCCTCTGCTCTCTCTGCCTACTTATGATCTCTGTCTGTCAAATAAATAAATAAATCTTTAAAAAAAAAAAGAATTACTTAGGATCTGTAAGGACCTATTTAGAAACTGTCCCTGCTCCCCTTCCCCCAGGGGATTTACTTGGAGACAAGTCCCAGAAACCAGCTCCAGGTAACAAAGCCCAGATACAGGGGTGGGTCAGGCCAGGTGGAGACATCTGATCAGTGGGGGGGTTGCATACTGTCTCCCTAGCTACCAAGGAGTAGGGACTCCAGCTCTCTGGGAGCCTTTTTGGCACCAATCCTAATCAAGGTGTAATAAGCTGGTTCAAATGTCTGCTAGGGTAAATTGTAACTCAACTGGTCACCTAGTATCACTGTGGAGATTCCTGTGTGTGTTACAATCTCATTGGCCACCTGTGCGTGGCCAGGCCTGACTGCATGGCCTTTGCCCTTAAAAGCTAGTCTGTGAAACAGAGAAGGGCCGCCCTCTCTTGTAAGAGGTGCATCCCTGAATGTTCGGTTAGATTCTGGATGCTTGGCGCGAAATAAAGCTTTGCTTGTCCTTTGCTTTATATCAGTCTCCCTCCTTTAATCACGGACCCATTATTGGGACATAACAGAATCTAGTTATAAATTCATAAAGTTTATAGGATTTAAGATCTATAAAAAACTAACGGTATTTCTGTACACTAGCGATGAATAATTTGAACTCTAAGTTAAGAAAAATTCTTATCTGGAATAGTATCAAAAAGAATACTCAGGAATAAATTTTAAAAATGAAGTACAACAAGTCTTGTACACTAAAAACAACAAAACATTGATGAAAGAATCTAAGGACCTAAATAAATAGAAAGATATTCCATAGTCATGGCTCGGAGATTTAATATTAGTAATATGATAATACTATCCAAATTGATCTACAGATTCAACACAGCACCTTTCAGAATCCTAGCTGTGTTTTTTTGCAGAAACTGACAATCAGATCCTATAATTCATTTGGAAATGGAAGGGATCCTGATAGCCTAAACAGTCTTTAAAAAAAAAAAAAAAGACCAAATTTAGTGGACTTACATTTCCTGATTTACAACAAAGCCATGGTAATTGACTTTGTGGTACTGGCATAAAGACAGAGCTTTAGAACAATGGAACAGAATCAAGAATGAAGAAAGATATCCATGCATCTATACATCTAGTGGAGGTCAGGCAGTTGCCATTGTGAGCACTTTAAAGAAGTAACTGGTAAAAAAGTACCTTGGGGGAAGATGGTGCAGTGAGGACCCTAAGCTCACCTTGTCCCCTGGACACAACTAGATAACACTTTTCTCAGTGTCAATACCCAGAAAATGACCAAAATACTGGCAGAACAAATCCACAATTAAAGGTAGGAACAACAACAACAACAACAAAAAAAAAAACAAACAAAACTACAACAAAAAAGAGGTCACACTGAAAAGGATAGGAAGGTCAGAGTCCTAGTGGGGACCTAAAAAGATGCTAAGGCCGTCATCGGAGGGAGACACCCCCAGGCCAAGAGAAGGGAGAGAAACAGACTATCACACTGGGGAGCCTAACATTCCTCTTTGAAAGCAAGAGGGACTGACTCATCAAAAGAGAGAGAGAATGAACTCAAATAAACAAAATCACAAAAGAGAGAATTAACAACCAACACCACAGATTCAAACAATTAGAAGAGAATATTATGAAAAATTACCTGCCAACAAATTGGACAACCTAGAGGAAATAGATAAATTTCTATAAACAACAACCTACCAAACCTGAAGTAGGAAGCTTTAAGAAGAAAATTTGGACAGACTGATTACCAGCAATGAAATTGAATCAGTAATCAAAATAAAAGTCCAAGATCATATGGCTTCACAGGTGAATTGTACCAAACATTTATTTTTTTATTTTTTATTACATTCAATTAGCCAAAATATAGTACATTAATTTTTAATGTAGTGTTCAGCAATTCATTAGTTGCTTTTAACAGCCAGTGCTCATCTACCAAACATTTAAAGAAGAGTTAATATCTACTTTTCTAAAACTTTTCCCAAAAAAAGAAAAGGAAGGAAAACTTTCAAATTTGTTCTTTGAAGCCAGTATTACCCTGATATGAAACCAGATAAAGACACCATGAAAAAAGAGAACTACAGGTCAATAATTCTGATGAACACAGTTGCAAAAATCCTCAACTGACTATTACAAATTGAATCCAACAACACATTAAAAAAATCACTTACCTTGATCGAGTGAGATTTATTCCTGGGAGGCATGTGTGGTTCAGAATTTACAAGTCAATCAACATGGTATATATCATCAACCTGCAGAAGGAACTCAATGAAGAGGGTTTACTTATTGTGTCCCTCTGCTCTTTGTTCTCTCAGCAGAACACTGTGAGATCCACTTGCCAAATGGGAGAACTGGCATCCAAGATCAAGGAATGAGAACTCCAGCTGAGCTATTCCACAGATGAATCCAGGAATGCTCAAGGTCCAAGTGGATATAACCATGGATACTGACAGAATCAGTTAATTCCTCATGATTCTTGATGACTTGAGGAACATGCAATGTGGGAAGAACAGACAGAAGCTGTATGTGTGTGTGTTAGAGATTCAACTACTCAATTTGTGTCTGGAACTCCCCTCAAAGTTCACCTCTGGTGACCATTACTAGCAGGTGAATGTGGGACAAAGCAAGGAACAGGATCTGGGTGTTTGCTGAGAATCTTTTTACCAACAAAGAGAGATCCAGTGGTCTGCAGAGCTCAGTTCTGCACCTTAAGTTTGAGATAAGAAAGCTACTTGTCTGCCAGCACTAAGCTACGGAATCCCCTCCGGGTAAATGCCCAGTTATGCTACGTGGGAATTTTCCTGGGAATGGATTTTTGAAAATTTCCTTTTGTGACATTAGTGATGGAACCCATATCTTTACATTTACCATAATTTCAATTTCTGAGTTACTGTGCTGATCGTTTTAGTTTCTGAGCCCTCGTAATGGTGATCAAAGCTCTCTGAATGTCTTGTGAGAAACATTTTCCTCCTCCATCATGATGAGACATAGGCCAATAAATCCAAATAACAAAACACTTTTATAACAAATGCCTTTGTGCTCATAGCTATGATCTTTTTCAGTTAATTCACATATTGGACAAAGTATTAGTATAAAACTATGGAACATTCATGAGTCATGGACACAGATTCGGTTAATTGGAACATAAGTTGAATTTGAAGTGTTAAAGATCATGGTCAGAAAGTTAAAAATAGCATTAGTAGTACAATAAAAACACAACAAGTGCCAGAATAAGTGTGCTGAAGCTTACATAGACCATCTAAAAGAAAATTATGTAAACTGAGTAGTTACAGAAGAACACAAAGGGTGGGATATACCATGGCAAAGGGTTGGAAGATTTAATATTATAAAGTAGTATTTAAAGAGAACTATATAGATTTAATCAATCCACCATCAAAATTATTGATAGAATTTAACATGTTGATTTCAAAATATTGTTAAAATTGCAAAGGGTCATGCATTAATAAGAGAGTCTCGGAGAAGAATAAAGTTGGAAGAATTATTCTATCAAATACAATAGTCACAATAAAGCTATTCTAAATGATATAGTTTGGTATTGGTGCTACTCTAGACAATTAGAATTGAGATAAAACAGAATCCAAAAAGGAACCCACACTTATTTGTGCTATAGATAAAATTTACTCTGCCGTGACAATGGAAAATCTTTTCAGAAGATGGTATTGGGTCATTTGGACGTCCAAATGGAAAAAAAAAAAAGTATTCCTATGTGACATTATAATCCAAAATCAATTTGGGATGGATCATGGATCATAAAATGAAAATGAAAACAAGAATATCTCTAGAATAGAGCATGTGAAAATATCTTTTTGAGCTATAATTATATGCAATATGATACGTACATCACATAAACAGAGTAAGTTTACCTTATTTTTTTAATATTTTATTTATTTGACAGAGAGAAATAACAACAAGGCAGAGAGGCAGGCAGAGAGAGAGGAGGAAGCAGGCTCCCTGCAGAGCAGAAAGCCCAATGTGGGGCTCGATCCCAGGACCCTGAGATCATGACCTGAGCCGAAGGCAGAGGCTTTAACCCACTGAACCACCCAGGTGCCCCAGTTTACCTTATTATTACCTTGTGATTATTCCTCTTGGCATATAGCTTATAAAGTCTTATTCCAAATATCATGAGTATTTCCTTCCCAGAAGGTGCTCTCTTCTTGGAATCAGTTGTATAACATCATGTACTTTTACATCATGAGATATTTTGCTTTGGAAATCTACTAACTCCTAACTTGAAGTGCATCATTTCCATACTTCTCATTTTATTTTGCAAGTAATTCAAGAAGCAATATCAATATACATTTGTAGGGAGGTATTAGTACTTTGGAAGCAAATATTTACATTTTATAACCTAGTATTTGCAATTTTTTTCTTATCTGCCCCATTCAAAAGTAAAAGAGGGAGAGATAGCTCAAGATTCAGAAATCAATCCTTTCACAATTGTTTCATGATAGTTTTAGGGTGTACCGTTATCCTTAAACTCAATAAGTTGTGTACATTAAATATGGGCAGCTTTTCTATGTCAACTATACCTTAATAAAGTGGTTTAAAAATTGTGTCATGGAATCGGGATAAATATTTCATTTGCTCATCAGATCATACATGATGACTGAGCTAGGATAACTGGTTGAAGGGATAGGTTATAAGCAGGTCTTGGGAGAGAATATGTTTGTCACCTAGAAAAACTGCATGATATTAGTTATATATCCTTATTGTGCTTTCCTTTGTACTGATATGATGTAGCAGTACACTCTTCAGTTTATTTTGAGGGGAGTTTTTTCCTGGGAATGTATTTCTGTTTTGATGGAAAAAGAGGTCCTGAGCTGCGCTTGAGGGTAGCCTGTTCCAAAGAGGGACATTATGACGTCTTTTCAATAAGCTTTGAACAAAACTTAAAAGTTTTAAAAAGAAGTGCTAAGGGAACCTAAAACCATAATTTTTACTCCTGCAGAACATAGAACTATATTTTGTTTATTAGAAAATAACAGCTTAAGAGATGTCTTTGTGCGCAAAAGAATGCTATTTTGGGTGCCTGGGTTAAAGCCTCTGCCTTCAGCTCAGGTCATGATCCCAGGGTCCTGGGATCGAGCCCCAGGTCAGGCTCTCTGCTCAGCAGGGAGCCTGCTTCCCCTTCTCTCTCTCTGCCTGCCTCTCTGCCTACTTGTGATCTCTGTCTGTAAAATAAATGAATAAAATCTTTAAAAAAAGAATGCTATGTTTGGTGGATGCTGGGTTAAAATAATACACAAAATGTGTTCCCACCTTGCTATACCAGTTATTAATGCATAAAACAGGCTCTACCCTGGTTCATGATCTTATAACATGTCATAAAACTATACAGAATTTTGCAACACTAAAACCCAAAAGTTTTATTCATTTGAAGGTTCTATGACCAGGAAAGTCTAGGACTCTGCCTAACCTACATTCATACAGTGGATAGTCAGTAAATACATTTGAATGAATGGAGGTTAAATCTCTTCTCTAAGAGAAAGTTCCAGTTAGTGTCTGATCTAGAAGTAGTTGTCAAATCCAGCTTTCTGTTACATTAGACGGTTATGAATAAGGTGTTTGACTAAGATAAAAGGACAAAGAAACATAGTTTCTCGATGTATTTATTTTCAGGAACATTTGTCCTTTGATGAAATTATTTTAAAGTGGTCATTGGACCCTTAGCGTTTCTCTGACATACTTTATAGGTCAGAGCAGACTACAATCTGGTTATAGGGCCCCGATAGCAAACAAGTTTGCCATATACAACACTAGGTCAAAAATCAGTTTTGACTTCAGGCTCGATCCAGTTATGAGATTTCTTGGCATTTTTCCTGAAACTAGAAATGAGTCTGAGATCACTAGCTGGGCAGACTGGCTGATGTGAATACAATGCTAAGTTTCCTGCTCTGGAAATAAGGACAACCCATGGAAAGTGTGCATGTGCCTGCTCATTACCCAGGGCAGGGACTCTGTTACATATGTCAGGAGAGCTCTTGCAAGAAAGAAGAGACGTGAATTCTATCCAGAAAACAAATCTTTGACAGCCACCACAAACTCCACATTCGAGTCATCTGTGTTTTAATTTGGAGGGCACTATATTGTACAGTATAATTCAACCAGATTAGAGGGAGGGGTAAAGACAATTACTCTTGATGTTACTATTACTATACTAAGCACTATATTTACTACATAAATTTATGAAAATATTATTCTGCCTGAATCAAATCTTCTTTAAACAGTAAATAGATGTAGTATATCAAAGATCACAATAATCATCAGCAGCTATATAAAGCTGCCCCTCATCCAAAATACCCTTTACTTTCTTAAAATATTCTTTGGAATATAGTGAATAGAGCCGATTATTCTATAGGAAGCACATAAAAGAATAGAGAGTTAATGAGACAAGGAAGACAGACACATGTTATTGGGAAATTGAATAGTAAAAATAGACATTTGGATAATTGCAACAGATTGGCTTGACATAAAAGAGAACAGTGCCAATGTAGAGATTGCTGCATTTTCACGAACAGTACATAGAACTGTATTTATTTATTCAAAATATTCTATTTATATGTAGACAGACAAATGTTCAACAAAGTCATTTTGTTCAATACCATACTTACATAAGATAACCTAATGTATATGTGTTTGAAAATAAACACAGTTATAAAAACAGAATTATGTGTGTATGTACCAAGGAATTACTACAAAAGATTTATAATTTATAGAAGGTTGTATCCTTTCCAAAGGTCAAATTGTATGTTTGTAAATATTTATATTTGCGTCAAATATGTGTGTGTGTAAATGCATATATTCTCTCTCTCTCTCTCTCTCTCTCTCTCTCTATTCTTTTAACTTTAATGTCAAATGACTTCTCTATGTCCAAGGTGACCCTGGGCTCTGGAGAACCAGTCAGTGGTTTTAGTTTTATCATTACAAAGCATGCTTGTTCTTTGGCCTATTCTTTTTTTTTTTTTAAGATTTTATTTATCCATTTGACAGACAGAGATCACAAATAGGCAGAGAGGCAGGCAGAGAGAGAAGAGGAAGCAAGCTCCCTGCTGAGCAGAGAGCCAAATGCAGGGCTGGATCCCAGGACCCTGGGATCATGACCTGAGCTGAAGGCAGAGGCTTTAGCCCACTGAGCCACCCAGGCACCCCAACCCCATTCTTTATGTTTATATCTTCCTGGCCCCAGTTCCTGGCTTTGACTAGGTCCTTGTGTTGACCTTCACTTTTCTATACTTCCTCCTAACTCCTTGTGTGGTTCTGAGCCACTCCCTGCCTCATCTCTGCTGCAGAGTAACTTGTGAATCTGTACCATACTTCAGTCCTAATTCTTTGGAGGATCACTATGAATTGTTAATTTCACAACTAAGACATGAGTTGCCAATAACACTTATTGCTTTTTAGGCTGCACTTAGCAATATGGAGGTCATTTTTGAGCATAACAAGAGTGGTGTCTTTCGAGAAGTGGGGATGCAGGCTCGACTGTCCTGGGTTGGATGTTAGGAATTGGGCAACTTCTAGGGGTAACTCTGTTGAGACTTTTTGCTGTAAGGGGACAAAAAAGAACAAAAACATGTAAAAGCATATGTGTGCATATAGCTATCTCTCTATGTAATTTTATGTTGCTATTTTAATTTAGTTTAATTTATTTTTAGGTAATAGAAACTTAAGTGAGCTTGTTTGCAAATATAATCCAGTTTAAAGAGAAGGTGGGGATAACCACATGAGTGGAGGGTTTGGATGGGTCCAGGAAGTAGGTTTTGAGGTATTAAGTATTCTGTGCCGATATGAGGCACTTACTGCCCTGCGATAGGAAGGAAGGAGGAAATGGATTCAAGAACAGGTAGATACACAGATTGGTTGTTGGAAAATTGAGTGTGTTCATGTATGATTATTTTTGTTATCTCAATGAAATAGAAGGCAAGAAAAATCATTAATCATTTGTGAGGAGGATAAGTGAAATGGTATTAACAGGTAAGAGAATGTATGAAGTATTCCTCTAAGGGATGGGAAAGTAAGTTTATTAGTAAATAGCAGCATTAGTGAGTAGTACTAAGTTCACTCACAACTTGAGACTCACAATCATGATGATAAAGGGAACACATCACCTGGATTGTTGGTTGAGGTGCTCTGTAGGTTGATATTCTTCAAATAAGTTGTGGTTATTCCCAACACAGTGAAAAAAAAAAAAGTGTAGAGCACAAAGTCAAAGGCATTTTAAAGGAGTGATTGTAATCATGCACCAAGGAAAGAAGTTGGACAAGAAAGTGGGTGGGACCTGTTAAGGTGGGACCAAAAGCTGTGGGATTGCTATTGGGGGGTGTGTCAATGGATTGGAGGTATCAGGCGGTCATGGAATGTGCCTTTGATAGGGGTATACCTGAGCAAGTGAACTGGTGTGTTCAGAAATCCAGTTTTCAGAAGTGTTGTAAAGTCTGGTGAAGACAAGGTGCAGGGAGGTAGTGTGTAGGAGGTGGAGGTTCAAGGAAAAGGAGACCAAAGAACCAAAAGTGTAAACTGTTAGCCCACCAATGTGAATATTATCAATGCCGAGAATACTGGCGAGAAGCTGGGGGAATGAGGAAGACCCTGAGTCAGGACCTACCTAGAGTGTTTCGTTGATGAAGTATGTCTAGGAGATTAGCAGGAAGTACAATGAAAGAGGGGGTAGTAGTTATAGAGAGGATGCTGTAGCCAGAAGGATGAATTCCAAGGATCAGAACAAAGGGAAGTATGGACTGGAAAAAGCACAGGAAATGAGGAGGACCTCTAAATCTCCCAGATGGAGGTATGCAGAGTGTGAGACAGAAAAAAACTGTCCCTGGAAGACAGTCTTGCAGAGGAGTCCCAGTGAGGACCTGGGTTTCAGTAAGAAGAAATCATTCTTTAAGAGTTTCAGACATGAAGGAAGAGTACTGATCACAGAGAGGAAGTTGGAGAGCAGTGCATGAGTAGAAAGTTTTATAGGCAAAGGTCAATAGGGAATTAGATTAAGGAGAGGACAATGTGTTACATTCTCTCCCAATAATGCTTGTCTTGTCTACCAAGTTGTAGACGAAATACCATGCCCCTTTAATAAGGTGCTTGATAAGCAAAGTACTGTGCTATTTCTAAGCTGGACTCTGGCTCCTTTACAGAAGTTGGGTGGTAAAACAAATGTCTTTGAACTACTTCAAATATGAACTCAGAACAATTGCCATCCCACACTGAGATCAATACCTGTAAACAACTGGGGATTAAGGGACTCTGAATACTTATGGCACTAAACTATTCTCTACCTTGACCATTGCCTCAGCTTCCTAATTGGAAATGGATTCAGTTATGAGATGCTTATCTTCAACTATGGGGCAGATGGCATCCCAAGAATTCATGGAGTCACTTGTAACATAAATACCTGCAAAAATAATGAGAAGGGCAGAGTAACTAAAATGGTTTAGACCACTGTGTTTACCATAAAAAGTACATTATTTTTTACTGGGTAGATCAATATTAATGTTGGAATCAACACTTTGTGATTATATTTCTTTTGGTGGAGCAAATAAATGGATTTTTTTTTTCATTAACAAAGTCGTCAAGGCTCAGTTTTGAGATTTTAAAAATAAAGACAGATTTTTTTCCAGCATTTTTTGTCAATAGCTATAGTTACATATCATCCTGGAGCCTGTTTTATGCCATATACCTGATCAATGAGATAGTGATAGTAAATTAAAGCTAAAACTAAATGTATGTATTAGGATATAACTTTCACTTTTTTCCCATAGCTTTCTAAAGTACCCTAGGGGAGAAAATTAGTAGGGATACAATGTCAAGCAAGGAAAATGATCAGACTTGTATGTGAAGTGGGGAGAAGCATTTGAAGGAGATGATATCTTCATATTCATTTAACTTATTTAATTCATTAGAAAAAGTCACTTTTCCAATCAATTTAAGGAATGAAGATCACATTTGCTTAGGATTAGTGGACAGGCATTTTGTGAAGTTGCAAAGATTCTGAATCTGGTTTCATCATTCTGTTTTGGTGGGGACTTGGAGTTAATGGTACTGCAAATGTGGGGAGAAAGAGAGGTTTATTGTTGCTTAAAGCTTTGGAAATAAATTTAGAGCAGTCTCAAAGGAAAACCCTTCCACGAGTGACCTGCTCTCTTTTGTACTTGCCTGTTGTTATTTCAAGATTCTGTTTTGTTATTGCTAAGAGTCAGTCAAATCTGATCCACAGAGGATTCTCTAGAGAATGTGGGTGTGCTTTTCATCTTTGGAACTATTCAGTTTATCTTTAACTTTAAACTGTCTCTGAGTAATTAGTCTGATTTGATGTTTTAACAGAAAGTAATCTTCAAAACCTTAATAGAGTAAAATACTGATAACAGCAAAAAAGGGAAAGATAATGAAATATTGCTCTTAATTTTCTCATTTTTAAAGAGTACAAAGTAATAGCTTTTACATACTCATAGAATTGTTATCGGTATGTGGAATACATACAGGAATGTGGATATAAACAAAAAGATTTTAAAAAACCAATAACAATAATGCTGAAGTATTAGCATGATTTTATATGTGTTGAAAATGTAATCATATGGTTTATGAACTTTTAAAAGCATTTTTCTTTTTGCTTATTCTTGCCACATCAACAATTGTCCAAACTGTACCTTGGATGTATATCGATTAGAGGGAGAGATATTAACTTATAAATTACTAAAATCAAGCTAATGTTTTAATTGAAGAAAAGTTGACACACACTGTTGCCTTTGTTTTAGGCATATGACATTATGATTCGAACACTCTAATTGTGATGCTATGTTCACCACAAGGCTAGCTGCCATCTGTCATCATACAACGCTGTTATAGTACCACTGACTATATGCTCTGTGTTTTATCTTTCATCCCAGTGACTTACTCATTCTGTAACTGGAAGCCTGTATCTCCCACTTCCTTCACCCATATTGTCCATGCCACTACTCCCCTTCCCTGGGTCAATCAGTTTGTTCTCTGTATTTATAGGTCTGTTTCTGTGGTTTTTTTTTTTTTTTTGACATTTGCTTTCTTTCTTTAGAAAAAAAATATATTAAATGATTTGTCTTTCTCTGCCTTATTTCACTTAGCATAATACCTTCTAGGTCCTTTCATATCATCACAATGGCAAGATCTCATTTTTTAAAGGATTATTTTATTTTATTTATTTATTTTAATTTTTTTAAGATTTTATTTATTTATTTGACAGAGATCACAAGTAGGCAGAGGCAGGCAGAGAGAGAGGAAGGGAAGCAGGCTCCCTGCTGAGCAGAGTGCCTGATGTGGGGCTCCATCCCAGAACCCTGAGATCATGACCTGAGCTGAAGGCAGAGGCTTTAACCCACTGAGCCACCCAGGTGCCCAAGGTTTATTTGTTTTAGAGAGAATGGGAGAGACAGAGAGATTTAGTGAGCACAGCAGGGAGGGTCAGAAGGAGAGGGAGGCAGAGAATCTCCACCAGACTTCTTGCTGAGCAAGGAGCCCAGCACAGGGCTTGATGCTAGGACCCTGAGGTCATGCCCTGAGCTGATACTGAGAGTCAGATGCTTAACTGAATGAGCTGCCCAGGTGCTCCTAATTCTCTTTTTATGGCTGACTTATAGTCCACTGTGTGTGTATGTGTGTGTGTGTGTGTGTGTGTGTGTGTGTGTGTACACTAAATTTTCTTCAACCATTCATTCATCAGTGGACACTTGGGTTGATGAAGCTGATTTTTTTAATAGTAATAGAATTTTCATGTCATGTAAAACAATATTCCTTTTGTTGTTTTTAAAATGACTGATTATTCAGATAAGGGTTGATGGTATTAGGCATTAGGTATTAGTTAACCAAAGAAGAATCATCCCCATTCCTGCAGCCTGAGGTTTGCCAAACTCATCCCTTGGAGGTTGACCAATCTTTAAAGATGGAAACCACCTTATTCTGTGTTTTTCTAATGCTTTGGAGTTCTAGTGGATATCTGACTTTGCACAATCACTCTGGCGATCTCAGGGCAGAGAGAAATAAGTAGATTTTACTCATCACTTATTAGCGTCAACAACTTTTAAACAATTTGTTTATAAATTGTATTTGTATTATTTGAAGACATTTCCCACAGAAACTGAACAAGGGCATATGGAGGTTCCTGATTGTCTATAGCTCCCCAGTTACAAGCCAGTATATATGGCAGAATCAGGACCAGGTATTTGTTTGTATACATTATCCATCTTCACCTCTTTTTTTTTTAATTTTTGACTCCATTTACCTACCTGAGAGAGAATGAAAGAGAGCACCAGAAGGGGGAGGTCCAAAGGGAGACGCAGACTCCCCACTGAGCAGAGACACAGATGCGAATCTTGGGACTCCATGATCATGAGACCCAAGGAGAAGGCAGTCACTCAACTGACTAAGCCACCCAGGCATCCTCATCTCTTTCTCTTCTTACTCCTATTTCTTTATTCCTTTCCATATACCCTTCCCCTGTCCCTCCCTTCCTTGACTTCATTTGCCAAATAATGGACTCTGACAGTCACATTGCTTGCCCTAGAGGGCACTGAGATCTACTTAAAAAAAAAAACAAAAAACAAAAAAAACACACACACATGATAGCGGCACCAGGGTGGCTCAGTGGATTAAGCCTCTGCCTTAGGCTGAGGCCATGAGTGCATGATCTAAGGGTCCTTGGATGGAACCCCACATAGGGCTTTCTACTCCGAGGGGAGCCTGCTCCCCCCACCCCTGCCTGCATCTCTGCCTACTTGTGATCTCTCTCTGTCAAATAATAAATAAAATCTCTCTCTCTCTCTGTCAAATAATAAATACAATCTTATAAAAATAAAAAGACACATGATAAGTAAGTCAATCACAAAACAATATGGCGAGCAGTAGAGCAAAAATATGAAGGAGATGAATATGCAGTTGACCGGGTTACTGTAAGACAAACAGTTGCCTTTCCTGAGTCCTGGTACAATACTTAGCATTTGAATTCTGCAATCAGATTTACTTTCAAGTCTTTTCTCAATCGCTGATTAATTGTGTGACCTTTGATAACTTTCTTATTGTGGATTGCTCAGGGAAAGACTTATGTCTATTGTTTTATTATAAAGGATATGAAAAAAGATACAGATGAACAGCAAGATAAAGAGGTAGTAGGGCAAGGTCTGGGAGCATCTCAAGTACAGGGACTTCTGTCCCCTTGATGTTGGGGTGTGCCAACATCCCAGCATGTGAATGTAGTCTCCAACCTAGAAGTTCTTAGTTTAGGTACTTTCATGGAGGCTTTTCACATAATCATGATTGATTTATTAACTTAATCTCCAGCTCTTCTTTCTTCCTTGGAGGATGGGGGATGGGGCAGAAAGTTCCAAGCTTCTAATCATGCTTGGTCTTTCTAATGACAACTCACCATCCAGGAGCACTCCAAGGGTTGCCTAATTTGAAATATAATCCTATCATAAATGATTTCTAAATGACTTGGAGCTCTTCATCTGGAACCAGGGACAGAGACCAAATAGACATTCCTTACTATGTCACAGTCCATACTCTGGTCTCAGGCCATGGTCCCCTTAGAGCAAAGTCATTAGATTTTTCAGAGCATTTATATTTGCTGTAGAACAGATACACCAGCGGTAGCAACATGGATATGCCTAATACTTGGAGAAGTCATTGTGAGAAAAGAGATGAATTGAGAGACAACTAATTTGCCTTACAAAACTATTGCATTTTCATATTCTTATACAATTTGATTATTCTCTCAGGCACCAACCTACTGCTCTTTGTACCTCATGATAATCTAATTCCGAACTATTGAGCACAGAAATCAGCTAGTGGTTAGCTAGATTCAGTTATTCCCCAGGCAAGTCATTTTCTAAGGGTATCACATCCTGAGGAGACTTTAATTCATTCTCTCAATACACTTGATTGTCAATATTGGTATTATCATAAGACCTATTTACATGAGGTGGTTGAATCTTACTAACTCTAATATTGTAACACATCACAGTGTGATCATAGTACAATGCAGTTTCATTACAGAACAAATCAATAAGAATTGCAGAGGTACTTGCTTTGCTGTTCCAATAAATCTGCCTTTCCCTGTATATAAGGTCTTATAAAGGACAAACATCATTGCTGTTGGCTATCACTCATTTATGTCTGGGTTCTAAGTTAATTAGATACAAAGCCAATCACTTTGTGTCATCTCAGAGGCTTATATGAAGACTGTTTTCCATTGTCTGTAGTTAAATAGCAGGACCCACCTCTGTCTTATGGGGAGGCCATGAACAGTACTTTGAAAAAGAAAAAAAAAAACAAATCATTATGCTGAAAAATATGCCTGAATTCACTCTGCGGCTCATCAGGTCACAATCTCTGCTCTAGAATATTCTGATACACTACAATGATTCTAATGTCCATCTTAGGGCTTACGAGCATGACAGCTGTGGACTCAACCTGACTATACTCGAAGTGCCTGGCACAGTGCCTGGCACATGGCAGACACAATAAATATACATTGGACAAATGAGTTGTGCAGACATCCCCTTTCATAGTTAAATTTATTCCCTATTTCTCAATCTAATGGTTGGCCAAACATTTTGGTTTCATTCTTAGAGGAGTTCCTGTTAAAGGTCTGGTGTTGGTATTTCCCAGCTGTTAATCTCCGCTATTCTTAGTACTTTACTTTACAGTTTATTTCAAAATATTCTGGATGCATCCTGCTTGTGTCAGACGTGGTCATCACACCCCTCCAGTTGCCTTTGTTATCAGTATTGCTTTCTGGCTTCACATTTTCTACAAGCTAAGATTCCCAGTGCAGGGAAAATGCTTTCACTGTCTAAGGAATGAGAGGACTAGTCTACCAATAATTCTCCCACATCAGAGCATCTTCATTAACCTGTATAGAGAATGAAAATGGTTATTTTTACTACTTCACTCATTCATTCAAAGCTAACTCACGGGGGGGGGGGTTGAATCATTGAGAGTCTAACTCTGTGCTTGTCACAAAATAGAGAGAAGAGAGGGAAGACAAAACATAACCTTTAATTTCAAGGAGCTTAAAGTCAAGTCAACCAGATGGTAACAGCCTAGTGTAATGTGTGCTGTAAGGAGAAGGAAGCACACAGGAGAGGCAGGATGGACAAGGGGTTAAGAGCACTGATTCTGGAGCAGACTACCAGGTTCCAACTTTGGCTTCACTACTTACCAGCTGTTGGAACAAGTTATCTAACATCATTGTGACTTGGGTTTTCCCATGGTTAAAATGGGGTGTAAGGGACTCTAGCTTGTAGTTAAGATTTAAATGAATTAAAATGGGTAAAATGCTTAGATTAGTACCTGGCATAAAGCGACTCAATCAATTTTGTTACTAATACAGAAGGTGCACTTAACCTTGCGTGTGTGGTTGGTGTGTGGTGGAAGCTAGGTAAAAAGAAAGACAGAAAGAGTTTCTTGAGGTACTTATAGATATAAGCCTTAAAGATTTCTTTCCTCAACAAATGCATACCAGGTATTTGCTATGCAGCAGGCCCTAGAGGAATCCATGTAAAACAACAGGTTGAAATATATAGAAGGGAAACTTCCTAGGCAACAAGAACAGCAGGTTCAAAGCCATGACCATGGGCTAGATCAAGCCATTCCTGGAAGTGCACATAGTTCAGTGTGAGGGAGAACAGGGCTAGAGTTGAAGTAGAGCAGGTGATAACACAAGGGAGTGGGAGTGAGGTATCAGATTGTAGAGAGTCTTGTCTATCACACTGTAGCATTTGATATTTATCCCATAGACATAGGAGCCAAGGAAGATTTTAAGTCCAGGAGTGACTGTGATCTTATTTGTGTTCTTTCCAATATGACTCTGGTGATAATATTAATCTGAGCAAACACAATGTTCCTTAGGAAGTGAGTTCTCCCTCAAAGCTCCTTACAGGAGAGGGGTGGGATGGGTCTTTTTATGCAAATCAAAACTTGGAATTTGAAATAAAAGCACTTACAAATTCTAAAGTGAAAGTGAGTTTTCCACATGTGATTAGAGCATGATGTATCATCTCCAAAAGAAAGCTTATAATCCATGAGGCTCTCAGCACAAAATAACCATCCAGGGTTGGTCCTTCTGGAACCGATCCCATATCCTTTTTGTGTCTCATTCATTCATTTAATCAAGAAACATTTATTGTGCCAGGCACGACTCTAAACAACAATAATAAAAATATTTCTGACCGCTGGAAGACAGACAGATAATAAATATTAAAGATAATAAGTTAATCACATGAAATATTAAAAAGAGATGAGTATAATTGAAATTTAAAAAATGAACCAGTGTAAGGAACCTGGGATTGTCCATTCATGATCGGAAACATAATAGCATGATTTCAGCCCAGATGAAAGGAACTGCAAAGCCATCTGCAGTATACAATCCTTGATAAACTCTGTAGTGGGTGCAAAGTCCTCTCAGTACACTTGGGTCTAAGCTGCAGAAAGACAGCTACCCCTGAAAAATTGCATCTGAACACATATACATACATATACATTGGAATAATTTAAGATTTTTACAGCCTGTGTAAGTTTGTTTTGAACAATGTGTGGACAAGGCTTAAAAATGGGCTGGAACATTTCATTTCTTTTGATGGCTGCATAGTATTCACAGACCTGTACCCCTGGGGATAAAAATACATTATATGTTTATTAAAAAAAAATTTGGAAGGGGAGGTGAACCATAAGAGACTATGGATTCTGAAAAACAACCTGAGGGTTTTGAAGGGTCAGGGGTGGGAGGTTGGGGGAACAGGTGGTGGGTAATGGGGAGGGCACGTTTTGCATGGAGCACTGGGTGTTGTGCAAAAAGAATGAATACTGTTACGCTGAAAAAATAAATAAAATGGAAAAAAAAATGGGCTGGAACATTTTCTACCCATTACTTGCACAATAAACATTGCCAGTGACTGGGGGTGGGGGTTGTATGTAAATGTGTGTATGTGTGTATGTGTGTGTTTGTGTGTGTGTGTGTGTGTGTGTGTGTGTGTGTTGGATAGCATCTCTTGCTGGGAACCGAGTCTGCCAGAGCCCTATTCTTGTACAGCTTGTCTTGATAACAGCTGAACCCCACAGGAACCTCAATTAAAAAAAAAATGACAAGAAGATGTGGTATATATACACAATGGAATACTATGCAGCCATCAAAAGAAATGAAATCTTGCCATTTGCGACGACGTGGATGAAACTAGAGCGTATCATGCTTAGTGAAATAAGTCAATCGGAGAAAGACAACTATCATATGATCTCCCTGATATGAGGACATGGAGAAGCAACATGGGGGGGTAGGGGGATAGGAGAAGAATAAATGAAACAAGATGGGATTGGGAGGGAGACAAACCATAAATGACTCTTAATCTCACAAAACAAACTGGGGGTTGCTGGGGGGAGGTGGGATTGGGAGAGGGGGAGCGGGCTATGGACATTGGGGAGGGGAGGCGAACCATAAGAGACTATGTACTCTGAAAAGCAACCTGAGGGTTTTGAAGGGTCAGGGGTGGGAGGTTGGGGGAACAGGTGGTGGGTGATGGGGAGGGCACGTTTTGCATGGAGCACTGGGTGTTGTGCAAAAAGAATGAATACTGTTACGCTGAAAAAATTAATAAAAAGGGAAAAAAACAAAATAAAAAAAAATGACAAAAACAAACAAACGTCCTTCAACAACATAGTATCATGGAGGGTGTGTCCTTTGTCACTCATCTACCCTTCATGTAGACCTGACTCCAAGGAGGAAGGCCACCTATGGAATCATCTGCACCCATCAGTCAGTTCTGCAAAGTACAACACTCA
The DNA here is from genome assembly GCF_922984935.1 of Meles meles. NCBI lineage: Eukaryota > Metazoa > Chordata > Mammalia > Carnivora > Mustelidae > Meles > Meles meles. The sequence continues at coordinate 91,835 of NW_025721613.1, forward strand.
ACTCAACCTGGTTTGGTTCCAAATCCCCTTCCTGATTATTCTCTGGCAAAAAAAACAAACAAACAACAACAACAACAACAAACACCCACTATTGGGGCTGTCTGAAGTCATGCTCTCAGCGCAGATATCTGATAAACACTCCCACATATCATAGCCTTCTCAATGGCTAAGCCATATTTCAGAGTCCTTCTTGCCTGCATTTTCCCTAATTGCACTTTGAGGATTGGAATGCCCTTGTCTTTGCAGCCTCAGACAGCTGAAACCACTGGGGCAAATGGTGCAGAGGCTGCTGACCTGCAGCTGCAGAAATCGAGGAGGGCTACACAAATGTTCAGGATTGCTCAGGAGGCCAGGTGATGCCTGGGGCTTCCCAATTTGCACAGCCCTGGCACCCTGCCATGCTCAGCTCCAACCTAAGACCTCCTGAGTGGGGGCCCCGGGTCCGGGTTGGGGGGGTGGTTCTTTGGGAGGGCGGGCAGGGACCCGGCCAGGAGCTCTTGGGCTGGTCAGCGGGAGAGGCGCGCGTTGGTGCCCTAGAGGTTCCCATTCGTGACACGGGCCCCTGAGTCGCAGGCTAGCAAGGTCCGTGGGCTGCCTGTCCCCCAGCAGATCTCTGCAAGCAGAGAAAGACACCCAGCCTGGCTGCGCCCCAGTCGGAGGAAGCGGCCAGGACCACTGAAGCCGCAGAACGGGGGGCGTGTCCTGGCGATGGGCGCCCTGTGCAGAATAGGGACGCCCGAAGCCGGGCGGTCCCGGCGCCAACAGGTGGTCGCCGCTGCAAAGGCCTGCAGCCCATGGTGCCAAGCACAGCGGCGGTGCATGGCCCCGATGGGAGGCACGCCGGTAGCACCCGGAACCCGGCTCAAAGCCTGAGCGCGACAGCAGCCTAGACCCGCGCGTCCTCGCCTGTTTGGCCAGCTTCCCCCGGACATGACTGTGCGGCCTCTTCCTGGGCTGGGATTTGCGGGAAAGTCTTCTTCATGCAAGCGATGTCCCCCCAGCAGGACACTTTAGGGGAGCAGCCAGGGCCCTCCTCTTCTCTGACAGGCGAGTCTGGGACCTCAGGAGGCCCGGGCACCAAGAACGTGAGGATATGGAGCTGCTCCTGCTGCCGCTGCCGCTGCCGCCCCCACCCTCTCCACGCGGGCGCCCTCTGCGCCGCAACTGGCGCGCTGGAGATCGCCGCCTGGGGGATTTTATGCTCTGGACTAGCGGCTCCGAGCCTGCAGCCTGAGTTCCCCGATGTCCCGCCATCCCCGCCCTCCAGCGCCCAGGTCTGGCAAGTCACCCCGAGTCCCCGGGTTTCCAGTCTAGAGTCTTAAAGGCTCTCGGAGGGACCCCCAGTCTGGCTCCTCATCTCCGTCTGCCGCCGGACTGATGGCCGGGCCCCTCCTTCAATCTGGGCCCGCGGACGGACACTGGGGCTTCGCCTTTCCCCGGCCCCCTCCCTCCTTGAGGGTTTGGCCTCTGGGTGCCCCCGAGGTCTCCCTGGCGCTCACCATCTGCAGACAGGGTCCCCCCAAGTCGTCAGGGCCCGCGGCTTCCGCTGGCCTCTACAACCCGCGCTGAGGAAAGTAGGCGGAGGGGCTGAGGCGCTGGGCCTCCCACCTGGAGGCTGAGGTATGGCCCCTGAGAGGTTTTTTCTGGTGGGTGGGGTGGGGGGAGGTTCCGGCGCCCGCACCGCGCTTTCGCCAAGGCTCCCGGGTGCGGAGGTGGTGGTCTGACTCTCAGGTGTGCTTGGGATGCTCACGGTCCATCCCACAGGGGCACAGAGGTTTGGTTAGGCTGGAACCGGCCTGGCTGACCGGTGGACTGCGGCGGAGGGTCCCAGGCCGGCACAGGGGCCTTCGCCCTGCGCCCTGCGGGGTCCCTTGGTCCCCAGGCCAATGCGTGCTCCGTAGGGGCCCGGGCGGGGGCATGGGGCAGCCCGCGGGTGCTCTGTCAGAGTCTGGAGCAGGGACTCTGGCGACCACTTGGAGCATTTGGTCCCGGTGCACAGGGCGGCCCGGTCTGTGGCGTGCTGGTGCGGACCAGCCAGGTGTCTGGAAAGGGTCCCCTGAGCAAGAATACATGGCGCAGAGTCGCAGACCTCTGCAGCCCTGCTGTGTGCTGGCGGCCTTGTGGGCTTTCTGGCCCTGTCCACTCCTCCTCCACCCCTCCCCCAAAGACCTACTATTTGGACCCCCTATTTTGCCCTGTGTCCTGGTGGTGCCCCTCCAGTTTCTCTGGAAACCAACTGGGATTAGAGGAGTCACTGAACTGTTGCATAAGAAATGTCTGGAGGTACTGGGTGTCTATTGTGAGAACCTGGAGGGGCGATGGGGTGCTTCTGATGGTCCAGACCTCACAGCCTTTTCTGAGTCCACGCACCAGGATCCCAGGTTGGCAAGAGGTCATTTGAGGAGAGGGGAGATGCTGTTCTGAGTATGGAAGGGAATGGGCCTCCCTGGGATCTTGACTGTGTTGCGGGGCACCTAGGGATGCCTGTGCACTTGATGATGTATAGGCCTAAGTGCTGGTGTCCTTTGATATATTGAGACTGTGGAGTGTCCTTGTGGCTTTTCCCCTTCTGAGATGAGATGCGGGGATAAACGTGTGTGTGTGTGTGTGTGTGTGTGTGTGTGTGTGTGTGTGTGTGAGAGAGAGAGAGAGAGAGAAAATTCACCAAGTTAGCACCACATTCAGGAATGTTCGGAGTAATTGACATGGACTTTAAAGCACTTTTCTTTTATTCTTGTAAACTTAAGCATTTGGGGGAAAATCAAAGATTGATACTCCTGAGCAGTTTTCTTCCTTTCCTAAGGGAAATTAAGCATTCTGGCAAAGGATATTTGAGTAGCTTGATCATTTAACAAGTAGTACTTATCCAATAAATGAAAGATTGCCTTGCATCTTAAGCCGTTGTCCTCAAGATGCTGTCTTTCATTATATATCTTAATGGGCTGCCACATTATCACCAGTCTCCTCTCTCTCTCTCTCTCTCTCTTTCTTTCCAAAGGAAATAGATATTGCTAATCTGGGCATTCTGTAGCTCTTTACTACCTTTGGGGCAAAGACAAGGTGAAGCACTTTTTTTTGTTGTTGTTTTTAATTTTTTTTTCCATAATGCACCTCTCTCATTTTAAATATTAGCAGGCATGCCTTGATTTCAGACCTCCATATTAGAGATAGGAAATAATCATAATAAAGAATTTTTCTAAACTGTAGTTCATGCAATCATTGCCATTTATACTCTTACAGACACTAGTCCTCAGGTAACCCAAATACTCAGCAAACTCATCTATATGTTCCATCTTGCCCTTTTGGGTTTTGATAGTTTTTGTGAGCCATGAGACTTATTTCCTAAAAAGTCTACCATGTGATTGCAGTATGTGTTGTAGTGTTAATACCAAAGTGTGGATCAATGTTGTTTAAATTGCTAGTTACAATCAAAATTATAAAAAAAAGAAAAAGAAATCCTAACAAATTAGTAATGGTGAGAACCGTTTTGTATTACTTCTTTTTCTCCATTTCACATATGTATCCATATTTGGGGTAGTGATATAAAACACATTTTTGTTTGTTTGTTTGTTTTTCTGAACGGTCTGAATTTTTAAAGACACACTTATTGGCCAGATCACTACATAGAGTCAGTTCATCTGGCTTTTAGTTCTGGTTCTGTTACAATCTTGATGATCTTAAGGAAATCACTAGACGTGTTTCAGTTTCCTCCTCTGTGAATGGGAATCAAAGGGATAATGCTGCAGGAAGTGCTTTGAAAAATGCATAGATGCCAATTATTTCTTTTATTCTAAGAATACAGGGTGATGTTTAAGAGATAAAGCAGAACAGTAGCATCTTTCAAACTAGTCATTCTGAGAGACTGTTAATCCAGTGGTACCGCCATTGCCTCTAATGAAGTTCATATTCCCCGAAATTACTGTTAAGGAGGCTATTACATACAATGTGGTGAAATTTCGAGTGCGGTGACCCAGGTTCAAGTCTTCACTGTGTTGGTCCTATTTTTCTGACCTTCACCTTCAGTTTCCTATTTATACAATGAACATGACAGTAGTACCTATTATTCAAGATGGTTGGGAGTATTAACTGTGAAATGGAGTGAATACTGTCATAGAATAAGCACACAGTATTAGGTCTTACAGTTAGTAGTTTCTCCCATATTTGCGGTTCATACTGTTGTCCCACTCGTTCAAGCTAAAATCTATGGTTCATTTTTAACTCCTTCATTTCCTTACTCTACCACAACCACCAGAAAGGCCAGTTAACTATTACTTCACAACATAACTTTACTTTCTCCACTTCCTCTGTACTGCTGCCACGTAGCCCAAGCCAGAACATCACCGTCTCTCACGTGTACCTTTCCAGAAACTCCGTAACTTTTCTAACACCTTCCTTGCTCTTGCCTGGCCTGGTTTTCACTTCACAGCACCAGAGTGATCTGTAAAAATGTGCACTGATCAGATTTCTCCCTGCCTTGAAGTCCTATAGTGGCTTTCCATCATACTTAGATAAAATTCAGACACCTTTTCTTAGCCTTCTCTATTTCTCCCTCCTTACCTACCTTTTCCACCTTGTGTATTCTCCAGCCACATGGGCCTTCTTTTGCACACATCAGGTCTTCCAATTAATTCCTGTCCTGAGGCCTTGGGTGTTGCTCCTCCCTCGGCTTCCACCACAGGTCTCTGCAGTGTTGGCTCTCTCATGTTCAGGTGTCTGGTCCTCTCAGAGTTCTGTCCTGACTACCTAAGTGGAAGTTGCTGCCCTCACTCATGCTCCATACTTCTGTTTGATTTTCATCTTTTCTTATTTACTTCTCATGTGACCTGAACCCTTTGCCAGATTGTGAAAACCATGAGAATTGTGATCTTATTTTCTGTATTGTTGAAGACTGCCTCTCTAGTGCTTAGGACAGTGCATTCATGAGGTACTCCATAAACACCGCTTGGGTTATACAGCAGTGAACAGGACAGATGTAGCCCATGTTCAGAGTGTTTTATTTAGACCAGGATCAGCAAATCCTTTCTTAAAGGGACAGATAGCAAATTATCTAGATTTGTAGACAATAAGGTCTCTATTGCTACTATCGACTTTGCCCTGGTAGCACCATAGCAGCCACTGACAGTATGTAAATGACTGGGCATAAGTGTGTTCCAATAAAAAATGGGTTTAGAAGAACAGGCAGTGTGTCCCTGATATATAGTTTGCTCACCCCCTGCTTTAGAGCATTGCTGTTGACTAGAACTATCTGTGCTGATAGTACTGCTCTTTATCTACAATGTCCAGTCTGATAGCCACTGGCTACATGTGGCTCTTGAGCACTTGACTTGTGGCTGGTACAACTGAGGAACAGCTTCATTGAGGTATAATTGACATACAGGAAACTGTACATATTTAAGGTCTATACACCAGGAAGCTTTGGCACATGTATGTATTGATGAAACCATCATGGTCAAGACAGTGAACATACTTATAATCTCCCAAATTTTATGTCCCTTGCAAATCAGGTGTTGCTCCCCATTCCTAGGAAACCACCAGTCTGTTTTCTGTCATTGAAGATTATTTTGCATTTTCAAGAATTATATATAAATAGAATCATACTATGTATTTTTTAACATCTTTAATTCAATATAATTATTTCAAGATTCACCCATGTATTTGCACTTATCAGTGGTTCATTTCATTGCTGAGTAGTATTCCATCATGCATAGAAGCCATAGCTTGTTTATCCATTCACCTAGTAGTGGATATTCGGGTTGTTTCCAGGTTTTGGCTACTATACATAAAGTTACTATGAACATACATGTATAAGTCTTTGTCTGGACCAACACTTTCATTTCTTTTGGGTAAACACTTAGGGGTTGAATGGCTGGGTCATATTTTATCTGTAAATTTAACTTTTTAAGAAAATATCCAGTTGTTTTCCAAAGTGGTTTTATATTCTTACCAACAGTAGTATAAGAGTACAATTTCTCCACATCTTCACCCAGACTTACTGTCCTTTTGATTATAGCCATCTTAGAGGGAATGATGTGGCATTTCAATGTGGCTTTGATTGGCATTTTCCTAATGACTAGTGATGGTGAAAATCTTTTTACGTGCTTATCATCCATATGTTAAGTTGAGTGAAGTTCGTATTCAAAGATTTTGCCCAATTTAGTTGGATTTTTAGTTTTTATATTACTGAGTTTTGAGAGTTTTATATTCTGATTCAAATTTTTTATCATATATGTGATTTACAAATACTTTTTCCCATTATGTGGCTAGTCATTTTATTCTTCTCACAGTGTTTTTAAAGGAACAGAGTTCTCAATTTTAATGAAATCAAAGTCATCATTTTTCTGTAATTTTACTTAATTATAATTTATTTGAATTTAAATTGGAATTGCCACAGGTGTCTATTGGATACTAGACTGGACAGTGTATGTTGGGAGAAAGAGACAAATGTTATATTAACAAGAATTAATAAATGGTGATAACTCTTATTTAAAAAAAAAAAAAACATGGAAATGGAGCTAGGCCACTCTCATTAAGGTTTCCAGGAAGGCCTCTTTTAAGTGAGGATTTACTCTTTTGTGAGTAAAACAAGATGCTGTAAAAAAGATTTCAAGAAGTAGGAGTAATTATTCAAGGATCCTGTGGTAGGAAAGGAGCCAGTGTGTGGAGGCCATATAAGAAGCTATTCTCTTTATTTTATAGCCACATTTAGTATTTTAACCTGAAGCAGAATCACATACCTGGTTCATCCGCATTTATTCACTAGTCAGATGATTTGATTATTTCTAGAAATCAAGGATTTTCTGTCATTTAGACTCTACAGAATAATGCACAAGAGATTTTTCTAGTAATTTCTAAACATATGGATCTAAAAGATAATAGGAACGTAGAGATAATGCTTCGGGATAATGCATTCTGGATAGAATCCTGGATTAATCCTTCTGGATAATGTATCCTTGAGGATATCCACATTTGGCTAGAACAGTTTTTTATAGAATGAAATGGAAGCACGTATTAGAGCAATTTCGGTTAGGGATCATTTGTGTCAAACTCAGTCACTCTGACCCTCTGGTTTCCCATAGTAATTGAAAACCCCTTGAATAAGATGGGTGCTTGGATGGGAAAGAAAGACTTAAAGGCAAAGAAAGTCAGTTGGAGCAATGGGATTTTGAAATAGCTCCAACATATTAAAATGTAGCAGCTGTTGTTGAAAACCTCATTCTGTCTAGTCTTTCTGCATTCTTTGGGTCCTGATTTCTTTATAGCTGTTCATGGTAGAATACCCCCAAGAGCCAGCTTTGGCCATGTGTGTGTCTTATGCTGGGGTTTGAAGGAAACATCTTGGTGAGTAAGCTTTAGTTTTAGTCTATAATACTGAGAAAATATTATGCTTGTGGATAAACTGATATTTTCCTGAATTCTTTTCTTGTGTTAAATTCACAAAATGACTTGATAAAATCAGGCACATTTCTTGTATTGTCTCAGAGGAGTCTGAAGTGTTCAAAATCTGAATGAGATTAATCAGAAATGGCCTCTGTTCTCACTGGTGTGATCTCCAAACTTGTGAGTGTACATTTTTTCTTTGTGAAATGGTGGTAATAATCGATATCTTGTATAGTTCACATTTGTTTCTTATGGGTCAGAAGAAGAATGTATATTCTGCACTTTTAGGTAGAGAAGCCAAATCATTATCTTTTACCTAGTGAAAGAAGGTGTAAACCAATAAAAAGAGTTTTATTTCTTTGAATTTGATAAGGGAACATTGACATGCAAATGAATGGATGCTATCTGTCTCATTCAGCTCAGGCTGCCATAACAAAATACCCTAAACTGTGTGGTTTATACATCAGACATTGATTTCTTACAGCTCTGGAGGTGGTGGATGCCTATGATCTGGGCGCCATCCAGTTCCTGGTAGAGGGCTCCCCTGGCTTGTGGTTGGCCATCTTCTTCTGTGTCTCCATGGGACTGGGAGGATATCGGCGAATGGAGAAGAAAGGGAGAGAGGTGGAGATGGAACTAGATACCTCTGTTCTCTTCTTTTAAGGGCACAAGTCTTATCCTAGGGGGCCTCACTTTCATGACTTCATCCAAACCTAAATCAGCTCCCCAAACCCCTGCCTCCTAATACAATGCATTTAAAATTAGACCTTCGTCATATGAATTTAGGTGGGATAAGCATCAGTCCCTAGCACTATGCTCCAAGTGGTCAACTTTGAAGGAAAGAAATATCAAATAATGTAGAAACTTGAACAGAAAGATAACAATTAATGTTTATATTTTATGGGATAATAAGAGGAAATTTTAAAACTTCTTTAAGTGAATACCTAACTACATATAATCCACATCAATTAAATGAGGTAAGTTTTATTAACTTAATTCTTTTTTTTTTGACGTTTCTTTTTTTTAAGATTTTATTTATTTATTTGACAGACAGAGATCACAAGTAGGCAGAGAGGCAGGCAGATAGAGATTGAGAGAGAAGGAAACAGGCTCTCTGCTGAACAGAGAGCCCCATGCGGAGCTCAATCCCAGGACCCTGGGATCATGACCTGAGCCAAAGGCAGAGGCTTTAACCCACTGAGCCACCCAGGTGCCCCATAACCTTTGGACTCTTAAAAAAAAAAGAGTCCGAAGGTTAACCACTAAACCACCCCAGTGCAGCTACGACTTCTAATTACTTCCAAGAAGAATGAATCCCTTGAATCTCAAATTGGATCGTATAATGTTTATTTATTTTCTTGCATGCCCAGGGTATATCTTTGGTGGACATTCAACATGAGAATATCAGAAATAGAAGGGCTCTAAGAGACTGTGTAGTTCAAATTCTCTCATTTCCTAGATTAGTAGATGAAAGCCCAGAGAAGTGACTGAACTGCCTTGGGTTGCATATCTCAATAGTGGTGAGACTTACTGCAAACAGTAGGATCTCAAATAAAAATAACATTCTTCCTGTAGTTTGATTACATTCTGTTGCATGTGACTCCAAAAGATGAGGTAGGTACACTCTTCATTTCATTCCTTGTTCATCTGATAATTTTGTAACTAAGGAAACATGGTGAACTTAGCCTGGATATGGACCTCTGTGTTAGGTCTCCATGAGAAAATCCATGAGATTCTCCATGAAAAACTCCTATTTTAAAGACACTTTTACAGAAGAAGATTGGTGACCCTTACTTGATTATTCATTCTCATGTTTACCAGCCTTCGCTCTCAAGAAGATTTCTTTGTCCAAAGGTTTCAAATTTGGGGTCCATGAATCCCTAAGGAATCCATGTTATGCAGGTCTCTGAACCCTTTGGAGTTACATGCACAATGTAATTCACAGCTTTTTAAATTTTTCAGAGAACCTCTCCCCTAGGTTTCAATGTAGTTTCTCAGTCTACAGATTAGCAATGATTCTTTTTGTGTTGCCTTCCTTGGAAGACACTTTCTATCCTCCATATTATGACTCAGCATTAAAGTGAAGATTATTTCTCCTTCCAAATGAAGAACTTCAGATCATATTAGCGTTTCTCACAGACTCTTCTTCCCCCAACACTTTCAATACTATCTATGGTTGTCTTTTGAACATTTCTAAATTCTTTGTAAACCTGAAAGGTGAGGAGTGCAGAATTAGAAATCCTCTATGAATGAAGCTGCAGTGAGGAGCACGGATCTGCTGCATATGATGTCAGAGTTTTAGGGGCCACATAAGCAAGGCTGCTGAGATAGAACCAGGAATGTGGTTCTACTAAGATGGACTAGGCATATCCTAATCTAGCTCAACACGGAGTAAGGAACCCAGGGAAGACTTAAAGGATTCGCACATTTCAAAGTTCAAAGCGTGGTAAATAGATGCTGAATAAAGGGAATTTGGAGGATTGGTGTAAGGAATCTAGCACAGGCTCAAAGGTGAAACAGAATTATAAGAATATGTGCCTGTGAACAAACCGCTATCCTTCTTAGGAACATTAACCCGTCTTTTACAGTTGACATTCTTCACATGGGGACAAGCCACTGGACCTCATAGTGCAAGTAATTGTCTCCCAGATTTTCTTCTCCCCGCCACCTCTGCAGTCACACTAGACTCAGAATGGTGGATTGAGGAGAGTTATGTCCCCAAGAGATGTGAATAATGGCAACAGTGGGATGGAGCTGACCATCTGTAAGATAGAACGTAAGTTATCAAACCCACAGACTTTTCTGGGAGTCTGATGAAAACTGTGGGTTCTCTCTCCAAAAAGAAGGCATAAGTACATACCATCTAAAAAGGAGAAGTACACAATTGAACCATCCCTGAAACTCATTCCTGGTTAATAATTCCTGACCGAGAAGTATGGTATTGTCTATTTCTCACCCATTTGCTTCCTGTCTTTTACTCATGGTTTATGTAATTGTGTCAGTTGCCCTCTGAGCTGTACTAAGGAGGTTGGGGCATAGAATTTCCATATGTGAGCTACAAGATTAAGGTGGGGATAGCAACACTGAGGCACGATGCTAGTGACAGTAACTATGGAGAGATCCTGAGGACACAGTGAATTTAGGGGATAAGAATTGTGCCAAAGAAGTCCAGTATCCCTTTCCAATGGAATGATGGTTCCCCTGTTCCTGTGCTAGGATCTAGGTTTGATTTTACTAGAAGCAGTTCCCTTATGAATAATGTAATGATGTGTGCTGATACTGAGCCAGTTAGTTTTCTCTAGTTCCCCCTAAAGCAACACCCAGTTCCCAGGATTGCTGACCTAGGCCCTCTGGTGGTAGGGGAGACCTCTGGCCAGTATAAGGTGAGAGAGTAGAGCAGGAAAAATGGCCAGAGCTTGAACTTCAGCACTGGCCATTGAGAAGCATATTGGTGATTTTACTTATTTGTTTCCAGTGGCAGGTCCGCTGACTCTATCTAGAATGGTAAATCTATAAGGTGTAATTTAGAGAGTGATTTATCTGGAATATACAAGTCAAATAATCCTCCACTTATCAAAAATCAGAGGTCCTCTGAAACAAAGTACTTGAATTATAGTTAATCCTATGTGTATATACCACTAAGAAAAAGAAAAAAAAATATCTTTTTTTTTAAGTTACAGCAAGAAAAAAAATCTGTTTGGAAGATGGGATCCTAAATATGTAAGTATTTAAATCTATTAAATATGTAAGATAGTCTCTTTTGCTGTAGAGGATCTTTTGTCTCCCTTTACTTGATCTCTTCAAATCCTGACTTATTTTGAAGCCCAGTTTATGTTCTGTCCTGCCTATGAAAGAGAGATAATAGAGCTACTCAATGGCATTTTGGAATATAAATGAGATAATCCACTTCTGCCTTTAGCAGAGTGGCTGGAACATAGTAAACCATCTACGTATCTATTAGCTCCAGTTCATGATAATAGGTATGATACTACTTTTCCCAAATGCTCTGATCAACTTTTAACCTCCTTATTCTCTGTCCATAAAATATTTAAAGCCTCTTCCACTTTTGGACCCTTACTATCCTAGTGAAAATGTTAAGTTATCTCCACAGTGAGATTGGGGTCTCTTTGAGAGGTAAGGGCAGGCAATACAAAATTTGCTGAGTTGGTTTCAAAATTGGCACTTACTCACTTTACAAGTCACATGGTCTTCATTTTATTTAATTAGTTTTTTTTTTTCTCTCAACAGAAAATGAAAACACTTGCAGAAAGGAGGAAGAGTGCCCCATCTCTTACCCTGGAATAAGCCCTACAGAAAAGGCCAAATAATACTTGTGCCTGGGCATGAGGCAAATTTTTCCTGTTTTAAATATGAAGAAAGATAACCAAAATGAGATTATAAAAAATGGAATGCTGATTTCTTATATGCATTATTAAATTAATTAATGAATGTATCAGGAAATTTGAAGTGGGAAAACAGGCTAACTTTCTATGGAAATGACCATTTTACCCATGAAGACTAAATATCATTTCGATAGACATTTTCAACAAGTCTTTCATAATATGTAGAAATTGAATGAATATTCAGTCATTAACTTATTCATTAATTTTTCAATGGCATTTTACACAGGAGGAGTTTTTATGTTCAAAGGAATCCTGTGATGATTTTCCTCTAATCTGTGAATCATTTTATATAAAGTGAAATCCTTATCACATTTTCTTAAAATAAGAGTATAACTGAAATTTCTGTGAATGATGTGCTAATTGAACATAAAATCAGTATGAAGTCGTGGTGGTCTTTTTTTTCAGTGCCAAAAATAAATTATAGAACCAAATCCCAATTAGTGAAACTTCTAGAGTACTGTGGCCACTCTCTTAGTACTCAGTATGTTCTCAGCTCTGGCAGTTCCCACACGTGTCCCTAGAAGACACATTAGGCATTAGGTTGAACAGGAAATATAAATTACTTTTGATTGAAGCCGAATCAAAATGTAATTAGAAAGATACTCTTCTTCCAAATAAATAATACTTTTCGGTGTTTATAGAAATGACTTCTGGATCATTGGCATTAATTTACCTTGGCCTTTGTGTGGAAAAAAATAACAGTAATATTTTCACAGTTTGACCATGATTATCTAGAAAACTCAAGAGTAAGTGTTGTTCGATAGAGGCAGACAGAAGAGGCAGAATTATTAGTACAACTGTATATATGGATATATTGTTAATACAAAAATAGCTTTATTATCTACTTTATAAAAACAGTGTTAGGTATAATTGCTTATTGGAAGCTTCTATGATAGATATGTTTCAGGCTTTTCAATGATAAGGAGTCCTTTTATCAGTGGAATTTTAGCCCAAGATCAGGGGTCATACTGGCCTACTTACCCCCAAGCTTGTGAGACTCTGTAATCGCAGGCATGTAGATACTTAAAGTTTGTGTTTGGAAGTTTGGAATATTGTGGAGCATTTGCATTGATCTCAGCGATTTAGTGGGCAATGGCCAGAGATGGTAGGCATCATGTAATGCACAGGGTATCCTGCACATCAACGATTTGTGGGAACCTCCATGGCTTTGAGGGTCCCATGCATGGCATGTTGTGAGCTGAAAAACTTTATGTGATTGTTTCTGTCTATAACTTCACTTTGTTTGAGGTATAAAGACAAAGTATTTTTATATGCTTTTGTTTTAATAAACACTAAATTTTCCAAAAGTGCCACTACCTCGCCTATCAAAAGTTAGTTGTACCTTATATTGTTTGGGACGATTTCAGGAAATCATTTGACTTCATTTTCCTGTACTTGTGTGGTATGGCTTCTTACCCTCTGTCTATTCTTAAACTTAAATGTATCATTTGAAAGTTCTATAACCATATGGGTCTGTCATTGTGTTTTAGTATAGTCCTGCGAGAGCATATACCTATTGAAATATATAATTTAGTAGTGATTACATTTATTTTAATTTCTTTGTATTGCTATTAGGAATTGTATTGATATTTTTGAAATTCTTTTAAATATGCCTGAATTTCATTTCATGGTAGAAAAGAAGGAATGGAAATGAATACATACATGTAGACATCACTATCCCATTAGGGATCTGGGTCTCATAGGGTTGAGAAGGAAGAGGCAGTTGAAGTACTGGGTCAATAATGCTGAAAACACCTACCCACCTTTGTGAAATTGTGGTGCGTTAGAGAACCAATGCACTAAGACACAACCGTGTCCTTCCCTATCCTACCTTCCCATTACCTCTGCAATAATTAGGGCTTACATTAGACCCAGTTCCTAAATTTCTGTCTCAGGAATAATGAAATATGGAGAACTTGTGTCAAGATAACCACAGGAAATAAAAGTATATTTAAGTTGAGGTTGTATATGTTTTAATCTTCAATTTATTTCTTACGAGTTTCTCCAGGTCAGGAAAGTGAGTGCATAGCACAGGGGAATAGGGTCTTCATCTATTGTACAGAAACAGTGTTTTTACTCTGTGCAGTGCTGGGCAGTCAATGTGTACAAAAAGAAAGCTGTTGGGTGTTGAATGTGTACAAGGTTTTTGTACATAATGTAGTCTCTGCATCGGAAAGAACCATAAATGTCTTCTAATCTGGTGGTTTCCAGAGCTTTCTAGTTAGTGTTCTGCAGTGAGATCCAGAGAATTGCACAATTGTCAGAGACTCCTCATGGTTGATTTCAATACACCCTTGGTGGAGAACCACTATGACAAGCTACAAAAGAATCCCTTTTATTCAAAGAGTAGTTTTAGGGAAGCCTGGATGGATTGGTCATTTAAGTGTCTGACTCTTGATTTCCACTTAGAAACATGGTCTAAGTAAGGGTTGTGAGATCAAGCCCTGTGTTTTGCTCCATGCTCAGTACTGAGTCTGCATGAGATCCTCTCTCTTCCTCTGCACCTCCCCACCCCCTCACACATGTGCTTGTTCTCTCTCTCTCTTAAATAAATCAATGAATACATTATTAAAAAAAAGAATTTTGCTTTACTGTCAATTGCACCCAGGAAACATGAAAACTTTACAAATGCTAAGCCGATAGCACACTTGTTTTAAGTCAAATTATGTAGAGTAAAATCTAGAACCTAGAAAGAAAGAAAAATAATATTTACTATTTCTTTATGAGTAATATCATGGGAATGATCCTGTAAGAGAAATAGACTTCTCTAGCACTTCATATTTCTTTTTTTTCTTTCTTTTCAGCATAACAGAATTCATTGTTTTTGCACCACACCCAGTGTTCCATGCAATATGAGCCCTGCATAATACACACCACCTGGCTCCCCCAACCTCTCACCCACTCCGTCCCTTCAAAACCCTCAGGTTGTTTTTCAGCGTCCATAGTCTCTCATGGTTCATCTCCCCCCTCCAATTTCCCTCAACTCCCTTCTCCTTTCCATCTCCCCATGTCCTCCATGTTATTTGTTATTTTCCACAAATAAGTGAAACCATATGATACTTGACTCTCTCTGCTTGACTTATTTCAGTCAGCATAATCTCTTCCAGTCCTGTCCATATTGATACAAAAGTTCCGTATTCATCATTTGTGATGGAGGCATAATACTCCATCGTGTATATGGACCACATCTTCCTTATCCATTCATCCATTGAAGGGCATCTTGTTTCTTTCCACAGTTTGGTGACCATGGCCATTACTGCTATAAACATTGGGGTACAGATGGCCCTTCTTTTCACTACATCTGTATCTTTGGGGTAAATACCCAGTAGTGCAATTTCAGGGTCATAGGGAACCACATGGTCCTCTCAATTGATGCAGAAAAAGAATTTGACATAATCCAGAATCTGTTCCTGATTAAAACGCTTCAAAGTATAGGGATAGAGGGAACATTCCTGAACTTCATAAAATCTATCTATGAAAGACTCACAGCAAATATCATCCTCAATGGGAAAAAGCTCACAGTCTTCCAGTTGAGATCAGGAACACGACAAGGATGTCCACTCTCACCACTCTTGTTCAACATAGTATTAGAAGTCCTAGCAATGGCAATCAGACAACAAAGAGAAATAAAAGGTATCCAAATTGGCAAGGAAGATGCCAAACTCTCTCTCTTCACAGATGACATGATTCTTGATATGAAATACCCCAAAGACTCCACCCCCAAACTACTAGAACTCATACAGCAATTCAGTAACGTGGCAGGATACAAAGTCAATGGACAGAAATCAGTGGCTTTCTTATACACTAACAATGAAAATACAGAAAGGGAAATTAGAGAATCAAATCAATTTATTATAGCACCAAGAACCATAAGATACCTGGGAATAAACCTCACCAAAGAAGTAAAGGATCTTTACTCGAGGAACTACAGAACACTCATAAAAGAAATTAAAGAAGACACAAAAAGATGGATGACCATTCCATGCTCTTGGATTGGAAGAATAAACATTGTTAAAATGTCTATACTGCCTAGAGCAATCTGTACTTTTAATGTCATTCCGATCAAAATTCCACCGGTATTTTTCAAAGAGGTGGAGCAAATAATCCTAAAACTTATATGGAATCAGAAGAGACCCCAAATTGCTAAGAAAATGTTGAAAAACAAAATAAATTGGCAGCCTCACATTGCCTGATTTCAAGCTTTCCTACAAAGCTGTGATCACCAAGACAGCATGGTACTGTTGTAGAAACAGACACATAGACAGTGGAACAGAGTAGAGAACCCAGATATGGACCCTCAACTCTGTGTTCAAATAATCTTTGACAAAGCAGGAAAAGATATCCAGTGGAAAAAAAGACAGTCTCTTCAATCAATGGTGCTGTGAAAACTGGACAGCTATATGTAGAAAATGATACTAGATCATTCTCTTACACTGTACTCAAAGATAAACTCGAAATGGATAAAAGACCTCAGTGTGAGACAGGAATCCATCAGAAACCTAGAGGAGAACATAGGCAGTAACCTCTTTGATATCAGCCACAGAAACTTCTTTCAAGTTATGTCTCCAAAGGCAAAGGAAACAAAAACGAAAATGAAATTTTGACCTTCATCAACAAAACAAAGAGGTAACCCACAGAATGGGAGAAGATATTTGCAAATGACAGTACAGACAAAAGGTTGATATCCAGGATCTATAAAGAACTCCTCAAACTCAACACACACAAAACATATAATTATATCAAAAAAATGGGCAGAAGATATGAACAGACACTTCTCCAATGAAGACATACAAATGGCCATCAGACACATAAAATGTTCATCATCAATAGCCATCAGGAGATTGAAATTAAAACCACATTGAGATACCATCTTACACCAGAAAGAATGGCCAAAATTAGCAAGACAGGAAACAACGTGTGTTGGAGAGGATGTGGAGAATGGGCAACCCGCTTACACTGTTGGTGGGAATGCAAGTTGGTGCAGCCACTTTGGAGAACAGTGTGGAGATTCCTTAAGAAATTAAAAATAGAACTTCCCTATGACCCTGCACAGTCACCATAACATTGCATATTTCTTGTACTGTATGTTACTTAATTTTGGCTTTGTGACAGGGTATTGCTCTTTCTAATGTTTCCCAGTAATGCGTTGCTTAGTAATTAATGATGGTAAAATTATTGTCCAAGGTTTAGCAAACATGCACATGGGATTTATAAGAATCACTTCATTTGATAGCTGTTGCACCTCAATTTTTATTGAATGTAACGAATAAGATCTCATTTTATTTATGTTTTTAATAAGACAGTATGTTTGTTTATTTTTTGTATTTAATTTTTTTAACTTTATTTTTCCACTTACCAAGATTCATTGTTTATGCATCACACCCCATGTTCCATGAAACACCTGTCCTCCTTAATACCCACCAGCAGCTAGTTTTAAAAGACAGGAAGACTTAGGTTGATTGGTGAGTTAACTGTGTTGAAGTGTTATCTCCAGTGTTCTTCGATTAGCCTTTACAGTACATAAGGAGTGGTCATTTATAGATCTTTAACTTTTCTTTTTTGTATGTGGATACATTTCAGTTCAGCTAGAGGTGATTTCTGTAAGTAATTATTTTAGTTAAGTGTCATCGTGGTTCTCCAATGTGGCTGCATTCAGCTCTTTTTACTCTCAAATGTAACGGCTTCAGTTCTGTCTTTGAGAACAGCCTCACTTCATGTGCTAGCGTCCTCATGGTAAAATACTGGGCACCTAATGAGAGGGATTAGTTTCCCTAAACATAAAATGAGAGTGTGTAGAACTTATCATGTCATAAAACCCTTCTACCTCCAGTTCTGTGGCTACATAATTATGATTTGTGAAAATAAGTGCATAGACTTCCTTACGCATACTCTGAATCCTAGTCATTCTTAATTACTTGCAGTGTCCTGGGAATACTGTACTCTCACGTTGGCTCAGCTGTCACTTCCTTCAGGTGCGCCTCTAACCCATTAGAGATAACATCCAGGCTTCTAGAGCATTTCATTGTAAGCACTCCTGCCCCTGATTTGACATCACCATCTACGCCATGCTCACTGGTGGGTCCCTGTCACTTAAAATGACATTTTGTACATAACTTGTGTTCAATTATGATTTGTTGGCTGAATTAGTGACTGAATAAGTGAGTCCATTTCCAGACCAGAACAGATCTTAGTAAGTTTGCACAATTTAGTAGTTTCTTAAGTTTCTGCCTTTCCTACCCTCCTGTAGGTAGTCAACACATGAGAGACTTTCCTTGTTCATCGGTATTATTGGTGAATTCTGGCTAGAGAGAAAGGCAGAGTCCTTTTGACAAAGTGACTCTGAGTTATTGTTAGGAAGTTTTTTTCATGCAGCAAAATACCCCACGAACTCATATATCTGATCTAGAAATACCACATTTATTGACATTCTCATCGTATTTCTTCACTGTTTACTCAGGGCGAGATTCAAGTTATACAGATTCAAATCATACAGAGATTCAAGTCATACAAAGTTTTCCCCCAGAAAATCACTTGTTTTGTTTTGATAGGTACCACCCTGTAGAAGTTACAGAGAAATGTCTCTGCTTTTGTTTGAAGTTGCCATCTGTTAGCACTTTTCAGTTGATATTCACCTATTACCATCCCCACATCCAAATTACTTGATTGTGTGTGTGCTCTTTGCAAGACTTTATGCTAGAGACTTAAATAGTTTCCCTTTTTGATCTAGCCTCCCTGCTCCTCCCTGCTGCTAAGAGGACAGGCAGGGAAGCATTGTGGTGTCACAGGAAGGGCTGGGGCTTTAGCTGCATTCCCATGCCCGCTGTCCATCCTTTGTGTGACCTTGGAAAAATCACCTAATCTCTGAGTCTCAGTGGTTTCCTCTGTAAGGTTTAAATCTAATGCTTGCATCACAAAATACAAAGTGGGAAAATTCTTAGAAGATTGACTTTGTTATTATTCGTTGCCTCTTTCCTTCCCTGAGGTACATTTCATTTTCAGGCCTTAAACCTCCTGACTCATCCAGCAAAGTCAAATTTGTTAGTGAAGAGTCCCTACTTCATCATTATAGCATTGTGTAACCAGAAGAAAATCATTGAGCCTGGCTTCTTATGTGATGAACATTGAGTCAAAGATTGTCTCTAGGTCACATGCTTGATTAATAGACTTAGAGATGGGATTGGAAATGACAGTCCTCTGGTTTTGATGGTGTATTCTTTGAATCGTTCAAACAGAAGGACTATGGTCTAGAGTGTGAGAGCATGGATTCTTGAGCCAGATTGCCAGGTGTGACTCGTGATACTGGTCCTTACTAGCTTTATGATATTGTAAGGTTCTAAACCAGGGATACTTAGCTATCTCTTAATATGGTAAGGAAGGCTCAGTGGGTCTTCCATATGAAAATTCCTTAGTGGAATCACCAGCATGTGATCAGTGCTCTGTGTATGAAGGTTATTGTTAGTAGTAGTAGTAGTAGTAATAGTGCTAGTAGTAGCAGTAGTAATAACAGAAGTAGAAGTAAATAGAACGCTCATAGGAAAACTGTCTGAGCCCCGGGGCAAATTAGAAATTAAAAAGGATGAAAGATGCAATCTAGAAGCTAAACTGAACTCTAATATTAATTTTTTTTTATTTATTTGACAGAGAGAGAGAGAGATCACAAGCAGGCAGAGAGGCAGGCAGAGAGAGAGGAGGAAGCAGGCTCCCTGCTGAGCAGAGAGCCTGATGCGGGGCTCGATCCCAGGAACCTGGGATCATGACCTGAGCCGAAGGAAGAGGCTTTAACCCACTGAGCCACCCAGGCGCCCCTCTAATATTAAATTTATTTTAAAAGATAATTATATTTCTGGATCTGGCCTGATGCAATATTGACTCAGGACATCTGGTATTTATTCTTGGTAGACCCTGTCAACTCCTCAGATCTCCCTAAGCAGAAGTTCAAAGTATGTGT
Organism: Meles meles; assembly: GCF_922984935.1. Classification (NCBI taxonomy): domain Eukaryota; kingdom Metazoa; phylum Chordata; class Mammalia; order Carnivora; family Mustelidae; genus Meles; species Meles meles. The sequence goes on from NW_025721613.1 coordinate 111,563, forward strand.
GGAATGATTCTGGGAAATAAGGTGCTAAGACAAGGGGATTGACGTGATTTGCTTGACCCCTCCAGAATAGGGTCTCTAGGAGAGCCATATGTGCCAAAGCTATGAATCAAGATGAGACACATATAGAATTGGCCACTTTGGGATAAGGATGCTAAGATGAGTGAGCCACATCGGAACGTGTTGGATATCTAGGACAAGCAGCTGTTTGCTGGCTGGCTTCTGCTTCCTTTTGGCCTGATCACTCCTGTCGTGTATGACTACACACACACACACACACACACACACACACACACACACACCACACAAAAGCACATACACTAACATTACCTTACCTAGAATATCCCATATTGTGTTCTATACACTTCTCATTACCCCATTTCCTTTTCTTCTATGTTATGTTAGCATTACAACTTTAATACTCATCTAATGTAGCTGATAACACATCATCCTTCCATATGCAAGGAGTAGAGTGCATTTGTACCCTGGAGTGTTTTACTAAGAAGAGTGGCCATGTCTACTTTCATAACAGAATGAAAAACCACCTCCACTTGTGATTATTCAGTGTGAAATTCCCAGACATGATAACTGGAATGAATTGAATGACCTCAAAAAGGCCATTCTCATACCGAGGAGCCTAAGACAGTTATGGTAACAGTTAGATATAATTTACAGGAATGGTTAGTTACTAGACTTTCTTTTGGAACTCTGTATACCTTCCGTATCATTATACAGTTTCTTTGTACAAGATTTTGAAAAAAAAAATTTGAATTTTAGAGGAATTATTTAAAAATCCTTAATAGCTTTTCAAAGTCACAAATAAACTACATAGACACATTGTCTTAGAAGAAAACCTGTGTGGATACTCATCATTGTGCAGCCTTGTACTCTGTGCCAGCCGGCTCTGCAGGAGGCCTCTTTCTACAATTAGGGACCATGCATCCATTGGTTTTCATGGAGAGACGCATAGATAATTCAGGGTGTGTGATGAGAAGAACACTAAGTAGGATTAGATACATGAAGATTGCCAGTGGCCTGCAAGGCCTTTCCTTGTGAAGGACATTTTCCAAAGGTGTAAAATTTGATTGCAATGGAAAGAGATACCGATTGCTTTATGACATGACAAAGTTGGCAAATTTTTACCAAAATAGAAGTTACTGCTTTTTTGTAAGGAAAAATGCTTTCAGACCCACAGGTCACCTTATTCTTTTCAAACTACTTTTCATCTTCTTGAAAAATAATCTGATATATCTGTTCCTGGTATGTTGTGCTGTTTTCCTATGTCATGATGCTGCGAAGGCATCATTAGAAGATTATATTAAGAATCTCCACTTTCTAGTGGATATTGATAGTCAAATTAATTTATTTTTGCACTTGCAGATCAATGTATCCATTTAATTTCTTCTTTGCAACTATAGCTTAATTTCCTAACTACAGTTATGATTCAGTTTCATCTTTCATATTGGCACCAGGAAAGCACTGACTGCCTCAATAGTGATATTTACTTCCCCTTCCACACCCCTCTCCACAGGGATGGCCACTGTCCCCAAACATCCTTACTCTACGGGACTAGATCCTCCCTTCCCCTGTGCCCCTTGAAAGCTAGGATTCCTCAGAGGAGCTTTAAAATTCCATTGCTGACCTTCCCTCAAACCCTGAAAAAGGACTTAGGAGGTAGATGGGAGAATAATTGTCCCTATGATGAAGAAGATTCATAGAATGTTGGTTAAGAAAATATAAACCTTGTAGCCATCCTACCAGGGTAAAATCTGGCCCTGCTTCTTAACAAGACAGAGAACTTTGACAAGTTCTTTAACCTCTGCAGGGCCTGCTTTCCTCATCTATAAAATGAGTATAAGCTCATAGGGACTTCAGAGAATTGATAATATAATGTATCTGGATCACTGTAAGTATTATGTAAGATTTTTATTAAATAAAACTGTTGAAATACATAAATCCTTGCTCTGCCCTGTCACATGGGGCATCATTTTCTTAGCGTTCCATGTTTAGGTCTTGTTTTATCAACTTGACTATCTGCTTTGTGAGTGAAGGAACCATGTCTTCTGTTCTTCACATCTCCATGTTCAGTAGTGGGTATAGAACAGAGACTCTGTAATATTCACTGAGCTGAAAGAGTGAGTCGTTTCACTTCCAGCTAAGTAGGACAGCTCTCAGTTAGAGTGGAAATAAGGGTAAGAGTCCACTACTGCCTGGGAAAGTAACAGAGCCAGTATCAGAAAACCACAAAAAGAAGTATCATTTCTGGAGTGACTGGCCATTTAATGCATGTGATGTAATGCTCACGTGTATACAATATCATCTGTACTATGAGTTCCTGCCACTGGTTCTCTGATGTATAGCTTCTGGTGTATTGAGAGGACACAGAGAATCGGATCTTGTTCCTGTTCAATCAGCGTTTGACCTTGGTAGAGTCACCCAGCCTTTCTGCAACAAGGGCTGTTTGCTCATCTGTCAGTGGTAGGGAGGAGGGGAGAGTGAGTTTGACCACATCATTTATGTACTTCTCCCATCAGTCGTCAACTTCTCAGTTTTGTTTTATACGAATTGTAGCTTCATCACATGGAGAACAGAAAATGGCATGACTGTTCCTTGCAAAACTTTTTATCACAAGGCTTGCATCCCCAGGAGTGTGTCTGTGGTCCTACTAAGGACTCCGAATCCCATCTATCCTTTCATTGAAAAGGCCAAGCATTCACTTGTGTGGGATCTTTAGGTTCCGTTATTTTGGTAGCTGGCCTCCATAATGACCCTAGTGATTCCCACCTCCTGGTAGTCACACTCTTGTCCAATGCCTTCCCACACTGATCAGAACTGATCTGTGTAACCAGTAGAATATTGCAAAAGTGATGGTGTATCACTTGTAAGATTAAGGCCGAGCTTCTGACTTAATTGTTGTCATACTCTGTCTCTCTGATCTCTCGTTCTGTGGGAAACAGTGTCCTGAACAGTCCTATGTAGAGGCCGATAGGGGAGGAACTGAAGCCTCCAACCTGCAGCCATATGACTGAGCTTGGAATCCGGTATTCCAACCCCAGCCAAGTTTTCAGCGATTGCAGCCCCAACTTGACTGCAGCCTCCTAAGGGATCTGAGCCAGGACTAGCCAGCTAAGCCACTCACTCTTTCCTGACCAGTACAAACTGTGTGAGACAATACGTGCTTGTTTTAAGCTGCTATGTTTGGGGGTATTTGTTAGGCATCAATAGATAACCAACAGTCATCTTCACTTTACTGAACTAGATTTCTAGAATGTTTTTGCCATGTACTTTTTATGTCCTCTTACAGCTAGAGGTGGACAGAGGGGAACACATACTGTTTCCATTTGCAAATGAAAATGCTCACTTCCCAGATCATGTATTTTGTTGGAAAGGGGGCCAGATGGCATTCTTCCTTTCTTTAAACAGTTTTACTGAGATACAGTTTATGCCATAGAATTCATCCACTTAAAGTATACAATTCAGGAGCACCTGGGTGGCTCAGTGGGTTAAAACTCTGCCTTCGGCTCAGGTCACGGTATCAGGGTCCTGAGATTTAGCCCCACATCAGGAATCTCTGCTAAACAGGAGCCTGCTTCCCCCTCTCTCTCTGTCTGCTTCTCTGTCTACTTGTGATCTCTCTCTCTGTCAAATAAATAAATAAAATCTCAAAAAAATATTGCAAGTATACAATTCAATTATTTTTAGTATAGTCACAGAATTGTGCCACTATTCCCACAGTCATCTTCTTTTAAGATTTTATTTATTTATTTAAGTTGAGAGCCTTGGCACAAGTGATGGGAGGAGCAGAGGGAGAGGAAGATGGGATCTGAAGCAGACTTCCTGCTGCGCAGGGAGCCTGACAGGACATAAGGCTCTACCCCAGTACTGCAAGATCATGACCCGAGCCGAAACCAAGAGTCCAACGCTTAACTAACTGAAGCCATCCCGGCGCCCCCTATTACCATAGACTTAGAGAGTTATCATCCCTCCTAGAGGAAACCCATAGCCATTAGCTGTCCTTCCGCTTTGTCTCGCATGTCCCTTCTTCCCCATGTGCAGTTCTAAGCAGCCACTCTTCTCTTTTTGGTTCCTATGGCTTCAGCTCTTCTAGACATTTTGTATAAACACAGTCATGCACGGGTGGTCTTTTTTGACTGGCTTCTTCCAGTTGGTGTAACGTTTTCATGGTTCTTCCGTGTTGTACCTTACATTAGTCCTTCATTACTTTCAATTGTAAAATAAGATTTCATTAGGTGGTAGATACACCACATTTGGTTTATTTGCTGATCGGTTCATGGGCATTTGGATAATTTCCACTTTGTAGCTATTATGAATAATGCTGCTGTGAAAATCCACATACAAGTTTTTGTGTGGACATATGTTTTATTTCTCTTGGGTATAGACCTGTGGTGGAATTGTTGGGCCCTGTGATAATCCTCTGTTTAGCTCATTGAGGAGCTGCCGAACTGTTTTCCAGCACAGCTGTACTGTCATACACTCCCGCCAGCAACATGGAAGAGCTCCGCTTTTACCATGCCCTTAAGCACCCTTGTGATTTTCTGGCTTTTTGACTATATCTGCCTCAGCCAGCATGAAGAGGCGACTCTTTTTGCTTCTCATTTCATTATGACATTGATCATCTTTTCATGTGTTTACCTGCCAGTTGTATCTTTTGGGGGAAAGGTTCTATTTAAAACTTAGAGCATTTTTAATTCGGTTGTCTTTTTATTAATGAGTTTATTAATGAAAGAGTTTTTTATGTGTTGCCAAACAGCATTGTTAGTATTATGTGCATATAAACACAAAGCAAAGAACAGGATTGTGGCACTAATTTGAGGCTTGTGAGGCCCCCCAAAGCACCTGAGCCTGAAACACCTGGATAACTAAAGACCAACCAAGCTTCAGTTGTCCACGTCATTTTGCAATTGTGTATCTTTGGTTTTGGTTGCTTTTTTCCTCCTTCATTAAAACTAACCCTTCCGTTTTGGGGGAAAAATTAATTTCTATAAGCATGGTCTTCAGCAGATTTCTGAGATACATTCTCTATAATTAAGAGATTTAATCATCTTAAACTTTTGGATAACCATGGCTTTTCAGAGTATTTTCTTGTTTGTTTGTTCAATACATAGTTGTTAGAAAGTTAAATATGTGCATTTTAGAAAATCTAAAAAAATACAAGGGTTAAAAATGAAATTTTGGTCTGTATTCATGGATATCCACCTTGATACCTTTTTCTGTCAGTTGGCTTCAAAGTTTCTGTATGTAATTTTATGATTGAATCACAAACACCATGTATGATGCTGTGCCTGATAGAAATACTCTCTACTTACTGTATTTATAGATCATGTATGCAAATGTATTAAAAATAAATACAATTCTATGGGTTTGCTTTAACTTATAGCATGAAGAATGGAGTTGAGGAATAAATATGCTCCTCTTTTGGTAGTTGTAACAATGTATATGTTTTATTTCTGAGATCTTGCATTTTCCTGCAAAAATGTCATTTATTTACTCAATGGCTGCCCACCCTGAGGGAAGCACCCTTACTAGATAAGAGTTTTTCTATACTAGCCTTCAGGGAGCTCACAGTCAAGTAGCTAAGGAAATAAGGTCAGAAATAAATTACTTTAATAGACTATAAGTGCTATCATGCAGGTAGAAATAAAACAACAAAGTGAATGCCTTAGGCCTTGAGGGAAAGTGTCCTAGAGGTGACATTGTCCATGCTGGGGTTTGATGGATAAGTAGGAGACTTTTAGCAGAGGGAACAGGTGACATAGTGTACTATTCAAATGCTCAAAGTTCTTAGGAAAGAATGACAGGTGATGAGGATAACAAAACAAAGACCAGATTGGTAACCACCTTTGTCAGGTCAGGACTTTGGATTTCTAGATAGTAGAGCTATAATCTAAGAAAATCAGAGTTAATCATGTGATTTAATTTTTGTTTTTAGAAAGACTGCTCTATCAAAGAATTGATGGGAAGAGAGATGGTCCAGACAGGTAGGCTATTTAGGAGACAGCTGAAAAAAATTCAGGCAAGTGTTATTGAAGAGCTAGCATGCTGAAGGGGAAAACTTTAGAGTGTGACAATTAGATGTGGATGTTAGAAAGAAGGAAGTACGCATGAAGATTCTAGCTTTTGAAGACTGGATAAATATGGTGACATTAACATATTGGCCAATTGAGCAAATTTTCAACATGGTGAATTCTAATGGTATAGGACAAAGTGTTTGTATTAACAACACTAATAAAAGCTACAAATTAAATTGAGTGCTTATTATTTACCATGTTCCTAGTTATGTATTTTTGTGTGTGTGTGTACACATACATATGTATATGTATATATTAACGTCTTAATTTAATTTTTTTTCCATTTCCAAGGTTCATTGTTTATTCATTGTTTATGCACCACACCAAGAGCTCCATGCAATATGTGCCCTCCTTAATACCCACCACCAGGCTCACCCAAGACACCCACTCTCCCACTCACCCACCCTCTCCCCTCCAAAACTCTCATTTCTCTATGATCTTACATTTTGTGACCTTACCAAATGTACTATATACTATCTCAATAAAATCATTTCAAGTTTTAGGATTTCCTATCTCATACAATAAAGAACATTTTTAGAAGCTAGGTTTATGAAACTGCATTATTACTATTATAACCTTTTTGTGGCCATTAGATTCTGTCCGAAGTAGTTGCACACAACAGATGAGAGATCATCACTTAAACGAAATTATAGAATGGCTCTGAAATGATTCAGCTACTTTTATCTCCAACTTACAGAGGCTAAAAATTACATTGTTTAATGGAATTAGTTACTTAGCTCTGGGTATTTTCTAGTATAAAGTAGGGAAGTTGAAATGTTGTATATTGCATTTTGTAGTTCTTGGGTTTATTTTCACTTTTTACTCTAATTTTTAAATTTTTTTAAAATTTATTTCTTATTTTTTTATAAACATATATTTTTATCCCCAGGGGTACAGGTATGTGAATCACCAGGTTTACACACTCCACAGCACTCACCATAGCACATACCCTCCCCAATGTTTACTGTAATTTTTAATGTTACCATCTAAGTTTCTGGCCTCTGCCAGGGAATATAATTGTATGTTATATGATTTATGACTTTTCTTTATGACTTGTTGCAAAATCAGATATTTGGAAGTATGACATGTATGTTGAAAAAGATGTTATCAGTTATGTGAATCATCAGTCCCTTTTTTTTTAAGATTTTATTTATTTATTTGACAGAGAGAGATCACAAGTAGGCAGAGAGGCAAGCAGAGAGAGAGAGGAGGAAGCAGGCTCCCCGCCAAGCAGAGAGCCCAACGCGGGACTCGATCCCAGGACTCTGGGATCATGACCTGAGCCGAAGGCAGAGGCTTAAACCACTGAGCCACCCAGGCGCCCCTCATCAGTCCCTTCTTAATATTTTGTCCTCTTCTATCCCTCACTAAGAGAGCTGTGTATTGTTTTCCACTTCAGTTGTGCGCATGTCAATTTCTTCTTCTTAATCGATTAGTTTGAAACCTAGATTGTGAGGTCCATAAAGCTCAGGATAGTTCTACTTTTTATCAAGTGGAAATATTTTTCTTTTGTCCGATTTTTGTTTTTTGTCTCGGTCTCCCTTGGCTCAGTAGAATGTGTCTGAGATTCTTCCATGTTACATGCATCAGAAGTTTGTTCCTTTTTATTTCCAGGCAGTATGCCATTTGTGGATATACCACAGTTAGCTTCTTCATTTGCCTGTCAATAGACATTTGAGTTGTTTTCACTTTAGGGCTATTATGAAGGAAACTGCAGTGAATGTTTGTATCCAAGTCTTTTCTGTTTTCACTCTTTTGGGTAAATGCAACAGAGTTAAATTATTGGATCCTATAGTAAGTGTTTCTGTACCTTTAAAATAAACTGTCAGACAATATTCTAAGGTGTTCATACTATTTTGCATACCCACCAACAATGCATGAGATCTCCAGTTGTTCCCCATTTTGGCCAAAACTTAGTAAATGAATGACAATTAAAAAAAAATATATATATATGCTTTCTATTGGGTATATAGTGGTATCTCAGTGCAGTCTTCATTGTCATTTCCTGAAGACTAAGATACTGGACATCATCTCATGTAATCATTGCCCATTTCCTTTGTGTAGTGAATTTTTGTGCATTTCTTTACATGCCAACCTAGCGAATTATATGAGTTCTTTCCATATTCTGAATATATAGGTCCTTTGACAGATGTATATAGTGAAAATATTTCCTCTAAATCTGTCTTTTCATTTTCTTTAGTACTTGTTTTTGAGGAATAAAAATTTTTAGTTATGATAAAGTCCAATTGGACAAGATTTCTCTTTCATAGCTTGTATGTCTGTGCCTTAAATAAGAAATATTTGAGTATTTGAAAGCTCCACATATAGTATTCTATGTTTTCTTCTGTACTAAGACTATGATAGATTGGATTTCATTTTTGTGTATGGCATAAAATAAAGGTAGAGGTTTATTGTTTATCCTTACAGATATCCAGTTGTTGCAATACCAATGACTGTGTAGAGTTTCTTTTGCCAATTGGATAAATAGGGTCTGTCTTCCTTCTGGAAACTTTGTCCAAAACCAGCTCACCATATTTGTATAGGTCTACTTCTGAATTCCATTCTCTTCCATCACTCTATATGTCTATTCTTGCCAATAACATCATATTTCCTTACTGAACTTTCTAATAAGATGCTCATGTTTTTTTGTTGATATTGAAACTTTTTATTGCATGTTCCATTTGATAATTGCTAATATGTAGAAATACAACTGAGACATTTTTTATTGACCTTTAATCTTTGATCTTTCTAAATTCACTTGTTAGTTTTCTTTAAAAAGCGCTTTTAGTTTAATGTAGATTTCTCAGAGTATTCTATGTACACATTCATTTCCTTTATGAATAAAGTCAGTTTTACTTCTTCCATTCTGACCTGTTCAATTTTCCTTTTCTTTTCTTACTTTAATGTACTAGCTAGAACCTCCACTATATTGTTTAATAGAATCGGTGTGAAGAGACTTAACTTTTTTCGTTCCTCAGTTTAGACAGGAAAATAATCTTCCACCATAATGTATGATGTTAGCTGGCTATAGAGTTTTTCTGTAGATGTCCAGTATTAAATTGAGCAATTGTCTTTTTAGTTTTGTAGGGTTTTGTCTGGTATGGGTGTTGAATTTTGACAAATATATCTCTTGCAACTTTGGAATTATCATATGTTCTTGCTGCTTTCTTTTTTTAGTGTTAACTAAATCAACTAGAGTGATTTTGTTTTTTAAATAAACTTTTAGGGATGCCTGGGTGGCTCAGTGGGTTAAAACCTCTCCCTTTGGCTCAAGTCATGATCCCAGGGTCCTGGGATTGAGCCCCACCTTGGGTTCTCTGCTCACCGGGGTGTCTTCTTTCCCCTCTCTCTTCGCCTGCCTCTCTACCAACTTGTGATCTCTATAGCCAGCTATAGAGTTTTTCTGTAGATGTCCAGTATTAAATTGAGGAATTGTCTTTTTAGTTTTGTAGGGTTTTGTCTGGTATGGGTGTTGAATTTTGACAAATATGTCTCTTGCAACTTTGGAATTATCATATGTTCTTGCTGCTTTCTTTTTTTAGTATTAACTAAATTAACTAGAGTGATTTTTTTTTTAAATAAACTTTTAGGGGTGCCTGGGTGGCTCAGTGGGTTAAAGCCTCTCCCTTTGGCTCAGGTCATGATCCCAGGGTCCTGGGATTGAGCCCCACCTCGGGTTCTCTGCTCACAAGGGTGTCTTCTTCCCCTCTCTCTTCGCCTGCCTCTCTACCTACTTGTGATCTCTCTCTGTCAAACAAATAAATAAAATTTTGAAAAAAATGAACATTTATTAAAAAATGAACATTTATTTTTAAATGTTTATTTTAGAATAGATTCAGATATACAGGAAAGTTGCAAAACATTTGTAGAGTTTCTGAGTACCATCTACCAGTATACCTTATAAACATCTTAAAATACTGTAACACAATTGTCACAACTAATGAACCAGCATTAATACATTGTTATTGACTGAAGACTGTAATTACCAGATTTTTACCTAATGTCCTTTTTCTATCTCTAGATTTTATCCCAAGTACAATATTAGATTCAGTCATTATATCTTCCTTAAGCTCCTCTACAGTATGACAGCTGTTCAGACCTTTCCTATTTTTGATGACCATGACAATTTTGAGGCATTTAGTAGAATGACCTTCATTTGGGTTTGTCTGATGTTTTCTTACAGTTAGAGTAGCATTATGTGTGGGTTTATTAAGTATTTGCAGTCCATACACATTAGGGATAGGGTTGCAGTTTTCCTGTCCTGTCTATGTTTGGTCTTGGCACTAGGATAATGGTGGACTCATATATTGAGCTGGGGGGGTGTTCCCTCTTCCTTCCAGAAGGGCATATAGGGAATGCCAGTATTTCCTCCTAAAATGCTTTGTTGAATTCACTAGAAAAGTGATCTAAGTTTTGAGGGGTTTCTTTTCCGGAACAGTTTTAAACTATGATTTTAATTCTTTAACAGGAATAAAACACTCCTTCTTGAGTTAGTGTTGGTAATTAGTTTATTTCAAGGAATGTGCACACTTCATCCCAGTTGTCAACTTAATCACCACAAAGTTATTCATAATATTTTTTATGAGTTTAGTATATATATGAACTATCATTTTAGTTATTGCTTTCATTTATTCTTTTATTTTGGATATCAGTAATTTCTGAATTCTTTTTTCTTCCTAGATCAGTCTATGGATGAATCAGTTTCATTTATTATTATTAGTTCTTTTCAACAAACTAGCTTTTGGTTTGGTTGGTTTGGTTGCTTTTCACCATTGTGTGTTCATTTTTTATTTCATCAATCTTTGTTTGTTTGTTTGTTTTTTTAAGGATTTTTAAGGATTTATTCTAGTATAATTGTGGACAGTAAAGTACTCATATTTAAAATATGCAGTTTGATGAATTTTATGCATTATGTTCATGAACCCACCACAACAATCAAGATAATGAACGTTTTCATAATTCCGAAAGTTTCCCCATGTGCCTTTTTGATTCATTCTTTCTTGCTGCCCTACCAACCTGTCCTCAGGTGATCAGTGATCTGTTTGGGGTCATATAGGTTAGTTTGGGTTTCTGAGAATTTCATATAAATATGCCATGTTACATTTTATTGCTGAGCAGTATTCTACAGTGTGGGTATACCACAATTTTGTTATCCCTTTTACCTACTGGTAGGGCTTTTGACAATTTTGAGATTAAAAATAAAGCTCCTTTGTACATTCATATGCATCATTTGTGTGTAATTTTACATCATATGTTTTTATTTTTTGTAGAGTTCAAGTTTCAAGGCTAGAAAAAAAGTAATGAAATTTATGAATTTGCTTATTCAGATTTAAGCATTTATCATTTTGTGGCTGTCTATTCAATTTTGTTAACAATAAGCTGCTTCTTTCTTGTCTTCCCAAAACTTGTGTAATATTTAATTTGTGGAGACATACCTCAGGGACACTGGCTCTGCAAGGAAACAAGAAAATTAGTTTTAAGCTTGCACCTTGCTTCTGCATCCTATTATCACAACCAGATTTTGATGGCTGGGTGAGCTGAAGCTTCTCACTACTGTCATTTTGGTCTGGGATGTGTGTGATCCTCTATTTATTCATAAACATCCTAACCAGAATCAATGTGAACATTTCATTAACAAAAATGTCACCACACCAGACCGTTGTAAAAGTTTATAAATACTTTTCTGAGATTAAGAAAGAAATACTTTGACTTTTGACTGTCTTTCCTCTTTCTATGAGACAAACATTTTGAAATAAAACAATAAATGTGAAAATATGTGTAACATAGGAGTGTATATATATATATATATATACATATACTTCCGAGCCCAGTATGTGTGTGTGTGTGTGTGTGTGTGTGTGTGTACACACACAATTTTGGTGTTAGTAATATATCCAGATATTTCTGTGATATTTTATAGTTTACAAACCTGCATTAGTGGCAATTTAAACTGAAATCTAGTATATTTTCAGATACTAATAAGTTCTAGGAAGGCAAGCTTTATAATCACATATTTCTGTTAAGATGTTATGTGGTTCTAAAGATGTCTTTACTTTGAAAAGAACAACCACCATGTCCTGGATGGCAGGATAAGAACTTTGAAAGGATTCAGACACCTCAGGACTATAGTCTCCTTTACTATAAGTGCCATCAAGTTGTGTCACCTCTCCCAGTTTACAGAACACTGTGGGGAATTGGAGGATTGCTTCTGGATATTGTCCAACTTTTGTTCTGCAGACCTTTCCCAGAGTCAAAACCTGGGACAAAGAGAAATCACAAAGAGTGACAGATTGTTCCACAGCCATCTTCCCTTGGAAGCAAGAGCAACAACTGCACTATTTAGTATATATGACTTGTGAATTTTCAGTCTCTGAGTTACAGTTACTCTATTTTAACTATTTACTTTAAACTGATCACTAATTTTTTATACAAATGTGTAAACATATGATTGTCCTTATGTCTTTTTTTAATAAAAAATACAATTTAGTTGTGTCTGCTTAGTTCAGTGGTTAAGCATCTGCCTTCAGCACTGGTCATGATCTCAGGGTCCTAGGATGAAGCCCCACATTGTGCTCCTGGCTCTACAGATAGCCTGCTTCTCATTCTCCCATTCCCCCAGCTTTTGTTCCCTCTCCCGCTGTCTGTCTATCTGTCAAATAAATAAAATCTTAAGAAAAAATTCGTTCTCTTCTAACACATGAATGTTAGAGTCATAAATTAATTTTTCTTTGCCCTGTTAAAACACAGTTGTATTCACATTGTAAGTAAATATAACTAGGGATGCAAGAGTTTTTCCCTATACTCAAGATTCATGACATAAAATGTTTTCTGAATTCAGAGAGTTTCAACTGGAAGTGCCAATCATGTGACTGTCCATAGAGGCACAGAATTCAAAGCCCCCACATGTAGCTCTGAAATACAATTCTCTAAGTTTGTGGAAGATGCCAAGCTTTCCGACAGCAAGTAAGACTGAGATACCAGCCTAGAAAGCAGACATGGCTAAGGAACACCAGAAGGATGATGAGTGCCTTGTATAACACTTCTGATAATGACAGATACCAAGGCATAAAAATCAACCATTTCCAAGGTAATCACCTAGAATTTGCGTATTTTATTGTCACTATTAGTTAATATTTACTGTGATGATTAATTTTATTGGCCAAGTTGACTGCCCACAAGGTGCCCGGATGAAACATTTCTAGGTGTGTCTGTGAGGTATTTCTAGATGAGATTGCCATTTATATCACTGGATTCAATAGGACAGATGATCCTTCTCAAAGTGAGTGGGCATCAGTCCATCCTCTTGAGGGCCTTCACAGAACAGAGTAGAGGAAGGAGAAATTTGCCCCCCCCCTTTTTTTCCTGCCTCACTATTGAGCTGGGACATCTCATCTCATCTTGCCTTAGGGAATGATGGACATGAATTGAACTACCAGGTTTCCTGGGTCTTCAATGTACACTCAGCAGATCACAGGACTGTCATTGGTCTCTTTCTCTAGAGAACCCTGACTAAAGCAGTTACCTAAAATTTACCTACTGAATGGCAGGAGTGAACATAACATTCAATGGTAGAAGGAGAAAGTAGAGGTTCTGCTGCCCAAAGAAGAAAATTTCCTCTCAGGAGAAAAACCTCTCATATGTGCTTTTCTCAATAGGTATGGAAAACATACCTATTCTCTTCTATACCTGATGTTATAAATAGCAACAAAAGCATCTATAATCTAGTTAGAAAAAGAAACAGAGTTGGGAGATCTGGTCCAAATTCTAGCTTTACTGCTTGCTACAATTGTTCTTGGCAGGGCTCAATCTCTTCTTCTTTAGAAATAAGTTAATAATACTTACCTCATCTAATTGATGTGTATTATATGTAGTTAGGTATTCACCTAACAAGGTTTTAAAATTTCCTGTTATTATCCCGTAAATTATAAACATGAAATTCTTAACTTTCTGTTCAAGTCTCTATGTTATTTGTTATTTCTTTCCTTCAAAGATGACTACTTGAAAGTATAGTGCTATGGACTGATGCCTGTGTCCCACCTAAAGTCATGTGCTGAAGGTCTAATTTCCAATGCATGGCATTAGGAGGCAGGAGTCTTTGGGAGTTGATTTAGGTTTGGATGAGGTCATGAAAGTGAAGTCCCCTAGGATGGGATTAGTGCCTTTATAAGAAGAGAACAGAGTTATCGAGTTCCATCTCCACCTCTCTCCCTCTCTTCTCCATTCCCTGGTCTTCTCCCACTCCCATGGAGACACAGAAGAAGATGGCCAACCACAAGCCAAGGGAACCCTCAACCAGGAACTGAACTGGTTTGCACCCAGATCTTAGGCATCCACAGCCTCCAGAAGTGTTAGGGATCAATGACTGATGTTTAAACCACCCAATTCAGGGTATTTTGTTATGGCAGCAAGAGCTGAGTGAGACAGATAGCATCCATTCTTTTGCATGTCAATGTCCCCTTATCAAATTCAAAGAAATAAAACTCTTTTTATTGCTTTACACCTCCTTTCACGTGGTAAAACATAACTAATTGGCTTCTGTACCTGAAAGTGCAGAGAATACTTTCTTCTTCTGACCCATAACAAACTACTTGTGAACTATTTGAGATATGGTTTCTGACCACCATTTTACAGACAAAGAAACAGAGTACACTCACAAGTGTGGAGATCACACCAGAGAGAACAGAGGCTATTTCTGATTAATCTGATTCAGATTTTATTCATTTCAGACTCCTCTGAGACAAAACAAAAAATGGGCCTGATTTTATCAAGTCACTTTGTGAATAACACAAGAACAGAATTCAGGAAAATATTGGTTTATCCACAGGCATAATATTTTCTCAGTATTACAGAGTATAACTAAAGCTTACTCACCAAGATGTTTCCTTCAAATCCCAGCATATGACACACAGGTGGTCAAAGTTGTCTCTCGAGGGTTTTGTGCCATGAGCTGCTATAAACGGATTTGGACCCAGAGAATGCAGAAAGATGAGACAGAATGAAGTGGTCAACAACAGCTGCTACATTTTAATATGTTGCAGCTATTTTAAAATCCCATTGCTCCAACTGACTGTCTGTGTCTTTAAGTCTTTCTTTCCCATCCCAACACCCATCTTATTCAAGGAGTTTTCAATTACTATGGGAAACAAAAGGGTCACAGTGACTGAGTATGACAGAAATCATCCCTAACCGAAATTACTCTAATATGTCTTTCCATTTCATTCTATAAAAACTGTTCTATCCAAGTGTGGATATCCTCAAGGACGCCTTATCCAGAAGGATTAATCCAGGATTATATCCAGAATGCATTATCCAGAAGCATTATCTTTACGTTCCTATTATCTTTTAGATCCATATTTTTACACATTACTAGATAAATCTATTGTGCATTATTCTGAAGAGTGTAAGTGGCAGAAAATCCTTGATTTCTAGAAATAATCAAAATCATCTGACTAGTGAATTTGGATGAACCAGTCAGATGATTATGCTTCAGATGAAAATACTAAATGTGGCTATAAAATAAAGAGAATAGCTTCTTATACAGCCTCTACACACTGGCTCCTCAAACACATCATGTCCTTTCCTACCACAGGATCCTTGAATAATTACTCCTACTGGTTTTGAATAATTGCTCCTACTGCTTGAAATCTTTTTACAGCATCTTGTAACCCATGAAAGAGGAAGGACTCACTTAAAAGAGGTCTTCCCGGAAACCTTAATGCCAGAGTGACCTTGATCTATATCCATGTTTGCTCTTTTAATAATAGTTATCACCATTTATTAATCCTTGTTAATATCGCATTTGTCTCTTTCTCTCAACCTCTGCTGTCCAGACTAGTATCCAATAGACAATTATGGTAACTTAAATTTAAATTCAGATAAATTATAATTAAATATAATTACAGAAAGAATGATGAATTGGATATCAACAAAATTGAGAACATTGTTCTTTGAAAAACACTGTTAAAAGAATAAAATGGATGGGGTGCCTGGGTGGCTCAGTGGGTTAAGCCTCTGCCTTTGGCTCAGGTCATGATCTCAGGATCCTGGGTTCCAGCCCTGCATCAGGCTCTTTGTTCAGAGGGGAGACTGTTTCCCCCTTTCTCTCTGATTCCCTCTCGGCCTACCTGTGATCTGTCTGTCAAATAAATAAATGAAGTCTTAAAAAAAAAGGAAAAAAATGGCCAGCCACATAATGGGAGAAATATTCATAGATCACATATATGATAAGGAACTTGAATCAGAATATACAAATAACCCTCAAAACTCAATAATACAAACACTAAAAATCCAACTCATTTTGGGCAAAATCTTTGAATACGAACTTCACTCAACATAACACATGGACGATAAGCACATAAAAAGATGCTCACCATCATGGTCATTAGGAAAAGGCAAATCAAAGCCACAGTGAAATACCATATTATTCCTTCTAAGATGGCTATAATCAAAAAGATAGTAAGTGTGAGTGAAGATGTGGAGAA
This sequence comes from Meles meles, assembly GCF_922984935.1. NCBI lineage: Eukaryota > Metazoa > Chordata > Mammalia > Carnivora > Mustelidae > Meles > Meles meles. The sequence goes on from NW_025721613.1 coordinate 128,130, forward strand.
ATGGGACCTTACACTACTGTTGGAATGAATGTAAAACCACTTTGGAAAACAACTGGATAGCTTCTTCAAAAGTTAAATATACAGCTAAAATATGACCCTGTCATTCAACCTCTAGGTGTATACCAAAAAGAAATGAGAGCATAGGTCCAAACGAAGACCTATATACAAATGTTCAAAGCAACTTTATCTGTAGTAGTCAAAATGTGGAAACAATGCAAATATTTACTACTAGCTGAATGGATAAACAAGCTGTGGCTTCTCTGCATAATTGAATACTACTCAGCATTGAAAGGAACCACTGATAGATGCAAAAACATGGATGAATCCTAAAATAATTATATTGATATAAAGATGTTAGAAAAAGTACATAGTATGATTCTATTTATATATAATTCTCAATGTGCAAAATAATCTACAGTGACAGAAAACAGACCAGTGGTTGCCTTGGAACGGGGAGAAAACCAAGCGATTCGCAAGGGACATAAAAGTTGGGACATTATAAGCATGACCATTCTCTTGACTGTGATGGTCTCATCAGTATATATATGTGCCAAAGTTTACAGATTTATTGACCTTAAATATATACACTTTCCTGTTTGTCAATTATACCTGAGTGAAGCTGCTCAGAATGTTTTTGTTCCTCACTTGTACCAGCCACACATCAAGTGCTCAACACCACATGTAGCTAGTGGCTATCAGACTGGATATTGTAGATAAAGAGCAGTACCATCAACACAGAAAGTTCTAGTCAACAGCAATGCTCTAAAGCAGGGGATGAGCAAACTATACACCAGGGACACACTTCCTATTCTTCCAAGCCCAGTTTTATTGGAACAAACTTATGCCCAGTCATTTACATAATATCAGTGGCTGCTATAGCACTACCAGGGCAAAGTGGGTAGTTGCAATAGAGACCTTATGGTCTACAAATCTAGATTATCTATTATCTGGAATCTTTAAGAAAAGATTTGCTGATTCTGGTCTAAATCAAACACTCTGAACATCTGTCCTATTCACTGTCCTGTTCAAGCAGTATTTACGGAGTACCTCATAGGTGCACTGTCCTAAGCTCTAGAGAGGCAGCCTACAACCATACAGAAATTAATAACAATACAGAAAATAATATCCCAATTCCCGTGGTTTTCAAAATCTGGCAAAGGGCTCAGGTCACATGAGAAGTAAATAAGAAAAGAGGCAAGGATGAATGCTAAGATGAAAATCAAACAAAGGTATGGAGCATGACTGAGGGCAGCAACTTCCACTTAGGTAGTCAGGAAGGCCTCAGAGATGGCCAGATATCTGAACATGAGAGAGTCAACACTGCAAAGACCTGTGGCGGAAGCCGAGGGAGGAGCAACACCCAAGGCCTCAAAATAGGAATGAATCAGAAGACCTGATACATGCAAGGGAATGCCCATGTGGCTGGAGAATACACAAGGTGGAAAAGGTAGGTAAGAAGGGAGAAATAGAGAAGGCTAAGAAATGGCGTCTGATTTTTATCTAAGTATAATGGAAAGCCACTATAGGACTTTAAGGAAGGGAGAAGTCTGATCAGTGTACATTTTTACAGATCACTCTGGTGCTACCAATTGAAAACCAGGCCAGGCAAGAGGAAGAAAGGTGTTAGACAAGTTACAGAGCTTCTGGAAAGGTATCAGTGAGAGATGGTGGTGGTCTCGCTTGGGCCACAGTGGCAGCAGTACAGAGGAAGTGGAGAAATTAAAGTTGTGTTGTGAAGTAATAGTTGACCGGCCTTTCTAATGGTTGTGATAGAGTAAGCAAATGAAGGAGTTAAAAATGAAACCCATATTTTAGCTTGAACAAGTGGGAGAAAAGTATGAACCACAAATATGGAGAAACTACACACAGTAAGAGCTAATACTTATTGAGTGCTTTTTCTATTACAGTATTCACTCCATTTCACAGTTAATGCTCCTAACCATCTTGAATAATAGGTACTACTGTTATATTCATTTTAGAAATAGGAAACTGAAGGTGAAGATGAAGGTCAGAAAAATAGGACCAACTCAGTGAAGACTTGAAACTGGGTGATCACACTCCAAATTTCACAACATTGTATGCAATTGCTTCCTTAACAGTAATTTTGGGGAATACAAACTACTTTAGAGGCAATGGCGGTACCACTGGATTAACAGTCTCTCAGGATGACGAGCTTGAAAGGTGCTGTTTTGCTTTTTCTATTAATCATCACCTTGTTATCTTAGAATAAAAGAGGTAATTGGGCACGTACTGCATGGAGCCCTGGGTGTGATGCCAAAACAATGAACACTGTTATGCTGTAAATAAACAAAAAAAAATTAATAAAATTTAAAAAAAGAAGTAATTGTCATCCATGCACTTTTCAAAGCACATTCTGCAACAGTATCCCTTTGATTCCCATTTACAAAGGAAGAAACTGAAACAAGTCAAGTGATTCCTCAAGACCATCAAGATAGTATCAGACTAAAAGCCAGATGAACTGTCTCCATATAGTGATCTGGCCAATAAAATTATCTTTAAAAATTAAGCCCATTCAGAAGAAAAACATGTTTTACATCACTAGCCAAAATAGAGACACATATTTGAAACAGAGAAAAGAAGTAATACAAAACTGTTCTCACCATTACTAATTTGTTAGGATTTATTTTTCCATTTAATTTTTATAATTTTGATTGAAACTGGCAATTCAAACAACATTGGTCTACACCTTGGTAGTTAACACTACAACATATAGTATAATCACATAGTAGACTTTTTAGGAAATAAGTCTCATGACTCACGAAAACTACCAAAGGCCAAAAGGTCAAGACGGAACATAAAGATGAGTCTGCTGAGTATTTGGGTTACCTGAAGACTAGTGTCCATAAGAGTATAAATGGCAATGATGCATGAATTACAGTTTGTAAAAATATATATATATATATTATCATTAATTTCTATTCTTAATATGGAGGAGTGGAATCAAGGCATGGCTGCTAATATTTAAAATGACCAAGGAGCACTTTTATGGAAAGAAAATATTAAAAGCAAAAGAAAAAAATTATTCATTCTCGTCTTGGCCCCAAAGGTATTAAAAAGCGACAGAACACCCAGATTAGCAAAATTTCCTTTGAAAAGAAAGAAAAATAGAAATAGAAATAGAAGCAGAAATAGAAAGAGCGACAGAGTGGTGATAATGTGACAGCCCATTAGGATATATAATGAAAGACAGCATCTTAAGAACAACGGCTTAAGATGTGAGGCAATCTTTCATTTATTGGAGAAGTACTACTTGATAAATGATCAAGCTACACAAATGTCCTGCCAGTATGCTTAATTCCCCTTAGTAAAGGAAGAAAACTGCCCAGGAGTATCAATCTTTCATTTTTCCCAATTCCTTAAGTTTACAAGAATTAAAAAAAAATGCTTTAAAGTCCATGTCAATTACTCTGAACATTCATTTATCTTCCTGAATGTGGCCCTAGCTTGGTGAATTCTCTCTCTCTCTCTCTCTCTCTCTCTCTCTCTCACACACACACACACACACACACACACACAAACACACACCCCTATCCGTGCATTCTCATCTCAGAAGGGGAAAAGCCACAAGGTCACACCACAGCCTCAATACATCAGAGACTGGCCAGCACTTAGGCCCATATATCACCAAGTTCACAGGCATCCCTAGGTGCCCCGGGACATAGTCAAGATCCTGGGGAACACCCTTTCCTTTCCATATTCAGAGCAGCATCTCACCTCTCCTCAAATGTCTTCTTGCCAACCCAGGATCCTGGTGTGCAGACTCAGGAAAGGCTGTGACGTCTGGACCATCAAAAGGCCCACACAGCCCCTCCAGGTTCTCATTATAGAAACCCAGTACCTCCAGACATTTCTTAGGCAAGAGTTCCATGATCCTTCTAATTTCAGTTTGCTTCCAGAGAAACTGGAGGGGCACCACCAGGACACAGGGAATAAAGGGGGGGGGGCAAATAGGAGAAGGTCTTGGGGGAAGGAGTGGAGGAGAAGTGAAAGGGCCAGAAAGTCGCAATTGCTGTCTGCACATAGCAGGGCGGCAGATGCCCTGACTCTTGGCTGGCCAAGTGCACTTGCTCAGGGGACCCTTTCCCAGACACCTGGCCAGTAAGCACCAGCATGCCAAAGGGCTGCTCTGTGCACCTGTAGGGAATGCTCCAAGTTGTCTCTTGAGCTTCAGCTGCCCCATGCCCCTGGCCCCAGGCCCGGCCCTCTCTGACCCAGCACTCCCACCATGGTACCAGGGGACCCCACAGGGCTAAGGTCCTTGTGTCTGGTCCTCCATGGCCCTCATGACCCTCCACGGCAGTCCACGCCCTGCTGCAGCTGGGTTCCAGCCAAACCAAACCTCCGTGCCCCTGTGGATGGACCATAAGCATCCCAAGGTCATCTGTGAGTCTGATCACCACCTTTGAGCCCCCAGAATCATGGCGGGAGCATGGTGTGGATGGAGTAACTTCCCCCCAGCCCGACCCACTAGAAAAAAGATGCCCAGTGGCAGCGCCTCAGTGTCCAGTTGTGAGGCCCAGGGCCACAGCCCACCTGCCCTCCTACCTTCCTTTGTGCCTGCTACCACTCCCTGGATGATGCCAGGGTCCCTGACTACTTGGAGGGGACCTTATTCTCAGATAGCGAATGCCAGGGGAACTTGGAGGCACCCAAGGGTGCGAGCCCTAGGGGAGGCGTGGTGCAAAGAGAGGCGAGGCCCCAGTGCCTGCAACATGCACCTGGACTGAAGGAGGATCCCTGCCACAAGAACCACAGCAACTGGAGATTGGGAGGGAGCTTGCAGGGCTTCTCAGAGAGACTCAAAGACCCTAGATGGGAAACCTGGGGATAACATAATAGCTTCTGGCCTTGGCGCTGTGAGGGCAGGGAAGGCAGGAAGGTCACAGAACTCACACAGCAGGCCACACAAGACTCCAGCATTAAATCCTTGACATGGGTGCCTGGGTGCCTCAGTGGATTAAAGCCTCTGCTTTTGCTCAGGTCATGATGCCAGGGACCTGGGATTGAGACCCACGTAGGGCTCTCTGCTCTGCTGGGAGACTCCTCCCTCCTCTCTCCGCCTGCCTATCTTCCTACTTGTGATCTATATCTGTCAAATAAATAAATAAATAAATAAATAAATAAATAAATATCTTAAAAAAAAATCCTTGACACAGCCAGCTCTTGCAGGGTAGTGGCAGTATGGAGGGCATACGTGGGGAGATGGGGGCTGTGGTCTGGGCAGGGCACTGTTCAACATCCTCATGTTCTTGGTTCCTGGGCTTCTCACTGAGACATGCCTGTCAGAGAAGAGGAGTGCCCCAACTGCTTCCCTAGAGTCTTCTCCTGGAGGAACATTGTTTCCATGGAGAAGACTTTCCCACAAATCCCAACCCAGGAGGAGGCTACACAGTCATGTCCTGAGGGTGCTGGTGGATCTGGCGAGGATACTGGAACACTGGAGGCTGTCGCCCTCAGACAGGGAGACAGGCTCCTTGTGTTGCGGGCCCCCTCCCTTTGGGGACATTCACCACAGTGCTGGGCACCATGGGCTGCAGGCCATTGAGGCCAAAATCACCAGAGTGCTCCATGTCCTGCCCAGCCTTGGACCTGCCCCCTCCAAACAGGGCACTCTATGACCGGACCAACCCCCAGCGGCCCTCCTTGGGCGGAGGCGCTCAGAGGAGCATCCTTGGACTGTGTCAAGGTGGGGAAGGTGTCTTTCTCTGCTTGCAGAGATCTGCTAGGGGACAGGCAACCCACTGACCATGCCAGCGTATGACTCTGAGCAGGCAGACCCAGCCCCCAGGAGCACAGCTAAGGGGGGAGGAGAAAATCCCCATGAAACCCTTGTGAAGTTCAAAGTCCAGAAGCATAGGCACACTAAAACACAGACCTCATAGTAGCACTATAGAATATTTTCCCTCTCCAACACCTCACCAGCACATTATTAAAGGCCTATTTACTGCAGTTCCTTTTACCCAGTATGGCATGTCTAGGTATCAAGATGGAGTTATAAGGCATTACAAAAAGGAAACAAAACAACCCCCCTCACACACACACACAATTTGAAGAGAAAGCATATGCATCACTTCCAGACATGGCAGGGACATTACATTATCAGACTGGGAATTTAAAACAGCTTTGAGTTATATAGGAAGGGCTCTATAGGATGAAGTAGACAATGCAAGAGTAAATGGACAATGTAAGTGGAAAGATGGAAATCCTAAGACAGAACAAAAAGAAATGTTAGAGGTAAAACAGACACACACACACACACATACACACACACACACACACTCACACACACAGAAAGAATGTTTTGATGGGCTCATTAGTAGATTAGATATGGCTGAAGAAAAACTCTCTGAGCTAGAGGATATATTAACTGAATACCTGAAAACCAAAAAGGAAAGAGAACAGAGGCTGAAACAGAATGTAGTTTTAAGGACTATGGGGAATTTTAAAAGTATTACATACATATCCCCCTCTCACTCTCCCTGCTGCTTTGCCTACTTGTGATCTCTCTCTCTCTCTGTCAAATAAAGAAATAAAATCTTTTAAAAAAGGGGGAGGAGGTGCCTGTGTTGCTCAGTGGGGTAAGCCTCTGCCTTCAGCTCAGATCATGATCTCAGGGTCCTGGGATCGAGCCCTGCATCGGGCTCTCTGCTCAGTGGAGAACCTGCTTCCCCCTCTCACACTGCCTGCTGCTCTGCTTACTTGTGATCCCTTGCTCTGTGTCAAATAAATGAATAAAATCTTTAAAAAAAGAATAAAATGTGTAACATATGCAAAATGAGGATACCCATTGGAATACCCAGTGGGAGGGAGAACAAAAAGAGAAAGGAAGAGAAGAAATGTTTGAAACAATGACTGAGATTTGCCCCCAAATAATGTCATACACGAAACCACAGATCCAAGAAGCCTAACAACACCAAGGAAGATAAATACCAACAGACTACACCTACGTGTATCCTTCTCAAATCACAGAAAATAAAAGGAGAAAAAAAGAAAGAAAGAAAGAAAGAAAATGAAGCCAGAGGAAAAAGACACCTTACCTAAAGAGAAGCCAAGATAATTACATGTGACTTCTTAGAAACCAAGAAGATAGTGGAGTGAAATATTTAAGGTACTGAGAGGGAAAAAAATGCCATCTTAGAATCCTGCACCCTGCAAATATTTTATTAAAAAGTGAAGGAGAGGGGCACCTGAGTGGCTCAGTGTGTTAAAGCCTCTGCCTTCGGCTCAGGTCATGATCCCATGTTCCTGGGATCGAGCCCACATCAGGCTCTCTGCTCAGTGGGGATCCTGCTTCCCCCTCTCACTCTCTCTCTGCCTACTTCTCTGCCTGCTTGTGATCTCTGTCTGTCACATGAATAAATTTTGAAAAAAAAAGTGAAGGAGAAATAAAAACTTAGACAAACAAAAACCAAGGAAATTTCTTGCCAGAAGACTTGCCTTACAAGAAATGTTAAAAGAAATTCTTTAGACAGAAGAAATATAATGCAGATAAGAAAATCAGAGCTACATAGAGAAAGGAAAAAAATCAAACAGAAGTGAAGATAAAATAAAACGTTTTTACTTATTTTTAACTAATCTGACATAACGGTTTGTTAAAAAAATAATAGTAGTGATGTATTCAGCTATATATGCTTATGCATATGCTACACACACACACACACACACATATGTGCATACCCACACACATACACAGTTAACATCATACTTAATGGTGAGAAACTAAATCCTCCCATGAAGATCACGTAAAAGACAAGGATAACAGGATGTTCCATCTCACCACATGTTTTCAACATTATACTGGAAGTTTTGCTAATGCGTTCAGGCAGAAAAGAAAAAAGGTCTACAAATTGGAAGGAAGACATAATTTTTCTTTCTTTCTCTCTCTCTTTCTTTTCAAGTGGCACAATCGTCTATGCAGAACATTGGAAAAAAATCAGTCAGCTAACTCCTGGACCCAGTAAGTTATTAAAGCAAGGGTGTAAAATACACAGTTAATATACAAAAGTCAATTGATTTCTTATGTCCCAACAATGAACATGTGAAATTTGAAACTAGAAACACAGTAACATTTCCATTACCATCCAAAGAAAAATGAAATACTTAGGTATATCAAAATATATACAAGATCCATATGAGGAAAACTGTAAAATTTTGATAAGTGATATTAAAGTGGAGCTAACCAAATGAAGTGATATTCCTTATTAGTTTATAGGAAGACTTAATATTGTCAAGGTGTCAATTATCCCCAAATTGATCTATGGATTCAGTACAATCCCAATCAAAATCCCAGCAAGTTATTTTATGAATATTGATAAACTTATTCTAAAGTTGCACAGAGAGGCAAAAGAGCCAGAAGACCCAACACAATACCGAAGGTGAAGAATAAATTTGGAGGACTGATGTTACCTGATTTCAAGACTTACTGTAAAGATTCAGTAATCAAGAGAGGGTAATATTGATAAATAAAAAATAGATTGATGGAACAGAATACAGATCCCAGAAAAAGACCCTCATGAATACAGAAAACTGATCTTTGATCAAATTGCAAAGGCAAGGGGGGCGGTCAAGATGGCGGGGAAGTAGGAGGAGGCACCATTTCAACCTGTACCCTAAAGTGAGCTGATTACCTACCAAAGAACTCCGACCACCCATGAAATCAGCCTGAGATCAGAATTATACACGTCTGGATCTCTACAGGAGCAGAAGACGCCAGTGGCAGGTAAAGCAGACTGGGAGCATCGGACTGATATGGGAAGATAAACAAAAGGGGGAGGGAGCCACCAGAGGTCACCGATTGGAAAGTAATACCCCAACACGAGAGTGCTCTGCGTCTGGGAACCAGCATTAACTTGGAGTCTGGTTGAAAGCACTCAAAAAACAAAGAGCAAAGGATCCCGGGGGGGTAATAGTGGGAACCTGGGCGGTTAGGGTCAGGGACCTAAGTCCCCCCGACCTAGGACAGCCTCCCCTGGTGCTGAGCCAGAGAAAGTGCAGCGGAGAAATCAGGTCTCCGTCCCTGAGGCGCCAGTGCGCCTGAATGCCAGCACGCCCGAGAACGAGTGCGGTCTGGCTCCCGTGAGGGGCTGGGAGCCTGGCCAGACGGCAATCCTGAAACGCTCGTGTCCCACACCCTCCCTTGGGATACATGCTCATAGGCACTAGCCTGGAGCTCTTGCATCCGGAAAAACCAGACATTCCCAGCCCGGGACAGCGGGAAAATCTCAGTGTGCGATCTCTGCTTGGAACCTCTCTGGTGGTCTGGAGCTGCCTAGACAGCCACCGCTGCCCTGGTTTTGGGTACAACGAGGAGCTCCTGCATCCCCAGGGACAGTGACTCATAACCGACTCAGCCAGCAGCTTTTCCAAAACATTCTGGGGCTTCTCTCTGAGAGGGAGGTCGGGGTGCAGTTTGCTCTCCTCTAAACCTCCAAAAACCATCAAAAGCTGTCAAGGCAAGAGAAAGCAGATGAAAGAACATAAAAACCCCCAGAGAACAAAAGCCTGAAAAAAAACAGTTTCCTCAGAGCTCACCCCCTTGAGGGGAGCGGGAGGACATAACTCAGGGAACATCACTGTCTGAAAACCCACGTGGCAGGCCCCTCCCCCAGAAAACCAATCAGGAAGGAAGAAAAAAAAAAAAGACTACAAGAGATCAACCACCACTACTTCATAAATACAACTTTTATTTTTAACTCTTTACCAATATTCTGGTTCTTTTTTTTTATACATACAGATAATTTTTTAACCTATTTACCACCACACTGAGATGACCAGTACATCAAATTATTTAATAACCTTCTAACCTGAACTTTTTGATACATACACCCGTGTTTTACTTTTGCTTTTCTATTTGTTTAATTCTTTTTTAATTTTAACTTAGTTTAGTCCAGTTTATTCTTTTTTAATTTTTATTTTCTACTATTCATATAGAGTTAAACTTCAAGGTAATCCCCTTTTCCCAATCAATGCTACCCCTATAGGAAAACCAGTTTCTAATCCCCCTGTAACTTAGGAAAGTTGAGTCCCTTAACAAAAACATCAAGATACCTTCAGGAAGAATCAAAATAAACTTCCTCACCCACACTGAGAATTTATAACCACTCTCCCAATTTTTCCTTCCTCCAGTGTTTCTGTGAATTTGTGTTTGTCCTGATAATATATAAATCTTATACTTGGGGTTCTTTCTGATGAGGTTCTTCCCTTTTTTTTGCATATATATATATATTTCTCTTGTCATGTTCTTTTATCATTCTTTTTGTTTGTCTGTATACTTCATAAATCTTACCTTATGGCCCATTTGGGCTGAGCCTTCTCTTTTATCTTCCTTTTTTTCCTATCTCTCTCTCTCTCTCTCTTTTTTCCTTTTTTTCTTTCCCTTTTTTTTTCTTTCTTCTTCTTTATTTCTTTTTCTTTTCTTTTTACTCTCATTTGGGTGGGGAATCCTGATTGCACAGAAGCATTCCAGGGTGCACATTGACTGCACCACAATCGATAAGTCCAGCTGCATCTGTTCAGTCATCTCTTTCCAAAATGACTAGGAGGAGGAATACCCAACAGAAGAAAAATACAGAGGATGGGCCTTCTGCAACAGAGCTAATGGCTATTGACATAGACAATATGTCAGAAAAGGAATTCAGACTAACAATTATCCAGGCAATAGCTAGGTTGGAGAAAGCTATGGATGACCAAACAGACTTGATTAGGGCAGAACTGAAAGCCACCAGGGATGATGTTCATAATGTTAGGGCAGAACTGAAAGCCACCAGGGATGATGTTCAAAATGCTCTCAATGAGTTCCAATCTAATCTAAATTCTCTAAAATCTAGGGTAACTGAGACAGAAGATAGAATTAGTGATCTGGAGGACAAACAGATAGAGAGAAAGGATCAGGAGGAAGTCTGGAACAAACAGCTCAGAAGCCACGAAAACAGAATCAGGGAAATAAACAATGCCATGAAACGTTCCAACGTCAGAATTATTGGAATCCCTGAAGGGGAGGAAAAAGAAAGAAGTCTAGAAGATATAGTGGAAGAAGTTGTCTATGAAAATTTTCCCAATCTCACGAATGGAAACAATATTCATGTACTAGAGGCAGAGAGATTTCCTCCCAAGATTTTAAATTCTCAAAAGTCCTCACGACACCTTATAGTTAGAATGAGGAATTATGTTTCAAGAGAGACCCTCTTAAAAGCAGCTAGGACAAAAAAGCTCCTTATGTACAGAGGAAAGCCCATTAGAATAACGTCAGACCTTTCCACAGAGAACTGGCAAGCCAGAAAGGGCTGGCAAAATATATTCTGAGTACTAAATGAGAAGAACATGCAGCCAAGAATACTCTATCAAAGATCAAAGATCAAAGATGAACTTAAACAATTCATGGAAACCAATGAGAATGAAGACACTTCGGTCCAAAACAAGTGGGATACAGCAAAAGCAATTCTAAGGGGGAAATACATAGCCATCCAAGCCTACTCAAAAACATTGAAAAATCCAGAATACACCAGCTGTCTCTACACCTTGAAGAACTGGAGAATCAACAACAAATCAAACAAACTCCACATGCAAGAAGGGAAATAATCAAGATTAGAGCAGAGATCAATGAGGTAGAAACCAGAGATACAGTAGAATGTATCAATGAAACTAAAAGCTGGTTTTTTGAAAGAATCAATAAGATCAATAAACCATTTCCCACACTAATCCAAATGAAAAAAGAGAAAGCCCAAATTAATAAAATTATGAATGAAAAGGGAGAGATCACAACTAACATCAAGGAAATAGAAACAATCATCAGAAATTATTACCAACAGTTATATGCCAATAAGCTAAGCAACCTAGATGAAATGGATGCGTTCCTGGAAAACTACAAACTCCCAAAATTGAACCAGGAAGAAATGGACAACCTGAATTGACCGATATCTAGTAACGAGATTGAAGCAGTGATCAAAAATCTCCCAAAAAACAAGAGCCCAGGACCTGATGGATTTCCTGGGGAATTCTACCAAACTTTCAAAGAAGAAATAACACCAATTATCCTGAAGCTGTTCCAAAAAATTGATGCAGAAGGAAAACTTCCAGACTCTTTTTAGGAAGCCAGCATTACCCTGATCCCCAAACCAGGCAAAGACCCTACCAAAAAGGAGAATTTCAGACCATCTGTACCCCAATGTTTATTGCAGCAATGGCTACGGTCACCAAACTGTGGAAAGAACCAAGATGCCCTTCAACCGATGAATGGATAAGGAAGATGTGGTACATATACACAATGGAGTATTATGCCTCCATCAGAAAGGATGAATACTCAACTTTTGTAGCAACATGGATGGGACTGGAAGAGATTATGCTGAGTGAAATAAGTCAAGCAGAGAGAGTCAAGGATCATATGGTCTCACTTATTTGTGGAGCATAACAAATAACATGGAGGACATGGGGAGATGGAGAGGAGAGGGAGTTGAGGGAACCTGGAAGGGGAGATGAACCATGAGAGACTATGGACTCTGAAAAACAACGAGAGGGTTTTGAAGGGGCGGGGGGGGTGGCAGGTTGAGGAGCCAGGTGGTGGGTAATGGGGAGGGCACGTACTGCATGGAGCACTGAGTGTGATGCCAAAACAATGAACACTGTTATGCTGTAAATAAACAAATTTAAAAAAAAATAAATAAATAAATGTAAAATTCTCTCTCTTTGCAGAAGTCCTGATACTCTTTGTGGAAAACCCCAAAGACTTCACCCCAATATTGCTAGAACGCTACAGGAATTCAGCAACGTGACAGGACATAAAATCAATGCACAGAAATCAGTTGCATTTCTATACACTCACAATGATACAGATGAGAAATTCAGGAGTTGATCCCATTTTCAATTGCTCAAAAATCCATAAGATACCTAGGAATACACCTAACCAAAGAGGTAAAGGATCTGTACTCAGAAAACTATAGAACACTCCTGAAGTAAACTGAGGCAGACACAAAGAAATGGGGAGGGGAGTTCCTCATTCATGGATTACAAGAACAAACATTGTTGAAATGTCTCTGCTACCTTTAGGAATCGAAATATTCAATAGAATCCCTATCAAAATATCATCAACTTTATTCACAGAGCTGAAATAAATAATCTAAAATTTCTATGGAACCATAAAAGACCCTGAATCTCCAGACAAATGGTGAAAAAGAAAACCAAACCTTGGGGTATCACAATGTCTGACTTCAAACTTTACTACAAAGCTGTGATCATCAAGACAGCATGGTACTGGCACAAAAACAGACATATAGATCAATGGAACAAAATAGAGTCCCCAGAAATGGACCCTCAACTCTATGGTCAACTAATGTTTGAGAAATCAGTAAGGAATATCCAATTGAAAAAAGAAAATATCTTCAAGAAATGTTGGTGGAAGAATTGGACAGCCACATGCAGAAAAATGAAACTGGGAAATTTTCTTACACCACACACAAAAATAAACTCAAAATGGGTGAAAGACCTCAGTGTGAGACAGTAATCCATCAAAATCCTAAAGGAGAACACAGGCAACAACCTCTGTGACCTTGGCTGTGTAATTTCTTGCTAAATACCTATCCAAAGGCAAGGAAACAAAGGCAAAAATGAACTATTGGGACTTCATCAAGATGAAAACCTTTTGCACAGCAAAAGAAACCAAAGACAACTAAAGGAATGACTGAAGATATATGCAAATATCTCATCAGATAAAGGGCTAGGATCCAAAATCTACAGGGGCCTTATCAAACTCCACACTCAAAGAACAAATAATCCAATTAAGAAATGGGCAGAAGACACAAACAGACATTTCTACAAATAACATAGAAATAACAGGCACATGAAAAAATGCTCAAAATCACTGTGCATCAGATAAATACAAATCAAAACCACAATGAGATACCACCTCACACAGGTCATAATAGGAAAATAATAACCAGTTCAGGAAACAACAGATATTGGAGAGTATGTGGAGAAGGGGGAACCCTCTTACACTGCTGGTGTGAATGCAAATTGGTTTGGCCACTCCGGAAAATAGTATGGAGGTCCCTCAAAAGGTTGAAAATAGAACTACACTATGACCTAGCAATTTCACTACTATTTACCCCAAAGATACAAATGCAGTGAACTGAAGGGGCACCTGCACCCCAATGTTTATAGCAACAATATATACAACAGCCAACTATGGAAAGAGACCAGATGCCCATCAACAGATGAATGGATAAAGAAGATGTGGTGTATATATGACGGAATGGGATATATATAATGGAATACTACTCAGCCATAAAAAAATGAAATCTTGCCATTTAGAACAACATGGATGAAACTAGAGGATATTATTCTAAGCAAAATAAGCCAGTCAGAGAAAAGTAATCATTATATGATCTCACTCATATGTGGAATTTAAGAAGCAAAATGAAGGATCATATGGGAAGGGAGGGAAAAATAAAACAAAATGAAATCAGAGAGGGAGATAAACCATAAGAGACTCCTAATCACAGGAAAAAAAACTGAGGGTTGATGGAGGGGAACAGTTGGTGGTGGGGTAACTGGATGATGGACATTAAGGAGGGCATGAGATATAGTGACATTGGGCATTATGTAAGACTGATGAATCACTGAATCTACCTCAGAAACTAATTACACATTTTATGTTAATTGAATTTAAATAGTTGAATTTAATTTTTGATTTTTTGAATCAATTGAATTTAATTAAATTTAAATAAATCGAATTTAATTTAAATAAAATTGAATTTAATTGAATTTAAATAATTGAATTTAAATTTGAATTTAAATTTTGAATTGAATTTAAATAAAATTGAATTGAATTTAAATTTAATTGAATTTAATTAAAATTTTAATTGAATTTGAATTTACTATAAATTGAATTTAATTGGATTTAATTAAAATTGAATTTAATTGAAATTAATTAAATTTAAATAAAAACAAACAAATGTTTGGTAGAATTTGCCTGGGTAGAAAACTTGAATAGATATTTTCCAAAGAAAATATACATATGGCCAACAGATATATGAAAAGATGTTTATCATCCCGTATCATCAGGGAAAGGTAAATCAAAACCAAAGTGACTTATCATCTTACACCTTCAGAATGTCTAGCATAAAAAAGTCAAGCAATAACAACTTGTGGGCAAGGTTGTGAATGAAAAGAAATCCTCACACAGTTTTGACAAGCATGTAACTTGTTGGTGCACCCACTGTGGAAGACAATATAAAGGTACCTCAAAAAGTGAAATTAGAAATACCATACAACCCACTAGTCTCACTATGGAACATTACCAGAAAATGAAAACACTGAATTGAAAATATGTGTGCACCCTTATTTTTATTGCAGTATATTTACTTAAAATAACCGAGATATGGAAGCAATCTAAGTGTCCATCAGTAGATACAAGGATAAAGATTTGGTTACTCAGCCATCAAAAGAACACCTTGAAAATTTGATTTACATCCTTACTGTATTTTAAAGTAAGGTTAGATTAAATTTTATTTCACTTACATAGAGAGAAATATAAAGAAATTGCCTCAAGGATTTTATGGCTTCTACCCAATTAACCTTTGCATCTATGCCAGCTTGATCCTCCAGAAAAAGGGATATGGGAATCTGAAAGAAGTATCTTCCATCAGTTTTTGGAGTATTTTATGCAGACAAAAATTTTAACAAGCTCTGGTGAAAATCAATGACTTTTGTCCTGTAGTTGGAAGAGTCCCTCAGCCAGTAGGGGGCTTTCTACTTCATTTCTCTACTCTTTGTACTTGGATCTTTGAACCACCTTAAGCATTAATTCATGACTCTCGGTTATTACTGTTCAGTAGAACCACTTGGGTTGCTTGCTAAAATACAGATTCCAGACCCTATACCCAGAAAATTCAATGGTTAGTCTTAGGGTGAGTTACTGAAATCTGCATTTCCAAGATGAGCACAAATTATTCTGATGTTGGTGAAATGGACCACACTATGAGAAGGCTAGTCCTGGCCAAGTTATGGGGCGCTTAGTCAGGAAAACATCTGGACACTATGTTACATTCTTTTCTTAGCAACACAGAGACATGCATTGTCTTCCATACCTGTCTTAGTCATAACTAACCAAACTTACTGACACCTTTGGATAACTTTGGATAACCATAAAGCTTTCAACATGTGACCCCAGACAGTAGTGGAATGATTGCCATCATTTTGTGTCATGTCAAATTGATTAACTGAGTCTATAAATCTGATAAAATACTTTATACACCCTGATGTAGACACTTTAATAGATGTCAGGTGATTAAAATGCTCTGCATTTTCTTTTTAAAATTAAACATTTATTATTTTTGATAGTGTTTGATTCTCAGAGTTAAATTTAGCCATCAAAATGAATACCAGTTTGATTCCTTTGCATGAAAACTTAAGAAATGATCAACTCCAAAACAATTTATTTCTTCAGGGAGCCATCTTAGTACACTAAGTCATACCAGTTACTTTATATAATCCATTAGTTTTTTTTTTTCACAATTGCAAACTTTCCAATCAGTAGCAACACTGGCTCATGCTATGAATTTTACTACTCCTTATAAATCTACCACGGTGTGTGTGTATGTGTGTGTGACTTGAAGACCACAGAAGTAGCCAATGATGTATTGAGGAGAGAAATTGTTAGCCCTTTTCCCCATACCAATTGAAAACAATTAAAAGAAACAAGTTAGCAAGTTTAGGAATAAATCTGCCAATCATATCAACATTCATTAACCAAATATGTATGAACAGACAGGCTCACAAAAAATTTTATGGAACCTGATCTTGAGCTCAATTAAGTCATTGTCCTCCTAGAAGCTCTCACTACATCTTAAACAAAAGACTTACTTTAGGGAAAAAAAAAATCAGACATGAGAGGCATGCTCTGTCATCCAGAAAGCCAGCATTGGGCAAACAGAATCCAAAGCTTAAGGCTGTATATGGCCTGGCTGGGCAGTTTTGTTTAGAATTTCATATCTAAAGGCAAAGGATGCATACCATCCTGCCTCCTGACTGAGTGGAGAATGCAAACTTCAAATTATTTTTAAGCTAATACATGTATTTTGATTATACTGAAATTTACTTGTAGGATTCAATTTCTACTATTCACCATATTAAACGACAAGACAACATTTTCACCAATAAAATAAAATCTGATTTTGTTATTTTGTCATTCTTTAAATAGTGACTATCCATTGTTCCTTAGCTAAAACATTTAAGAACAACTGGTCTAGAACCTAAGATCTCCTCTTGTGAAATATTCTACAATATTAAAATAATTCAGTGCCAAACCTAATTAATTAAATACTTTCACATTTCAGCTGGTAACCTTGTTTTTTTTTTTTTTTTCAATTTTGTTCTAAGTTTACCACTATTTTGGTATTCTGATACCACATTTCTTTTTAAAGAATATTTTAACTTGGGCGCCTGGGTGGCTCAGTGGGTTAAAGCCTCTGCCTTCATCTCAGGTCATGATCCCAGGGTCCTGGGATTGAGCCCTGCATCGGGCTCTGTGCTCTGCAGGGATCCTGCTTCCTCCTCTCTCTCTGCCTGCCTCTCTGCCTAGTTGTGATTTCTCTCTGTCAAGTAAATAAAATATTAAAAAAAAGAATAAGCAACATTAAAAACAATATTTTAACTT
This sequence comes from Meles meles, assembly GCF_922984935.1. Lineage (NCBI taxonomy): Eukaryota > Metazoa > Chordata > Mammalia > Carnivora > Mustelidae > Meles > Meles meles. The sequence continues at coordinate 145,798 of NW_025721613.1, forward strand.
AAATTCAAATAGTCAACATATAGTGCATCCTTAGTTTCAGATGTAGTGTTCAATAATTTAGCAGTTGTATTTAACAACTAAGGATGATCACATCATGCACCCTCCTTAATGTCCATCCCCCATCATCATCCCCTCTAGCAACCCTCAGTTTGTTGACTATAGTTAAGGGTCTCTCACGGTTTTTCTCCCTCTTTGATGACTTCTTATTTAATTTTCTCTGCCTTACCCTATGATCCTATCCAGTGTTTTTATATTCCACATATGAAACCATATAATAATAATAATAATAATTGAAATGTGATGTCAGACAGGTGTATGAGATACCGTCTTACACTATTCTGACATCACATGTCAATGTTGTGTTTTTTAACTGTCATATGAGTTGGTTGATATTGTAAATGAAATCTAACATGCTGTACCTTAATTCTGATCCTTGAAGTGCAGATTTTTTGGCAGAAACTCTCTCTTCTTTTTTAGATTCCAAACTGGATGGAGTGACCAGATGAAGAACAAAAATTCCAATGTTATTGCTCAGTGAGCCACATGGATGGGACATGAATATCATTGGAATTCTGGATTGCTAGATCAGATATGATACTTCCAGGAACAAGCAAAGACATATTGTATCATGACTCTCCTCCAAGAGGCAGTAAAGTAGTATGGATTCAGATATGTGCCCAGGTAAAGTTTTTTGTTTGTGATTTATTTTGTTGGTCTATTAAAGTATAGTCAAACTCACTCACTGAGTGATAGTGTAAACACTCATTTTAATTGTACAGTATAGTTGGCATGACAAGAAGGACATGCATAGTTCAAGGAGTGATTGATAGAGATGTACTTGGGAGAAATAAGCAATTATCCAATGAGGTTTAGTCGATATAGATATATATAGATAGATGATAGATAGAGATATATCTCTCTATGTATAGTATTTATATAATACATATAATATATATAATATAATATTATATATGTGTGTGTATATATATATATTTGAATTTGTGTGTGTGTGTGTGTGTGTGTGTGTATTTAAAAGTATATATAACCTGACAGTTTACAAACATTATCTAGTTGGAGCATCAATGACAACTCCTAAAATAGAAGTAACAGATAGTTTTTGCTTTACACTATAGATGCAGAAGTGTATATTCAAGAAATTAAGTGAGCTTAGGGTCAAAAACAGATAGTTGGAACCTATTGAATATTGGTCAAGTGTATCTTACTCTCAAACTACAATCTCTTGCACAGGCAAGATGATGTAACTAGTTATTTTTACCTTTTGCTGAAATTAAATACCTGTATAATTAATACCAAAAATAACTTCCAATCCACAAAAAGAGATTAAAGATCTTTGCTTATTTAGGCAAATAAAGAGAATACCAAGAAGAAAACCTTATTGAGAATTGGGAATAAAATTTCTAAACATGGGTTTGGCATTAAATAATCATTTGTGTAGAATGTTGGTGAATGTAAGTGAAATTCCAGGTCAAGGGTACTGTGTGAAAAGGAGGCAAGGATGGCTCTTGTCCAAAGGTATCACAGCAGAATATATCTGTGAGTAATTAACTAAATCTAGAGAACAGAAGGTATGGTCATCCTTCATCTCACAAAGACAGTAACTATAGATCATATTCTCATTTAAAAAAATAAGATCGGGCACCTCGGTGGCTCAGTGGATTAAAGCCTGTGCCTTCAGCTCAGGTCATGATCCCAGGGTCCTGGGATCGAGTCCCACATCGGGCTCTCTGCTCAGCAGGGAGCCTGCTTTCCTTCCTCTCTCTCTGCCCACCTCTCTGCCTTCTTGTGATCTCTCTGTCAATTAAATAAAATATTAAAAAAATAAGAATCAAAAACTCTTCCAGAGCAATGGAAATGTTGATGAAAGAAATGGAGAAGATATGCTGGAAAGCAATTACTAAGGAGAGCAAAGAAGGATATGGGATAGAATGACAGAAATCAGAAGAAATCAGGATCAATCTCATTGAATGTGTTTGGTTTGTGGGAATGTTTCATATAAGTGAATGGATTATTTTCTTTAGAGGACAGAAAGGTATGTATAAATGTGTTTAAGGCATTTTAAAATAATTTTTTACATTTTATATTTTTTATATATTATCTGATATAATATTATATAATTATATATTTATTTTATATTTTATTTATTTGACAGAGAGAAATCACAACTAGGCAGAGAGGCAGGCAGAAAGAGAGAGGAAGCAGGCTGCCTGCAGAGCAGAGAGACCAATGCGGAGAGCCCAGGCTCCCCAGGGCGCAGAGGCCAATGATCGATCCCAGGACCCTGGCATCATGACCTGACCCGAAGGCAGAGGCTTTAACCCACTGAGCCACCCAGGATCCCAAAGGCATTGGTTTTTTAATTGAAATTATTTGGAATCCGTGTATGGAACTCTGTGTGTGTGTGTGTGTGTATGTGTGTGTGTGTGTAAAAAGATACTTATATGTGAGATTAATTTATTTACTTGTACATTATTTAGATGGTCTTCCAAGATTTTATACTCACGTAGGTTGTTTTGCACTCACTGTCTAACAAAAAAAGATCAACAAAAATTTGTTTACCATGTTTGACTGGAGAAGCTTAAAAGTTTTCATTTATTATTGTAAAACAATAAACAGTTTTTCTTTTTAATAAGATGTTGGACTCTGAGAAACAAACTGAAGATTTTGCAGGGGGAGGTGTGTGGGGATGTGTTAACCTGGTGGTGGGTATTAAGGAAGGCATTTATTGCATGGAGCAATGGCTGTGGTGCACAAACAACGAATCTTGGAACACTGAAAAAAAATTAAATTAAGACGTTAAAAATAAATAAAAAATAAAAACACTTTTATGCATAACATTTACATGTATGGGATTCTGTCTTTACAAAAGTATACTGATTCCTTTAAATGTTTTTAAACCTGGGGAAGCACAGTTTTGATTCCCACTAGACAGAGAGTTTTCTATTTCTTGCATTTCAGGAATTTTTACTCTCTGCAAAGAAATGGGAGCATTCTAATTCTATGAAAGTCAGATCAAAGGAATAACTATTGTAAGGGCAGTGGAGAATTATATTAGAATGTAAAAATTCTTTATGGAAAATATATACAGGGAAAAAGTATAGGGGGAGACAATTTCTGTTCTCCATGGATTATAAATGTAGTATCAGACTCATTGAGATCAAAATAGAAAATCAAAAAGTTCTCACATTAGTATTAATTTTCAATGAGTATCACTACCAACACTGTAATTTGTGCTCAGTCTGCCTGAAATACTTAGGGTTCTTTTGTGGTGTTCATTGCAGCTCTAACCTTGGTAGAATTTGGATGCCTGGCTTGGCCGCTGTGAAAATCACAAGTTTGACTTCTCATTGAGGCTAATCTTTGCATTGTTACCCACCAAGATTAAATAATGAGAAGGGAGTCAAGATGGTAGAGAAGTAGGAGGAGGTGCCATTTCAACCTGTACCCTAAAGTGAGCTGATTACCTACCAAAGAACTCCGATCACCCATGAAATCAGCCTGAGATCAGAATTACACATGTCTGGATCTCTACAGGAGCAGAAGACGCCAGTGGCAGGTAAAGCAGAGTGGGAACATTGGACTGATAACAGAAGATAAACAAAAAGGGGAGGGAGGCACCAGAGGTGACCGATTGGAAAGTAATACCACAATACTAGAGTATACCCTGCGTCTGGGGACCAGCAGTAACTTGGAGTCTGGTTGAAAACACTCAAAAAAAAAAAAAAAAAGAGCAAAGGATCTTGGGGGGAAATAGTGGGAGTTGGGGAGGTTAGGGACAGGGACCTAAGTCCCCGGACCCAGGACAGCGTTACCTGGCGCTGAGCCAGAGAGAGTGGTGCAGAGAAATCAGGTCTAGGTGCCTGAGCCGCCAGCGCGCCGGAGCCACCAGGGCGCCCAAGAATGAGTGGGGTCAGGCTCCCGTGATGGGCTGGGAGCCTGGCCAGACAGCAATCCTGAAACACACATGTCCCACACCCTCCCCTGGGAGAGGTGATCATAGGTGCTAGCTTGGAGCTCTGGCATCTGGAAAAACCAGACATTCCCAGTCTGGGACAGCGGGAAAATCTCAGTGTGCGATCTCTGCTTGGAACCTCTCTGGAGGTCTGGAGCTGCCCAGAGAGCCACCGCTGCCCTGGTATTGGGTACAACGAGGAGCTCCTGCATCCCCAGGGACCGTGACTCAGAACCAACTCTGCCACAGCTCTGCAGAGCATTCTGAGGCTTCTCTCTGAGAGGGAGGTCGGGGTGCAGTTTGTTCTCCTCTAAACCACCCAAACCATCAAAAGCTGTCAAGGCAAGAAAAAAAGCAGATGAAAGAACATAAAAACCCCAGAGAACAAAAGCCAGAAAAAAACAGTTTCCTCAGAGCCCACCCTCTTGAGGGGAGCCTGAGGACCTAACTCAGGGAACATCATTGTCTGAAAACCCACGTGGAAGACCCCTCCCCCAGAAAACCAACCAGGAGAGAAGAAAAAATTAAAAAAAAAGAAGACTACAAGTGAATAACCACTACTACTTCATAAGTACAACTTTTATTTTTAACTCTTTACCAATATTCTGGTTCTTTTTTTTTTAATACATACAGATAATTTTTAAACATATTTACCATCACACTGAGATGTCCAGTACATCAAATTCCTTAATAACCTTCTAACCTGAACTTTCTGATACATACACCCGTGTTTTTCTTTTTCTTTTCTATTTTTTTAATTTTTTTAAATTTTAACTTAGTTTAGTCTAGTTTATTCTTTTTTAAATTGTATTTTCAAATATACATACAGAGTTAAACTTCAAGGTAATCCCCTTTCCCCAAACAATGCTACCCTTATAGACAAACCAGATTCTAATCCCCCTGTAACTAAGGAAAGTTGAGTCCCTTAACAAAAACATCAAGATACATACAGGAAAAATCAAAATAAACTTCCTCACCCACACTGAGAATTTATAACCGCTCTCCCAATTTTTCCTTCCACCAGTGTTTCTGTGAATTTGTGTTTGTCCTGATAGTATATAAATCGTACACTTGGGGTTCTTTCTGATGAGGTTCTTCCCTTTTTTTGCATATATATTACATATATATATATATATATATATATATATATATATACACACATTTTTATCTCTTGTCATATACTTTTATCAGTCTTTTTGTTTGTCTGTTTTTGTTTGTATACTTCATAAATCTTACCTTGTGGCCCATTTGGGCTGAGCCTTCTCTTTTATCTTCCTTTTTTTTTTCCTATCTCCCTCTCTCTCTCTTTTTTTTTTCTTTATTCTTTTCCTTTTTTTTTTCTTTCTTCTTCTCTATTTCTTTTTCTTTTCTTTTTTCTCTCATTTGGGTGGGGAAACCTGATTGCACCAAATCATTCCAGGGTACACCTTGACTGCACCACAATCGATAAATCCAGCTGCATCTGTTCAGTCATCTCTTTCCAAAATGACTAGGAGGAGGAATACCCAACAGAAGAAAAATACAGAGGATGGACCTTCTGCAACAGAGATAATGGCTATCGAAATAGACAATATGTCAGAAAATGAATTCAGGCTATTAATTATCCAGGCAATAGCTGAGTTGGAGCAAGCCATGGATGACCAAATGGAATTGATTAGGGCAGAACTGAAAGCCACCAGGGATGATGTACACAATGTTAGGGCAGAAATGAAAGCCACCAGGGATGATATTCAAAATGCTCTCAATGAGTTCCAATCTCATCTAAATTCTCTAAAAGCTAGGGTAACTTAGACAGAAGATAGAATTAGTGATCTGGAGGACTAACAGATAGAGAGAAAGGATCAGGAGGAAGTCTGGAACAAACAGCTCAGAAGCCACAAACACAGAATCAGGGAAATAAATGATGCCATGAAACGTTCCAATGTCAGAATTATTAGAATCCCCAAAGGGGAGGAAAAAGAAAGAAGTCTAGAAGATATAGTGGAACAAGTTGTCTATGAAAATTTTCCCAAACTCACAAATGGAAACAACATTCGTGTATTAGAGGCAGAGAGATTTCCCCCCAAGATTTTAGATTCTCAAAAGTCCTTGCGACACCTCATAGTTAAAACGGGGAATTATGTTTCAAGACAGACCCTCTTAAAAGCAGCTAGGACAAAGAAGCTCCTTACATACAGAGGAAAGCCCATTAGAATAGAGTCAGACCTCTCCACAGACACCTGGCAAGCCAGGAAGGGCTGGAAAAATATATTCAGAGTGCTAAATGAGAAGAACATGTAGCCAAGAATACTTTATCCAGCAAGACTGACATTCAAAATAGATGGAGAGATAAAGAGTTTCCAAGACCGGCAAGGCTTAAAAGACTATACAACCACCAAGCTGACACTGCAGGACATATTAAGGGGGGGTCCTATAAAAGAGAAAAAAAATAAGAATATCATTGAATAGAAATATAGAAACAATCTACAGACAGAAAGACTTCAAAGGTAACATGATGTCAATCAAAACGTATCTCTCAATAATCACTCTCAATGTGAAGGGCCTAAATGCACCCATAAAATGACACAGGGTTGCAGATTGTATAAAAAGACAGGAACCATCCATATGTTGTCTACAAGAGACCCATTTTGAACCTAAGGATACACCCAGACTGAAAGTGAAGGGATGGAGAAGCATTTTTCATGCCAATGGCCTCAAAAGAAGGCCGGGGTAGCAATTCTCATATCAGATAAATTAGATTTTAAACTAAAGACTGTAGTCAGAGATACAGAAGGACGCTACATCATTCTTAAAGGGACTGTCCACCAAGATGACCTAACAATTGTAACTATCTATGCCCCACATATGGGAGCAGCCAATTACATAAGAAAACTATTAATCAAGATAAAGAGTCATATTGATAAGAATACAATAATAGGAGGAGATCTTAATACGCCTCTCTCAGAAATAGACAGATCATCGTAGCAGAAAATTAATAAAGAAATAAGAGCATTGAATGAAATATTGGACCAGATGGACCTCATAGACATATACAGAACATTCCACTCTAAAGCAACAGAATACTCATTCTTCTCAAGTGCACATGGAACCTTCTCCAGAATAGACCACATACTGGGTAAAAAAGCAGGACTCAACCAATACCAAAGACTGACATTATTCCCTGCATATTCTCAGATCACAATGCTTTGAAACTGGAACTCAATCACAAGGAAAAGTTCAGAAGGAACTCAAACACCTGGAAGCTAAAGACCACCTTGCTGAAGAATGCTTGGATTAACCAGGAGATCAAAGCAGAACTTAAATAACTCATGGAAAACAATAAGAATGAAGACACTTCGGTCCAAAACAAGTGGGATACAGCAAAGGCGGTTCTGAGGGGGGAATACATAGCCATCCAAGCCTCCCTCAAAAACATTGAAAAATCCAGAATACACCAGCTGTCTCTACACCTTCAAGAACTGGAGAATCAACAACAAATCAAAACAACTCCACACACAAGAAGGGAAATAATCAAGATTAGAGCAGAGATCAATGAGGTAGAAATCAGAGATACAGTAGAATGTATCAATGAAACTAGAAGCTCGTTTCTTGAAAGAATCAATAAGATTGATAAACCATTGGCCACACTAATCCAAAAGAAAAGAGAGAAAGCCCAAATTAATAAAATGATGGATGAAAAGGGAGAGATCACAACGAACACCAAGGAAATAGAAACAATCATCAGAAATTATTACCAACAGTTATATGCTAATAAGCTAAGCAACCTAGATGAAATGGATGCATTCCTGGAAAACTGCAAACTCCCAAAATTGAACCAGGAAGAAATTGACAACCTGAATAGACCGATATCTAGTAACGAGATTGAAGCAGTGATCAAAATCCTCCCCAAAAACAAGAGCCCAGGACCTGATGGATTCCCTGGGGAATTCTACCAAACTTTCAAAAATAAATAACACCAATTATCCTGAAGCTGTTCCAAAAAATTGAAGCAGAAGGAAAACTTCCAGATTCTTTTTAGGAAGCCAGCATTACCCTGATCCCCAAACCAGGCAAAGACCTTACCAAAAAGAAGTATTTCATACCAATATCACTGTTGAATATAGATGTTAAGATTCTCAACAAGATCCTAGCAAACAGGATCCAGCAGCACATTAAAAAGATTATCCACCATGACTAGGTGGGATTCATCCCTGGGTTGCAAGGTTGGTTCAACATTTGCAAATCAATCAATGTGATAGAACAAATCAATAAGAGAAGAGAGAAGAACCACATGGTCCTCTCAATTCATGCAGAAAAAGCATTTGACAAAATCCAGCATCCGTTCCTGTTTAAAATGCTTCAAAGTATAGGGATAGAGGGAACATTCCTGAACTTCATAAAATCTATGTATGAAAGACCCACAGCAAATATCATCCTCAATGGGAAAAAGCTTTCAGCCTTCTCGTTGAGATCAGGAACACGACAAGAATGCCCACTCTCACCACTCCTGTTCAACTTAGTATTAGAAGTCCTAGCAACGACTATCAGACAACAAAGAGAAATAAAGGGTTTCTAAATTGGCAAGGAGGAAGTCAAACTCTCTCTCTTTGCACATGACATAATTCTTTATCTGGAAAAGCCCAAAGACTCCACCCCCAAATTTTTAGAAGTCATACAGCAATTCAGTAATGTGGCAGGATACAAAGTCAATATACAGAAATCAGTGGCTTTCTTATACACGAACAATGAAAATACAGAAAGTTAAATTAGAGAATCGATTCCGTTTACTATAGCACCAAGAAACATAAGATACCTGGGAATAAACCTAACCAAAGAGGTAAAGGACCCGTACGTGTGGAACTACAGAACACTCATGAAAGAAATTGAAGAAGACACAAAAAGATGGAAGACCATTCCATGCTCTTGGATTGGAAAATTAAAGATTGTTAAAATGTCTGTACTGCCTAGAGAAATCTATACTTTTAATGCCATTTCGATCAAAATTCCACCGGTATTTTTCAAAGAGCTGGAGCAAATAATCTTAAAATTTGTATGGAATCAGAAGAGACCCCAAATTGCTAAGGAAATGTTGAAAAACAAAAACAAAACTGGCAGCATCATGTTACCCAATTTCAAGCTTTACTACAAAGCTGTGATCACCAAGACAGCGTGGTACTGGCATAAAAACAGACACATTGACCAGTGGAACAGAGTGGAGAGCCCAGATATGGACCCTCAGCTCTATGGTCAAATAATCTTCGACAAAACAGGAAAAAATATACAGTGGAAAAAAGACAGTCTCTTCAATAAATGGTTCTGGGAAAACTGGACAGCGATATGTAGAAGAATGAAACTCGAACATTCTCTTACACCGTACACAAAGATAAACTCAAAATGGATAAAAGACATCAATGTGAGGCAGGAATCCATCAGAATACTAGAGCAGAACATAGGCAGTAACCTCTTCGATATCAGCCACAGCAACTTCTCTCAAGATATGTCTCCAAAGACAAAGGAAACAAAAGCGAAAATGAACTTTTGGGATTTCATCAAGATCAAAAGCTTCTGCATAGCAAGAGAAACAGTCAACAAAACAAAAAGGCAACCCACGGAATGGGAGAAGGTATTTGCAAATGACAGTACAGACAAAGGTTGATATCCAGGATCTATAAAGAACTTCTCAAACTCAACACACACAAAACAGATAATCATATCAAAAAATGGGCAGAAGATATGAACAGACACTTCTCCAATGAAGACATACAAATGGCTATCAGACACATGAAAAAATATTCATCATCACTAGCCATCAGGGAGATTCTAATTAAAACCTCATTGATATATCTCCTTACACCAGTTAAAATGGCCAAAATTAGCAAGACAGGAAACAACGTGTGTTGGAGAGGTTGTGGAGAAAGGGGAACCCTCTTACACTGTTAGAGGGAATGCAAGTTGGTGTAGCCACTCTGGAAAACAATGTGGAGATTCCTGAAGAAATTAAAAATAGAGCTTCCCTATGACCCTGCAATTGCACTGCTGGGTTTTTACCCCAAAGATACAGATGTAGTGAAAAGAAGAGCCATCTGTACCCCAATGTTTATTGCAGCAATGGCCACGGTGTGGTACATTTACACTATGGAGTATTATGCCTCCATCAGAAAGGATGAATACCCAACTTTTGTAGCCTCATGGACGGGACTGGAAGAGATTATGCTGAGCGAAATAAGTCAAGCAGAGAGAGTCAAGTATCATGTGGTCTCACTGATTTGTGGAGCATAACAAAGAACACGGAGGACATGGGGAGATGTAGAGGAGCGTGAGTTGAGGGAAACTGGAAGAGGAGATGAACCATGAGAGACTATGGACTTTGAAAAGCTACCAGAGGGTTTTGAAGGGGTGTGGGGGTGTGGGGTTGAGTAACCAGGTGTTAGGTAATAGGGAGGGCACGTACTGCATGGAGAACTGGGTGTGGTACAAAAACAATGAACACTGTTATGCTGAAAATAAATTAAAAAAATGAACTGACAAAATAGATTAAATAATGAGATGCTGGATTAAACGGAGAACTTGTGCTGTCAAATCCTTGTTAGAAACTGACAAAGGACAGATTAAGGATCTCGAAAACAACAAATTATTTTGAAGTCACAACAGAGAGTTGCTGCACTCTCCCTCCCACAGACAGTGTTACTGGATAAAAAGAGCCCAAATTACTCCTGTGGTTTATTTTCTTGACAAGTGCCTCCCTGTTCAAATATTCTAATGTCAGAATTATTGGAATCCCTTGGGGGGGGGCGGAGAAAAAAGGAAACTACAGGATATATTTGAAAAAATTCTCCATGAAAATTTCACAATCTGTAGAATGGAACCAGCATTCATGTCTTAAAGACTGAAAGGTCTACCCCCAAGATCAGATAATCTAGAAAGACCTTGAGACTACTGATTGTGAAAATGATGAATCATAAATTTGGAGAGGAGCTCTTGAAAGTGACTAGGGAGAAGAAATTCCTTACATACAGAGAAAGGCCCATAAGAATAAAGTCAGACCTGTGCACACAAAGCTGGCAAACCAGAAAGGGCAAGCAAGACATATTCAGGGCACTAAATGTGAAGAAAATGCAGCCAATAATACCTTATCCAGCAATATGACATTCAAAATGGATAGAGAGATAAAGGGCCTCCAAGACCAGTAAGGTTTAAAAGAGTATGTGACCACCAAGCTGACACTGCAGGAAATATTAATGAGGGTTCTATAAAAGAGGAAAAAACACAAGAATATCACTGAAAAGTAATATATGGAGACAATCTATAGAAAAAAAGACTTCAAAGGTAACACGATGTCAATAAAAATGTATCTCTCAATAATCACACTCAATGTAAATGGTCTAAGTACACCCATAAAATGACACAGGGTTGCAGATCGGATAAAATGACAGGACACATTCATAAGGGTACATCCTAAGGATATATCCAGACTGAAAGTGAAGGGATGAAGAAGCATCTTTCATGCCATTGGGCCTCAACAGAAGGCTGGGGTAACAATTCTAATATTGGATAAATTAGACTTTAAACTAAAGACCATAGTCAGAGACACAGAAGAACACTGCATCATTCTTAAAGGGTTTATCCACCAAAAATATCTAACAGTTGTAAATATTTATGCCACACTATGGGAGCAGCCAGCTTCATAAGACAACTGTTAATCAAGATAAAAAGTCATTTTGATATGAATACATTAATAGTAGGGGATCTTAACACACCTCTCTCAGTAATAGACAGATCATCCAAGCAGAAAATCAAAAAAGAAACAAGAGCATTGAATGACACATTGCACCAGATGGACCTCATAAATATATACAGAACATTCTACCTAAAACAACAGAATACTCATTCTTTTTGAATGCACATGGAACCTTATCCAGAATAGACCACATATTGGGTCACAAATCAGGGCTCAAGATACCAAAAGATTGAAAATATTCCCTGCATATTTTCAGATCACAATGCTTTGAAACAGGAGCTCAACCACAAGAAAAAGTTTGGAACGAATTCAAACACCTGAAGCTAAAAACCACCTTGATTAAGAATGCTTGGATCAATTGAAGAACTTACACAATTCATGGAAACCAATGAGAATTAGGAGCCTTTGGTCCAGAACCTATGGGATACAATAATTTGGTCCTAAGGGGGAAATATATAGCCTTCAAGCCTCCCTCAAAAAAAAAAAAAAAAATTGAAAAATCCAGAATACAACAGCTGTATTTACACCTTAATGAACTGGAGAATCAATAACAAATTAAGCCAACTCCACACACAAAAAGGGAAATAATCAAGATTAGAGCAGAGATCAATGAGATAGAAACTAGAGATACACTAGAAAGCCTCAATGAAATTAGAAGCTCCTTTTTTGAGAGTATCGATAAGAGTGATAAGCCATTGGCCAAACTAATCCAAAAGAAAAGAGAGAAGGCTCGAATTAATAAAATTATGAATGAAAAGGGAGAGATCACAACTAACACCAAGGAAATAGAAACACTCATCAGAAATTATTATCAGCAACGTGAAGCAGGAATCCATCAGAATCCTAGAGGAGAACATAAGCAGTAACCTCTTTGACACTGGCCACAGCAACTTCTTTCAAGATATGTCTCCAAAGGCAAAAGGAAACAAAAGTGAAAATGAATTTTTTTACTTAATCAAGATCAGAATCTTCTGCACAGCAAAGTAAACAGTCAACCAAACAAACAGGCAACTCACAAAATGGGAGAAGATATTTACAAATGACAATACAGACAAAGTGCTGATACCCAGGATCTACAAAGAATTTCTCAAACTCAACACACACAAAACAGATAATTATGTCAATAAATGGACAGTACACATGAACAGACACTTCTCCAAACGAGATATACAAGTGGCTAATAGACACGTGAAAAAACGTTCATCATCACTAGCCATCAGGGAGTTTCAAATCAAAACCACAATGAGATACCACCTTATACAAGTTAGGATGGCTAAAATTAACAAGACAGTATACTACATGTATTGGAGAGGATGTGGAGAAAGAAGAACCCTCTTACACTGTTGGTGGGAATGCAAGTTGGTGCAGCCACTTTGGAACACAGTGTAGAGATTTCTTAAATTAAAAGTAGAGTTTCTCTATGAGCCTGCAATTGCACCACTGGGTATTTACCCCCCAAAATACTGATGTAATGAAAAGAAGGGTCATCTGTTCTCCTATGTTCATAGCAGCAATATCCACAGTTGCCAAACTATGGAAAGAGCAAAGATGCCCTTCAACAGATGAATGGATAAGGAAGATTTGGTTGATATATACTATGGAGTATTATGACTACATCAGAAAGGATGAATACCCAGCTTTTGTATCAGCATGGATGGGACTGGAAGAGATTATGCTGAGTGAAATAAGTCAAGCAGAGAGAGTCAATTATCATTGGGTTTCACTTATTTGTGGAGCATAAGAAATAACATGGAGGAAATGGGGAGATGGAGAGTAGAAAGGAGTTTTGGGAAATTGGAGGGGAAGGAAAACCATGAGAGATTGTGGACTCTGAAAAACAATTTGAGGGTTTTGGAGGGTTGGGGGTTTGTAGGTTGGGTAAGCCTGGTTGTGGGTATTATGGAGGGCATGTATTGCATGGAGCACTGGGTGTGGTACATAAACAATGAATTCTGGAACAATAAAAATAAATTTAAAAATAAATAAAAATTAAAAAAATACTAATGATGTACCTACTATTACTTAGCTATTTGAATTTAAATAAATAAATACATATTTTATTTATATATAGAAGACATTTTTGGTCATTCTACAACAAAATATATGCATGCTGGAGAGCTGTTAAACTAGAAGAACGCAATTTAAAATCATGACTATGAAAATGGAAATAAATGAAAGAATCATGGTTTAATTAGGATTGATCATTGTTCTTCTGAATGATCATGTACTTAATTATTTCCTATAAAATATAACTGGAAGAGATTATGCTGAGTGAAATAAGTCAAGCAGAGAGAGTCAATTATCATATGGTTTCACTTATTTGTGGAGCATAACAAATAACATGGAGGACATGGGGAGATGGAGAGGAGAAGGGAGTTGAGGGAAATTGGAAGGGGAGGTGAACCATGAGAGACTATGGACTCTGAAAAACAACCTGAGGGTCTTGAAGGGGTTGGGGGTGGGAGGTTGGGGGAACAAAGTGATGGGTATTAGGGAGGGCATGTATTGCATGGAGCACTGGGTGTGTTGCAAAAACAAAGAATACTGTTATGCTGAAAGGAAATATATATATAAAAAAAAGATTAAGTCAGTATTTAATGGTGCCCCTCTAATAATAGTGGGTCACAAACACACAGTGTAAATTCCAAGGTGAGTGCCTTCCCAGTCCATCTGGAAATCTATTCACCATGAATTTCACAGGGTTAAAATGTTCACTTCCATGAGTTATATATGAAGTTAATACATATGAAGCTAAAACACACATGTAACATACATAACATACCCTTAACACATACATATGGAGTTAAAACAGTCAAACATAAATAACATGCTTTATGAACACATATTGTTCAACAGAAACTCTTCAAGTCAGACTATCTTCCCTCACTGAGTATTTCTCCTTTCTTTCCTAGTGTGATCTTCTAAACACAGTCTTATCTGTGGATTCCTTTTGGAGTACCATAGTGTTATGACACCACCAACTGAGTGGTAACATTGCATGATAGTATGCATTAAATGGCACACTGCTCTTATTTCAGATAGCTTAGAGATAATTTTTATTCTTCAGTGAAGTGACATTTTGACTCAGTTTCAAGGATTCCGTCAGCCATTCCTCTAGGAATTCTGAAGGTGCCATGTTTAATATTATTGAAACAGTTGGAATTTGACATAAAGATTTTAAGTTTTCCAGAACTTAAAGGAGAAGTTGTTAGATTGTTAGTGCTCCTTCTGAATGTTTCTATTCACTAGAAAACTGGTTTTATGTTATTTCAGTCATTTTAAATGATTTTATTTATTTATTTATTTAACAGATATATATATATATATATATATATATATATATATATATATATATATATACAGAGAGAGAGAGAGAGAGAGAGAGAGCAAGCAGCAGGATTAGCAGGCTCCCAGGACACTGGAATCATGACCTGAGCCAATGGTAGACACTTATCCACCTGAGCCACCCAGGCACCCCTATTTCAGTCATTTTTAGAAAAAAAAGAAACATGTGTAATAAGTTCCTAATGTTCATTTTTTTTTCTTTTATCTTTTCAGTTTTCCAAGATTCATTGTTTATGCACCACACCCAGTGCTCCATGCAATACGTGCCCTCCTAAATACACAGCACAGGGCTCACCCAACCTCCCAACCTCCTCTCTTCCAAACTCTCAGTTTGTTTCTCAGAGTTCACAGTCTCTCTATTATATAGTGTATTTTCAATTTTTTGAAGAATATCAACATTTTGGAAACATCTATAATGCCTCATGCTTTAAATTTTATCATTATAAATATTTTCAATTATTCATTGTTTTATATCACAAATCTGAGTCTTTTTAAATTTATTTTTACTTTCTCATTACTGTGTCTTCAAAATGTTTAAGTTATGAATTATTCAAAACATAAAGTTTATTATTTTTCCTATCTTAAAAATAATACTGGTTTTTCCTAGCCACCTTAACCCATTATATTATATACATTATAAAGAGATCTGGAAACTTTAAGACTGGGAAATTATCTAGCAAGCATGTCTAGAAAATTAGGTCAGTAATTACTTCCGTGACTTACAACCCTTGGTAAGCATGACAATCACTAATCAGTCTCCTGGTCGGATCCCTGAGCCCAATTTAACAGATTCTAATTCTGCTAATCTGAGATGAGAACAAAAGTGCTATATTTTGTGAAGTCAGCAAATTATTTTAACACCAGTGATCAGAAATCCACTCTTTGGAAGCACTGACATAGAGTGAAGACTATTTTTACAAGAGTAAGAGGAATTAATAGTCCTGTTAGATATATGGAGCAAAGCAATACTGTAAATTTATCTGATTCCTGATGATTTATCATCATGCCCATTAATTAATTTTATCAGGGAATTATTCTGAGGTATCTATGTGCTTGTCAATTTTTTTATTTTTCATTTTAGGGATACAGACACTGATCTTTTTTTATGGTATCAACATGAAACTTGGAAATACTAAAGTGTACATTACCATCAAGCATGAATCATAAAGAGAATTGATGTACACAGTTCCTTGTCCTGCATCAACACATAATGTAGGACAATCAGAAAGAAATTTTAAGATGGAGAAAGGAAAGGATAAACATTTTTTTCCCCTGCAGATAAACTCAGTAAAGTGAGTTGAATTTTTCAGGATCTTGAAGGGATAATGATGATGATGATGATGAATCAACTGACAAAATGTCCCTTTGCTGGTGTATCTCTATTTTGCCTATGGGTGACAGTGAGATTTCTGCCATTTACCTGAAGGACTGACACCTCCCTAGTAACTTTTTCAGAGCACTTAGAACTTCCTTGTTCCTAAGACTGTAGGCAAGTGAGTTTAGGAGTAGAGTGAGGACAGTTCCAAACAGAAAGAGACCCTGACTCAACCTTGGAGTCTTGGCAGAACCGGGTCTCATGTAGATGCACATGCCTGGGCCAAAATAGAGACCCACCACACAGAGATGAGAGGAGCAGGTGGCCAGAGCTTTGTTCCTGCCTTCTGGGGAGTTCATTCGGAGTACTGCAAGGAAGATGAGAACATAGGAAGACAAGATGAGAGACAAGGGCAGCAGCAGAACAAGGATGCTTGTTATCACCACTGCCTTTTCATAGGCTGAGATATCCTCACGGACGATCCTAAGCACCGCCATGAATTCACAGAAGAAGTGGGGAATCTCTCTGGGGCTGCAGATGTTAAAATGCAAGGTAAAAGCAGTGTGTCCCAGGGAAGTAAGTGCCCCTCCAGCCCAAGACATGGCAATCATCTGCAAGCAAACCTTAGGGTTGATGATGACTGGGTATCGAAGAAGATCACATATAGCCACATAATGATAAAAGCACATGAGAGTTATAAGGATGCATTCTGCAATGGCCACCATCAGGGAGAAGAATATTTGAGTCCCACAAGCCAGGAATGATATGCTCCGCCATCCAGAGAAGAAGTTGAATGCCATTTTGGGGACAATGCTAGAGGTCAAAGTCAAATCCATTAAGGAGAGCTGACTGAGAAGGAAGTACATGGGGGTGTGGAGATGGAAATAAACCAAAGAGGAGGATCAGAAGAGTGTTGCCAGTGAAGGCAGCCGTGTATATCAGGAGAATGATGGAGACCATAGCTGTGATGTATTTAAATTCAGGGAAGAAACCCAGGAGAATGAAATCTGTGGTTTCTGTCTCATTCCCACTCTTCATGACTCTCTGTAATGATAACAGACATATTAAGAGATTTATTAAAAAATCGTAGAAATGAAGCAGTTTCTTATTAAAGTTTAAGAACAATGGCAAATACAAAAATACTCCTCCATGGTCACTTGAATCAGTTTTTACTATTTTTTCTATATTTCTTATCCATGATTTAATGTACTTTTAGAAACATGTTTGTGTGTGTGTGTGTGTGTGTGTGTGTGTGTGTGTGTGTGTATTTTAAGATTTTTTTTTTTAATTAATTAATTTATTTTTATTTGCTTATTTACAGCATAACAGTGTTCATTGTTTTGGCATCACACCCAGTGCTCCATGCAGTACGTGCCCTCCCTATTACCCACCACCTGGTTCCTCAACCTCCCACCCCACCCCACCCCCTCCCGCCGCCCCTTCATAACCCTCTGGTTGTTTTTCAGAGTCCATAGTCTCTCATGGTTCATCTCCCCTTCCAGTTTCCCTCAACTCCCTCTCCTCTCCATCTCCCCATGTCCTCCATGTTATTTGTTATGCTCCACAAATAAGTGAGACCATATGATACTTGACTCTCTCTGCTTGACTTATTTCGCTCAGCATAATTTCTTCCAGTCCTGTCCATGTTGCTACAAAAGTTGGGTATTCGTCCTTTCTGATGGAGGCATAATACTCCATTGTGTATATGGACCACATCTTCCTTATCCATTCATCCGTTGAAGGGCATCTTGGTTCTTTCCACAGTTTGGCGACCGTAGCCATTGCTGCAATAAACATTGGGGTACAAATGGCCCTTCTTTTCACTACATCTGTATCTTTGGGGTAAATACCCAGCAGTGCAATTGCAGGGTCATAGGGAAGCTCTATTTTTAATTTCTTGAGGAATCTCCACACTGTTCTCCAAAGTGGCTGCACTAACTTGCATTCCCACCAACAGTGTAAGAGGGTTCCCCTTTCTCCACATCCTCTCCAGCACACGTTGTTTCCTGTCTTGCTAATTTTGGCCATTCTGACTGGTGTTAGGTGGTATCTCAATGTTGTTTTAATTTGAATCTCCCTGATGGCTAGTGATGATGAACATTTTTTCATGTGTCTGATAGCCATTTGTATGTCTTCGTTGGAGAAGTGTCTATTCATATCTTCTGCCCATTTTTTGATATGATTATCTGTTTTGTGTGTGTTGAGTTTGAGAAGTTCTTTGTAGATCCTGGATATCAACCTTTTGTCTGTACTGTCATTTACAAATATCTTCTCCCATTCCGTGGGTTGCCTCTTTGTTTTGTTGACTGTTTCCTTTGCTGTGCAGAAGCTTTTGATCTTGATGAAGTCCCAAAAGTTCATTTTTGCTTTTGTTTCCTTGGCCTTTGGAGACATATCTTGAAAGAAGTTGCTGTGGCTGATATCGAAGAGGTTACTGCCTATGTTCTCCTCTAGGATTCTGATAGATTCCTGTCTCACGTTGAGGTCTTTTATCCATTTCGAGTTTATCTTTGTGAACGGTGTAAGAGAATGGTCGAGTTTCATTCTTCTACATATCGCTGTCCAGTTTTCCCAGCACCATTTATTGAAGAGACTGTCTTTTTTCCATTGAATATTTTTTCCTGTTTTGTCGAAGATTATTTGACCATAGAGTTGAGGGTCCATATCTGGGCTCTCCACTCTGTTCCACTGGTCTATGTGTCTGTTTTTATGCCAGTACCACGCTGTCTTGGTGATCACGGCTTTGTAGTAAAGCTTGAAATCAGGTAACGTGATGCCGCCAGTTTTGTTTTTGTTTTTCAACATTTCCTTAGCAATTCGGGGTCTCTTCTGACTCCATACAAATTTTAGGATTATTTGCTCCAGCTCTTTGAAAAATATCGGTGGAATTTTGATCGGAATGGCATTAAAAGTATAGATTGCTCTAGGCAGTATAGACATTTTAACAATGTTTATTCTTCCAATCCAAGAGCATGGAACAGTCTTCCATCTTTTTGTGTCTTCTTCAATTTCTTTCATGAGTGTTCTGTAGTTCCTCGAGTACAGGTCCTTTACTTCTTTGGTTAGGTTTATGCCCAGGTATCTTATGGTTTTTGGTGCTATAGTAAATGGAATCGATTCTCTAATTTCCCTTTCTGTATTTTCATTGTTAGTGTATAAGAAAGCCACTGATTTCTGTACATTGACTTTGTATCCTGCCACGTTACTGAATTTCTGTATGAGTTCTAGTAGTTTGGGGGTGGAGTCTTCGGGGTTTTCCATATAAAGAATCATGTCATCTGCGAAGAGAGAGAGTTTGACTTCTTCCTTGCCAATTTGGATACCTTTTATTTCTCTTTGTTGTCTGATTGCCGTTGCTAGAACTTCTAATACTATGTTGAACAAGAGTGGTGAGAGTGGGCATCCTTGTCGTGTTCCTGATCTCAATGGGAAGGCTGCAAGCTTTTTCCCATTGAGGATGATATTTGCTGTGGGTCTTTCATAGATAGATTTTATGAAGTTCAGGAATGTTCCCTCTATCCCTATACTTTGAAGCGTTTTCATCAGGAACGGATGCTGGATTTTGTCAAATGCTTTTTCTGCATCAATTGAGAGGACCATGTGGTTCTTCTCTCTTCTCTTATTGATGTGTTCTATCACACTGATTGATTTGCGAATGTTGAACCAACCTTGCAACCCAGGGATAAATCCCACCTGGTCATGGTGGATAATCTTTTTAATGTGCTGCTGGATCCTGTTTGCTAGGATCTTGTTGAGAATCTTTGCATCCATATTCATCAGTGATATTGGTCTGAAATTCTCCTTTTTGGTAGGGTCTTTGCCTGGTTTGGGGATCAGGGTAATGCTGGCTTCATAAAAAGAGTCTGGAAGTTTTCCTTCTGCTTCAATTTTTTGGAACAGCTTCAGGAGAATTGGTGTTATTTCTTCTTTGAAAGTTTGGTAGAATTCCCCAGGGAATCCGTCAGGTCCTGGGCTCTTGTTTTTTGGGAGGTTTTTGATCACTGCTTCAATCTCATTACTAGATATCGGTCTATTCAGGTTGTCAATTTCTTCCTGGTTCAATTTTGGGAGTTTGTAGCTTTCAAGGAATGCATCCATTTCATCTAGGTTGCTTAGCTTATTGGCATATAACTGTTGGTAATAATTTCTGATGATTGTTTCTATTTCCTTGGTGTTAGTTGTGATCTCTCCCTTTTCATTCATAATTTTATTAATTTGGGCTTTCTCTCTTTTCTTTTGGATTAGTGTGGCCAATGGTTTATCGATCTTATTAATTCTTTCAAAAAACCAGCTTCTAGTTTCATTGATACGTTCTACTTTATCTCTCGTTTCTACCTCATTGATCTCTGCTCTAATCTTGATTATTTCCCTTCTTGCATGTGGAGTTGGTTTGATTTGTTGTTGATTCTCCAGTTCTTTAAGGTGTAGAGACAGCTGGTGTATTCTGGATTTTTCAATGTTTTTGAGGGAGGATTGGATGGCTATGTATTTCCCCCTTAGAACCGCCTTTGCTGTGTCCCATAGGTTTTGGACCGAGGTGTCTTCATTCTCATTGGTTTCCATGAATTGTTTAAGTTCATCTTTGATCTCCTGGTTGATCCAAGCATTCTTAAGCAGGGTGGTCTTTAGCTTCCAGGTGTTTGAGTTCCTTCTGAACTTTTCCTTGTGATTGAGCTCCAGTTTCAAAGCATTGTGATCGGAGAATATGCAGGGAATAATGTCAGTCTTTTGGTATCGGTTGAGTCCTGCTTTGTGACCCAGTATGTGGTCTATTCTGGAGAAGGTTCCATGTGCACTTGAGAAGAATGAGTATTCTGTTGTTTTAGGGTGGAATGTTCTGTATATGTCTATGAGGTCCATCTGGTCCAATGTTTCATTCAATGCTCTTATTTTTTTATTAATTTTCTGCTTCGATGATCTGTCTATTTCTGAGAGAGGCGTATTAAGATCTCCTACTATTATTGTATTCATATCAATATGGCCCTTTATCTTGATTAATAGTTTTCTTACGTAATTGGGTGCTCCCATATTGGGGGCATAGATATTCACAATTGTTAGATCGTCTTGGCGGATAGTCCCTTTAAGAATTATGTAGTGTCCTTCTGTATCTCTGACTACAGTCTTTAGTTTAAAATCTAATTTATCTGATGTGAGAATTGCTACTCCGGCCTTCTTTTGAGGCCCATTGGCATGAAAGATGCTTCTCCATCCCTTCACTTTCAGCCTGGGTGTATCCTTAGGTTCAAAATGGGTCTCTTGTAGACAACATATGGATGGTTCCTGTCTTTTTATACAATCTGCAACCCTGTGTCGTTTTATGGGCGCATTTAGGCCATTCACATTGAGAGTGATTATTGAGAGATAGGTTTTTATTGACATCGTGTTGCCTTTGATGTCTTTCTGTCTATAGATTGTTTCTATATTTCTGTTCAATGATATTCTTAGGATTTTTTCTCTTTTATAGGACCCCCCTTAATATTTCCTGCAGTGTCGGCTTGGTGGTTGCATAGTCTTTTAAGCCTTGCCGGTCTTGGAAACTCTTTATCTCTCCATCCATTTTAAATGTCAGTCTTGCTGGATAGAGTATTCTTGGTTGCATGTTCTTCTCATTTAGTACTCTGAATATATTTTGCCAGCCCTTCCTGGCTTTCCAGGTCTCTGTGGAAAGGTCTGACGTTATTCTAATGGGCTTTCCTCTGTATGTAAGAAGCTTCTTTGTCCTAGCTGCTTTTAAGAGGGTCTCTCTTGAAACATAATTCCCCATTTTAACTATAAGGTGCCGTGAGGACTTTCGAGAATCTAAAATCTTGGGAGGAGATCTTTCTGCCTCTAGTACATGAACATTGTTTCCATTCGTGAGATTGGGAAAATTTTCATAGACAACTTCTTCCACTATATCTTCTAGACTTCTTTCTTTTTCTTCCCCTTCAGGGATTCCAATAATTCTGACGTTGGAACGTTTCATGGCATCGTTTATTTCCCTGATTCTGTTTTCGTGGCTTCTGAGCTGTTTGTTCCAGGCTTCCTCCTGATCCTTTCTCTCTATCTGTTTGTCCTCCAGATCACTAATTCTATCTTCTGTCTCAGTTACCCTAGCTTTTAGAGAATTTAGATTGGACTGGAACTCATTGAGAGCATTTTGAACATCATCCCTGGTGGCTTTCAGTTCTGCCCTAACATTGTGAACATCATCCCTGGTGGCTTTCAGTTCTGCCCTAATCAATTCTGTTTGGTCATCCATGGCTTTCTCCAACCTAGCTATTGCCTGGATAATTGTTAGTCTGAATTCCTTTTCTGACATATTGTCTATGTTGATAGCCATTAGTTCTGTTGCAGAAGGCCCATCCTCTGTATTTTTCTTCTGTTGGGTATTCCTCCTCCTAGTCATTTTGGTAAGAGATGACTAAACAGATGCAGCTGGACTTATCAATTGTGGTGCAGTCAATGTGCACCCTGGAACGCTTCTGTGCAATCAGGATTCCCCACCCAAATGAGAGAAAAAAGAAAAGAAAAAGAAATAGAGAAGAAGAAAGAAAAAAAAAAGGGGAAAGAAAAAAGGAAGAAAAAAAAAAAGAGAGAGAGAGAGAGATAGGAAAAAAAGGGAAGATATAAGAGAAGGCTCAGCCCAAATGGGCCACAAGGTAAGATTTGTGGCGTATACAAACAAAAACAGACAGACAAAGAGTGATAAACGTATATGACAAGAGAAAAAAATATGTATATATAAGCAAAAAAAAGGGAAAAACCTCCTCAGAAAGAACCCCAAGTATAAGATTTATATATTGTCAGGACAGACACAAATTCACAGAAACACTGACAGAAGGAAAAATTGGGAGAATGGTTATAGATTCTCAGTGTGGGTGAGGAAGGTTATTTTGATTCTTCCTGAAGGTATCTTGATGTTTTTGTTAAGGGACTCAACTTTCCTAAGTTACAGGGGGATTAGAAACTGGTTTGCCTATAGGGGTAGCATTGATTGGGGAAAGGGGGTTACCTTGAAGTTTAACTCTATATGTATAGTAGAAAATAAAGATTAAAAAAAGAATAAACTAGACTAAACTAAGTTAAAATTAAAAAAAATAGAAAAACAAAAGAAAAACACGGGTGTATGTATCAAAAATTTCAGGTTAGAAGGTTATTAAAAAATTTGATGTACTGGACATCTCAGTGTGATGGTAAATAGGTTAAAAAATTATCTGTATGTATAAAAAAAAAGAACCAGAATATTGGTAAAGAGTTAAAAATAAAAGTTGTATTTATGAAGTAGTGGTGGTTGTTCTCTTGTAGTCTTTTTTTTTTTTTTTCCTTCCTTCCTGGTTGGTTTTCTGGGGGAGGGGCCTGCCACGTGGGTTTTCAGACAATGATGTTCCCTGAGTTAGGTCCTCCCACTCCCCTCAAGGGGGTGAGCTCTTTTTTTTTCAGGAAACTGTTTTTTTTTTCAGCCTTTTGTTCTCTGGGGGTTTTTATGTTCTTTCATCTGCTTTCTCTGGCCTTGACAGCTTTTGATGGTTTTTGGAGGTTTAGAGGAGAGCAAACAGCACCCCAACCTCCCTCTCAGAGAGAAGCCTCAGACTGTTTTGCAAAAGCTGCTGGCAGAGTTGGTTCTGGGTCACTGTCCCTGGGGATGCAGGAGCTCCTCGTTGTGCCCAAAACCAGGGCAGCTGTGGCTGTCTAGGCAGCTCCAGACCGCCAGAGAGGTTCCGAGCAGAGATCTCGCACTGAAATTTTCCCGCTGTCCCGGGCTGGGAATGTCTGGTTTTTCCTGCTGCCAGAGCTCCAGGCTAGCGCCTATGAGCACTTACCCCAAGGGAGGGTGTGGGACCCGCGCATTTCAGGATTGCCGTCAGGCCAGGCTCCCAGCCCCTCACGGAAGACAGACCCCACTCGTTCTCAGGCGCGCTGGCATTCAGGTGCACTCGCGGCTCAGGGACGGAGACCTGATTTCTCCGCCGCACTCTCTCTGGCTCCACGCCAGGGGAGGCTGTCCTGGGTCCGGGGACTTAGGTCCCTGACCCTAACCGCCCAGGTTCCCACTATTACCCCCCCCCACCGCGATCCTTTGCTGTTTGTTTTTTGAGTGCTTTCAACCAGACTCCAAGTTAATGCTGGTCCCCAGACGCAGAGCACTCTCGTGTTGGGGTGTTACTTTCCAATCGGTCACCTCTGGTGGCTCCCTCCCCCTTTTGTTTATCTTCCAATATCAGTCCGATGCTCCCAGTCTGCTTTACCTGCCACTGGCGTCTTCTGCTCCAGTAGAGATCCAGACGTGTATAATTCTGATCTCAGGCTGATTTCATGGGTGGTCGGAGTTCTTTGGTGGGTAATCAGCTCACTTTAGGGTACAGGTTGAAATGGTGCCTCCTCCTACTTCCCCGCCATCTTGCTCCCCCCCTCCCCAAGATTTTTTTTTATTTATTTGACAGAGAGACAGATCACAAGTAGGCAGAGAGACAGGCAGAGACAGAGGGGGAAGCAGGCTCCCCGCTGAGCAGAGAGCCTGATGCGGGGCTCGATCCCAGGACCTTGAGCCGAATGCAGAAGCTTAACCCATTGAGCCACCCAGGTGTCCGAGAGTATACATATTAAAATGAATATCATTAATTTCATGTACTAGAGGTATTTTCATATGTTAAAATAAACTGGACAGTTGTAGTTTTTGTTGTTTTTTACAATTTTAAAATATGACAGAGTTGATAAGTCACAATTTCAAACTGCACATTATCCAATTTTTTCACTATTTTGAAAAATCATGTTATTCCATTCTCATCCTTTTAGTGATTTCATTAGTAATATAAATATTACAATTATTTCCAAGTCAGATATTAGAGACTTTATTTGGCTATGAAAAAATGCTAATTTAATTTACAGAAAATTTATTTTTATAATTTCAAAACACTCTACTTAATTCTTTTGGCTCTGAACATTATAATTTAAGGGGAAAATTAACTATTATGGCTGTAATTTGTTGTTATACACATTTATGATCATTTCAGCTTTTAATCTAATTAACCTTGTTTTCTATCCAGGGAAAACACTTAGTGTATTTACGTGATCTATAGTAAATTCAGATTATCAATGAAGGAGTGAGTTTCCTTTCTATGTGATCTTGTAGGGTTCTTGTTGTTTGAGTTCTTACTATTCTTAACTATTAGCTACAGCTATTATGCCATTGATGGATACAGGGAAAGTCCTTAGGATTCCTTTCCCTCAAATTTACTATGTATTTTTTTTTCCTTTTTAGACTATCCTATTTATATTTAATCTTCTACTCTGATAGTTATAAAATGCTTAGAAATGCTTAGAAAGATAGATAGCCATCTATCTTAACATATCCATCCTTTATTAGAGCATTTTATCTGGATCATCTTCAAACCAAGAGATCATATACCAATGTGATCACATACTAGAATGTCCAGAGACAAAAGGCTTGAGTAAAGGACCTTCTGTCATTGCGTGTTTAATTGACTTGATGAGTTAGGCTTCTTTTAGGTGTGGAGGTAGTTTAAGATTATTATTATTATTAATAATAATGATAATATTAATAATGGCAAAATTAGCCAGATTGCATCTTACTCTCTCCTGCCTTCATGTGAGTCTTGGTGTAGTCAGTGGGTTGTGTATGTCTGAAGTAGAGTCATAAGAAGTTGAGAAACAGATTTCAGAATGCCCAGAGCCTTGAAAATTTTCTAACTTTCCATAAAAGCAAAGCAGGGTCCTGTTATTTAAGTTCTATGTTACATGATGTCCGTTTTCCAGATCAAGTGCAGTTTTCTGAGGGTTTGGGGTATACCTAGGCTGGCTAGGTTCTATTATAAACTTTTCTTCCAAATTCTATTCATCACAGCCTGGAATGAAACCTAGATTTCATCATTTGTGTGACTATATGGTTTCATATGTCTCACTCCTTAAACCATAAGATTTATGATGGAAGGGAGTGTCTTTGTTGAGCTCCACAATTTCTCTTTAGATCTAGCATCTGCTTGACTTCCAGGTTTGCTCTTACAGATGTGGTTGGCCCCCCACCCCTTTCTCCATGGCCCTCCATATTTCTTTTCCTCTATTCTTCTATATTGCAGATTTTTCTCACTTATTGTACAAAGAAATGGTGATGTACATTTTCATGAAATTTGATTTTGGAATCCTGTCACCTTATGTAGTGAGTTCTTCCAAAATATATTTTTTGCAATTAAAAAAAAAAGATCTAGCATGTTGCTTTCAGTGAAAATATGAGCAAAATGCATTATCAGCTTAGGGCTGGAATCCAGACTTTGAACACTGGATATTGTGCCTGTACCAAACTAGATTCTTTTAACAATCATTTTTCTACCATAAGGTATGTTTATTTATTTATTTTTTTTTTTACTTTTGGAAAATTTTATTCATCTGAAGAATTAAGTATAAGCTATACCCTTACCCACTAAGTCACCAGAAATGCCAGAAATAGTATTTTTGCTTGCTTGTGTGTTTGTTTTTTTTTTTAATTAATTAATTTATTTTTATTTGCTTATTTACAGCATAACAGTGTTCATTGTTTTGGCATCACACCCAGTGCTCCATGCAGTATGTGCCCTCCCTATTACCCACCACCTGGTTCCTCAACCTCCCACCCCACCCCACCCCCTCCCGCCGCCCCTTCATAACCCTCTGGTTGTTTTTCAGAGTCCATAGTCTCTCATGGTTCATCTCCCCTTCCAGTTTCCCTCAACTCCCTCTCCTCTCCATCTCCCCATGTCCTCCATGTTATTTGTTATGCTCCGCAAGTAAGTGAGACCATATGATACTTGACTCTCTCTGCTTGACTTATTTCGCTCAGCATAATTTCTTCCAGTCCTGTCCATGTTGCTACAAAAGTTGGGTATTCGTCCTTTCTGATGGAGGCATAATACTCCATTGTGTATATGGACCACATCTTCCTTATCCATTCATCCGTTGAAGGGCATCTTGGTTCTTTCCACAGTTTGGCGACCGTAGCCATTGCTGCAATAAACATTGGGGTACAAATGGTCCTTCTTTTCACTACATCTGTATCTTTGGGGTAAATACCCAGCAGTGCAATTGCAGGGTCATAGGGAAGCTCTATTTTTAATTTCTTCAGGAATCTCCACACTGTTCTCCAAAGTGGCTGCACTAACTTGCATTCCCACCAACAGTGGAAGAGGGTTCCCCTTTCTCCACATCCTCTCCAGCACACGTTGTTTCCTGTCTTGCCAATTTTGGCCATTCTAACTGGTGTTAGGTGCTATCTCAATGTTGTTTTAATTTGAATCTCCCTGATGGCTAGTGATGATGAACATTTTTTCATGTGTCTGATAGCCATTTGTATGTCTTCGTTGGAGAAGTGTCTGTTCATATCTTCTGCCCATTTTTTGATATGATTATCTGTTTTGTGTGTGTTGAGTTTGAGAAGTTCTTTGTAGATCCTGGATATCAACCTTTTGTCTTTACTGTCATTTACAAATATCTTCTCCCATTCCGTGGGTTGCCTCTTTGTTTTGTTGACTGTTTCCTTTGCTGTGCAGAAGCTTTTGATCTTGATCAATAAGAGAAGAGAGAAGAACCACATGGTCCTCTCAATTGATGCAGAAAAAGCATTTGACAAAATCCAGCATCCGTTCCTGATGAAAACGCTTCAAAGTATAGGGATAGAGGGAACATTCCTGAACTTCATAAAATCTATCTATGAAAGACCCACAGCAAATATCATCCTCAATGGGAAAAAGCTTGCAGCCTTCCCATTGAGATCAGGAACACGACAAGGATGCCCACTCTCACCACTCTTGTTCAACATAGTATTAGAAGTTCTAGCAACGGCAATCAGACAACAAAGAGAAATAAAAGGTATCCAAATTGGCAAGGAAGAAGTCAAACTCTCTCTCTTCGCAGATGACATGATTCTTTATATGGAAAACCCCAAAGACTCCACCCCCAAACTACTAGAACTCATACAGAAATTCAGTAACGTGGCAGGATACAAAGTCAATGTACAGAAATCAGTGGCTTTCTTATACACTAACAATGAAAATACAGAAAGGGAAATTAGAGAATCGATTCCATTTACTATAGCACCAAAAACCATAAGATACCTGGGCATAAACCTAACCAAAGAAGTAAAGGACCTGTACTCGAGGAACTACAGAACACTCATGAAAGAAATTGAAGAAGACACAAAAAGATGGAAGACTGTTCCATGCTCTTGGATTGGAAGAATAAACATTGTTAAAATGTCTATACTGCCTAGAGCAATCTATACTTTTAATGCCATTCCGATCAAAATTCCACCGATATTTTTCAAAGAGCTGGAGCAAATAATCCTAAAATTTGTATGGAGTCAGAAGAGACCCCGAATTGCTAAGGAAATGTTGAAAAACAAAAACAAAACTGGCGGCATCACGTTACCCGATTTCAAGCTTTACTACAAAGCTGTGATCACCAAGACAGCGTGGTACTGGCATAAAAACAGACACATAGACCAGTGGAACAGAGTGGAGAGCCCAGATATGGACCCTCAACTCTATGGTCAAATAATCTTCGACAAAACAGGAAAAAATATTCAATGGAAAAAAGACAGTCTCTTCAATAAATGGTGCTGGGAAAACTGGACAGCAATATGTAGAAGAATGAAACTCGACCATTCTCTTACACCGTTCACAAAGATAAACTCAAAATGGATAAAAGACCTCAACGTGAGACAGGAATCTATCAGAATCCTAGAGGAGAACATAGGCAGTAACCTCTTCGATATCAGCCACAGCAACTTCTTTCAAGATAAGTCTCCAAAGGCCAAGGAAACAAAAGCAAAAATGAACTTTTGGGACTTCATCAAGGTATGTTTATTTTGACTTATGATCACTTATGGGCTTCAAAGCATTTCCCAGCATTTGATTTTGTTGGAATATAGAGAAGAGTTTTAACATAATTATGTCTACTTGATAAATGATATACAGGAAGAACTAGGTCACAGTCAAACAACACTGTCCTACTCCTGGGTAAATTATATATTTACCAAGATTGAACATAACAAGTACTATTGAAAAATAATTATATAGTTAGCATAAACAGAATTTCACAATCTGGGAAAACTGGGTTACTTCCTTTACCAAGATGCTTATTTGTAATTTCTTTTCTGTCAATGAAATCTCTTAGAAAGTATAAAATACTCAAAATTACTGCTGCCAATTAGTGCTGAATATACTGTTAATGAAAACATAAATAATTTCAGTAAGAAAAAACCAAAACAGGTGACTGAGTAGGTCTTGATAGGCTGTTTTTCCTCAGCCTGTCCAGTTGTGAGCAGGGCTGAGATCTTCCTAATTCCCCAATGTCATGGGGTTTAGTATGGAATGCCTGGTCAGACTAGATTGCTTCATTGGAGGCCCATCAAATATAATCAGGGTTTTTCAAAACTATCTACTAGTGCATGCTCTGATTTTTTTTTTTTTTTTTTTTTTTTTTTTTTTTTTTTTTTTTTGGTCAGCACCACTATCATTTTCCCAGAGGTCGAATTTAAGATTTTCTTTGCCTTTCAGTCATTAACCTCATTGAATCACTAAGCAAGTTATTCTAAAGTCTCTATTTGCCCTTCCTTTGTATTCCCAGAATTCATACTCTATGCCAATATCCCATGTCCACACTTATCCCTTTTACTTTATCTTTTTAGCTAAATTTTCCCCTCTTCTTTAAGGACAAATGTAAGTTTAATCTCCCCAATAAAATGCTCTTTTATGTCTACAGTATATATCAACATGTTTTTCCTAGGTAATTTTGACATATCTCTTTTGGCTTATTATCTACATCGTCCTGTTACTGATTTTTTCACACTTTCTAACTCCTGGGGTTTTGCCATAGTGTTCCTTTTGTTTCTTATTCCTGGTAGATTAACTTATTCTTCATAGGCACTGACTTAACACTACCAATTAAATTAAATTTCACTAAAACCAACAAACACTATATTATATGCTGGGAATTCAAAATGGAAAAAAAATAAATTCGCTGAAGCTTTTTAAAGTAAGGGAACTGATTTATGAAGAAAGAGATTATGGTGTGGAAGATAGGTACTGAGATAATAGTAGGTAGATATTACTACAGTAACTAACAGACAAAGGGATTCATTTTTCTAGATGAAAGATTGGTGGGAGGCCAAATGGTAACATGGGACTAGTAACATCTGAATTGGATCTTAAAAGACAAGTAGGAATAAATGAAAATAAGGAATGATGGAAATCGTAGCATAAATAGCTGTATATAATGTCAAGGCAAATGGACTGACATGGCTTTTATGGGGAAAATAGTCATCTGTATTTGTTCTGGAAATGGTGTTGTAACTTAGAGGAATGTCTAGATGTACAAGAAGTATAGGGGCAGGGAATATGATATAGGCAGTAAACCACTGCACTCCCAGGGAAGAGGCTGCTGAAATTAACACAGACAGTGTGAAACAAACTACTGGTATTAGAATGAGATACCAGTTTAACTGGCCACATAACTGAACCCAGACTCAGCAAGGGCCTTGAAGAATTAAAAGAAAAGTGAAGATATTTTGCATTTGGAGATAATTTATTTCTATTTCACAACATCATTCTCTCTTTCTTCACTCTACAGTCTCTTTTGCTGTTGCTAATAATGGTCACATTTGAGCTACAATCATGTACTTTTGGCCATCAGATCCTGTAAGCCTCAATTTTATTAAGTTTTCCCCTTATGTGTGCATCCAAATAGATACCTAATTCAAAAGAATAACAAACTGGTTCATCAGACTAGATATTTTTTTAAATGTTAGTAATATTTTAAAACAAATGTAGTTTTTGAACAGTTCCAGATTCATGGAGCAGTTGACAAATTTACAAAATTTCCATAAATCCTTCATTCATTTTTCTCTATTGCTAACATCATACATTATTATGGAATGAACATTGGTTCTTTCATAAAACTAAGAAACCAATATCTGTACATTAACTAAATTCTATCTTTTATTCAGATTTCACTCATTTTGCCTAATGTGCTTCTCTTCTTTCAGACTGCTTTTTGAAAGATCACATTGGCCGGCACATCTCCTTAGACCCTTCTGGGCTGTGAAAGACATTCAGGCTTTGTTTTCAATGACCTTGGCAATTTTGAGGAGCACTAATAGGTATATTGTAGAATATCCCCCAAACTGTTTTTGTCTGATTTTTTTCCCCTCATTAGACTAAGGTTATAGGTTTGGGGGAAGAAGATTGCAGAGGTGAAGTGCCTTTATTTTCAAGTCTTGTAGAGGTACATAATAGCTACATGACTTATCTCTGATGATGTTAATCCTGACCACTTGGCTGAGGTAGTGTTTGCCAGATTTCTCTAGGGTAAAGTTATTCCCCCCTCCCTTTTTATATGCCCTGCTTTTTGGAAGCAAGACAATGAGTGCAGCTTACACTCAAGGTAGGAGGAAGGTTAATCTTAACCTTCATGATGCGTGGAGTATCTACATAAATTATTTGGAATTATCCTAAACAGGAATTTGTTTTGTTTTGTTTTCTCTTCCTCCCTCTCTCCCTTTCTCCTTTTTTTTTTGTTTTTCTTTTTTCCTTCTTATATTTTCATTAATTTATGTCAATATCAGCCACATTTTTTTTTTTTGGAAAAAAATCTATCAAATTTTGACTCTCCCTCTCCTGAAAACATCACAAGTAATACATGTAGCTCTCAATTACCTTTTTTAACTTTAAATTTTAACATGTAGATTTACATGCAGTTATGAGAAATAGCATAGAATGATCCCTTCTATGCTTTACACAATTTCTTCCAATTACAGTCAGGAATTGGTGTGAACTGCTGACCTTATTCAAATTTCACCCATTTTTTAATATGCAATTTTCTCACATGTGTGAATCTGTGTCACCACTAAAACCGGCAAGATGCAGAATGATTCCATCACAGTGATCCCTTGTACTATTTATTTATAGTAACAATGATCTTACTTCTTATACTCTTTCTTATCCCCTGACCCACCAATGTGCTCTCCATTTCTATAGTTTTATTTTGATAATGTTATATACCTTGGTTAATACGTTATGTTGACCCTTTGATATTTATCTTGCTTCTTTCAGTATAATTTCTGAACATAAATGAGATATATGAAAGTTGTGCAATATATCACTCATTATTTTTATTGCTAAGTAATATTTCATGCTGGGGTTGTATTACACTTTTTTTTTTAACTATTCAACTATTGAAGGATACTTAGTTTATCTCTAGTTTTGGCCATTATGACTAAATTCACTGTAAGTATATATAGATTTTGTTTTTTGGGTTTTGATTGTTTGTTTGTTTTTCTTGTGTGTGTGTGAGTGTGTGTGTGTACATAAGTACTTATTCTCTAGGATATGTGCTCAGGAGTGCAATTATGAAATGATATATCCAGAATAGTGAAATTGTGAGAGAATATTTCCAGAATGGCTGTTATCATCTTACATTCCCTAAACCAATGTATGAGATACGTGAATTCTCTGCAACCTCTCCAGCTTTTGTTGTAACTATTGTTTCTATTAGTCCTTCTGATAGGTGTACAGTGTACACAATACCTTGTGATTTTAATTTGCATTTCTGTACTGGCTAAGGATGTTAAACATGTTTTCCTGTGTTTGCTTGTCATATATGTATATTTTGTTGTTTTTGTTGTTCTGTTAGTCACCATACAGTCCATCATTAGTTTTTGATGGAGTGCTCCAAGATTCATGATTTATACATAACACCCAGGGCTCCATGCAATGAGTTCTTTTTCATTAAAATGCCTGCTTATGTTTTTTGTTTATTTTCTAATTACATTATTACTATTGAATTAAATGTCTGTTATATGCTTTCATATAGTCCATGGTCAGATAGGTAGTTTACACATATTGTCTCCCAGTCTGTAACTGTCTTTTCACCCTCTTAAGAAAGTCTCTTTTATTATAGTAAGAATATATAACTAAGATCTATGCTTTCAAGAAATTTCTTTTTTTAAAGATTTTATTTATTTATCTGACAAAGATACCAAGTAGGCAGAGAAAGAGGAAGGGAAGCAGGCTCCCCGCTGAGCAGAGAGGTAGATGCTGGCTGGATCCCAGGACCCTTAGAACATGACCCGAGCCAAAGGCAGAGGCTTTAACCCACTGAGCCACCCAGGCATCCTCAACAAATTTCTAACTGCAAAATACAGTATTGTGAACTTTAGACACACTGTTGCATAACAGATACCTAATTCACCTTATGTAACTGAAACTTTGTGTCTATTGAAGAGCATCTGTTTTCCCCATAGTTGTCAGCCACTGACAACCAAAATTCTGCTACTTGTTTCCATGAGTTTGACAATTTTAGATACTGAATATAATTGGAATTAAAAAGTATTTGTTCTTATGTTAGTGGCTTATTTCACATAGTGTATGTCCTCCAGTTTCATGTGCATTGTCATACCAAAGAATTTCCCGAGTATTTAAAACTGAGTAAATTCTAATGTATTTATATGCCATATTCTATTTTTCTGTTCATTGACTGAGGGACATTTAGGTTCTTTCCATTTCTTAGCTGCCTTGAATAATGCCACTTCCCATGATTATGAGAGTTCATATCTTTCTACAAGACTCTCTGTCAAGTTTTTTGGATAAATACCCAGAAGTGGGATGGGTAATCATATGGGAGTTCTTTTTTTTTTTAATTGTTTTGAGGAACTTCCATAATGTTTTATGTGAAAACTACAACATTTTGCATTACACTTAACTAACAGTGTACAAGGGTTTCAACTTATTCAGTTCCTCACCAAGATATTATTTTCTGTTGTTATTTTGGATACTGGCCACCTTAATGGGGATGAGGTGATATCTTGTGGGTTTGATTTGCATTTCCCTGGTGATTAGGGATGTTGAGCATCTCTTATATAATTGATACTATGTCTTCTTGGAGAAATGTTTATTCCATCCCATGGCTATTTTTAATTGGGTTATTCGTGGAGAATTTTATATGGAATGTAAGAACATTTTATATATTTGGATACTAATGTCTCATCAGATATATCATCTGAACATATTTTCTCCCAGTCTGTAGCTTGCCCTTTAATCTGTTGATTTTTTTTTTCTTTTTGGTGCAGAAGCCATTACTTGAAGTGATCTTACTTGTCTATTATTATTTATGTAATTATTTATGCAATTATTTACATGTTGATTTCTGTATTTATGTATGTATTTTGCTTAGTCATACACAAGAAATAATTTCCAAGAAAAGTGTTATGAACATTTTCGTTATGTTTTCTTCTAGGGAGTTCATAAATTTGGGTCATAAAATAAAAATTTTAATACATTTAGAGTTGGTTTTTGTGGATGATGTGAGATAAGGATCTAATTTCACTCTTTCCTAGTTTTTCAATATCATTTATTGAAAATACTTTATTTCTACATTTTGTACTGTAGACATTCTAGTCAAAGATCAGATGACTGTATGTGTTTGTGTATATTTAAGAGCTATATTCTGTTTCATTGATCTATATGTCTGTTTTTCTTCTTGATTGTTTGTTCATTTTGGGTTGCTTTGTTTATTTATGTTTTTGCCAGCACCATACTGTAATTTTAATTTACTCTAGTTTTGTAATATATTGCGAAATCAGAAAATATAAATTTAGTTTTATTCTTCTTCTTAAGATTGCTTTGTTTATTCAGTGTCTTTTGTGACTCCATACAAATTTTAGCATTTTTTCTACTTTCATAAAAAATAATTCATTAAGATTCTGAGAGAAATTACATTCACTATATGTATTGCTTTGGGTAATATGGACATTTTTATAATATCATTCTTCAAATTCATAAACATGAACAATTTCTCATTTATTTGTTTCTTCTCCTAAATTCTATCATTGATGTATAGTTTTCAGTGCTTGGTTTTATATATATATATATATATATATATATATATATATATATATATATATAATTTTCATCTCCTTGGTTACACTTATTTCTATTTGTATTTTATATTTGATTTTTTTTAAGTTCCATCTATTTTTCTTCTTTTAAGTGTTCCAGAGTTCATTGTTTATGCACCACACCTAGTGCTCCATGCAATACATGCCCTCCATAATACCCACCACCAGGCTTACCCAACCTCCCACCACCTCCCCTCCAAAACCTTCAGAATCCACAGTGTCTAATGGTTTGATTTCCCCTCCTATTTCTCCCAACTCACTTCTCTCCTTCTCCTAAGGTCTTCTGTGTTATTCCTTATGCTCCACAACTAAGCAAAAACATATGATAATTGACTCTCTCTGCTTGACTTATTTCACTTAGCATAAACTCTTCCAGTACTTCCCAAGTTGATATAAAAGTTGAGTATTCATCCTTTCTGATGGAGGCAAAATACTCCATAGTGTATTATGGACCATAATGTCTTTATCTGTTCATCCATTGAAGGGAATCCTTGCTCTTTCCACAGTTTGAAAACTCTGGCCATTGATGCAATGAACGTTGGGGTAAAGATGGCCCTTTCTTTCACTACATCTGTATCTTTGGGGTAAATACCCAGTAGTGCAATTGCAGGGTCCTAGGGAAGCTCTATTTTTAATTTCTTAAGGAATCTCCACACTGTTCTCCAAAATGGTTGCACCAAATTGCATTCCCACCAACAGTGTAAGAGCGTTCCCTGTTCTTCATATCCTTTCCAACACATGTTATTTCTTGTCTTGTTAATTTTGGCCATTTTAAGTAGTGTAAGGCAGTATCTCAACGTGGTT
This sequence comes from Meles meles, assembly GCF_922984935.1. NCBI lineage: Eukaryota > Metazoa > Chordata > Mammalia > Carnivora > Mustelidae > Meles > Meles meles. Next base: position 181,871 of record NW_025721613.1, read on the forward strand.
TTGATTTGAATCTCCCTGATGGCAAATGATGATGAACATTTTTTCATGTGTCTGTTAGCCAGTTGTGTGTCTCCTTTGGAGAAGTGTCTGTTCATACCTTCTGCCCATTTTTGAAGTGATTATGGTTTTTTGTGTGTTGTGTTTAAGGAGTTCTTTATAGATCTTTGACATCAGCCTTTTGTCTGTATTGTCATTTGTGAATATTTTCTCCCATTCCTTGAATTACCTCTTTTTTTTTGTTGACTGTTTCCTTTGCTGTGCAGAAGCTTTTGATCTTGATGAAGTCCCAAAAGATCATTCTTGCTTTTGTTTCTTTTGTCTTTGGAGACATATTTTGAAAGAAGTTGCTGAGGCCAATGTCAAAGAGGTTACTGCCTATGTTCTCCTCTAGGATTCTGATGGATTCCTGTCTCATGTATGGTCTTTTATCAATTTCTAGTTTATCTTTATATATTGTGTAAGAGAATTGTCAAGTTTCATTCTTCTATAAATATCTGTCCAATTTTACCAGCACCATTTATTGAAGAGACTTTTTTCCACTGTATATTTTTTCCTGCTTGTTCAAATATTATTTGACCATAGAGTTGAGGGTCCATATCTGGGCTTTCTACTCAGTTCCACTGGTCTATGTGACTATTTTTGTGACAGTACCATGCAGTCTTGGTGATCACAGCCTTGTAGTAAACCTTGAAATCAGGCAAAGTTATGCCCCAGTTTTTTATTTTTTATTTTTTAACATTTCCTTAGCAATTCAGGGTCTGTTCTAATTACAAACAAATTTAGGATTGTTTGTTCCACCTCTTTGAAAAATGCTGGTGTAATTTTGATCTGAATGGCATTGAAAGTATAGATTTCTCTGGGAACTTAGACATTTTAACCATGTTTATTCTTCCAATCCATGAACATGGAATGGTCTTCCTTCTTTGTGCTTTTTTCAAATTTTTTTCATGAGCATTCTGTAGACCCTTGAGTACAGATCTTTGGCCTCTTTGGTTAGGTTTATTCCAAGGTATCTTATTGCTCTTCTTGCTATAGTAAATGGAATTGATTCTGTAATTTCCTTTTCTATATTTTCATTGTTAGTGTATAATAATGCAATCCTGCCATATTACTGAATTGCTGTATGAGTTCTAGTAGTTTGGGGTGGAAACTTTATGTTTTCCACATAAAATATCATGTCATCAGCATCGAGAGAGAGTTTGACTCCTTCTTTGCCAATTTGAATATTTTTATTTCTTTTTGATGTCTGATTGCTGTTGCTAGGACTTCTAGTACTATGTTGAACAACATTGACAAAAGTGAGCATCCTTGTGATCTTTATCTCAAAGGGAAGGCTGTCAGCTTTTCCCCACTGAGGATATTCACTTTGGGTTTTTCATAGATGGATTTTATTAAGTTGAGGAATGTTCCCTTTATCCCTATACTTTGAAGAGTTTTAAGCAAGAACATATGCTGTATTTTGTCCAAAGATTTTTATTCATCAACTGAGAGGGCCATGTGGTTCTTCTCTCTTCTCTTTTTGATTTGTTTTATCTCATTGATTTCCAAATATTGAACCATCCCATCCCAGGGATAAATCCTACCTGGTCATGGTGGATAATCCTTTTAATGTGCTGTTGGATCCTATTTGCTAGAATTTTGTTTACACTCTTGGCATCTATATTCCTCAGGGATATTGGTCTGAAATTCTCCTTTCTGATGGGGTCTTTTCCTGGTTTGGGGATCAAGGTAATGCCGGCTTAATAGAATGTGTCTGGAAGTTTTTCTTCTGTTTCTGTTTTTTGAAACAGCTTCAGAAGAATAGGTAGTATTTCTTCTTTGAATCTTTGGTAGAATTCCCCAGGAAATCTGTCAGGTTGTGGGCTCTTGTTTTTTGGGAGGCTTTTGATCACTGCTTCAGTCTTGTTACTAGACATTTGTCTATTTAGATTGTCAATTTCTTCCTGTTTCAGTCTTGGAAGTTTCTAGGTTTCCAGCAATGCATCTATTTCTTTTAGGTTGCGTAACTTATTAGCATATAACTGTTGACAATACTTTCAGAAAATTCTTTGTATTTCATTGGTGTTAGTCATGATCTCTCTCATTTAATTCATGATTTTTTTTTATTTGGGACCTCTCTCTTTTCTTTTGGATTTGTTTGGCCAGTGGTTTATTGATCTTATTAAGTCTCTCAAGGAACCATCTGCTAGTTTTCTACTGTATCTCTAGATTCTACTTTATCTCTAGTTTCTAACTCCTTGATCTCAGCTCTAATCTTAATTATTTCCCTTCTAGTGCACGGGGTTGGCTTAATTTATTCTTGATTTTGCAGTTCTTTAAGTTATTTAGAGAGGCAATGTATTTGGGATATTTTAAAATTTTTGAGTGAGGTCTGAATGACTATGTATCTCCCCCTTAGGACTGCCTTTCTCGTATCCCATAGGTTTTGGAATGATGTGTCTTCATTTTCTTTGGTTTCCATTAGTTGTTTATTTTTTCGGGGAGGAGTCAAGATGGCGGAGAAGTAGCAGCCTGAGACTACATCAGGTAGCAGGAGATCAGCTCGATAGCTTATCTAAACATTGCAAACAAACACCTACAAATCCAACGGGAGAGAGAAGAGAAGAAGAACAGCAACTCTAGAAACAGAAAATCAACCACTTTCTGAAAGGTAGGACTGCCGGAGAAGTGAATCTAAAACGACGGGAAGATAGACCGCGGGGGGAGGGGCCGGCTCCCGGCAAGCGGCGGAGGAACGGAGCACAAAATCAGGACTTTTAAAAGTCTGTTCCACTGAGGGACATTGCTCCAGGGGCTAAACCGGGGAGAAGCCCAGGCGGGGCCAGCGTGGCCCCAGGCCCCGCAGGGTCACAGAAGGATCGGGGGTGTCGGAGTGTCGGAGAGCTCGCAGGTATTAGAACGGAGAAGCCGGCTGGAGAGACAGAGCCGAGGACTAAACTCTCAGCTCGGGGTTACCTTGAACTGGTCGCGGGCTGGGTGAGCTCGGAGCGCGGCTAGAGGCTGGGGATACGGGAGTGATTGGGTGCTGTCCTCTGGGGGCGCACTGAGGAGTGGGGCCCCAGGCTCTCGGCTCCTCCGGGCCGGAGACTGGGAGGCCGTCATTTTCATTCCCGTCCTCCTGAACTCTATGGAAAGCGTTCAGGGAACAGAAGCTCCCAAAAGCGAACCCGAGCCGATTACTTAGTCCGGCCGCCGGTAAGGGCGGTGCAATCCCGCCTCGGGCAAAGACACTTGAGAGTCACTACAACAGGCCTCTCCCCCAGAAGATCAACAAAATATCCAGCCAGGACGAAGTTCATCTATCAAGGAGAAAGCAGATTCAATTCCTAAGACAGCAGAGCAATTCCAGAGGAGGAGAAAGCAAAGCACGGAACTCATGGCTTTCTCCCCATGATTCTTTAGTCTTGCGGCTACTTCAATTTTTTTTTCTTTTTTCAATTTTTTTTTTCTTTTTTCTTTTTTCTTCTTCTGCTAAATTTTTTTTAAACTTTTACCATTTTCTTTTTTACCATTTTTCGACTAGTTCATCTAAATATATATTTTTTTTCTTTCTTTTTTATATTTTTTATTTGTTTTATTTTTTAAATTTTTTTCTTTTTTTTTTTTTCTTTTTTTTTCAGAAGCTGTTTTTATCCCCTTTCTCCCCCCCACAATTTGGGGTCTCTTCTGATTTGGTTGCAGTGCATTTTTCCGGGGTCTTTGCCACCCTTTTAGTAGTTTATTTTTTCTTGGATTTCCTGGTTTATCTAAATATTCTTTTGTTGTGACTAAGTTTCAATTTCAAAGTATTGTGGTCTGGGATGAATACCCAACTTTTGTAGCAACATGGATGGGACTGGAAGAGATTATGCTGAGTAAAACAAGTCAAGCAGAGAGAAAGTCAATTATCATATGGTTTCACTTATTTGTGGAGCATAACAAATAACATGGAGGACATGTGGAGATGGAGAGGAGAAGGGAGGGAGGGAAATTGGAAAGGGAGGTGAACCATGGGAGACTATGGACTCTGAAAAGCAACCTGAGGGTTTTGAAGGGGTGGAGGGTGGGAGGTTGGGGGAACCAGGTGGTGGGCATTAGGGACTGGGTGGAGCACTGGGTGTGGTGCAAAAACAATGAATACTGTTACCCTGAAAAGAAATTAAAAAAAAAATTATTGTGGTCTGATAATATGCAGGAAATAATCTCAATCTATTGGTGTCAGTTGAGCCCTGATTTTTGACCTGCTATGTGGTCTATTCTGCAGAAATTTCCTTGTGTGCTCAAGAAGAATCAGTATTCTCTTGTTTTAGGGTAGAATGTTCTGTATATGTGAGGTCCATTGAGTCCAGTTTTTCATTCAAAGCTATTGTTTCTTTGTTGATTTTCTGCTTGGATGATCTCTCTATTGATGAGAGTGTCATGTTATGATCACCTACTCTCAATGTATTCATATTGATATGAATCTTTAGTTTGATTTACAGTTGGCTTATGTATTTGGCTGCTCCCATATCAGAGGCATAAATATTTATAATTGTTAGATCTTTTTGGTGGATAGACCATTTAAGAATGATGCAGTATTATGTGTCTCTGATCTCAGCCTTTAGCTTAAAAATCTAATTTATCTGATATGAGAATCACCATCTCAGCCTTCTTTTGAGGGCCATTGGCATGAAAGATGCTTCTCCATCCCTTAACTTTCATCTGGATGTATCTTTAGGTTCCAAATGCACCTTTTGTAGACAGCATTGGAATGGGTGCTGTCATTTTATCCAGTCTGCAACCCTGTGCCGTTTTATGGGAATATTTAGGCCATTCATATTGAGAGTTATTATTGAAAGAGAAGTTTTTATTGACATCATGTTGCCTGTGAAGTCCATGTTTTTAGGGACTGTTTCTATAAATTTCTTTGCTATGTCACTCTTGGGTTCTTCTTTTATATAATCCTCCTTAATATTTCTTATAGTGCCAGCTTGGAGGTCACATACTGTTTTAAACCTTGCTGATCTTATAAGCTCTTTATCTCTTGATCCATTTTGAATGTCAGCCTTGCTGGATAAAGCATTCTTGTATGAATGTTCTTCTCTTTTAGTGCCCTGAATATGTCTTGCCAACCCTTTCTGTCTTGCAGGTTTCTGTACACAGAATTGATGTTATTCTGATGGTCCTTCCTCTGTAAGTAAGGAATATCTTCCCCTTGGCTGCCCTTAAGCCCTCTTGCCAGACGGAGCGCCTGGGTGGCTCAGTGGGTTAAAGCCTCTGCCTTCAGCTCAGGTCATGATCTCAGGGTCCTGGGATTGAGCCCCATATTAGGCCTCTGCTCAGCAGGGAGCCTGCTTCCTCCTCTCTCTCAACCTGCTCTCTGCCTACTTGTGGCCTCTGTCTGTCAAATAAATAAATAAAATCTTAAAAAAAAAGACCTCTTGCCAGAAATTATGATTTGTGAATTTCACAATCTAGTTTCTGGATGTCTTTCTACACTCCTTGATCTGGGGGGGGGGGGTGTCCTCTCTGCCATGAATACTTGTTACATTCTCCATACTGAGGAAATTTCCATCCAGTATTTGGTCAACTATATCTTCCAGTCTTCTTTATTTCTCCATCCCCTTAGGGATCTCAGTAATTTTGATACTGGAATATTTCATGGCAACAACTATTTCCCTAATTCTCTTTTCATGGCTTCTAAACTGTTTGTTCCATTCCTCCTCCTGATTCTTTTCTTCTATCATTTTGTCCCCAAGATCACTAATTATATCTTCTGCCTTTGTTATCCTAGCTATTATAGTAATTATATTAGATTTCATCTCATTGATAGCATTTTTAACATCTACCAGTTTGGCTGTCACTTCTGCCTTTCAAGATTCTATGTTGTCACTAATGGTTTTCTCCAACCTAGCCATTGCTTGGATATTTGTTACCCTGAATTCCCTCTCTGACATACTGTTTATGTCCATATCCAGTAGTTCTGTGAGAGAGGACACAGTCTGAATTTTTCCTCATTGGGTGTTCTTTCTCCTAGTCATTTTGATGAGAGGTTATTGAGGGGATGTATATCTGCATATACCAAGCACGATAGAGTCAAGGTGCCCCCTGGAAAGTTTCAGAGCAATTGGAAGCCAACACCAAAAGAGAGAGAAAGAGAGAGAGAAAAGGGGGGGGGAAGAAAACAGCCAAAATGAGCCCAACAGTAAGATTTATAGGGCACCTGACTCGCTCAGTGTGTTAAAACCTCTGCCTTCGGCTCAGATCATGACCCCAGGGTCCTGGGATAAAGCCACACATTAGGTTCTCTGCTCAGCAGGGATCTTGCTTCCTCCTCTCTCTCTGCCTGTCTCTCTGCAAACTTGAGATCCCTGTAAAATAAATAAATAAAAGCTTAAAAAAACAGTAAGATGTATAAAGTACATATACAAAAATGAACAAAAAGACTGACAAAACTAAAAGAGAAGGGAGGGGCGCCTGGGTGGCTCAGTGGGTTAAAGCCTCTGCCTTCGGCTCAGGTCATGATCCCGGGGTTCTGGGATCGAGCCCCGCATTGGGCTCTCTGCTTAGCAGAGACCCTACTTCCTCCTCTCTCTCTGCCTGCCTCTCTGCCTGCTTGTGATCTCTCTCTCTCTGTGTCAGATAAATAAATAAAATCTTAAAAAAAAAACTAAAAGAGAAGGGAAAAAAAGTCAAAAAGAAAAACCCAGCCAAGATGAACTTCAAGAATAAGATTTACATAGTACAAAAGCAGAAACAAATACATAGAAACACTGACACAAAATAAGATGGGAAGGTGGTTATATATCCTCGATGTGGACAAGGAAGGTTATTTCAGTTCCTCCTTGGTGTAACTTGATATCAAATCTCTAGAGATAAAGGGAAAATAAAATTGGTTTATATATAGCAGTAGTATTGAATAGGGGAAAGGATTACCTTGAAGCTTATATCTATATGTATATTAAAAAAAAGAAAGGAAAAGAAAAAGAAACAGGTATATGTATGAAAAAAATTAAGTTAATAAGTGATTATGTAATATGTTGTAACATACATCTAGCTATAATGATAAGAAGGTTAAAAAATGAAAGAACAGGGGGAGTCAAGAAGGCAGGGAAGTAGGAGGAGGCGCCTTTTCAACCTGTACCCTAATGTGAGCTGATTACCTACCAAAGAACTCTGATCACCCATGAAATCAGCCGGAGATCAGAAATATATATATCTGGATCTCTACAGGAGCAAAAGACACCAATGGCAGGTAAAGCAGAGTGGGAACATCGGACTGATAATGGAAGATAAACAAAAGGGGGAGGAAGGCACCAGAGGTAACAGATTGGAATGGAAACAACATTCATGTACTAGAGGCAGAGTAGTTTCCCCCCAAGATTTTAGATTCTCGAAAGTCATCAAGACACCTGAGAGTTAGAATGAAGAATTATGCTTCTAGACAGACCCTCTTAAAAGCAGGTAGGACAAAGAAGCTCCTTACATACAGAGGAAAGCCCATTAGAATAGAGTCAGACCTGTCCACAGAGACTGGGCAAGCCAGGAAGGGCTGGCAAAATATATTCAGAGTACTAAATGAGAAGAACATGCAGCCAAGAATACTTTATCCAGCAAGACTGACATTCAAAATGGATGGAGAGATAAAGAGTTTCCAAGACCAGCAATGCTTAAAAGACTATGCAACCACCAAGCCAACACTGCAGGAAATATTAAGGGGGGTTCTATAAATGAGAAAAAATCCAAAGAATATCATTGAACAGAAATATAGAGACAACTGATGAACAGAAAGACTTCAAAGGTAACACGATGTCAATCAAAACGTATCTATCAATAATCACTCTCAATGTGAATGGCCTAAATGCCCCATAAAATGACACAGAGTTGGAGATTGGATGAAACAACAGGATCCATCCATACGATGTATACAAGAGACCCATTTTGAACCTAAGGATACACACAGACTGAAAGTGAAGGGATGGAGAAGCATCTTTCATGGCAATGGGCCTCAAAAGAAGGCCAGGGTAACGATTCTCATATCAGATAAATTATATTTTAATCTAAAGACTGTAGACAGAGATACAGAAGGACACTACATCATTCTTAAAGGGACTATCCACCCAGATGATCTAACAATTTTAACTATCTACGCCCCAAATATGGGAGCACCCAATTACATAAGAAAACTATTAATCAAGATAAAGAGTCATATTGATATGAATACATTGATAGTAGGAGATCTTAATAGACCTCGCTCAGTAATAGATGGATTGTCAATGCTTTGAACCTGGAGCTCAATCACAAGGAAAAGTTCAGAAGGAACTCAAACACCTGGAAGCTAAAGACACATGGATGGGACTGGAAAAGTTTATGCTGAGTAAAATAAGTCAAGCAGAGAGTGTCAAGTTTCATATGGTTTCACTTATTTGTGGAGCATAACAAAGAACATGGAGGACATGGGGAGATGGAGAGGAGAAAGGAGTTGAGGGAAATTGGAAGGGGAGATGAACCATGAGAGACTATGGACTCTGAAAAACAACCTGACGATTTTGAAGGGGCGGGGGGTGGGAAGTTGGAGAATCAGGTGGTGGGTAATTGGGAGGGCATGCATTGCATGGAGTACTGGGTGTGTTACAAAAACAATTAATACTGTTACGCTAAAAGAAATTTTTAAAAAAGTGAAAAAAAATTTTAAAAAATGAAAGAACAATTGTGAGAACAAATTAAACAAAATTTGTATCTATGAAATCTACAGTTTTGGGGGCAATACTGGGAGCTTAACATATTGTTTTTCCCTGATGATGGGGTATTAGAGTTTTATGGGGACCCTGCTATTGTCCTCTTACTCTTTTGCCTTGTCATCAGGGGAACAGGCCTACCCTATTGTTTTTCAGTCAATATTGCTTGGGCTGAGCTGTCCTGCCCTCTATCAGGGGACTGAGCTCTGTGGAAACTGGCTTTTTGGGCTTTTGTTCTGTGGAGGTTTTTGTTCTTTGTTGGTTCTTTGCGTTTTGTTTGTTTGTTTATTTGTTTGTTTTTGTGGCTTTTCAGAGTGTCATTATAAATTGTTCTCATCCAGTTGTTAGCCTCAGAGAGAAGCCTCACTCTGCTCCCTTCTGAATGGTCCAGAACACAGGCACCACCCCCTGCCACCAAATCTGCTGAACACTACAGCCTCCCACCGGTGGTGTACACTCCCAGCCACTCTCTCTGTGGTCGCCTGAGTCCTCAATTGTCACTGCACCCCCTTGCCTTTAAACTGCAAGTGATACTGGTCCAGGGGATCCCTATCCTGGTGATGCTTTTGTGGGGACTGTTCTCTGAGGTCCACACCATGACCTGGCAGCGGTAGAGTTCTGAGAAGGCTGCAGGTCCAGGGTCCTCCAGCAGGAGTCTGAGCCAGGCTATCTTGGGCAGGGGCAGGTGTGCACACAGTCTCAGTGGTGGTACAAGCAGCAGAAAGCCGTGGGTACAGGGACCACCAACCGGAGACCCTGTCAGGCTCTCTCAGACATGTGTGGGCACCAGCTGTGACTGCCCTGGATTGTGGGCTTATATCCGTGTCTGCAGTTGCCTGATTCCTCAAGCTGCCCCTTAACACCCATCTTCTTTTTGAGTGCTGTTAACTAGAATCCAGGTTAATGCTAGTCCTCAAGCACAGGACACTTTTGTATTGGGGTATTACTTTCCAATGGGTCACTTTTGTTGGCTCCCTTTGCCCCCTTTTTTTAAGATTTTGTTTATCTATTTGACAGAGATCACAAGTAGGTGGGAGGGGAGCAGATTCCCCACTGAGCAGAGAGCCCAATGTGGAACTTGATCCCAGGACCCTGGGATCATGACCTGAGCCAAAGGCCGAGGCTTTAACCCACTGAGCCACCCAGGTGCCCCTCCCTTCCCCTTCTGATATCCTCTCCAGTATCAGTCGAAGTGCTCTCACTCCAGTGTAAATTTCCACTGAGGATCTCCTGCCCATGTAGAGATCCAGAAGTGTATAATCTTACATCTCAGGCTGATTTCATGGGTGTTCAGAGTATACTGGTAGATATTTAGCTCCATTCAGGGGACCTGTTGAAATAGGGTCTCCTACTTCACCATCTTGCCAACCTCCTTGATTTTTGTATCTATATTAATCAAGGATATTTGTCTGTAGTTTTCTTTTGTTGTGGTGTCTTTATTTGGTTATGTTACATGAGTAATGTTGGGCTTTTAATGAAATTTGGGGTACTCCTTGTTTTAAAATTTCTTGAAAATGTTTGAGAAGGAATGGTCTTAATTCTGCTTTAAGTATTTGGTAAAATTGCCCAGTGAAGCCATCTGGTTCTGTGCTTTATTTTATTTGGAGATTTTAAGGTATCAAGTCAATGTTTTTAGTCATTTTTGGTCTGTGCAGATTTTCCATTTCTTCATGATTCACTCTTGTTTCAAAAATTCATCCATTTATTTTAGATGATCTGATAGCTTGGTATGAAATTGTTCATGGTAGTCTCTTAAAGTTCTTTGTATCACTGTGGTATCAATTGTAGTCTTTCCTCTTTTACTTCTGCTTTTTATAACTTGAGTCTTATCTTTATAGCTAGTTTGACTAAGGGCTAACGAATTTTGTTTATCTTTTCAAGAAGCCAACTTTAAAATTTCATTAATCTTTTCTATTGTATTTCCATTTCCATTTTTGTTCATTTCTGCTTTAATCTTTATTATTCCCTTGCTGCTAGAACCTTGGAGTTAATTTTGTCTTACTTTTCTAAACCTCTGAGGTATAAGGTTAGGTTATTTAAATATATTTTTAATGTAAGGATTTATACTTGACTTGTAAATCTCCATTTCTGTACTGCTATTGTTGCATCATGTAACTTTGGTACGTTGTTTTAATTTTTTTTTTGTCTCAAGATATTTACTAACATCAATTTTGATTTTTTTGACTCATTCTTGTTTAGAAATGTGTTATTTAATTCTTACATTTTCTTGTTCATTAATATCTAGTTACATTACATGTGACATATTTACTAACTTCAATTTTGATTTCTTTTGTGATTCGTTCTTGTTTAGAAATGTGTTATTTAATTCTTACATTTTCTTGTTTATTACTATCTAGTTCAATTACATGTGATTGGAAAATATACTTAGTAGATTTCAATCCTTTCATATTTTTAAAGCTGCTTTTTGCCTTAAAATGTGTTTTCTATGCTTGAAAATGTCCCAAGAGCACTTGTAAAAAATATGTATTCCTTTGCTGTTGGGAGAATGCCTTGTGTATATCTGTTAGGTTTATTTTTTCTATAATGTGTTAAAATCTGCTGTTTCCTCATTGATTTTTCTGTTGGTTATTCAAACCATAAGAGACTCTTAATCTCACAAAATAAACTGAGGGTTGCTGGGGGGAGAGAGGTATGGAGAGGGTGCTTGGATTATGGACATTGGTGAAGGTATGTGATATGGTGAGTGGAGAGGGTATGTGATATGGTGAGTGCTGTAAGTGTGCAAACCTGATGGTTCACAGACTTGTACTCATGGGGCAAATAATACATTATATGTTAATGAAAATAATTTTAAAAAATGAGACACTTAATTTTCCTACTATTTGTTTTGTTATTTATTTTACCATTATGTCTTTCAATATTTACTATATACCATTAGATGCACCTATTTTAAATGAAAACATATTCATAATTTTATATCTGCCCTCATGAAATAATCATCATTAAATAATGACCTTATTTATATCATGCGTCAGTTTTTCAAAAAGCCTATCTTGTCTAATAAGTATACTTATTGTCTAATACGTATAGATATCCTTGTCTAATTTGGTTATCATTTGCAAAAAAAAAAAATCTTTTGGCATCCCTTTATTTTCAGCCTATGTGTGCCTTGCAGATAGCATAAAGTTGTATCATTTTTTCCCTTTCATACATTTAGCCATTATTTTAATTGGAGAGCTTAATCGATTTGTTTGAAAATCATTTAAATAAAATTATTAATAATTGTGAAATTGCTATTATTATTTTGTTAAGTGATAGCCACCTGTCTTTTAGATTGTTTCTCTTTTCCTTTCTCACTGTCTTCTTTTAAAACTCATAGCCCTGGGGAAAATAATACATTATATGTTAATAAAAATAATTAATAAAAAAAGAATATAAAAAAACCCTACTTCTTTTTTTAATTTTTATTTATTTATTTTTCAGCATAACAGTATTTATTGTTTTTGCACAACACCCAGTGCTCCATGCAATATGTACCCTCCCTATTACCCACCACCTGGTTCCCCCAACCTCTCACCCTTCTCCCCTTCAAAACCCTCAGGTTCTTTTTCAAAAACCCTACTTCTTGATTTGTGTAATGATAAATTTTTTTCTCATTCTTTTGTGTATTCTCTAAGGATATTTTCTTCATGGTTACAATGAAAATTAAGTGCCACTGCAAACAGTTGTAACAATCTGTTTTAAGTTAATAGCAATTTACTTTAATTACAAATAAAAACTCTACAATCCTCCCTTCCACAATTTGTGTTAATGATATCACCAATTACATATTTTATTGTGTATCCAATAACATAGATTTAGTTGTTGTTGTTAACGCATTTGTTACTGACTTTGTATTAATTTAAAAATGAATTACACACCACCATTGTAGTAATGCAGTAGTATGTATTTTTCTACAGATTTACCTTAACGAATGGGTCTAACACTTCCATACATTAATGTGTGTGTGTTTTTAAGCTTGTTTCTATTTCAAGTTTAACAATTCCTAGAGAAAGTTTGGGTGGAAGATGACAGATTAGCAGAGTACCCATGGGCACAATGAGATAACATGTGAACATATGCAACTAATTCTGAATACACTCTAAAGACTGGAAGAATAGATAATTTGAAGTTAATCATAAAGGGAAGTCCAGATATAAAAGATTAAAAGAGGAAGAGATATGGTTGCGAACTAAACCCAAGCCCAACTAACCACAGACAGAAGAGACATCACAAGCACAGAGATTGAGAGAATAAGACCCTACACCAAAAACCTCTGGGAATGGAGACTTATGCAGAGAATATGACTTCCCACAATTTCTGGTTTTAAAACTCAACAAGGCTTAACCCCAGGAACTTTAAAATTTAGTGGGTCCTGACTCCAGGAGTTCAAAAAATCAGTGGGCTTAAGGAAGCAAAGATGGTGGTACAGTAGGAGGGCACTAGGTTTGTCTCATCCTTTGCACACAACTAGATAATTATCAAATAATTAAGGATACCCAAGAAATAAACCTGAGGACTGATAGAATAAAGTCCACAACTATAGGGAGAGTAGAGGCCACGTTTAGGAAGGTAGGAAATACAGAGAAAAAGTCTGTGGGAGAAATGGATCATGGGTACTACAGAAGAGAGGGAGCCCTTTTAATGGAGAAAGGTGAAAGAGAGAGAGGAGCATACAGGGAAATACATAAGACGAAGAGTTCCCCCAAAGTCATTGGCTGGAAAATGAGAGAAGCTGATTTTCATGTTTTTACAACCAGCAGTATTTGAACTCTATAATTGTAAGTGTCAGCAAACTTGGCTGGATTGGAGCCCTGAGGGTGCTGTCCTACCCATGAAGAGAAGACAAGCAACCACCCAGGAACAGGTTTCATGATCTGAGGAACACCCAGGGCACACAGTGGAGAGATTATTCACTTTTCTTGGAGCACACCCCTGAGAAGTAACATTCCTGGGGAATCCTCTCAAGGGACAAAGGAGACACCAGGTGCCATTGTCTCCCATCCCACAACATAAATGCAGAGCTACCTACAAAGGGCAAAGGGCAACTTGGTCTTCACATTGGCTGCATAGCCTACTTACTCGAAGACCCATGCCTCTGCACTCTGGCAATACTATGCTTACTGGTCAAGCCTCCCTGAGTCACATCACAATGAGAGCCTCCCCAAGGAATCTGCACAGACTCCTGCCCACAACACATCCCTAGTGCCTAGAGATTTGAAAGACAGTACATTTGGCTGGGATAGAGCATGAAAAGTTATGTGTTATTCCTGGAAAGGAGGCAGGTAACCAGCCCCAGAAGCAGACATCGTGTCGGTAATAATCTGGAGCAGTTGCCTGAGATACATGAGGGGATGGTTTGCTCTATGTGGGGTCATTGCTTCAAAACAGCAAGTACAGAGACTCTGCTCTAGGAAAAAAACATATAGCTGAGAATAACTCCTTCCCCTGTACCACAGTATAAATGCAAAACCACCTTGGTGCAACAATGTCAGCACTGACTGCCTAATGTGCTTATACCAGGTCCCATACCCTTGCACTCTGCCAGTACTGCCCTTCGCAGTGAAGTTTGCCTCAGTCCCAGGGAGGCAGACCACTTCCCCAGAAGACCAGCAGAAACCTCTCCCACACCTAGTCTCTTAAATAGAGTCTTCCAAGTAATCAGATCTAGTGGAAGTAGCATCAGGTCTCATTTCACAAGTCAACAAGAGTGCACCTTGTTAAAACTCACAACTCTCTACTCAAGGAAGGGACACTGCCCACTACAGCCAAGGAGAACTTCTATAGAAAACTTCCCTGAAGGAAATAGCAGTCAAAACACAGCAGAATGTACTTGGAACATATCAGAGACCCTTCCCAGGACACCAGTCCCATGATACTATATAGCTTCTTTTTCATAAAGCCATTACTTTCAGGAGCAAGAAACATAACAGGCATTCCTAAGACAGAGACATAACAAAATGCCAAGACAGAGGACTTCATCCTAAAAGAAAGAAAAACAAATGGTCACAGCCAGGGATCTAAAGAAAGATATACATAATATGCCTCATGGATAATTTAAAACAACAATCATAAAGATGCTATTTGACTTGGGAAAAGAATGGAGACATCAAGAAGACCTTTAGTGTAGAGCTAAAGAGCTAAGGAGTGTACATGTTGTGATGAGCACTGGGTGTTATATGCAACTAATGTATCAGTGAACACTACACCAAAAACTAATGATGTACTATATGGTGGGTAACTGAACATAATTTAAAGATATATAAATAAATCAGTCAAAAAAGAAAAATTTAATAACTGAGATTTGAAACTGACAGGATGCAGTGAACACAAGGTTCACTTGGATGGAAGAGGCAGAGGAACAAGTGAGTGATTTCGAAGATAAAATAATGTAACATAACTAAGCTGAACAAAACAGAGAAAGAAGAATAATTCAACATGAGAATTGACTTAGAGAACAGAGTGACTATCAAACACAATAACATTAATATCATAGGAGTCCTGGAAGAAGTAAAGAGAACAGGGGGTAGGAAATTTATTTGAGGAAATGATAGCCAAAAAATTCTCTAATCTAGAGAAGGAATCAGACATCCAAATCCAGGAAGCACAGAGAATTCACATCAAAATCAACAAAATCAAACTGACATCAAGATATATTGTAATTAAACTTGCAAAATATCCCAATAAAGAAGTCTTAAAAGAAGTCCTTAATTTACAAGAAAATACATTACAATAAGACTAGTTGGATATTTCTTAACATAAATTTGGCAGCCCAGAAGAGAGTGGCATAATATATCAATCTGCTGAATGACGATATTGTGCAGACTAGAATAATCTATCCAAAAGGGTATAATTCAGTTAATTACTGAATTATAATTCAATAGTTACTCTGATTGTAAATGGGATTAACGTTCCAATCCAAACATATAGATATATTGAGAAAGAGAGGGGAGGGATCTATCTAAATGTGATCTACAAGAGACTAATTTTAGAGCAAAAGTCATCTGAAGATTGAAAGTAAAATGGAGAGACATTTGTCATACAAATGGCCATCAAATGAAAGCTAGTAGCAACACATAGACAAAAAAGATTTTAAACCAAGGACTGTAACAGGAAATGTAGAAGGATACTATGTCATAATAAAGGGGACTATCTAACAAGAAGATGTAACAACTGTAAATATTTGCAACCAACATGGGATAACCCAGATATATAAAACAATTAATAATAAACATACAGAAACTAATGAATGATAATACAATAACAATAGGTGACAATAACACTCCAATTACATCAATGCACAGATCATCTAAGCAGAAAATCAACAAGGAATTAATGAAAGATACATTGGACCAGATGGACATAAAAGATATATTCAGAAAATTTATCCCAAAGCAGCAGAATAGATATTCTTTTTCAAGTTCACAAGGGGCATTCTCCAGAAAATCTCACATACTAGGTCACAAATCCAGTCTCAAAATATACACAAAGATTGAGGTCAAAATATGTGTTTTCTCTGACCACAATGCTATTAGACTTGAAGTGAACTATAAGAAAAAAATTGGAAAGACTACAAATATATGGAGGTTGAACAACATGCTACTAAACAATGAAAGTTTCAAATAAGAAATCAAAGTGGAAATTTAAAAAATGCATAGAAACAAATGAAAATGAAAATATGCAACGGTCCAAAACCTTTGGGATGCAACAAAGCAATCCAAGATATAAGTATATAAAAATACAGGCTCAGCAAAAAGCAAGAAAAATCTGAAATGAACAATGTAACCTTACATCTAAAAAGCAAGAAAAAGACAAACAAATAAAATCTAAAGCCAGCAGAAGTAAGGAAATAATAAATATCTGAACAGAAATAAATGACACAGAAACAAATAATCAAATATTAAAACAAACAAATATTAACGAAGTCACAAAAGTTCATTTTAGCTTTTGTTTCCTTTGTCTTTGGAGACATATCTTTTTTTTTTCCATTTTATTTATTTTTTCAGCGTAACAGTATTCATTCTTTTTGCACAACACCCAGTGCTCCATGCAAAACGTGCCCTCCCCATTACCCACCACCTGTTCCCCCAACCTCCCACCCCTGACCCTTCAAAACCCTCAGGTTGCCCCAACCTCCCACCCCTGACCCTTCAAAACCCTCAGGTTGTTTTTCAGAGTCCATAGTCTCTTATGGTTCACCTCCCCTCCCCAATATCCATAGCCCCCTCCCCCTCTCCCAATCCCACCTCCCCCCAGCAACCCCCAGTTTGTTTTGTGAGATTAAGAGTCATTTATGGTTTGTCTCCCTCCCAATCCCATCTTGTTTCATTGATTCTTCTCCTATCCCCCTACCCCCCCCCCCCCATGTTGCTTCTCCATGTCCTCATATCAGGGAGATCATATGATAGTTGTCTTTCTCCGATTGACTTCTTTCACTAAGCATGATACACTCTAGTTCCATCCACGGCGTCGCAAATGGCAAAATTTCATTTCTTTTGATGGCTGCATAGTATTCCATTGTGTATATATACCACATCTTCTGTATCCATTCATCTGTTGATGGACATCTAGGTTCTTTCCATAGTTTGGCTATTGTAGACATTGCTGCTATAAACATTCGGGTACACGTGCCCCTTAGGATCACTATGTTTGTATCTTTAGGGTGAATACCCAGTAGTGCAATTGCTGGGTCATAGGGTAGTTCTATTTTCAACATTTTGAGGAACCTCCATGCTGTTTTCCAGAGTGGTTGCACCAGCTTGCATTCCCACCAACAGTGGAGGAGGGTTCCCCTTTCTCCACATCCTCTCCAGCATCTGTCATTTCCTGACTTGTTAATTTTAGCCATTCTGACTGGTGTGAGGTGATATCTCATTGTGGTTTTGATTTGTATTTCCCTGATGCCGAGTGACGTGGAGCACTTTTTCATGTGTCTGTTGGCCATCTGGATGTCTTCTTTGCAGAAATGTCTGTTCATGTCCTCTGCCCATTTCTTGATTGGATTGTTTGTTCTTTGGGTGTTGAGTTTGCTAAGTTCCTTATATATTTTGGATACTAGCCCTTTATCTGACATGTCGTTTGCAAATATCTTCTCCCATTCTGTCAGTTGTCTTTTGGTTTTGTTAACTGTTTCCTTTGCTGTGCAAAAGCTTTTGATCTTGATGAAATCCCAATAGTTCATTTTTGCCCTCACTTCCCTTGCATTTGCTGTTGTTCCTAGGAAGATGTTGCTACGGCTGAGGTCGAAGAGGTTGCTGCCTGCATTCTCCTCAAGGATTTGATGGATTCCTTTCTCACATTGAGGTCCTTCATCCATTTGGAGTCTATTTTCGTGTGTGGTGTAAGGAAGTGGTCCAATTTCATTTTTCTGCATGTGGCTGTCCAATTTTCCCAGCACCATTTATTGAAGAGGTTGTCTTTTTTCCATTGAACATTCTTTCCTGCTTTGTCGAAGATTAGTTGACCATAGAGTTGAGGGTCGATTTCTGGGCTCTCTATTCTGTTCCACTGATCTATGTGTCTGTTTTTGTGCCAGTACCATGCTGTCTTGATGATGACAGCTTTGTAATAGGGCTTGAAGTCCGGAATTGTGATGCCACCCACTTTGGCTTTGTTTTTCAATATTCCTTTGGATATTCGAGGTCTTTTCTGGTTCCATATAAATTTTAGGATTATTTGTTCCATTTCTTTGAAAAAAATGGATGGTATTTTGATAGGGATTGCATTAAATGTGTAGATTGCTTTAGGTAGCATAGACATTTTCACAATATTTATTCTTCCAATCCAGGAGCATGGAACATTTTTCCATTTCTTTGTGTCTTCCTCAATTTCTTTCATGAGTACTTTATAATTTTCTGTGTATAGATTCTTAGTCTCTTTGGTTAGGTTTATTCCTAGGTATCTTATAGTTTTGGGTACAATTGTAAATGGGATTGACTCCTTAATTTCTCTTTCTTCAGTCTTGTTGTTGGTGTACAGAAATGCAACTGATTTCTGTGCATTGATTTTATATCCTGACACTTTACTGAATTCCTGTACAAGTTCTAGCAGTTTTGGAGTGGAGTCTTTTGGGTTTTCCACATATAGTATCATATCATCTGCGAAGAGTGATAGTTTGACTTCTTCTTTGCCAATTTGGATGCCTTTAATTTCTTTTTGTTGTCTGATTGCTGAGGCTAGGACTTCTAGTACTATGTTGAATAGCAGTGGTGATAATGGACATCCCTGCCGTGTTCCTGACCTTAACGGAAAAGCTTTCAGTTTTTCTCCATTGAGAATGATATTTGCGGTGGGTTTTTCATAGATGGCTTTGATAATATTGAGGTATGTGCCCTCTATCCCTACACTTTGAAGAGTTTTGATCAGGAAGGGATGCTGTACTTTGTCAAATGCTTTTTCAGCATCTATTGAGAGTATCATATGGTTCTTGTTCTTTCTTTTATTAATGTGTTCTATCACATTGATTGATTTGCGGATGTTGAACCAACCCTGCAGCCCTGGAATAAATCCCACTTGATCGTGGTGAATAATCCTTTTAATGTACTGTTGAATCCTAGTGGCTAGTATTTTGGCGAGAATTTTTGCGTCTGTGTTCATCAAGGATATTGGTCTGTAGTTCTCTTTTTTGGTGGGATCCTTGTCTGGTTTTGGGATCAAGGTTATGCTGGCCTCATGAAATGAGTTTGGAAGTTTTCCTTCCATTTCTATTTTTTGGAACAGTTTCAGGAGAATAGGAATGAGTTCTTCTTTAAATGTTTGGTAGAATTCCCCTGGGAAGCCTTCTGGCCCTGGGCTTTTGTTTGTTTGGAGATTTTTGATGACTGTTTCAATCTCCTTACTGGTTATGGGCCTGTTCAGGTTTTCTATTTCTTCCTGGTTCAGTTGTGGTAGTTTCTATGTCTCTAGGAATGCATCCATTTCTTCCAGATTGTCCAATTTGTTGGCGTAGAGTTGCTCATAGTATGTTCTTATAATTGTCTGTATTTCTTTGGTGTTAGTTGTGATCTCTCCTCTTTCATTCATGATTTTATTTATTTGGGTCCTTTCTCTTTTCTTTTTGATGAGTCTGGCCAGGGGTTTATCAATCTTATTGATTCTTTCAATGAACCAGCTCCTAGTTTCATTGATTTTTTCTATTTTTTTTTTTTTTTTTTTTGGTTTCTATTTCATTGATTTCTGCTCTGATCTTTATGATTTCTCTTCTCCTGCTGGGTTTAGGGTTTCTTTCTTGTTCTTTCTCCAGCTCCTTTACGTGTAGGGTTAGGTTGTGTACTTGAGACCTTTCTTGTTTCTTGAGAAAGGCTTGTACCACTATATATTTTCCTCTCAGGACTGCCTTTGCTGTGTCCCACAGATTTTGACCTGTTGTGTTTTCATTATCATTTGTTTCCATGAATTTTTTCAATTCTTCTTTAATTTCCTGGTTAACCCATTCATTCTTTAGAAGGATGCTGTTTAGTCTCCATGTATTTGTGTTCTTTCCAGCTTTCCTCTTGTGATTGAGTTCTAGCTTCAGACCATTGTGGTCTGAAAATATGCAGGGAAGGATCCTAATCTTTTGATACCAGTTGAGACTTGATTTGTGACCCAGGATGTGATCTATTCTGGAGAAGGTTCCATGTGCACTAGAGAAGAATGTGTATTCTGTTGCTTTGGGATGAAATGTTCTGAATATATCTGTGATGTCCATCTGGTCCAGTGTGTCATTTAAGGCCTTTATTTCCTTGTTGATCTTTTGCTTGGATGATCTGTCCATTTCAGTGAGGGGAGTGTTAAAGTCCCCTACTATTATTGTATTATTATTGATGTGTTTCTTTGATTTTGTTATTAATTGGTTGAAATAGTTGGCTGCTCCCACGTTAGGGGCATAGATATTTAAAATTGTTAGATCTTCTTGTTGGACAGACCCTTTGAGTAGGATATAGTGTCCTTCCTCATCTCTTATTATAGTCTTTGGCTTAAAATCTAATTGATCTGATATAAAGATTGGCACCCCAGCTTTCTTCTGATGCCCATTAGCATGGTAAATTGTTTTCCACCCCCCTCACTTTAAATCTGGAGGTGTCTTCGCGTCTAAAATGAGTTTCTTGTAGGCAACATACTGATGGGTTTTGTTTTTTTATCCATTCTGATACCCTGTGTCTTTTGATTGGGGCATTTAGCCCATTAACATTCAGGGTAACTATTGAGAGATATGAATTTAGTGCCATTATTAGCTTGTAAGGTGACTG
This sequence comes from Meles meles, assembly GCF_922984935.1. NCBI lineage: Eukaryota > Metazoa > Chordata > Mammalia > Carnivora > Mustelidae > Meles > Meles meles. The sequence goes on from NW_025721613.1 coordinate 202,797, forward strand.
TTACTGTACATTGTCTCTGTACCTTTCTGATCTACTACTTTTAGGCTCTCTCTTTGCTTAGAGCACCCCTTTCAATATTTCCTGTAGAGCTGGTTTGGTGTTTGCAAATTCTTTCAGTTTTTGTTTGTCCTGGAAGCTTTTTATCTCTCCTTCTATTTTCAATGATAGTCTAGCTGGATAGAGTATTCTTGGCTGCATGTTTTTCTCATTGAGTGCTCTGAATATATCATGCCAGCTCTTTCTGGCCTGCCAGGTCTCTGTGGATAAGTCGGCCACCAATCTAATATTTTTACCATTGTATGTTACAGACTTTTTTTCTCGGGCTGCTTTCAGGATTTTCTCTTTGTCACTAAGACTTGTAAATTTTACTATTAGGTGATGGGGTGTGGACCTATTCTTGTTGACTTTGAGGGGGGTTCTCTGCATCTCCTGGATTTTAATGCTTGTTCCCTTTGCCATATTAGGGAAATTCTCTCCAATGATTCTCTCCAATAGACCTTCTGCTCCCCTCTCTGTTTCTTCTTCTTCTGGAATCCCAATTATTCTAATGTTGTTTCATCTTATGGTGTCACTTATCTCTCGAATTCTCCCCTCATGGTCCAGTAGCTGTTTGTCCCTCTTTTGCTTGGCTTCCTTATTCTCTGTCATTTGGTCTTCTATATCACTAATTCTTTCTTCTGCCTCATTTATCCTAGCAGTGAGAGCCTCCATTTTTGATTGCACCTCATTAATAGCTTTTTTGGTTTCAACTTGGTTAGATTTTAGTTCTTTAATTTCTCCAGAAAGGGCTTTAATATCTCCAGAGAGGGTTTCTCTAATATCTTCCATGCCTTTTTCGAGCCCAGCTAGAATGTTCAGAATCGTCATTCTGAACTCTTGATCTGACATATTACCAATGTCTGTGTTGATTAGGTCCCTAGCCTTCGGTATTGTCTCTTGTTCTTTTGTTTGTGGTGATTTTTCCGCCTTGTCATTTTGTCCAGATAAGAGGATATGAAGGAGCAAATAAACTACTAAAAGGGTGGCAAAGACCCCAGAAAAATGCGCTGTAACCAAATGAGAAGAGACCCGAAATTGTGGGGGGGAGAAAGGGGATAAAAACAGGTTCTGAAAAAAAAAGAAAAAAAAGAAAAAAATTTAAAAAATAAAACAAATAAAAAAATATAAAAAAGAAAGAAAAAATATATATATTTGGAGGAACTAGTCAAAAAACGTTAAAAAAGAAAAGGGTAAAAGTTTTAAAAAATTTAGCAGAAGAAGAAAAAAGAAAAAAGGAAAAAAAATTGAAAAAAGAAAAAAAAATTGAAGTAGCCGCAAGACTAAAGAATCATGGGGAGAAAGCCATGAGTTCCGTGCTTTGCTTTCTCCTCCTCTGGAATTGCTCTGCTGTCTTAGGAATTGAACCTGCTTTCTCCTTGATAGATGAACTTCGTCCTGGCTGGATATTTTGTTGATCTTCTGGGGAAGGGGCCTGTTGTAGTGACTCTCAAGTGTCTTTGCCCGAGGCGGGATTTCACCGCCCTTACCGGCGGCCGGACTAAGTAATCCGCTCGGGTTCGCTTTTGGGAGCTTCTGTTCTCTGAACGCTTTCCATAGAGTTCAGGAGGACGGGAATGAAAATGGCGGCCTCCCAGTCTCCGGCCCGGAGGAGCCGAGAGCCTGGGGCCCCACTCCTCAGTGCGCCCCCAGAGGACAGCACCCAATCACTCCCGTATCCCCAGCCTCTAGCCGCGCTCCGAGCTCACCCAGCCCGCGACCAGTTCAAGGTAACCCCGAGCTGAGAGTTCAGTCCTCGGCTCTGTCTCTGCAGCCGGCTTCTCCGTTCTAATAACTGCAAGCTCTCCGACACTCTGACACCCCCGATCCTTTTGTGACCCTGCGGGGCCTGGGGCCACGCTGACCCTGCGTGGGCTTCACCCTGGTTTAGCCTCTGGAGCAATGTCCCTCAGTGGAACAGACTTTTAAAAGTCCTGATTTTGTGTTCCATTGCTCCGCCGCTTGCCGGGAGCCGGCCCCTCCCCCGCGGTCTATCTTCCCGTTGTTTTAGATTCACTTCTCCGCCAGTCCTACCTTTCAGAAAGTGGTTGATTTTCTGTTTCTAGAGTTGCTGTTCTTCTTCTCTTCTCTCTCCTGTTGGATTTGTAGGTGTTTGCAATGTTTAGATAAGCTATCGAGCTGATCTCCTGCTACCTGATGTAGTCTCAGGCTGCTACTTCTCCGCCATCTTGACTCTCCCCCTCTTTGGAGACATATCTTGAAAGAAGTTGCTGTGGCTGATATTGAAGAGGTCACTGTCTATGTTCTCCTCTATTCCTGTCTCACGTTGAGGTCTTTTATCCATTTCGAGTTTATCTTTGTGTACGGTGTAAGAGAATAGTTGAGTTTCATTCTTCTACCTATAGCTGTCCAGTTTTCCCAGCACCATTTATTAAAGGACTGTCTTTTTTCCACTGTATATTTTCTCCTGTTTTGTCGAAGATTATTTGACCATAGAGTTGAGGGTCCATATCTGGGCTCTCTACTCTGTTACACAGGTCTATGTGTCTGTTTTTATGCCAGTACCACACTGTCTTGGTGATCACAGCTTTGTAGTAAAACTTGAAATCAGGTAACATGATGCCACCAGTTTTGTTTTTGTTTTTCAACATTTCCTTAGCAATTCGGGGTCTCTTCTGATTCCATACAAATTTTAGGATTATTTGCCCCAGCTCTTTGAAAAATACTCGTGGAATTTTGATCAGAATGGCATTAAAAGTATAGATTGCTCTAGGCAGTATAGACATTTTAACAATGTTTATTCTACCGATCCAAGAGCATAGAATGGTCTTCCATCTTTTTGTGTCTTCATTTTCTTTCATGAGTGTTCTTTTTTTTTTTAAAGAGACTTCAGGCCTTACCTATTTTTTAAAGATTTTTTTATTTTATTTATTTGATAGACAGAGATCACAAGTAGGCAGAGAGGCAGGCAGAGAGAGAGGAAGGGAAGCAGGCTCCCTGCTGAGCAGAGAGCCCAATGCGGGGCTTGATCTAAGGAACCTGGGATCATGACCTGAGCCAAAGGCAGAGGCTTTAAGCTACTGAACCACCCAGGCACCCATCATGAGTGTTCTATAGTTCCTTGAGTACAGATCCTTTACCTCTTTGGTTAGGTTTATTAACAGGTATCTTACGGTTATTGATGCTATAGTAAATGGAATCAATTCTCTAATTTCCCTTTCTGTATTTTCATTGTTAGTGTATAAGAAATCCACTGATTTCTGTACTTTAACTTTGTATCCTGTCTCGTTACTGAATTGCTGTATGAGTTCTAGTGGTTCGGGGGTGGAGTTTTTTGGGTTTTCCGTATAAAGTATCATGTCATCAGTGAAGAGAGTCTTCATTGCCAATGTGGATACCTTTTATTTCTCTTTGTTGTCTGATTGCTATTGCTTGGACTTCTAATACTATGTTGAACAAGAGTGGTGAGAGTTGGCATCCTTGTCGTGTGCCTGATTTCAATGGGAAGGCTGTGAGCTTTTTCCCATTGAGGATGATATTCGCTGTGGGTCTTTCATAGATAGAATTTATGAAGTTCAGGAATGTTTCCCCATCCCTATACTTTGAAGCATTTTAATCAGGAACAGATACTGGATTTTGTCAAATGCTTTTTCTGTATTCATTGAGGGGACCTTGTGGTTCATCTCACTTCTTTTATTAATTTGTTCTATCACATTGATTGATCTGTGAACATTGAACTATTCTTGTAACCCAGGGATGAACCCCACCTGGTCATGGTGGATAATCTTTTTAATGTGCTGTTGCATCCTATTTGCTAGGTTCTTGTTGAGAATCTTAGCATCCATATACATCAATGATATTTGTCTGAAAGTCTCTTTTTTGGTTGTGCTCTTTTCCTGGTTTGGGGATCAGGGTAATGCTGGCTTCATAAAAAGAGTCTGGAAGTTTTCCATCTGTTTCAATTTTTGAAACAACTTCAGGAGAATAGGTGTTATTTCTTCTTTGAATGTTTGGTAGAATTCCCCAGGGAATCCGTCAAGTCCTGGCTCTTGTGTTTTGGGAGGCTTTTGATCACTGTTTTAATATTGTTACTAGACATTTGTCTATTCATGTTGTCAGTTGCTTCCTTGTTCAATTTTGGAAGTTTATAGTTTTCCAAGAATAGACAACCCATGGAATGGGAGAAGATATTTGCAAATGACAATACAGCCAAAGGATTGATATCCAGGATCTATAAAGAACTTCTCACACTCAACACACACAAATCAGATAATCATGTCAAAAAAAAAATGGACGGAAGACATGAACAGACAGTTCTCCAATGAAGACATACAAATGGCTATCAGACACATGAAAAAAAAATGTTCATTATCACTAGCCATCAGAGATATTCAAATTAAAACCACACTGAGATACCAACTTACACCAGTTAGAATGGCCAAAATTAGCAAGACAGGAAACAACATGTGTTGGAGAGGATGTGGAGAAAGGGGAACCCTCTTACACTGTTGGTGGGAATGCAAGTTGGTGCAGCCACTTTAGAGAACAGTGTGGAGATTCCTCAAGAAATTAAAAATAGAGCTTCCCTATGACCCTGCAATTGCACTGCTGGGTATTTACCCCAAAGATACAGATGTAGTGAAAAGAAGGGGCATCTGTACCCCAATGTTTATAGCAGCAATGGCCACGGTCACCAAACTGTGGATAATACCAAGATGCACTTCAACAGACGAATGGATAAGGAAGATATAGTCCATATACACTATGGAGTATTATGCCTCCATCAGAAAGGATGAATTCCCAACCTTTGTAGCAACATGGACGGGATTGGAAGAGATTATGCTGAGTGAAATAAGTCAAGCAGAGAGAGTCATGTATCATATGGTTTCACTTATTTGTGGAGCATAACAAAGAACATGGAGGACATGGGGAGATGGAGAGGAGAAGGGAGTTGTGGGAAATTGGAAGGGGAGATGAACCATGAGAGACTATAGAGTCTGAAAAACAATCTGAGGGTTTTGAAAGGGCTGGGGGTGGGAGGTTGGGGGAGCCAGGTGGTGGGTATTATGGCGGCACGTGTAGCATGGAGCACTGGGTGTGGTGAATAAACAATGAATTCGGTTATGCTGAAAAGAAATTAATAAAATAAAATGCAGTGGAAAACAAAACAAAACAAAAACAAAAACAAACAAAAAAAAAACCAAAACAACAATAACAACCACAAATCAATGAAACCAGAAGCTGGTTCTTTGAAATGTTAATAAAGTTTATAAATCGCTATCCAGACTTATTAAAAAGAAAAGAGAAAGGCCAAAAATAGATAATGTAACAAGCAAGAGAGGAGATATAGTAAAAAACACCACAGAAATATAATTATAAGATCATTTTATGAAAAATTATATTCCAAGAAAATGGTCCACCTCCAAGAAATGGATAAAGTTCTAGAAACATAAATTATATCAAAACTGTAATAAGAAGAAACAGAAAACTAGAACACACCAATAACCATTGTAATTAATTCAGTAACCAAAAAAGTCCCAGCAACGTCCAGGACCACATGACTTTGCAAGTAAATTGTGCCAAACATTTAAAGAAGAGTTAACATCTCTTCTTCTAAAACTATTCCAAAAAATAGAAAAGGAAGGAAAACTTACAATATAATTTGAGGCTAACATTATTCTTATTGTTTATAACATTATCCTTATTAACAATATCCAGAAAAGGACTACATTAACAAAAAGGAAACTGTAGGCCAATATACCTGGTGAAAATGAATGCAAAAATTTTGAGACGCCTGGGTGGCTCAGTTGGTTTGGCTGCTCCCTTTGGCTCAGGTCATGATCCCAGTGTCCTGGGATCCAGTCCCGCATTGGACTCCTTGCTCAGCGGGGAGCCTGCTCCTCTCTCTGCCTCTGCCTGCCGCTCTGCCTGCTTGTGTTCTCTCTCTCTGACAAATAAATAAATAAAATCTTTTAAAAAAAAGAAAATGAATGCAAAAAGTTTTAAAAATAAAATGTTATCAAATCAAAGCCAATAGTACATTAAAAGAATCATTCACTGCAATCAAGTGGGAAGTATTCTCTGGATCCTAGGGTGGTTCACACTTGCAAATCAAACAATGTGGCACTTAATATTAATAAAAAGAAATGTTAAGAATAACTCATACCCAAAAACTAAATAATTAAGCTAAAATAGGCCGAAGACATGAAAAATATTTTTCCAAAGAAATCATGGAGATGGCCAACAGACACAGGAAAAGATGCTCAACATCAGTCAACATCAGGGAGAAAACAGGTCAAAACTGCCATGAGATCTCACCTCATCCCTGTCAGAATGGCTAATATTAACAACACAGGTAACCAATGGGTTTGGCAAGGACGAGGAGTAAGGGGAACATTTTTCTAATGTTGGTGGGAATCCAGACTGATGCAACTACTCTGGACAACAGTATGGAGGTCCCCCAAAACACTAAAATATATTACTGCTCTATGATTCAGCAATTACACTACCAGGTATTTACCCAAAGGATTAAAAAAAATAGTGATTCAAGGGAAACATTCACCCTGATGTTTATAGCAGCATTATCAACAACAGGCAAATTATGGAAAAAAACAAAATGTCCATCAACTGATGAATGAATAAAGAAAAGGTCACACACACACACACACACACACACACACACACACATGCACATACACACACACAATGGACTACTACTCATCCATTAAAAATAATGAAATTTTGCCACTTACAAGATGTGGATGGAGCTAGAGACAATTATGCTAAGTGAAATAAGTCAGTTGAGGAAAATACAAATATCATTAATTTCATTCATAGGTGGAATTTAAGAAATAAAACAAACAAATATGGGGCGAAGAGAGTAAGCCAAGAAATAACTCTTAACTATAGAGAAAAAACTGATGGTTACTCTAGCAGAGGTGGATGGGATGTGATGGGTTTAATAATTGATGGGTACTAAGGTGGACCTTTATTGTGATGAGCACTAGGAGATATATGTAAGTGATTAATCATTAAATTCTACACCTGGAATTAATATTGCACTGTTGGTTAACTAATTGGAATTTAATTTAATTTAATTTAATTTAAATTTTGAGAAATAATAAGGATATGTCACATATACACGGTGAAACATTACTCAGCTCTAAACAAAAACAAACAACAATAACAACAACAAAAACCACAATCTTGTGACAATTTAGATGGACCTACAGGGTATTACCCTAAACCAAACAAAGAAAAATACCATATAATTTTACTTCTTTGTGGAATCTAGAAAACAAAACAAATGAACAAATAAATAAAACAAGCAATAAATAAATAAAATCTTAAAAAAAGGGGGGCGCCTGGGTGGCTCAATAGGTTAAGCCTCTGCCTTCAGCTCAGGTCATGATCTCAGGGTCCTGGCGTCAAGCCCCGCATGGGGCTCTCTGCTCAGTGGGGAGCCCGCTTCCCCTTCTCTCTCTGCCTGCCTCTCTGCCCACTTGTGATCTCTCTCTCTGTCAAATAAATAAATAAAATCTTTAAAAAAATAAAAAAAATAAAACAAGCAAAATAAACTCATTGATACAGAAAACAAATTGAAGGTTATCAAGTGATGGAGGATGGGGAGATAAGTCAAGTAGGTTAATGTGATTCAAAGGCACCCAATTTCAGCTAGGAATTAAATATGTCATAGGAATTAAGAGTCCAGCAACTGGAGTATAGTTAGTAACATTATAATAACTTTGTAAGGTTACAGACTACAGGCACACTTACCGTGTTGAAGATTTTGTAATTTATATAATTGTCAAATTAATATGGTATATCTTCAGCTAAAATAATATTGTATGTCAATTTTATTTCAATTAAAAAAGTAAACAGCATTTAAATACTAAATACAAATAAATAGAATACTAATCTATAAAAAATCATTTAAGTGAGGAAAAAAAAACCAGAATGTCTATTAGCCTTTATTATAATGAACCAGGTCTACATACAATGAACTTCCTTAAGTTTTGTTTTTCTGGGAAAGTCTTTGTCTCTTCCTCACTTCATTTTTTTAAAAAAATATTTATTTATTCAAGATTGAAAGTGAGAGAGAGAGCAGGAGCAAGGGAGAGTGACAGAGGGAAAGGGGGAGGGAGAAGCTCAAGCAGGATTCCTGCTGGATGTGGAGCCTGAGAGAACCCTGAGATCACAACCTGACACAAAATCAAGAGTTGGATACACAATAGACTGAACCACCCAGGTGCTCCTCTTCTTCACTTTCTTAAGGATAATTTTGCCAAGCACTATATTCTTGGTTGCTAGGTGTTTGTTTGTTTTTCTTTCTGCAGTGTTTGTTTGTTTTTCTTTCAGCACTTTTAGTAATAGCATCCCTTTCACTTCTAGCCTGAATGATTTTTGATGAGAAACCCACCAATAGTGATATAGAGATTCCCATGTATGTGATAAATTGCTTTCCTAATTCTCCTTTCAAAATTATCTCTATGAATTTTGACAATTTGATTTTGATACATGTTTTAGTGTAGTCCTTTTTGAGTGTATCATATTTGGGATCCTATGGTTTTCATGATTTTGATACATGTTTTAGTGTAGTCCTTTTTGAGTGTATCATATTTGGGATCCTATGGTTTTCATGAATTTCCTTCCCATATTTTAGACATATGAAATATGTTAAATTATTTATTTTAATTTTTAAAATTATTTTTAAAGATTTTATTTATTCATTTTAGAAATAGAGAGAGAGAGGAAGCACAACCAGGAGGGAGAGACAGAGGGAGAAACAGAATCCCTGCTGAGCCAGTAGCCAGATAAGGGGCTTAATCCCAGAACCTGGTTATCATGACTGAGCCAAAGGCAGACATTTAACCATTGAGCCACCCAGGTTCCCCATCATGTAATTATTTAAGAAAGTTTTGTGTCTCCCTCTTTCTTCTCCTACCTCTTCCTCCTATTCTTCTCCACCTATTCCTCCTCCTATAATGCCTTCTTCACTCTTTTTCATTCTGTTTTTCCTTTTGTACTTCTGACCGGATAATTTCAAATAACCTGTTTTTTTTAGTTCACATACTCGTTCTTCTGTTTTCAAGTGTGCTGTTGAAAAGTTTTTTTTGTTGTTGTTGTTAGTTCTGTTTTGTTTTGTTTCAGCTTTGTTATTTCTGTTTTGTTTGTTGTTTAGCTTCCAAATTTGTTTAGTTATTTTTTACAGTTTCCCTCTCTTTGTTGATTATCCCATTTTGGTCAGGCATTTTTTTCTGATTTGTTTAATTATCTGTATCCTTTATAATTCACTGACGCTTCTTCAAGACAACCATTTTTGAATTTATTACTAAGCATTTTACTGATCTCCCATTCTTTTAGCTTAAATACTGTTTTTTTTTTTAATTTATTGTCTTGGGTTTTTTTTTTTCCCCTGATTCCTCATGTTTCTTTCAGCATTTGATGTCTATACATTTAAAGAAATAGTTATCTCTTACAGTCTTTACTAAGTGATTCTAAATCCAAAAGAACTTCAACAATCAGACTAAGAGATTCTGGCAACCCTTAAACAGAAAACTTCTCTACTTTTCCTTTGTTCTTAGCTGCACCCACAAAATTATGCCTGGTCAAACAGTTATCCTGGTGACATAAGATAAAATCTGGTTTCTTGGGGCACAAAGAGGAAGGATGGGATTTAAGAGGCCCAGATAACTCTTTTTCCTTCATCCCTGGGGATAAGCTTCAGGCTATGTAACTTCTCTGAATCTCAAGGGGCTTTTCTGGGCTGCTTGAATTTTTTTTTTGGTCCCATCTCCGTTATTCTTTAATATCTTAGTAGTGTAAAATATGCTGACTCATCAGTACTTTATGTGGGATGAAACAGAAAAATCTCCACTATTCAATACATTCAAAATTATAGGGATGCTAGATGGTTGGCCCAGTTTTTCTTCCTTTCTGAAAAGGAGAAATCATGGGCTGATAGTATCATTTTCAGACTTCATCTGTGCTGACTTAAGGATGGGGTTAATGCAGGTAACATAAAATTGCCCTTAGTACCTGGTTCCATGCACTTTTCTCAATTTTGTGCTCATTCGAGGTACTACAATTCCTTAACTGTATCCTGAGCTTTTAATGAAAATAATTTGAACAAAATATTGTTATTGAATTGATGTTTCCTGAGGGAATAGGGTTTCCTAACCATAAATCTTGCTAATGTCACATTTTTTAAAAGATTTTATTAATTTATTTGACAGATAAAGAGATCACAAGTAGGCAGAGAGTCAGGCAGAGAGAGAGAGAGATGGGGAAACAGGCTCCCTGCTAAGCAGAGAGCCAGATGAGGGCCTTGATCCCAGGACCCTGATATCATGACCTGAGCCAAAGGCAGAGGCTTAACCCACTGAGCCACCCAGGTGCCTCCTAATGTCACTCTTTAGGAATATTTCAGGCTACTCAGTGTAGAAAATGTGCATTCCAAATTCCAGACTTTGGTTTGGTATGTCTCCCTCTCTGCTTTTTTCCCATTCAATTTTCCTCCCCTGCCCCCGTAATCCTCCACACTATCCTTTATGTTCCACATATGAATGAAACCATATGATAAATGACTCTCGGCTTGACTCATTTCACTTAGCATAATTCCCTCAATCCCCATCCATGTTGAGTAAAAGTGGAGTATCCATCCTTCATGATGGCTGAGTAATATTCCACTGTGTATATCTTCTTTATCCATTCATCTGTTGGAGGGCATCTCAGCTCCTTCCACTGTTTGGCTATTGTGGATATTGCTGCTATGAACATTGGAGTGCATATGGCCCTTCTTTTCACTACATCTGTATCTTTGGAGCAAATACCAAGTAGTGCAATTGCTGAGTTGCAGCTTACCTCTGTTGTTAACATCTTGAGGAACCTCCATACAGTTTTACAGGGTAGTTGTACCAGCTTGCATTCTAACCAATAGTTCAGGAGGGTTCCGCTTTCTCCACATCTTCTCCAACCTTTGTTGTTTCTTGTTAATTTTTTTTTGTTTTTTTTTTTGTTTTGTTTTCTTTTCTGAAGCTCGCTCTTTTTATTTGTTTTTCGATACACTTAAGAATTACTTGTGGCAAGCAGTTTGCATGCATTTTTCTTTTTTATTTTAATTTGCTTATTTTCAGCGTAACAGTATTCATTGTTTTTGCACCACACCCAGTGCTCCATGCAATATGTGCCCTATCTATTACCCACCACCCTCTTCCCCAACCTTCCACCCCCCGCCCCTTTAAAGCCCTCAGGTTGTTTTTCAGAGTCCATAGTCTCTCACGGTTCATCTCCCCTTCCAATTTCTCTCAACTCTTTTCTCCTGTCCATCTCCCATGTCCTCCATGTTTTATGTTATGCTCCAAAAAATAAGTGAACCATATGATACTTGACTCTCTCTGCTTGACATATTTCACTCAGCATAATGTCTTCCAGTCCCATCCATGTTGCTACAAAAGTTTGGTATTCATCCTTTCTGATAGAGGCATAATACTCCATCGTGCATATATACCACATCTTCCTTATCCATTCGTCCATTGAAGGACATCTTGGTTATTTCCACGACCTTGACCGTGGTCATGGCTGCAATAAACTTTGGGGTACTGATGGCTCTTCTTTTCACTACACCTGTATCTTTGGAGTAAATACCCAGCAGAGCAATTGCAGGGTCATAGGGAAGCTCTATTTGTAATTTCTTGATGAATATCCACACTGTTCTCCAAAGTGGCTGCACAAAATTGCATTCCAACCAACAGTAAAAGAGGGATCCCATTTCTCCACAACCTCTCCAACCCATTTTGTTTCCTGTATTGCTATTTTGGCCATTCTAAGTGGTGTCAGGTGGTATCTCAATGTGGTTTTAATTTGAAACTCCCTGATGGCTAGTGATGATGAACATTTTTTCATGTGTCTGATAGCCATTTGTATGTCTTCATTGGAGAAGTGTCTGTTCATAACTTGTGCCAATTTTTGATATGATTATCTGTTTTGTGTGTGTTGAGTTTGAGGAGTTCTTTATAAAACTTGGATATCAACCTTTTGTCTGTACTCTCATTTGTAAATATCTTAGCCCATTCCATGGGCTGTCTCTTTGTTTTGTTGACTGTTTCCTTTGCTGTGCGAAGCTTTTGATCTTGATGAAGTCCCAAAAGTTCACTTTTGTTTTTGTTTCCTTTGCCTTTGGAGACATATCTTGAAAGAAGTTGCTGTGGCTGATATCAAAGACGTTTCTGCCTATGTTCTCCTCTAGGATTCTGATGGATTCCTGTCTCACATTGAGGTCTCTTATCCATTTTGACTTAAACATTGTGTACAGTGTAAGAGAATGGTCGAGTTTCATTCTACATATCGCTGTCCAGTTTTCCCAGCACCATTTATTGAAGAGACTGTCTCTTTTACATTATATATTTTTCCCGGTTTTGTCGAAGATTATTTGACCATAGAGTTGAGGGTCCATATCTGGGCTATTCACTCTGTTCCACTGTTCAAAGTGTCTGTTTTTATCCAGTACCATGCTGTCTTGGTCATCACAGCTATGTAGTAAAGCTTGAAATCAGGTAACATGATGCAACCAGTTTTGTTTTTCTTTTCAACATTTCTTTCGCAATTCGGGGTCTCTTCTGATTCCATACAAATTTTAGGATTATTTGCTCCAGCTCTTTGAAAAATACCGGTGGAATTTTGATCGGAATGGCAGTAAAAGTATAGATTGCTCTAGGCAGTATAGACATTTTAACAATGTTTATTCTTCCAATCCAAGAGCATGGAACAGTCTTCCATCTTTTTGTGTCTTCTTCAATTTCTTTCATGAGTGTTCTGTAGTTCCTCGAGTACAGATCCTTTACCTCTTTGGTTAGGTTTATTCCCAGGTTTCTTACGGTTCTTGGTGCTATAGTAAATGGAATCGATTCTCTAATTTCCCTTTCTGTATTTTCGTTGTTAGTGTATAAGAAAGCCACTGATTTCTGTCCATTGACTTTGTATCCTGCCACGTTACTGAATTGCTGTATGAGTTCTAGTAGTTTGGGGGTGGAGTCTTTGGGGTTTTCCATAGCAAGAATCATGTCATCTGTGAAGAGGGAGAGTTTGACTTCTTCCTTGACAATTTGGATACCTTTTATTTCTCTTTGTTGTCTGATTGCCATTGCTAGAACTTCAGATACTATGTTGAACAAGAGTGGTGAGAGTCGGCATCCTTGTCATGGTCCTGATCTCAACGGGAAGGCTGCAAGCTTTTTGCCATAGAGGATGATATTTGCTGTGGGTCTTTCATAGATAGATTATATGAAGTTCAGGAATGTTCCCTCTATCCCTATACTTTGAAGTGTTTTCAACAGGAACGGATGCTGGATTTTGTCAAATGCTTTTTCTGCATCAATTGAGAGGACCATGTGGTTCTTCTCTCTTCTCTTATTGATTTGTTCTATCATTTTTATTGATTTGCGAATGTTGAACCATCCTTGTAACCCTGGGATTAATCCCACCTGGTCATGGTGGATAATCTTTTTAATGTGTTGCTGGATCCTGTTTGCTAGGAGCTTGTTGAGAATCTTAGCATCCATATTCATCAGTAATATTGGACTGAAATTCTCCATTATGGTAGGGTCTTTGCCTGGTTTGGGGATCAGGGTAATGCTGGCTTCATAAAAAGAGTCTGGATGTTTTTCTTCTGCTTGAATTATTTGAAACTCCTTAAGAGGAATTGGTGTTATTTCTTCTTTGAAAGTTTGGTAGAATTCCCAGGGAATCCATCAGGTCCTGGGCTCTTGTTGTTTGGGAGGTTTTTGATCATTGCTTCAATCTCATTACTAGATATTGGTCTATTAAGGTTGTCAATTTCTTCCTGGTTCAATTTTGTGTTTTTAGTTTTCCAGGAATGGATCCATTTCATCTAGGTTGCTTAGCTTATTGGCATATAACTGTTGGTAATAATTTCTGATGATTGTTTCTATTTCCTTGGTGTTGGTTGTGATCTCTCCCTTTTCATTCATAATTTTATTAATTTGGACTTTCTCTCTTTTCTTTTGGATTAGTGTGGCCTATGGTTTATCAATCTTATTGATTCTTTCCAAAAACCAGCTTCTAGTTTCATTGATACATTCTACTGTGTCTCTGGTGTCTACCTCATTGATCTCTGCTCTAATCTTGATCATTTCCCTTCTTGCGTGTGGAGTTGGTTTGATTTGTTGTTGATTCTCCAGTTCTTTAAGGTGTAGAGAGAGCTGGTGTATTCTGGATTTTTCAATTTTTTTGAGGGAGGCTTGGATGGCTATGAATTTCCACCTTAGAACCGCGTTTGCTGTATCTCATAGGTTTTGGACCGAAGTGTCTTCATTCTCGTTAGTTTCCTTGAATTTTTAAGTTCTTCTTTGATCTCCTGGTTGATTCAAGCATTGTTAAGCAAGGTGGTCTTTAGCTTCCAGGTGTTTGAGTTCCTTCTGAACTTTTCCTTGTGATTGAGCTCCAGTTTCAAAGCATTATGATCTGAGAATATGCAGGGAATAATGTCAGTCTTTTGGTATCGGTTGAGTCCTGCTTTGTGACCCAGTATGTGCTCTATTCTGGAGAAGGTTCCATGTGCACTTGAGAAGAATGAGTGTTCTGTTGATTTAGGGTGGAATGTTCTGTATATGTCTATGAGGTCCATCTGGTCCAATGTTTCATTCAATGCTCTTATTTCTTTATTAATTTTCTGCTTCAATGATCTGTCTATTACTGAGAGAGGCATATTAAGATCTCCTACTATAAATATATTCATATCAATGTGACTCTTTATTTTGATTAATAGTTTTCTTATCTAATTTGTTCCTCCCATATTGGTTGCATAGATATTTACAATTGTTAGATCGTCTGGGTGAATAGTCCCTTTAAGAATGATGGAGTGTCCTTCTGTATCTCTGACTACAGTCTTTAGCTTAAAATCTAATTTATCTGATATGAAAATCACTACCCCATCCTTCTTTTGGCCCACTGGCATGAAACTTGCTTCTCTATCCCTTCACTTTCAGTCTGGGTGTATCCTTAGGTTCAAAATGGGTCTCTTGAAGACAGCATATGGATGTGTCCTATCGTTTTATCCAATCTGCAGCCCTGTGTCATTTTATGGGCACATTTAGGCCATTCACTTTGAGAGTGATTATTGATAGATACGTTTTGATTGACATCATGTTACCTTTGAAGGTTTCTTCCGTAGATTGTCTCCATATTTCTGTTCAGTGATATTCTTCAGATTTTTTCTCTTTTATAGAACCCCTCTTAAAATTTCCTGCAGTGTCAGCTTGCTAGTTGCATTGTCTTTTAAGCATTGCCGGTCTTGGAAACTCTTTATCTCTCCATCCATTTTGAATGTCAGTCTTGCTGGATAAAGTATTCTTGGCTGCATTTTCTTCTCATTTCATCCTCTGAATATATTTTGCCAGCCCTTCCTGGCTTGCCAGGTCTCTGTCACAGGTCTGACATTATTCTAATGGGCTTTCCTCTGTATGTAAGGTGCCTCTTTGTCCTAGCTGCTTTTAAGAGGGTCTGTCTAGAAGCATAATTCTTCATTTAACTATTAGGTGTCATGAGGACTTTCGAGAATCTAAAATCTTGGGGGGAAACCGTTCTGCCTCTAGTACATGAATGTTGTTTCCATTCGTGAGATTGGGAGAATTTTCATAGACAACTTGTTCCATTATATCCTCTAGACTTCTTTCTTTTTCCTCCCCTTCAGTGATTCCAATAATTCTGACATTGGAACGTTCCATGGCATCATTTATTTCCCTCATTCTGTGTTCGTGGCTTCTGAGCTGTTTGTTCCAGGCTTCCTCCTGATCCTTTCTCTCTATCTGTTTGTCCTCCAGATCACTAATTCTATCTTCTGCCTCAGTTACCCTTGCTTTTAGAAAATTTAGATTAGATTGGAATTCATTGAGAACATTTTGGACATCATCCCTGGTGGCTTTCAGTTCTGCCCTAACATTGTGAGCATCATCCCTGGTGGCTTTCAGTTCTGCCCTAATCAATTCCATTTGGTCATCCATGGCTTTCTCCAACCTAGCTATTGCCTGGATAATTGTTAGCCTGAATTCCTTTTCCAACATATTGTCTATGTCAATAGCCATTAGCTCTGTTGCAGAAGGTCCATCCTCTGTATTTTTCTTCTGTTGGTCATTCCTCCTCCTACTTATGTTGGTAAGAGATGACTGAACAGATGCAGATGGATGTATTGATTGTGGTGCAGTCAAGGTCCAGGTGCACCCTGGAACGCTTCTGTGCAGTCAGGATTCCCCAACCAAATGAGAGAAATAAAAAAAGGAAAAGAAATAGAAAAGAAGAAAAAAAAAGAAAAGAAAAAAAGAGAGAGAGAGAGAGCGAGAGGGAGAGAGACAGGAAAAAAAGGGAAAATAGAAGAGAAGGCTCAGCCCAAATGGGCCCCAAGGTAAGATTTATGAAGTATACAAATAAAAACAGACAAACAAAAAGACTGATAAAAGTATATGGCAATGAGGAAGAAGCTCATCAGAAAGAACCCCAAGTATAAGTTTTATATCCTATCAGGACAAACACAAATACACAGAAACAGTGGTGGAAGGAAAAGATGGGAGAGTGGTTATAAATTCTCAGTGTGGGCGAGGAAGGTTATTTTGATGCTTCCTGGATGTATCTTGATGTTTTTGTAAAGGGACTCAACTTTCCTAAGATAAAGAGCAATTCAAAATTGGTTTACCTCTTTCTCCAAGAGAAGCCTCAGAATGCTCTGCAGAGCTGCTGGCAGAGTAGGTTCTGAGTCACGGTCCCTGGGGATGCAGAATCTCCTCCTTGTATCCAATACCACGGCAGTGGTGGCTGTCTGGGCATTTCCAGACTGCCAGAGCGGTTCCAAGCAGTGATCGCACACTGAGATTTTCTCGCTGGCCCAGGTTTGGAATGCCTGGTTTTTCAGGATGTCAGAGCTCCTGGCTAGAGGAAAGCAAATTTGCTGCATAATGATCATAGGCCACAGACATCAATAAAAATCCATCTGCATCAGATAAATTAATGAAAAGAAACTCTGAGTTGCACATTTGTTTCCAGAGAGATAATCAGAAACCATCTTGGGGACATTCCTGGAGATACAGTTCAGGTCCATGAGGGAGTTGACTAAGTAGAAAATACATGGGTGTGTGGAGGTGGGTGTCCAGGATGATCATGGACAGGTTACCAAACATAGCCATTAGGAAAAGGAGAAAACTGAGAATGAAGAAAAACAGGATAATTCTTCATGGTGAGAATAACCCCAATAAGAATAAATCAGTTGATGTTTGGTTAATATTTTCTGTGTGTCATTAATTTAGTTTCCCCTAAAGGGAGACACATAATAAGTACAGAAAAAACAATCTCTTATTAATTCATTATTTTAGTTCCACTCTGACTTATTCAGGACACATTGCCTCTCTTAAAAAAATTAGCACATATCTTGAAAAAAATCTCCTCATATTTAAAAATCTTGATGTCATACAAATATCAAACTCCAAAATAGTTCATAGAAATGTGTAAATTTGTAAGGATAATATATTTCGGTGACTTTATTAAGATACCCATATTTTATTTTTCTGTATAAGTTTAGTTATTATCAATGGCAGTCTTAGTACTTGTTATATATGCATTGTAAGGCAGTGTAAATGCATAAATTATAGACCCGTACATAAATATATTTTATGACACACAGGCAGTGATTTTTTTCTCTAAGTAAGCCCTAAGATTTCTGAAATTATAGTAGTCTATCAGGACACGGTGTAGATATATATCCTTTTGGTTTGTTCATTTGTTTGTTTTGGTGCCAAGACATATTATCTACTTCATTTTCCCCCAGAAGTCTACAATGAAGAGTTGTTGACAACTATAACTTATAAGAAGCCGATTTGGTCCTCCTCACTCTATATTGAAATGCTTTAAAGAAACTCCTTTCCTGACAGTTTTCTCTAAAATTTTATTTTAGCTCCTTGGTTCTGCTTACGCTCTCTGAAAATATCTGTATTATTCTTCTGCTTGTCACAATTATATAACAGTTAGCATTGCTTTATGACACCTCTTCTTATTCTGTTTGACCTTTTGATTTTGTGTATTTAAAACACTTTCAATTTTTTGATAAGTGTGAGTTTAGCTCCTATATGTATCAATCTCTGTCATAGAAATCAACTAACATAATACAGAAGTAAATCTACATGACTTTAAATGAAGTGGGAAACAGAGTAGAGGGTGGAATCAGAGATAGAAAGGTGAAGAACACATTGGGTGAAGACGTTTTAAGGAACAGACACTTAAAAAGAGTAGGAGAAATGGCATTTTGAGAATATTCTAAGTAGGAAGGAGTGGAGAGAATCTTCTCCAGAAGGAATACTATCAGTGAGTAAAGCCCAGCATGCTGTGCCTACAAAGGATTGTAGTGCTTCACTCTCTCATACTTTTCTAGGATCAAAGCCATCAGAATATTGAGGAATTCTTTGTATGAAAGATAGACACACACCCATATAGTTATACTGAATTAAAAATGACCTACATAAATGCCTGGTTGTGGATATTAAGGAGGTACGTATTGCATGGAGCACTGGGTGTGGTGCATAAACAATGAATCTTGGAACACAGAAAAAATAAAATTAAATTTAAAAAAAGATAAATGCAAGACCCTTTTACAACAAAAATGAGAATTTGTTAAATCCATACTAAAAATGTCATGTGTTATTTAAAATGAAGGGTCAAATAATAACCTTTTTAAAAATAAATGATAATAATTAATGTAATAAATGTAATGAAAGTTTGAAAAGATAAATTGATGAAAATCGACCAGAAAGCACAGTAAAACACAAAATTTGACACTTAGGAGAGAAAATAGAGTGAGAGGAATAATAAAAGATGACCCAACATATACTTATGGGCATTTCTGTAAATGTGTATGACATTCATTTTTTTTGACACAATATTTATTTATTTTTAATTTAATATTACAAAAAGACCTTTTTTCTTTCTTTTTTTTGTATCTATGAAAGAATCATGTTTATTTAAAATTAACACAATTTAACAATTGTCAAATGGGAAGAAAGAAATTACAGAAAAATAAATATAACCATCCATATATGCCTGGTTTGCTTATTTCTTTCAAAGTGAATGAGAGTCTTAAGATTGGGCTAAAGGTCGCTTTACATGTTATTTTCTGTATTTTTTGAAGTACACCATCTATAATCTAATCATTTCTGGAAAGTTTTTTTATTTTTCTATAGGTCAAGAAACATTAGAAATATAGTTTCATGAACAATAAAGATATACATCAGGCTCCCTATTCTGTTATTTGGTGTTGTTTTTGTTTTTTGCGTTTTTTTTTTTATTTTTTCAAATTTTTAAAATTTTTTTCAACATAACAGTATTTATTGTTTTTGCACCACACCCAGTGTTCCATTCAATATGTGCCCTCCCTATTGCCCCCCACCGAGTTCCCCCAACAACCCAATCCCTACCCCTTCAAAACCCTCAGGTTCTTTTTCAGAGTCCATAGTCTCTCATGGTTCACCTCCCCTTCCAATTTCCCTCAACTTCCTTCTCCTCTCCATCTTCCCATGTCCTTCATGTTTTTTGTTATGCTCCAAAAATAAGTGAAACCATATGATACTTGACTCTCTCTGCTTGATTTATTTCACTCAGCATAATCTCTTCCAGTCCTGTCCATGTTGCTACAAAAGTTGGGTATTCATCCTTTCTGATGGAGGCATAATACTCCATCATGTATACGGACCACATCTTCCTTATCCATTTATCTGTTGAAGGGCATCTTGGTTCTTTCCACAGTTTGACGACCGTGTCATTGCTGCTATAAACATTGGGGTACTGATGGCTCTTCTTTTCACTACATCTGTATAAAAGAACTTTTTTCTAAACCAATATATGATTTACAATATTGAATGATGATATAAAGAACACAGAAAATTAGCATAAATAATCATTAAATGGTATTTTCTTGAAAATACTCAATATTGGGGTGCTTGGGTGGTTCAGTGGATTAAGCCTCAGCCTTCAGCTCAGGTCATGGTCTCAGGGTCCTCGGATGGAGCCCAGCATCAGGCTCCCTGCTTCCTCCTCTCTCTCTGCCTGTCTCTGCCTACTTGTGATCTCTGTCAAATAAATACATAAAAATCTTAAAAAAAAAGAAAATACTCAATATTGTCTTGAAAACAATTTCTTGATAATCCTCAAAATGAGGTAGACTGGTATTCTAAATTCACCTTGAGAGAAATTATGATAATATGAGAAGAAATCTATACAGCTATGCATATAAAATAACATCACATTTCAAATACTGTTATATATTTTATATGTGAACAATAAATTCTAGGAGATGGAATAAAGCTCTAGATGCATATCCTCAAACATAACATGGTATGTAGCCACGTTGACAGAATGGGAAGGGGAGGCAAAAACGATGATGTAGGAATGGGATGACTCATCATTCACAGTGGCCTGAGTTACAAATCATGGCCTGGTATTTTGGATATTTAGAAATCAAGTATTAGAGATGAGCATATTGTTTTAAAAACTGAGAAAGTATTGGGAAAATTATAAATGAATTTGAAGTATTTTTCCTGGGTGTCAAGAGGCACAGGTTATGGGATCATAATTTTATCCTGTGGTTTGTTGATGCCATTCCATACATTCTTGGGATAATACACTAAAGTGATAAAAAAGTTATTTCAGTTAGTAATTTCCACGTACTCAAATTATTGCAGATGTTCATTTCCTAAACTACCTTGAAATACCTACATCATGGTTCTGGGTCTATGTGAAGCAACTGATTTTCAGTTATTGGGTGGTCATGGTCAACTTGTAGAGGAAAAACTGGGAGAGCTGGTTGTGTTCATAAATTAAATAGATATTGCATTTGACACAGAAGCCGCATTAGATATTGAATATCTGTTTATAAACTCTGATCTGTAGAATTATATTTTTATATTAAAATACTTAGATTATTTCCCCATTACTTTAATTTTACTCAACGATGTAAAGAATACCATTCTCTTTACTTTGCAAAAGATTTGCACCTGCTTCAATCTTTTAAACTTCACTAGAACTTTTGGGTCTAGCATCGGCATTACTGACAATAGACAGTGGAGAAAAAGGGAAAGAGATGGTTTCTTAATGAGTTGGAGAACTAAGGCTTGAACCTGAAGGAGGTTCATACATGGCAGAGAAAATAGGACTATACGCTTCCATTGACCATGTCAAGATTGGTGCCAGGAGTTAATTTTATTTAATCCTGACCAAAGTCTCTCGGGGTTGAGACTACATCAATATGAATGCAGATAGTTGCTGTTGATAAATCAAGTTTCAGAGATTTAAAGGGAATTCTTTGGATTTCTTGTATTAACATAGGTGGTAAATAGATGCAGATATTTATATGTGAAATTTCTATTTAAAAAGAATACTATCATAACACTAAATATTTTAGGCAACAATTAGGAAATATCAAATGGTTATTTTTAACTACTCAGTACTAAATAGAAATTAAAAGAAAATTTAAAAGCTATGAATTAAAAATGCACTATTGATGAAAGAGTGTGAAGAATACATACACGTTATTTAAGCCTAAGTAGCTTGGTTGAGTGCTTCTATATTGTCATTTCAAGAAATTTCTTGTTTAAAGAAGAACTAATTTCTATTCTCCTGAAACTGTTCCAAAAAATAGAAATGGAAGGAAAACTTCCAAACTCATTTTATGAGGCCAGCATCACCTTGAGCCCAAAACCAGACAAGGATCCCATCAAAAAAGAGAACTACAGACCAATATCCTTGATGAACACAGATGCAAAAATTCTCACCAAAATACTAACCAATAGGATTCAAAAGTACATTAAAAGGATTATTCACCACGATCAAGTGGGATTTATTCCAGGGCTGCAGGGTTGGTTCAACATCCACAAATCAATCAATGTGATACAACACATTAATAAAAGAAAGAACAAGAACCATATGATACTCTCAATAGATGCTGAAAAAGCATTTGACAAAGTACAGCATCCCTTCCTGATCAAAACTCTTCAAAGTGTAGGGATAGGGGGCACATACCTCAATATTATTAAGGCCATCTATGAAAAACCCACCGCAAATATCATTCTCAATGGAGAAAAACTGAAAGCTTTTCTGCTAAGGTCAGGAACACGGCAGGGATGTCCATTATCACCACTGCTATTCAACATAGTACTAGAAGTCCTAGCCTCAGCAATCAGACAACAAAAAGAAATTAAAGGCATCCAAATTGGCAAAGAAGAAGTCAAACTATCACTCCTCACAGATGATATGATACTATATGTGGAAAACCGAAAAGACTCCACTCCAACAGTGCTAGAACTTGTACAGGAATTCAGTAAAGTGTCAGGATATAAAATGAATGCACAGAAATCAGTTGCATTTCTGTACACCAACAACAAGACAGAAGAAAGAGAAATTAAGGAGTCAATCCCATTTACAATTGTACCCAAAACTATAAGATACCTAGGAATAAATCTAACCAAAGAGGCTAAGAATCTATATGCAGAAAACTATAAAGTACTCATGAAAGAAATTGAGGAAGACACAAAGAAATGGAAAAATGTTCCATGCTCCTGGATTGGAAGAATAAATATTGTGAAAATGTCTATGCTACCTAAAGCAATCTACACATTTAATGCAATCCCTATCAAAATACCATCCATTTTTTTCAAAGAAATGGAACAAATAATCCTAAAATTTATATGGAACCAGAAAAGACATCGAATAGCAAAGGAATATTGAAAAAGAAAGCCAAAGTGGGTGGCATCACAATTCCGGACTTCAAGCTCTATTACAAAGCTGTCATCATCAAGACAGCATGGTACTGGCACAAAAACAGACACATAGATCAGTGGAACAGAACAGAGAGCCCAGAAATAGACCCTCAACTCTATGGTCAACTAATCTTCGACAAAGCAGGAAAGAATGTCCAATGGAAAAAAGACAGCCTCTTCAATAAATGGTGCTGGGAAAATTGGACAGTCACATGCAGAAAAATGAAATTGTACCACTTCCTTGCCCCACACAAAAAAATAGACTCAAAATGGATGAAGGACCTCAATGTGAGAAAGGAATCCATCAAAATCCTTGAGGAGAATGCAGGCAGCAACCTCTTCGACCTCAGCCACAGCAACATCTTCCTAGGAACATCGGCAAAGGCAGATTTCAGAGATTTAAAGGGAATTCTTTGGATTTCTTGTATTAACATAGGTGGTAAATAGATGCAGATATTTATATGTGAAATTTCTATTTAAAAAGAATACTATCATAACACTAAATATTTTAGGCAACAATTAGGAAATAACAAATGGTTATTTTTAACTACTCAGTACTAAATAGAAATTAAAAGAAAATTTAAAAGCTATTAATTAAAAATGCACTATTGATGAAACAGCATGAAGAATACATACACGTTATATAAGCCTAAGTAGCTTGGTTTAGTGCTTCTATATTGTCATTTCAAGAAATTTCTTGTTTCCTCTCATTTTCAGTCTGAATCATATTTTCTCTTGTTCTTGGCAACCATAAAACTTTAATCAACAGTGTAGAAAATACACACATCACTTCCAGATCCTCTCAGTGAACTCTGACCCATGTCCTGCTCCCATACCAAAGTTGCCCTAGGTGGTTTGGCTTACAAAGATCAACCTTCTCTTTATTACCTCCTCTGTAAATTGCTTTGTAAATGAATATATTCAGTTTATTCCTCCATCATAATGAGAAAGTTCCTCTAAATAATGGTATTTATAAATAATTTGCATATTACCATAGTAATTCTTAGTTAAAGAATATTTAATAAGCATTATCTATATTATATATGTTATTTTCCTTGTTTTCCATGTTTGTATTCGATTGCAAATAAAATTTGAAAAACCTCTCACTTTATTGATGCACATATTTACAGAATAAAGCGATTTTTCAAATATAAGATCATCATGATAAAGATTAAATGTGGATTCCAGGTGATGAGACGTAATTTAGTTAAAACTGTATAGTGATCCAGTGTCAGATCTGGAAATGTGTCCTCTAGATACCAGACAATGAGGAATTTTCTTCTGAAGCAGACAAATCTCAAAGAAGGATCATTGGGATCACTAAATAAGTCTGGTAGCAATCATTTTTGTCAATTATTGCATAGTTGGAAAAAGAATGTGCATTTAACAAAGAAATTTCTAGTTTTTGCCCAAAATGTTTTAAGAATTCTCAGACTAATCTTTTATAATCATCTGAATGTAAAAAAAAAAAATCGCCAGCAGTTTTCGTATAAATTTGGATTGCTTCTTCTCATTTCAAGAACCCTGTCATACTTTTATGTGAACTTTACCAAATTAAGGTTCTTTATGGACCTATAGGGGAAGAGTTCTCAAAAAGACCCATCAGATCTTTTTCCCCAGGACTTCCTTAAAAGTACTGGCTGCATGAAGTCCACCTTGGTTGTTTGGAAAATATGTTCATACTTGTATGTGTATGTCCATAGATAATTATTTTGCATTGCTATTAGTTATCCAGATTTTACAGTATCGTGAAATGACTTTCCTAGAATGAATCAGATTACTGAGAGGAGAATCCACTGGAATCTAGCCCAGCACAAGTCCCTACAGTATCTCTGCAATTTCATATATGGACTTTTTCATGCCTTCTAATATTTTCACAACAGTTTCTATTAAAATGGACAAACAGTACAGAGTTCAAAATGCTTTAGTGACTTAGGAATTAATGTGCTTCTTAAATATTTAAGTAATGTGTATTTTCATTTGTTTAGATAGATATAGAGCTTGTAATCTTAAGAATTTTATTGTACACAGAGATCTAATATGCACAGTATTTGTATGTGCATACATCTGTGTGCTTCTATATATACCTTCATGAAATATCACAATAGCAAATCAGCACTGAAAAATAGGTAGGTAGGTAGACAGATGTATGGAGTTATATCTGATTCACCAGAATATACTTTGACTTTGGATTCAGATCGAAAAGAAGTTTATTTTGCTTTATTGCAAAACAAGCTGCAGATTTTTGGAGCCAATGCTAAATCTAATGCTAGCTGTCACTTACTAGAAATGTAAACACGGATTAGTGAATCCAACTCTCTGACCTTTACCTCATCAGTATAGCAGATCAAAATCATGAGATATGATCTCACACTTCCTAGAATGCCTGTAATTAATAATTGAAAAAATAATGAGTTTTGGAGAGAATGTGGCGAAAACACAACACTTGAGCACTATTGATTGGACTATATATTACTACAGCCTTTATGGAAATTGGTATAGAAGTTCTTCAAAAAGTTAAAAGTAAAACTCCCATAGTCCCACCTCTGGCTATATACCCAAAGGAAGTAAAATGATATGAAATCAAATTTGAAGCTATACTTTACTCTTGTAATCATTATTGCGGTGTGACTCATAAGGGATAAAATATGGAAATTAATTTTACATGTTCATTGACAAATAAATGGAAAAATGAAATAAGAGCAACATTTATGAACCTGGAGGACATTAAAAGGAGTGAAATAAGCCAAACACAGAAAGACAGACACTTACAATAATTACAATTGTATATGAAATCTAGTAGTCCATCTTTAAAAGTAAAGAGTAGAATGGCCATTGTCAGTGACTGAAGGCAGGGAGAAATGGGAAGATGTGGGTGAAATGCTAAGTTTCCAGTGTACATGTTGAATAAGTTCTATTTAGAGAAATGTATGTGTACTTAACAAAATTGTATATTGGAAATTTTCTGTTACTATATCTCACCAGTTGGTAGTATTCATACACACACACACACACGCTAAGTGAATTGGTGGATATGTGCTTTGTAGTGATTATTGGAAAGTGTAAGTATCTTAAATAAAGCTGTGCACCATATGTATGTGTGTGTATATATATATATATGTCAATTATTCCTAAACAAATCTGAAGAAAAAAAACAAAAAAAATGACAAGACTGAATTATATAATTTATACTGGATATGTCAAATCTGAGTGGCATGAGTGACCCATGCACACTAATTGTGACCTTTTTTACTATCTTCACTATTGCCACTAAAATCAACATAGTTACCATCATACATGTTTATCCATACACATACCATCTTTGGATTTCTCAGGGACATTGTTCCCAAAAAGTTTCAAAACACTCATTGATTTTCACAAAGCATCCTACTTTGCTATCACAGATGTAACTATTCCTCCACTGGAGACTTAGTGATAGGCAAATAAATTTTTATTTTATGTTTTTATTATTACTTATTTTTTAAGTTAACTTTAAAAAGAGATTGTATTTATTTATTTGACAGAAAGCACAGGCAAAGGGAGCAGGAGAGGGATAAGCAGGCACCCCTCCAACCAGGGAGCCAGATGCAGGGCTCACTCTCAGGGGCCTGGGATCATGAGCAGAGCCTAAGGCAGAAGTTTAACTCCCTTAGCCACCCAGGCGCCCCAAAGACAATTTTTTTAATACCATAGTTAAATACAGAAAGCAGTAAAATTTGTGTTAAGGGGATAGGAGAAGAATAAATGAAACAAGATGGGATTGGGAGGGAGACAAACCATAAATGACTCTTAATCTCACAAAACAAACTGGGGGTTGCTGGGGGGAGGTGGGATTCGGAGAGGGGGAGCGGGCTATGGACATTGGGGAGGGGAGGTGAACCATAAGAGACTATGGACTCTGAAAAACAACCTGAGGGTTTTCAAGGGTCAGGGGTGGGAGGTTGGGGCAACCTGAGGGTTTTGAAGGGTCAGGGGTGGGAGGTTGGGGGAACAGGTGTTGGGTAATGGGGAGGGCACGTTTTGCATGGAGCACTGGGTGTTGTGCAAAAAGAATGAATACTGTTACGCTGAAAAAATAAATAAAATGGAAAAAAATTAAAAAAAAATAATCTTATCCCTTTGGGCCCACCCATTTCCTTCATATATGGGCCTGCACATAGAAAAAGTTTACATTTTTGAATAAAGATGCAAAGTATGTAAAAAACTTTAAACTGATGCAAACAAAAACAAAAACAGAGGAGAACCAAGGCAGAGGAAGGTGTTTAAACTTTCCTTGACTTGTTGGAATGGTGGTAACAGAGAGCTTTATGAGGGAATCTGTAGGGAAGGAGGGCAAACAAATTCTCCACTTAATAAAAAGTAAAAAAACAAACCAAAACAAACCAAACCAAAAAAAGCTTTAAAATCGATCCCTGGTTGTAGACAAGTTCTCCAAAACCAGTAGCTGGCACCCCTGCAACAAACAAAGAGGGAAAAAGTTCCTGGATTATCTCAACACTCAGGTCCTTTCCTCTGCTGACGGTACTGGGGGGTTTCTGGACTGTACTCCGTTGGGTCGCCAGTGCAGTGGCTGGGCAGGCTGACCAAGCTGACCAGTCTGCTCCCTTCCTGATGTTGGGCTCCAGTGGGTTGCCCCAGCTGCCCCCTCCTACCCCGCTGCCCCCTCCCGCCTGGCCTGCCACCTTCTTCACCCAGAGGCCAGCCCCACTCTGTGGCAGTTGAAGCTGTGCCCCTGCCCCTGGAGGCCTGGTCCATCTGGCCTTCAGTGGAGGGTCTCCTGGCCCCCGAGGCCTCTCCCGCTCTCCTGTGGACTCGCTGCTCTTCCTGAAGGAGAAGCCCCTCCACCAGAAAGACTTCTGAAAGGAAAAGTGCTTCTTCTTATTTCTGGGGGTCTCTCGCTGCTGGGTTAGTGCAGGGCTGGTCCCTGGCCTTTGGGGGAGACATCCAGCAGGGGACCAAGGCGGCCTCCCTGTCAGAGGGTGCAGCCTAGCCCGTCTTGGCGGCCTCCCCCCTCCCAGGGCGCCTCTTTCTTGGCGAGGTAGCCTGACTTCAGGGGTAACCATGGAAGCTCTTCCTTCTGGGCCATGGGTGGGGCCCCGCCCCCTCCCCCACCCCCGCCCTGCTCCCAGCAGCCATGGGCTCCTCCAGGTCTGGGCTCCAGCACTGCCCTTGGCCTGCAGCTCATCCTTTGGAGCCTGGCTAGGCCGGGAGTGGGAGAGGTGGCGCCTTTACCTGCGGGTGATGGGACTGGTGGGGAAATGGAAGGGGTGCATGACAGCGCCAGGAATAATGGGACACTGGAAATAACAGGGGGAGGCTTAGTGGTTTTTTGTTGTTGTTGTTGTTGTTGTTTTGTTTTTTTTTTTGTTTTTTTAATAAACATTCTTAGGATGTATTTTGTGAGGCAGATTTACAACACTACAGTCTTGATTAAGAAGGAAAGGGGAAAAAAACACACAGAAAAAACCAATACCCACATTTTCTAAAAGATCATAGTCTTAGGAGTTAATTTAAACCACAGGAACTTTTCACTTATCTCATCTTAGCTGTACCAGTCAGTGATAATATGCCTCTTTGAAATTCAATTATTTTACTAAAAATACCTTGGTTTGGACAAATTCTCACATTTGCAGGTCCATTACCATTCATACATGTGCTGTGTATTTTGTCAGAGAATTATAATTATTTAGTGACCGTATTTACGTGAATATAGTATTCAGTGTAGACCTTAGTTTAATTTACCATAAATAGAGAAAAGAAGTGCATTGATGATTGTAGATGTCAGCCATTGATTAAAATATCAATTCCACTATATTTACTACCATTTTACAGTAGAATACAAGGTACAACAACAATTCTTTCAAGAATTCTATAATGGTATGTCTAAGGCTTAAAGAGAGCTTCATTTTTTTTAAACACACAAGTATGTCAAAATTTATTTACTTTTTAACATTTAATTATATATCTATATGAAAATATGAAATATATAAAATCTGTAAAATATGGATATTTTAATAGACTTTAGCAAAATAAGATTTTCCTTTGAATGGCCATTGTTAATTAAAGATTTTTTTTTATTTATTTGAAAGACAGAGATCACAAGTAGGCAGAGAGTCAGGCAGAGAGAGTGAGAGGGAAGCAGGTTCCTTGCTGAGCAGAGAGCCCGATGTGGGACTCGATCCCAGGACCCTGAGATCATGACCCGAGCCAAAGGCAGCGGCTTAAACCACTGAGCCACCCAGGCGCCCCGGCCATTGTTAATTAAATGTTTAAATCTATCCATTGTTGGGGTCCCTGGGTGGCTCAGTGGGTTAGGCCTCTGCCTTCAGCTTGGGTCATAATCTCAGGGTCCTGAGATAGAGCCCTGAATTGGGCTCTCTGCTCAGCGGAGAGCCTGCTTCTCCCTCTCTCTATGCCTGTCTCTCTGCCTATTTGTGATCTCTCTCTGTCAAATAAAAAATATCTTTAAAAAATCTATCAATTGTTAATTCTAATATTTTATTAAATAGTTTCTTTATTAATTCTAATCAAAATTATCTTAAGCATTTAAATGATAAGTAACAATAAAAATATGCATAAGACATGTACCTTTTGTTATCATGCATAGTTACAAACGTACTGGTTTCTCAAGCTGATATCGGTCCTCCCATCATCCTATCAATGAAGTCATTTTTCTGAATAGACTATTTTTCAAACCACTGTGTATACTTTGCTCTCATCCCTGCTCTTGCCATTTTAGATAACTCCATAAAGACTCATGATCTGGGGACATCTTTGGAGAATAAGGAGAATACTTGATGTTTTATGAGTGTATTCACTCAAAAACTCACTCAGTGTGAGAAGTGAATACAATTCTCATGTCTCATTCACTGAGATATGAGTAACATTAAAATAGCAATTGCTCATCATATCTCTAGGACAAAATTTAGAAACAAGTTCTGATAATTTGTGTAGCTGTTTTAATAGTTGAGTTCAAGTTTATTCAGTGGGTAAACAAATATATTTATTCAGATTTTGAATATTATGTCTCTCATGTATAACTTCTTTCTTTATTTTGGCTATTAATTCCTTATTGAATATATCATTTGCAAAAATCTTCTCCCAATCAGACGTTATGTTGATTGTTCCCTTGGCTGTGCAGAAGCTATTTATCTTGAGAAACAGCAGTTCATTTTTCTTTTGATTCCCTTGCCTTTAGAGACCTGTGTTGCAGGAAGTTACTGTGGCTGAGGTTGAAGAGGTTGCTGCCTGGGGTTCTCCTCTAGGATTCTGAAGGATTCCTCTCTCCCACTTGGGTATTTCATCCATTTTGGATTTTTTGTTACATGTGGTATAAGAGAATGGGCCAGTGTTGTCCTTCTGCATGTGACTGTCCAATTTTCCCAGCATCATTTATCAAAGACATTGCCTTTTTTCCCATTGGATATTCTTCCCTGTTTTATTAAAGATCAGTTGGCCTTAGAGTCAAGGGGTTTTTTTCTGGGCTCTCTGTTCTATTCCATTGAGTGATACGTCTGTTTTTGTGTCACTACCATGCTGTCTCGATGATCACAGCTTTGTAAACTTGCTTGCAAACAGAAATTGTGATGCCCCAAGCTTTGGTATTCTTTTTCAACAATCCCCGGGCAATTAGGGGTTTTTCTGGCTACATGCAAATTTTAGGATTGCTTGTTTTAGCTCTGGGAAGAATATCAAGGTTATTTTGATAGGGATTGCATTGAATGTGTAGATTGATCTGGGCAGCTTAGATGTTTTCACAATGTTTTTCTTCCAATATATGAGCATAGAGGTTTTTCCATCTCTTTGTGTCTTCCTCAGTTTCCTTCATAAGTCTTCTGTAGTTTCTATGGTACAGATCCTTGACCTCTTAGATTAGGCTTATTCATAGGTATCTTATGGTTTTGAATGCTATAGTAAATGGAATTGAAACCTTACTCTTTCTCCATTCGGATGGTTAGTATATAGAAAAGCAACTGATTTCTGTTCATTCGTTTTGAGTCCTTCATGTTGCTGAATTGCTGCTACAGTTCAAGTAATTAAGGGGTGGAGTCTTTTGGGATTTTCTCATAAAGTATATTGTCATATGCAAAGAGAGAGTTTGACTTCTTTGCCAGTTTGAATCCATTATCTTTTTGTTGTACAAATGATGAGGTTAGGACTTCTAATGCTCTGTTGAACAAACGTGGTGAGAATGGGAATCCCTGTCATGTTCCTGACCCAAAGGGAAAAGCTCTCAGATTTTTCCCATTGAGAATGACATTTGCTGTGGGTTGTTCAGAGATGGCTTTGATGAAACATGTGCCTTCTAACCCTATATTTTGAGGAGTTTTCATCTGGAAAGGATGTTGTATTTTGCCAAATGATTTTTCTGCATCAGTTGAGAGGATGATATGGTTCTTGTCATTCTTTTGTTAATATGATCTATCACATCAATGCACTTGTCTATGTTGAACCTTCCTTGCATCTCAGGAATTGATCTCCCTTCATCATGAATAGCTCTTTTAACATTCCATGGGATCTTATTGGCTAGTATCTTGCTGAGTATTTTGGCATTCCTGTTCATCAAGGTTATTGGTCTGTAATTCTCCTTTCCAGTAGGGTGTCTGTTTTTTGGATCAAGCTAATGGTCGCCTCATAAAATGAGTTTGGACATTATCCATCCAATTCTTTTTCTTTCTTTCTTTTGAAACAGCTTCAGTAGAAGAGGTATGATTTATTCTTTCAATGTTTGGTAGAATCCCCCTGGGAAGCTATCTCGCCCTGGAATCTAGTTTTGTTGTTGTTGTTGTTGTTTTGAGCTTTGTGATACCTGCTTCAATTTTTGGGCTGGTTTTGGGTCTGCTCAGATTATCTATTTTTTCCTGTTTTGGACTTGGTAGATTGCAAGTTTCCATGAATGCATCTATTTCTTCCAAATGGCCTAACTCATTGCTGTATTGTTGCTGATAATATGTTCTAAGAATTCCCTGTTTTTTTTTTACATTGGTCATGATCTCTCCCTTTTATTATTACTATGAAACAAACATAATGCCTGTTATTTTCTACACTTATATTTAAGCCGTGATGGATGAGTTGAGAGTAGCATTTGCTCTATTGCCACGTGGTCTGAGTTACCCACAACTGTGACCTTCATGTGGTCTAATGGCCAATGTCTTCATTAATATCCAGGTAAGTGTTTTAATTAACGGTGCCTCTAAGTGACACATTTAGCTTTGCATTGGTTGAGACTTTCAGCCTCACCATGACTTTCAGTATAAATACAGCTCAAATATTAACTTTTCCTCTTGAAGGACAGTTTACTTGTTTTCCTTTAAAACATGGTTTCCAGGTGATAATATCAGTCAGGGGTGTCACTGAGAAAGCCAACAATAACTGGTCAGCTGACCTGTCTGGTGATTGGTCACCAGAATGAGGCTAATCTGAGAAATCCCTGATGATTGGCCAGGGCATAGTGATTACTTTGCATGGTGGTGACATCACAGGAAGAAGGCATTGTGATGTCCTGGGGCAGTTATAGAAGCTTGGCAACAGCACAGGCTGCAGTGTGGAGAGAGATGGCAGTTCAGTCACTGCTCTTCCTGTTCTTCCTTGACTTCTCTGTCCTGTTCCCTGCCCCTGCCCATAGCAAGCCCCTGCTCATTCCTCCTGTCCTGGGCCTCTCTCCGATACTCTACACACCACCTTCATATCAGCACCTATGTCTGTGCCCCTCTGTGGTCCTGAGGCCTCAAATCTGTGCACTGCGATTTCTAGACACGTTTAACTTGGCATTGGTTGAGTTATAAATCATGGCATGGTAATTAGGATTTAGGAATCAAGATGAGAGATGAGTGTATTATTTTAAAAAACTGAGGAAGGAGGGCCCTGGGTGGCTCAGTGGGTTAAAGCCTCTGCCTTTGGCTCAGGTCATGATCTCAGGGTCCTGGGTTGGAGCCCTGCATCAGGTTCTCTGCTCAGCAGGGGGCCTGCTTCCTCCTCCTCTCTCTGCCTGCCTCTCTGCGTACTTGTGATCTCTGTCTGTCAAATAAATCAAATCTTTTTAAAAAATGAAGTACTGGTAAAAATTGTAAATGGGTTTGAAGTATCTGCCTCTGGTGTCAAGAGGCATAGGTTGTGGGACCATCAATTTATCCTATGGTCTGTTGATGCAGTGTCCATGCATTCTTGGAATAATATAGTAAAGTCATAAAAAAGTTATTTCACTTAGTAATTTACATGTACTCAAATTATTGCAGATGTGCATCTCCTAATCTACTTTGAAATACCTACATCAGGGTTCTGGGTCTATGTGAAGCAGTTGATTTTCAATTATTGGGTGGTCACTGTCAACTCGCAGAGGAAAAACTGGGAAAGCTGGTTGTGTTTATAGTTAAAGAGCTACTGCACCTGACACGGAAGCCACTTTAGATATTGAATATCTGGTTCCAAACTCTAATATGAAGAATTATATTTTCATGTAAAATAATTAGATTATTTCTCCCTTATTTTAATTTTACCCAATGGCATTATGGAAGCCAGTCTATTCACTTTGTAAAAGATTTGCACCTGCTTCAATCATTTAAACTGCACTCAAACTTTTGGGTCTGGCATCAACATTACTGTCAATAGGGAGTGGAGTAAAAGGGAGAGAGATGGTTTCTTAGTCAGTTGGAGAACGAAGGGTTGAATCTGAAGAAGGTCCATACATGGCAGAGAGGATAGGACTATACACTTCTATTGACCATCTCCCCAGGGTGGAACCTACCATATGTGAGACTGATGCCAGGAATTTATTTTATTTATTCCTGACCAAAGTCTCCTGAGGTTGAGACTACCATCAATATGAATACAGAGAGTTGCTGATGATAAATCAAGTTTCAGAAATTTAAGGGAATTCATTGGATTTCCTGTCTTAACACAGATAGTAAATAGATTCAGGTATTTATATTTTTAATTTGTATTTTAAAAGAATCCTATCATAGCACTAAATATTTTAGGCAACAATTATGAAATAAAATTGGTCATTTTTAACGCTCAAAACTAAATAGAAATTAAAAGAAAAGTATTAAACCTATTATTAAAAATGTACCAGAGATGAAACAGAGTCAAGAATTTATACAAGTTATCTATGCCTCAATAAATTGCTTTGTTTCTTCTATATTGTCATTTCAAGATATTTCTTGTTTCCTATCTATTTCAGTCTTAATCTTATTTTCTCTTGTTCCCTGCAATAATACAGCTTTGATCAATAGTGTAGAGAATACACACATCACTTCCAGATCCTCTCAATGAACTCTGATTCATGTCCTGACCCAATACCAAAGTTGCTCTACATGGTTTTGCTTACAAAATCAACATCCTCTTTATTTTCTCCCCTATAAGTTGCTTTGTAAATGTATATATTCAGTTTATTCCTACTTCATAATGAGAAAAGTCCTCAATATAATGTAAGTTATACTTAATTTGCATATTACCATTTTGAATTTAGCTTAATATAATTTAATAAGCATTATCAATATTACAGATATTCTTTTTCCTAGGCTTCCAATGTTCTTATTCCATTACAAAT
This sequence comes from Meles meles, assembly GCF_922984935.1. NCBI lineage: Eukaryota > Metazoa > Chordata > Mammalia > Carnivora > Mustelidae > Meles > Meles meles. Next base: position 237,147 of record NW_025721613.1, read on the forward strand.
AAGACTTGGAAAACCTCTCACCTTATTGATTCACATATTTACAGAATAAAGTGATTTTTCAAATATAGGATCATTATCATAAAGATTAAATGTGGATCCCATGTGATGAGAAGTAATTTAGTTAAAACTATATATGATCCATTGGTAAATCTAGAAATATGTTCTCTAGATACCAGACAATGTAGAATTTTCTTCAGAAGCAAACGAATCTCAAAAAAAGATCATTCAGATCACTAAATAAGTCTAGTCACAATCCATTTTGTCTGATTATTGCATAGTTGCAACCAGAATGTGCCTTTAACAAAGAAATTTCTACCATTTTCCCTAAAATTTTATAAGAAATCTCAGACTAAACTTTAATAAGCATCTGAATGCAAAAAAAAAATCACCAATTTTCATATAAATTTGTTTTTTTTTCTTCTCTTTTCAAGAACTCTGTCATACTTTTGTGTGAATTTTATCAAAATAAACTTCTTTACCCACCTATGGGGGAAGAGATCTCTAAAAGACCTAGCAGACCTTTTTCCACAGGACTACCATGAACCTACTGGCTGCACAAAGCATACCTCAGTTCTTTGAAAAATTTGTTCATACTTGTAGCTGCATGCCCATAGATAATAATGATTTTGCATTGCTATCCATTATCTAGATTTTAACATATTATGAAATGACTTCCCTAGAATGTATCAGGTTGCCAAGAGGACAATCCTCTGGCGTCCAGCCAAGCACATTTCCCTACAGTATCTCTGCAATGAGTCATACATGAAATACATGAAATTTTTCATTTTTCTAATGTTTCCACAACAGTTTCTGTTAAAGAAGACAACTTATTTATGAAGCAGAACAAATAACATGGAGGACATGGGGAGATGGAGAGGAGAAGGGAGTTGAGGGAAATTGGAAGGAGAGATGAAACATGAGAGACTATGGACTCTGAAAAACAACCTGAGGGTTTTGAAGGGGCAGTTGGTGGGAGGTTGGGGAACCAGATGTTTGGTAATAGGAAGGGCATGTCTTGCATGGAGCACTGGGTTTGGTGCAAAAGCAATGAACTGTTACACTGAAAAGAAATTTTAAAAAGTGAAAAAAAAAAAAGACAAACAGCACAGAGTTCAGAAAGCTTTCATGACTTAGGGATTAAGACTCATTTAAAATGGTTAACCAATGTGTATTTTTTATTTGTTTAGATGGTTATAAAGCTTTTGATCCTAAGGATTTCATTGTACACAGAGATCTAAAATGTATAGTATTCGTATGTGCCTATATCTGTGTGTTTCTGTATATATATCGTCATGAAATATCACATCAGAGAATCGGTACTGATAAATAGGTAAGTAGGTAGAGAGATACATGGAGAGATATCTGATTTATCAGTATATACTTTGTCTTTAGATTCAGACTGAAGAGAAGTTTATTTTTGCTTTTTTGTAAAACATGCTGCAGATTTTTGGAGCCAATTTTATATCTAATGCTAGCTGTCACTTACTAGAAATGTAAACATGGATTAGTGAATCCAACTCTTTGAGCCTTTAACTCATCAGGAGAGCAGATCAGAATCATGAGATATGATTTCACACTTCTTGGAATGATTATTATCAATAATTGAACAAAATGATGTCTGTTGGAGTGGATGCGGATAAAAAACAACACTTGAGCACTATTGATGGGAATATAAATTAGTACAGCCATTATGGAAAATAGTATAGAAGTTTTTCAAACAGTTGAAAGTAAAACTATCTTAAGTTCCAACAATCCCACTTCTGGATATCTATGCAAAGGAAATAAAATGATATGAAATCAAATTTGAAGCTATACTTTACTCATGTAATCATTATTGCAGTGTGACTCACAATAGCTAAAATGTGGAAATTAATTTGACATATTCATTGACAAATGAATGGAAAAATGAAATAAAAGTATCATGGATGAACCAGGAGGACATTGAGAGAAGTGAAATAAGCCAGACATAGAAAGACAAACACTTTATAATTACAATTGTAAATGAAATCTAAAAGTCAATCTTTAGAAGAGTAGAATGGCAATTGTCAGTGACTAAAGGCAGGGAAAATTGGGAAGATGTGGGTCAAATGCTAAGTTTCCAGTATACATGTTGAATAAGTTATATTTACAGCAATTTATATATAGTTAACAACACGGTATATTGGAAATTTCCTGTTACTGGAGATCTCCCCAGTTGGTAGTATTCTTACACACACACACGCGCACACACACACACACACACACACACACCACATACACAAGCTAAGTGAATTGGTGGATATGCACTTTGTAGTTATTAGGAAGCGTAATACTTAAATGAAACTGTGTCCCTTAGATATATTTAATTTTTGTCAATTATACCTAAATAAATTAGAAGAAAAAGCAAAAAAAAAATGACAAGACTAAATGGGATAGTTTATACTGGATGTGTCAAATCTGAGTGGCATGAGTGACCCATGCACAGTAGCTGTGATATTTTTTTACCATCTTCACCATTGCCACTAAAATCAGCAGAGTAACCATCATACATTTTTTATCCATACACATGTCATCCTTGCATTTCTCAGGGACTTTGTTCCCGAAAAGTTTCAGTACACTCATTGGTTTTAATAAAGTATCCAACTTTGCTCTATTACTATTACTGTCACTATTACTGCACTGGAAAATTAGTGACAGGCAAAGAAAATCATATTTCATTTTCTTATTTTTACTTATTTTTTTAAATTAACTTAAAAAAATTGTCTTTGTGTCACAGAAAGCACAAGCAAAGGGAGAAGGAGAGGGGTAAGCAGGCACCGCACCAACCAGGAAGCCAGATGCAGGGCTCACTATCAGGACCCTGGGATCATGAGCTGAGCCTAAGGCAGAAGTTTAACCAACTTAGCCACCCAGGGCCCCAAGGACATTTTTTTTTTAATATTCTAGCTAAGTACAGAAAGAAGTACAACTAGGTAAATTTTCTGTTAAGAAATCATCCTATCACTTTGGGCACACCAATCTCCTTCATATATAGGCATGCCCATAGATTGACAAAGTTTATATTTTAGAACAAAGATGCAAAGTATGCAAAAAATTAATAATGATTCAAAATTTAAAAACAAAAGAGAATCACGGCAGAGGAAGGTGTTTATGATCTGCTGGACCTGTTGGAATGGGGTAACAGTGGGATTTAGGATGGGATCTGTGGGGAAGGAGGGGGAACCAAATTTGTCGATTAAAAAAGAAAAAAGAAAAAAAAAGGACATCCTTGAAATCAACCCCTGATTGTAGACAAGTTCTCCAAAACCGGTATCTGGCACCCCTGCAACAAACTTGAGACAAGTTCTTGGATTATCTCAACAATTGGGCCCTTTTCCTTGCTGCATCCACCAGGGGGCTTCTGGACTGCACTTGGCTGGGCCTCCTGTGTGGGGTCTGTGCAGGCTGACCAGGATTACCTGACTCTCCCCGCCTTTTGGGGCTGGGCCTCCTGTGGGTCGCCCCCACAGCCCCTCTTTCTGCACAGCCCACTCCATGCCCAGCACCAATGCCAGCTCCCCCAGGCCAGGCCCATCTCTGAAGCAGATGGAGCAGCGCCTCTGGAAGTCAGGTCCACACCGCGGCCTCCCCGACCTGCTGCCACCTGCTCCCAGAGGCAGTGCCCATCTCTGTGGAGGCTGGAGCGGTGCCCCTGGAGGTCCTCAGAGGTTCTGGCCTCGCCAGTGGCTCCCCCCCCCCCCCGCCACCCCGCTTTCCCGCGGTCTTCCTGCTCTGCCTGAAGGAGAAGCTGCTCCCCTAGAAAGACTTCTGGAAGGAAAAGCACTCCTTCCAATTTCTTGGGGTCTTACTGCTGGGTGAGCCCTGTCCATTCCACAGCCTTCTGGGGAGACTTCGAGGAGGCGGCTCAGATGGCCTCCCCATCAGCGGCACAGCCTATCCTGTCTTGCTGGCCTCACCCTAGGGCATCACAATGCCTTCTTGTGATGTCACCACCATGCTCTGGTGAATCACCCAGGCACTCACAAATTGCTCTCATTCAGGTGGCCAGTCACCAGGTAGCTCAGCTGGCCAATGACCAAGGGCTTTTTCAGTGACCCTTCTGACATCATCGAATGGAAAACAGGTTAACTTTCTTCAGGATGAAAAATTCATCTTTGGGATGTATTTATAGTGAAGTTCATGGTGAGGCTGAAAGACTCAACCAGTATAAAGCAAAATGTGTCACTCAGCGTCACCATTCCCTGAAATGCTATCACCAGTATTTATGAAGACATGGACCATTAAACCCCATGAACTGTCACATTTCATGGGTAAGTTCATAATATGACATTCAAGTAAACGCTACTTTCCACTCCTCCATTAAAGCTTAAATATCAATGTAGAAAATGGTAGCTATTATGTTTGCTATGTCTTCCCAAAATAAACTTAAACCAAGAAAGGATGATGCTGTGTCCCAAGTCATTACCTTTTGCCAAAACAATATTCAGCTCTCATAGACGGGGAGAACAAAATCCAGCCTGTCAGCAGGTTCACTGTCTTCATGTCTAGCTTCCAACACAAAGCAGTGGGAGGAGGACTTAAGTTTGTCTCCTCCCTCAAATACAAGTCAATATTTATCAGATCATTCAGAACACACAATAAATGAATCAGAGATCTGTGAAAACAAATGCTGCAGGTCTACAAGTAGAAAAGGACCCACCATTCAGAAGGGAGGTGTTATTCAGATTTGAATCTGGTGTTATATAGCTTAGGGGTGGGAACCTGCCTGGGGAAGCTACCACAAAGTCTTCTTAGCAGCAGATCAGAAAATGGTAACATTTAGAAGTCTGCTACTGTGGGGGTGTCCCTGGCTTAAAAATGCTCAGGTAGGGAAGCCAGGTGGAATCCTTGTCAATCCTGAGTGGCAAGATTGGTCTCAGGATCCCTGGGGTGACATGAAAATGGGTGGTGCTGAGTATGGCAGAGTTCCCAGACTTCAGAAAGTTAAAAACAAACAAACAAAAACAAAACAGCAAAACAAACATACAAACAAAAAACAAACAAACAAAAAAACCCCTATCTTTCCACCGAACTTTAGGAGCAGGAAACCTGCCTGAGAAGAGAGTGTCTAGATGCCAGTTTTCTGCTCTGTGTTGACATAAACTGCTTGCTACTGCATGGTTGTAGGATTGTTTTCCAGGGATAGGGAGGAAAAAGGCAGAAGCATAGGAGATCTGCTATGAGAGGAACCACACATTTCCATGCTAAACATTTGGACATCGGTGGTGAGAGTGGACAAACCTGGTGTGTTCCCGAACATAGGGGAAAATCAGTCTTTCTCTGTTGAGGATTATATCTATTGTGGGTCTTTCCTATATGGTCTTTATGATGTTGAGTTATATTCCCTCTCTTTCTACGTGGTAGCGAGTTTTTTCAAAGAAGAAGCAGTATTTTGTGAAATGCTTTTTCTGCATCTATGGAAAATGTCATGGTTCTTGCGTTTGTTTTTTATTTTATTTTTTGTCCATTTTTTAATGTGGTCTATCCCATTGATTGACTTGCTGAGGTTGAGTCACTTTTCAGTGCAGGAATAAATCCCTCATGGTCATATTGAATAATCCTTTAAATGTACCATTGGATCCTGTTGGCTAGTATCTTGGTGAGACTATATGCATCCTTGTTCATCAGGGATACTGGTCTGTAATTGTTTTCAGGGGGCATTCTTCTGTGATTTTGGCCTCAAGGCAATGCTGGTCTCATAGAAGGAGTTTGCTGTTTTCTTTTTTCTATTTTTTTATACTTTCAGAAATATGGGCATTAATTCTTATTTTATTACTTGGCAGAATTCCCCTGGGAAGCCATTTGTCTCTGGATACTTTTTGGGAAATTTTTGGTAATTCAGTTTTTTTCCCCTTTTTGCTGGTTTTGGGTCTGTTTAGGTTTTCTGTTTCTTCCTCATTGAATTTTGGTAGATTATGTTTCAAGGACTGTATCCATTTATTTCAGCTTGCCCATCTTTTGGCATGTATTCGCTCATAATATTTCCATATGATTGTTTGCATTTCTTGGGTTTTGCTGTGTTTTCTCCTCTCTCATTTATGCTTTTATTTATATGGGTCCTTTCTCTTATTTTTGGTAAACCTGATTAGAGGTTTAGCAATCTTATTAATTCTTTCAAAGAACCAGTTCCTAGTCACATTTCTCTGTTCTTTTATTTAATTTCTGTTTCTTTGCTTTCTGCTCTAATCTTTTTTTTAGGTTTTATTTATTTATTTGACAGAGATCACATGTAGGCAGAGAGGCAGGCAGAGAGAGAGGAAGGAAAGCAGACTCCCTGCTGAGCAGAGAGCCCGATGTAGGACTCAGTACCAGGACCCTGGGATCATGACCTGAGCTGAAGGCAGAGGCTTTAATCCACTGAGCCATCCAGGTGCCCCTTTGCTCTAATCTTTATTATTTCTTATCTCCCACTGGATTTATGGTTTATGTCCTTTTTATCTCCAGTATGTTTACGTATAAGATTAGGTTGTGCATTTGATACTTTTCTTCTCTCTTGGTGGGGGGGGGGGGCTTGTATTGCTATATACTTACCTCTTAGAACTGCCATTGCTGCTTCCCAGTGGTTCACAACTGTCGTATATTCAGTTTCGTTTGCTTCCATGAATTTTTAAAGTTCTTCTTTAATTTTCTGGTTGACCTATTCATTCTGAAATAGGATTCCTTTTAACCTCCATGCATTTGTGGTCCTATGTTTTCATATGTTAGGTTTCAAGTTTCATAGCATTGTGGTCTGAAAATATGTATGGCATGATCTCAATCTTTTTTAAAAAGTTGAGGTCTGGAGAGTCAAGATGGTGGAGAAGTAGCAGCCTGAGACTACATCAGGTAGCAGGAGATCAGCTCGATAGCTTATCTCAACATTGCAAACACCTACAAATCCAACGGGAGAGCAAAGAGAAGAAGAACAGCAACTCTAGAAAGAGAACATCAACCACTTTCTGAAAGAACCTGTTTTTATCGCCTTTCTCCCCCCCACAATTAGGGGTCTCTTCAGATTTGGTAACAGCGCATTTTTCTGGAGTCTTTGCCACCCTTTTAGTAGTTTATTTGCTCCTTCATATCCTCTTATCTGGACAAAATGACAAGGCGGAAAAAATCACCACAAACAAAAGAACAAGAGACAGTACCGAAGGCTAGGGACCTAATCAACACAGACATTGGTAATATGTCAGATCAAGAGTTCAGAATGACGATTCTGAACATTCTAGCCGGGCTCGAAAAAGGCATGGAAGATATTAGAGAAACCCTCTCTGGAGATATTAAAGCCCTTTCTGGAGAAATTAAAGAACTAAAATCTAACCAAGTTGAAATCAAAAAAGCTATTAATGAGGTGCAATCAAAAATGGAGGCTCTCACTGCTAGGATAAATGAGGCAGAAGAAAGAATTAGTGATATAGAAGACCAAATGACAGAGAATAAGGAAGCCGAGCAAAAGAGGGACAAACAGCTACTGGACCATGAGGGGAGAATTCGAGAGATACGTGACACCATAAGACGGAACCACATTAGAATAATTGGGATTCCAGAAGAAGAAGAAACAGAGGGGAGCAGAAGGTCTATTGGAGAGAATTATTGGAGAGAATTTCCCTAATATGGCAAAGGGAACAAGCATCAAAATCCAGGAGATGCAGATAACCCCCATCAAAGTCAACAAGAATAGGTCCACACCCCGTCACCTAATAGTAAAATTTACAAGTCTTAGCGACAAAGAGAAAATCCTGAAAGCAGCCCGAGAAAAGAAGTCTGTAACATACAATGGTAAAAATATTAGATTGGCAGCAGACTTATCCACAGAGACCTGGCAGGCCAGAAAGAGCTGGCATGATATATTCAGAGCACTCAATGAGAAAAACATGCAGCCAAGAATACTCTATCCAGCTAGGCTATCATTGAAAATAGAAGGAGAGATCAAAAGCTTCCAGGACAAACAAAAACTGAAAGAATTTGCAAACACCAAACCAGCTCTACAGGAAATCTTGAAAGGGGTCCTCTAAGCAAAGAGAGAGCCTAAAAGTAGTAGATCAGAAAGGTACAGAGACAATATACAGTAACAGTCACCTTACAGACTAATAATGGCACTAAATTCATATCTCTCAAGTTACCCTGAATGTTAATGGGCTAAATGCCATAATCAAAAGACACAGGGTATCAGAATGGATAAAAAAACAAAACCCATCAGTATGTTGCCTACAAGAAACTCATTTTAGATGCGAAGACACTTCCAGATTTAAAGTGAGGAGGTGGAAAACAATTTACCATGCTAATGGGCATCAGAAGAAAGCTGGGGTGGCAATCCTTATATCAGATCAATTAGATTTTAAGCCAAAGACTATAATAAGAGATGAAGAAGGACACTATATCCTACTCAAAGGGTCTGTCCAACAAGAAGATCTAACAATTTTAAATATCTATGCCCCTAACGTGGGAGCAGCCAACTATATCAACCAATTAATAACAAAATCAAAGAAACACATCAATAATAATACAATAATAGTAGGGGACTTGAACACTCCCCTCACTGAAATGGACAGATCATCCAAGCAAAAGATCAACAAGGAAATAAAGGCCTTAAATGACACACTGGACCAGATGGACATCACAGATATATTCAGAACATTTCATCCCAAAGCAACAGAATACACATTCTTCTCTAGTGCACATGGAACCTTCTCCAGAATAGATCACATCCTGGGTCACACATCAGGTCTCAAACGGTATCAAAAGATTAGGATCCTTCCCTGCATATTTTCAGACCACAATGCTCTGAAGCTAGAACTCAATCACAAGAGGAAAGCTGGAAAGAACCCAAATACATGGAGACTAAACAGCATCCTTCTAAAGAATGAATGGGTTAACAAGGAAATTAAAGAAGAATTGAAAAAATTCATGGAAACATATGATAATGAAAACACAACAGTTCAAAATCTGTGGGACACAGCAAAGGCAGTCCTGAGAGGAAAATATATAGCGGTACAAGCCTTTCTCAAGAAACAAGAAAGGTCTCAAGTACACAACCTAACCCTACACGTAAAGGAGCTGGAGAAAGAACAAGAAAGAAACCCTAAACACAGCAGGAGAAGAGAAATCATAAAGATCAGAGCAGAAATCAATGAAATAGAAACCAAAAAAACAATAGAAAAAATCAATGAAACTAGGAGCTGGTTCTTTGAAAGAATCAATAAGATTGATAAACCCCTGGCCAGACTCATCAAAAAGAAAAGAGAAGGGACACAAGTAAATAAAATCATGAATGAAAGAGGAGAGATCACAACTAACACCAAAGAAATACAGACAATTAGAAGAACATACTATGAGCAACTCTACGCCAATAAATTGGACAATCTGGAAGAAATGGATGCATTCCTAGAGACATATAAACTACCACAACTGAACCAGGAAGAAATAGAAAACCTGAACAGGCCCATAACCAGTAAGGAGATCGAAACAGTCATCAAAAATCTCCAAACAAACAAAAGCCCAGGGCCAGACGGCTTCCCAGGGGAATTCTACCAAATATTTAAAGAAGAACTCATTCCTATTCTCCTGAAACTGTTCCAAAAAATAGAAATGGAAGGAAAACTTCCAAACTCATTTTATGAGGCCAGCATCACCTTGATCCCCAAACCAGACAAGGATCCCACCAAAAAAGAGAACTACAGACCAATATCCTTGATGAACACAGACGCAAAAATTCTCACCAAAATACTAGCCAATAGGATTCAACAGTACATTAAAAGGATTATTCACCACGATCAAGTAGGATTTATTCCAAGGCTGCAGGGTTGGTTCAACATCCGCAAATCAATCAATGTGATACAACACATTAATAAAAGAAAGACAAAGAACCATATGATCCTCTCAATAGATGCTGAAAAAGCATTTGACAAAGTGTAGCATCCCTTCCTGATCAAAACTCTTCAAAGTGTAGGGATAGAGGGCACATACCTCAATATTATCAAAGCCATCTATGAAAAACCCACCGCAAATATCATTCTCAATGGAGAAAAACTGAAAGCTTTTCCGTTAAGGTCAGGAACATGGCAGGGATGTCCATTATCACCACTGCTATTCAACATAGTACTAGAAGTCCTAGCCTCAGCAATCAGACAACAAAAAGAAATTAAAGGCATCCAAATTGGTAAAGAAGGAGTCAAACTATCACTCTTCGCAGATGATATGATACTATATGTGGAAAACCCAAAAGACTCCACTCCAAAACTGCTAGAACTTGTACAGGAATTCAGTAAAGTGTCAGGATATAAAATCAATGCACAGAAATCAGTTGCAATTCTGTACACCAACAACAAGACTGAAGAAAGAGAAATTAAGGAGTCAATCCCATTTACAATTGTACCCAAAACTATAAGATACCTAGGAATAAACCTAACCAAAGAGGCTAAGAATCTACACGCAGAAAATTATAAAGTACTCATGAAAGAAATTGAGGAAGACACAAAAAATGGAAAAATGTTCCATGCTCCTGGATTGGAAGAATAAATATTTTGAAAATGTCTATGCTACCTAAAGCAATTTACACATTTAATGCAATCCCTATCAAAATACCATCCATTTTTTTCAAAGAAATGGAACAAATAATCCTAAAATTTATATGGAACCAGAAAAGACCTCGAATAGCCAAAGGAATATTGAAAAAGAAAGCCAAAGTGGGTGGCATCACAATTCCGGACTTCAAGCTCTATTACAAGGCTGTCATCATCAAGATAGCATGGTACTGGCACAAAAACAGACACATAGATCAATGGAACAGAATAGAGAGCCCAGAAATGGACCCTCAACTCTATGGTCAACTAATCTTCGACAAAGCAGGAAAGAATGTCCAATGGAAAAAAGACAGCCTCTTCAATAAATGGTGCTGGGAAAGCTGGACAGCCACATGCAGAAAAATGAAATTGGACCACTTCCTTACACCACACACGAAAATAGACTCCAAATGGATGAAGGACCTCAATGTGAGAAAGGAATCCATCAAAATCCTTGAGGAGAATGCAGGCAGCAACCTCTTCGACCTCAGCCGTAGCAACATCTTCCTAGGAACAACGGCAAAGGCAAGGGAAGCAAGGGCAAAAATGAACTATCGGAATTTCATCAAGATCAAAAGCTTTTGCACAGCAAAGGAAACAGTTAACAAAACCAAAAGACAACTGACAGAATGGGAGAAGATATTTGCAAACGACAGATCAGATAAAGGGCTAGTATCCAAAATCTATAAGGAACTTAGCAAACTCAACACCCAAAGAACAAACAATCCAATCAAGAAATGGGCAGAGGACATGAACAGACATTTCTGCAAAGACATCCAAATGGCCAACAGACACATGAAAAAGTGCTCCACGTCACTCGGCATCAGGGAAATACAAATCAAAACCAAAATGAGATATCACCTCACACCAGTCAGAATGGCTAAAATGAACAAGTCAGGAAATGACAGATCCTGGCGAGGATGTGGAGAAAGGGGAACCCTCCTCCACTGTTGGTGGGAATGCAAGCTGGTGCAACCACTCTGGAAAACAGCATGGAGGTTCCTCAAAATGTTGAAAATAGAACTACCCTATGACCCAGCAATTGCACTACTGGGTATTTACCCTAAAGATACAAACATAGTGATCCGAAGGGGCATGTGTACCCGAATGTTTATAGCAGCAATGTCTACAATAGCCACACTATGGAAAGAACCTAGATGTCCATCAACAGTTGAATGGATAAAGAAGATGTGGTATATATACACAATGGAATACTATGCAGCCATCAAAAGAAATGAAATCTTGCCATTTGCGACGACGTGCATGGAACTAGAGCGTATCATGCTTAGTGAAATAAGTCAATCGGAGTAAGACAACTATCATATGATCTCCCTGATATGAGGACATGGAGAAGCAACATGGGGGGTTAGGGGGATAGGAGAAGAATAAATGAAACAAGATGGGATTGGGAGGGAGACAAACCATAAATGACTCTTAATCTCACAAAACAAACTGGGGGTTGCTGGGGGGAGGTGGGATTGAGAGAGGGGGAGGGGGCTATGTACATTGGGGAGGGTATGTGCTATCATGAGTGCTGTGAAGTGTGTAAACCTGATGATTCACAGACCTGTAACCCTGGGGATAAAAATACATTATATGTTTATTAAAAAAAAAATTTGGAAGGGGAGATGAACCATAAGAGACTATGGACTCTGAAAAACAACCTGAGAGTTTTGAAGGGTCAGGGGTGGGAGGTTGGGGGAACAGGTGGTGGGTAATGAGGAGGGCACGTTTTGCATGGAGCACTGGGTGTTGTGCAAAAACAATGAATACTGTTACACTGAAAAAATAAATAAAATGGAAAAAAAAAGTGGAGGTCTGATTTATGATCCAGTACATAATCCGTTCTGGAAAACTTTCCATGTGCACAGAAGAAGAATGTATTTCTGAGTGCTTTAGGATGAAATGCTCTGACTATCTGTTAAGTCCAGCTGGTCCAGTGTGTCAAAGCCCTTGTTTCCTTGGTTATCTTCTGCTTAGAGGATTTGTCCATTGCTATGATTAGGGTGTTAAAGCCCACCATTATTGTAGTATTTTCAATGAAATCCTTTAAGTTTATTATTAATTAATTTATACATTTGACTACTCCTATATTATGGGCAGAAATATTTACCTTTGTTAGATCTTCCTGTTATATAGACCCCTTTATAATCATATACTGGCCTTCTTCATCTCTTATTGTCATCTTTGGTCTAATATTTATTTTCTCTAGCAAAAGGATGGTTACTCCGACTTTCTTTTGATGTCCATTAGTATGATAAATCATTCTCTACACCTTCATTTGAAATCTGGAGGTGTCTTTCTGTCTGAAATGAATCTCCTGTAGGCAGTGTACTGATGAGTCTTTTTTAAAATTTTTTAATCAATTATGTTATCCCTTGTCTTTTAATTGGAACATTTTATCCATTTACATTTAGAGAATTATTAAAATATAAATTTAGTGCCATTTTTATTACATGTAAGGTTGCCATATCTGTGGATTATCTCTGTTCCTTTATGGGTTTTGTTACTTTTGGGATCTCTTTTTGCTTTATGTGTCCCTTTAATATTTCTTGCAAGGCTGGGTTAGTGTTCATGAATTCCTTTATTTATTTATTTGGTCTGAATGACAGCCTAGCTGGATATAGTGTTCTTGGCTACATATTTACCCAACTTAGCATATTAAATATGCCAGTCTTTTCTGGCCTGCCAGGTCTCTGTGGACAGGTCAGCTGCCAGTCTTATGTGCCTACATGTGTAGGTAAGTACATCTTGTCTCAGGGTGATTTTAGGATGTTCTCTTTATCTTTGAAATTTCACTTTGAATTTTCACTCTAGTATGTTGTGGTGTTGACTTATTTCTGTTGATTTGGGGGGAGTTCTCTGTGCCTCTTGTACCTGAATACCTGTTTCCTTTTTTGGTTTAGGTAAGTTCTCAACTATAATTTGTTCAACTAAACCTGCTGCTTCTTTTCTACTCTTCTTCTGAGACTCCTACAATACAGATATTCTTTCACTAATGGAATGCTGAATTCCCTAAATCTACCTTCATTATCTAAGAGTCATCTATCTTTCCTCTGATCAGCTTCATTATTTTCCATAACTTTGTCTTCTATATCACTAAATTCCTCTTCTATTTCGTTCATCCTCACTTATATGGTCTCCACTTGGGACTGCACCTCAGTGATAGCATTTTTAATTTCAGCATGTCTATATTGTAGTCCTTGTATGTCTATAGTGATGGATTTTCTAGTACCTTCTATGTATTTGTTTTTCAAACAAAGCTAGTATGTTTATAATCTTTGCTTTAAATTCTAGTTCAGACTTCTTACTTGTAACTGTATGATTAAATCTGTGGCTATGAGAACCACTTCCTTACTCTTGTGATAAATTTCTCCTCATTATTTTTTTTTTCAAGATGAGAAAAGAATAAGGAAGAAAAAAAACACAAGAAAAACAACAACCAAAACAAGAAACTAGATATCTTTGTGACTTCATCTGCTTGTTTAGAGAAACTAAATCCCAACATGTTAAAAAAAATAAGAATTAAAATATAATAAAAGCAAAAAATAATAAAACATATATAAAAATTAAAATTAGAAAATTGTTCTGATTTTATGCTCCACTACTTTTAGTACTTTGCAATACTACTTTACTACACCACTACTTTACTACTTTGCAATAGTATCTCTAGGAGGACTTCTTTCCATCCCCTGTATCATTAGCTGTATCACAGCATTTTCAAGTCTCTGCACCTTCTACATTCCAAAAGGAGGTCACTTTCCTACCTGTAGCCCTGCAGCATTTCTTTTCTCAGATCTCTACTTGATTTATCAGGTTTTAGAATGATTCGATAGGTATCTAACTCTATTCAAGAAATGAGAAAAACTTAGAATCCCTTCTCCTCTGCCCTCCTGTCTCCTATTTATCCTTTTCTTGAAGAGAAAGTGTGTTCACTTTAGTTTCTAGTGAAGAAATTTTGAGAATTTGTGTTCTTAGCTGAATCTCAGAATGCAATTGCTGTAGTAAAACATTGCTCTATAATCACCTGATATTAATGATTTTATAAGGTGGGGCACCTGGGTGGCTCAGAGGGTTACGCTGCTGCCTTCGGCTCAGGTCAGGATCCGGGGTCCTGGGATCAAGTCCTGCATTGGGCTCTCTGCTCAGTGGGGAGCCTGCTTTCCTTTCTTTCTGCCTGATTCTCTGCTTACTTGTAATCTCTGACGGTCAAATAAATAAAAATAAACTTATATGGACTTTATTGAGGTTTGTTCCCTTTAAATTTACTTTATTGAGGCTTTTATCATAACTGGATGCTGTCCTTTTTCCAAATATATTGTTTTCATTTAATCAAATGATCATACAGTCCTTATCCTTTCTTTATTATGTGGTGTATCAAATTGATTGATTTGTGAATACTAAACAATCATTACAACACAGGAATAAATCCCACTTACTTATGGTAAATGTTTTAAGGATTTTATTTATTTATTTGATAGAAAGACTGTGAGAGAGATCATGAGTAGCTGAAGAGGCAGATGGAGAGGGAGAGGCAGACTTCCCTGTTAAGCAGGGAGCCCAAAGCGGGGCTTGATCCCAGGTCCCCGAGATCATGACCTAAGCTGAAGGCAGAGGCTTTACCCACTGAGCCACCCAGTGCCCCTAAATCAACAATTTTAAGGATACTAGCTGGGCTTAAATAATGCTAATAAGATCTAAACAATGCCTTACTGAAGAGACCAATGAACTAAGTACCAGTCATGCTAAAATGAAAAGAATTTTATAATTAAGTCACAAAACCAACTGTATGTAATGACACTGAGGATGGATGAAACAGGAATGAATCGTTGACATGAAGATAACATTATGGAAAATAAGGAATCTGAAAAGAAGAGGGAAAGTAAAGTATTGGCTCACCAATGTGGACTTAGGAAACTCAGGCAATTCACAAAACACAGTAACATTCATTTCATAGGGATCCAAGAATATGAAGAAAGGGACAGAAGGTTTATTTGATCAAAGGGTAGCTGGAAACATTCTCAAATTTAGGAAGACATAAACATCAAAATTGAAGTGGCACAAATAAGGAAGGAATCCTGAACGTAGCAAGTGGAAACAAACAAACAAAAATTCTACAAGGACAACCAAACCAGGTCTATAGAAGAGATGTCCACAGAAATATGATAGGCCAGAAGAAAGTGACATGACATATTCAAAACGCAGAATAGTAACACTATTCATCCAAGAATACTTTATCTGGCAACGCTGTCATGTAAAATAGGACTGACAAAAAAGTCCCAGAAAACAAAATTAAAGAAGTTCATGAGTACTCCAGTCCTGTAAGAAATAATATGGGGGACTCTTTGAGAGGGGAAGACCAAGAACATCAAAGACTAGAAAAGGAACAGAGAAAATCCCCAGAAACACTAAATTAGAGGCAATGAAATGGCACTAATTTCTTTTATTTTTAAATTTTATTAATTTATTTGAGACAGAGAGAGCAGGAAGAAGGGGAGGGGATAGAGAAAGGAAGAAGCAGACTCTGTGCAGAACAGAGAGTCCAACGTGGGGCTCAATCTCAGGACCCTGAAATCATGACCTGAACTAAAGTCAGACACTTAACTGACTGAGCCACCCACGGGCTCTTTGGTGACATGAAATTCTTATCAAATATTCCTCTGAATGTAAATGGAATAAATGTTATAATAAAAAGGCACTGGTATCAGAATGGATTTAAAAAAAAGATCTATATACTTCTTATAAGAGACTCATTTTAGATATAAAGATAGCACCAGATTGAAAGTGACTGGATAGAGAAAATCTACCATGATAATGAATGTGAAGGAAAATCAGAGTAACATATTTATATCAGAATAACTAGATTTTAAACCCAGGATCGTAATGAAAGATGAATGAGGACACTATTTCCTTATTAAGGAGTCTCTCCAACAAGAAGATCTGACAACTGTACATATTTTTGCTATAAACATGTAAACATCCAGATATATAAGCAATAAGTCACATAAAGAAACTGATTGAAACCAATATGATAAGAGTGACTGTCTTAGAAGAGTGAGGTGTGAGGTGACTGGATGATGGACAGTGTGGAAGGTGTATGCTATGGAGTGTGCTGTGAATTGTGTAAGACTGATGAATCAAAGACCTATACTCCTGAAACAAATAATACATTATAGTTAATAAAAATATAAATTAAATAAAAACCCCTCAACAACGTTGTTATAGAAAGAATATAAACCAACATGATAAAAGGCATATGTAAAGACCCACAGTCAATATAATCTTCAAAGCAGAAAAACTGCTTCACCGTTACAGTTAGGAATAAGACTCTGTCATAAATGTTATTTAACTTAGTACTGGAAGTCCCAGACTTAGCAGCCAGGCAACAAAAGAAAAGAAAAAAAAAATTAAAATAAAACATCCAAATTGACAAGGACCAAGTCCAAACTTCAGTGTATGCAGATGACATGATACTCTATGGAGAAAACATAAAAGACTCAGTGCTACAGGATATAAAATCTGCATACAGATATCTGTTGCATTTCCAACAATGAAGCAGCAGAAAGGGAAATCATGAAGTCAGTCTCATTCACAATGGAACCAGACACAAGAGACCTAAGAATAAACCTGATGAAAGAGGTAAATGTCTCTACATTGAAAACTATAGAACACATAAAGAACTTGTAGAATATACACAAAGAAATGGAAAAACACTCCATGCTGATGGATGGGAAGAATAAATATTGTTAAAATGTCTATGCTACCAAAACCAATCTACCCATTTAATGCAGTCCATATAAAAAACCACCAGCACTTTGAGCAGAACTAGATCCTAAACTTTTTAAAGAACTACAAAAGACTCTGATAGTCAAAATAATTCTCAAATTCCATAAAGAATGAATCAAACTCAGCATGCCAAAATTTAATATTCCATTTAAGAAATGGGCAGAAGATATGAACAGACATTTGTTTGTTTGTTTTTTGTTTTTCCCAAGGAAGACATACAGAAGACTAACAGCCAGAGGAAAATATTCTCAACATCATTCAGCATCATGTAAATGCAAATAAACACCAGGATAAGATACAACCTCACAACTATCAAAATGCTAAAATTAACAAAACAGAAAATGATGAAATTCAGTGATGATGGAGCTACAAGAAGCCTCTGTCATGTTTTGTGGTTATGCAAACTTGTACAGTCACTCTGGAAAAGTGTATGGAGGTTTGACCGCAGTTAAAAATTGAACTACCCAATGACACAGCAATCACAGTGCTAGGTATTTACCTGAAGGACAGAAAATTACTGGTTCATAGGAGTATATACATCTCAATGTTTATAGTAGCATTATCAACAGTAGTGAAATTATAGAAAAAGACATATGCATGTGTAATATAAACACACACACACACACACACATTACATACCCACCCAAAGGAATGAAATCTTGCCATTTCCCATGACATTGACACAGCAAGTGTTTGTTATGATAATGAAATGTTGTAGTCACAGAAAAGCAAATACCATATGATGTCACTCATATATGGAATTTAAAAACAAGACAGATAAAAATAGGGATATTAAACACCACCAACAACAACTAAAGGGAAGCAAGCCATAAGGAACTCCAAAATGTAGAAAAAGAGACTGAGGGTTGATGGAGGAAGCTTGAGGGGGATGTGTTATGTGGTTAATGTGTATTAAGGAATATATGTGCTGCGATGAGCTCTGGGTGATATGTGTAAGTGATAAATCATTAAATTCTACACCTGAAATCAATTTCACCATATATATTACCTAACTAGAATTTAAATAAATATTTGGAATAATAATTTAAAAAATCTGCATAATGAACATGTATAGACGTATTCCAATATCATCAACTCATATATTATTTCATACTTATATGGATTATACACCAAAATAGGTCACATTCTGAGCTGTGAAATACACCTTTACAAATGTTAATAGAAGTCATATAATGTCTGTTCTCAGAATATAGTGCAATGCAACTAGAAAGGGAGTACTGGGTGTGGTGCATAAACAATGAATTCACTGAAAAGAAATTAAAAAAAAATAAATGAAAAGGTAAAAAAAGAAATCAATGTTGAAACCTAAAGTAAACATTTCAACATGTAAGGATTAAACAACATACATTTAAATAACACAGGCAAACACATAAATCTCAAGAAAATTGTATTTTTTTAAAGTTTATTACTTACAATCTCTGCAACCAGATGAGGGATTGAACTCATGACCCCAATGTCAAAAGCCACATGTTCTTCTAAATGAGCCACCCAGTTTCACCTCAACTGTTGCAACACATAAAAAAGAAAAAAAAACTTAGTGAATTTTATTGAATGCGGAGACATACAGCTTACATGGAAATGTGTTATGTTGAATGCATATATTAAGAAAGAAAAGTCTAATATCAATAATTTACATTCATTTCTAAGGAATTATAAATACTAGATCAATAAATACAATTCAACAAAAACTAAATTAGAGACAATGTAACAAAAAAGAAAAAGAAATGATAAGAATAATAAATACTAGAGCAAAATCAGTTAAATTAATAGAGAAAAATCAAGAAAAGGAAAAAAAATCAAAATTAGGTGATTTGATTAAAAAATGCACTTTTTTGGTGATGAGCACTAGGTGATGTATAAAAGTATTGAATCACTGTATTATACACCTGAAACTAATATTATGCTGTATCTTAACTAAGTGGAATTTAAATAAATCCTTATAAAATGATTAATGAAATTGATAAAACTCTAATCAGGCTAATGAAATAATAAGAGAGTGAGAAGACACAATTGATTAATATCACAAATGAAAGAGGGGAACATGAATACTGATCCCACTGAAATTAAATGACTAGAAAAGGAATACTATAAGTAACTCAAAGGTGACAGGTTTGATAACTTAGTGGAAATCGAGAAATTTTTGAAAGACACAGTTTGCTAAAACTCATTAAGAAGAAAGAGACAAAATGAATAGGACTTCATCTATAGAATAAATTGAATAATCATTAATAACCTTCTAAAACAGAAACTACAGGCCCAGGTGGGTTCACTGGTGAATTTAATTAAACATTGAAAGAACAGATTAAATTAATTACCTACAATTACTTTCAGAGCATAAAAGCAATTGGAATACTTCTGATTCCTTCGATGGTATCATCATTACCCTATTATAATTACAACAATGATATAAAAAAGACAGATCAGATTCTCTTATGAACATAGTTACAAACATCCTCAAAATGCTACAAATTGATTACATAATGTATAAAAGAATTATATATCACAATTAAGTAGATATATTGCAATTATGTGAGATTGAACATTCAAAATCACTTAATGCAGTTTATTATATCAAAAGAATAAATAAGAAAATAATCACCTCCCATATAAATAAATACTTAAAGAGCATTGTACAATATATGACACCCACTCACAATTAAACCTCTTAATATACTAGAAATAGAGGTAACAGTTCATCATGACAAAAAATATCTACAAGAAACCTACTGTGAAATTTATAGTTAATAGTGGGAAACTAGAAACTTTCACACGAAGATCGGGAACAATACAAGTATGTTCCCTCTCATTAGTCCTTTTCAACATTGTGCAGAAAGTGTTAGGAAATTCAATTAGAAAAGCAAAAGAAATGGAATATATATAAATTGAAAAGGAAAAATTAAAAACACTTTTGTTCATACATGATCTATTTATTGGGTAGAAAATCTAAGAGTAGACAAAAGCTCTCATGAAATAATAAGAAATTTAGCAAATTTGCAAGGCAAAATTTTAATATAGAAACTGCAACCTTGCCCTATGCCATATGGCATCAATGACAAGTGTAATAGGAAATATTAAAAACAATATCATTTACTTTAGCACCAGGAAAGAAAGAAGAATGAAAGAGAAGAAAGGAGGGAAAGAAAGAGAAAAACATTGTTAGGAACAAATAAAATAAAATAAAATATGTATCATATCTCTAAGGAATATGCCACAAAATTCTGATGAATGCAGTTAGAACTAAATAAATGTTTAGAGGATCCAGTTTCATGGATAGGAAGATTTAAAGTTGTGAACGTACTAATTTTACTAATTTAGATTTATAGATTTAATGAAATCCAAATCAAAATTATATCAAGTTATTTGTGGACATTGACAAATTGATTATAAACTTTATGTGAGAGGAAAAAATAAGCCTAGAATAGCCAACATTATATTGAAAAGGAAGAAAGTAGAAAGACGGATGATGTCCAAATTGAAGAATTTATACAAAGTTGGAGAAATCATGACTGGTAGTTTGGTGTGAGACTAGATGAAGATATCAACGGAAAAAAAAGAAGACTAGAAGAAACCCAACATAAGTATAGTTAACTGAATTTTGTCAAAAACAAAGACAACATGATGAAGCAAATACTGTCTTTTAAAAATGATGCTGGAACAACAGTGTCCTGTTGCAAATAAAAAATCTAGAAAAACACATAAACTGAAAAAGCATTGTAGAACTAACTGTAAAACTATAATGTTTGTAGACAATAACACAGGAGAAACCTAGATGATGTCGAGTGTGAAAATGATCATTAGATACAATGCCAACACATAACTTATTTTTTTAAAGAAATCGCTACACCCAAAATGGGGCTCAAACTTAAAACCCTGAAATCAAGTGCCATGTACTACACTGATTGAGATAGCATAGATCACAAGGCATAATTTATTTAAAAAAAATCAATATACTGCATTTACTAAAAATAAATAAAAAATAAAATAAAATAAAAATAAAGATTTACTAAAAATAAATCTTTTGTTCTATGAAAGAAAGATTTAAAAACAAACAGGAAACCCCAGATTCAGAGAATTTTGAAAGAATAACTTCCTAAAACATATATGTGATATTTTTTTTGTAAATATACAGAAAACTCTTGGAATCAGCAATGGAGAAAATAACTTGATTAAGAAAACAGAGGGGGTACCTGGGTGGCTCAGCAGGTTAAGCCTCTGCCTTCAGCTCAGGTTATGATCTCGGGGTCCTGGGATCGAGTCCTGCATCGGGCTCTCTACTCAGCAGGGAGCCTGCTTCCCCTTCTCTCTATGCCTGCCTCTCTGCCTACTTGTGATCTCTCTCTCTCTTTCTGTCAAATAAATAAATAAAATCTTTAAAAAAAAGAAAACAGAGGAGTCCCAAAGACCCATCACTAAAGAAGATAGATGGCAAATAAGCATAGCATACAATGTTTCACATTACATGTCATCTGTTTTATGCAAATTAAAATGTAAATAAGATATTACTACATATCTATTGAGTGGTCAAAGTCCAGGCAACCACAAGACTAAATGCTGATGATGATGTGGCAAAGCAGAAGTGATATTTTTACTGACAGGATTGCAAAATGACACAACCACTTTGGAAGATAGTTTGACAGTTTTTTAATAAAATAAACTTATCTTAACCATGCAATCCAGCAGTCCACAACACATGAAAACATATCCACATAAAAACTACACTGCAGGATGCCTGGGTGGCTCAGAAGTTAGGTATCTGACTTTTGATCCAGTAATGGTCCCAGAATCCTGGAATCCAATCCAGCTTCTTGCACAATGGAGAACCTGCTTCTCCCTCCAACAGCATCTCTCCCTGCTTGTGCTCTCCCTCTCTCTGACAAATAAAATATTTTAAAAAAATCATTACATAGATATTTATCATAGTTTTATTTATAATTGCAAAACTTGGAAGCTAACAAGATGTTAGCTTATCAGTCCATGTTAAGGCATGGAGGAACTTCATACACATATTTTTAAGTGATGGAAGCCAATCTGAAAACCCTATACACTGTATAATTCCAGCTACAACATATTCTGGAATGAGCAGAACTATGAAGACACTGGAAGTTCAGTAGCTCTCAGGATCATGTGTTGGGGAGAAATAAATTGGCAGAGCACAGAGGAGTTTGAAGGCAGTAAAACTACTTGCATGGCTCTATGATAATGGACATAAGTCTGCAAAAAATGGGAGAGAAGGCAATTTTTTTTTATTTCCAATGCCTATTTTTTGGCCAGTAGCAACAACAACAACAAAATCACAAGGATCACAAAGAAGTAGGAAAACCTAGTCCTTATGTTGATATAAGGACTATATTGATAGAAACTGTCCTTTAGGAAACACAAAGATGAGAATTGCTAGATCAAAAAAAAAAAATGAATACAATCAAATGAGTAAATAAAAAAAAACAGTAAAATAACTAAAGGAATTTTGTTTCAAATATCAGGTAAATAAAATGAGAATATCACCAAAGAGCTATGAATTCTAAAACAAAACAACAACAAAAAGAAAGCAATCAGAAATTCTAAAGTTGAAAACTACAAAACCTACAGTAAAAAAGTTACTAGGGAGATTCAATGGGACATTTGAACAGTCAGAAAAAAAATCACTAATGAAAATGAAGGCAGGCCCATATTTGTAGATTCTGATGAGCAAAAACTTATAAAAGCAAAAGAGCAAAAAGACAAAAAGATGTGAAGATAGCCAATGGTATGACTGGATCATCATGAAGTAGAACAATATATGTGTTATAGGAATCCCAGAAGAATATTAAAGTGAAAGAGGCAGAGAGATCATCTATATGAAAAAACTGGCTAAATTTCAAAATTGATGATAGATATAATTATACAATTCAAAAAACTTAACAAAATCCAAGTTGGATACCCTTAGAAAGATCCACAAAAAGACACAAAGTATCAAAATATGAAATAAGATATTGCAAGCAGCAAGAAAAATGCAACGTGTCATGTAAAAGAGAACATCGGTAAAATTATCTTCTGAGTTCTCAGCAGAAATTGAGAACTGAGCACAGGGAAAAATATATTCAAAGTGATGGCAGAATAAAAACTGTTAACTGAAAATATTGTGACTGTAAAGTTATCCTTCAAAAGAAAAGAAAAGAAAGGAAAGAAACTAAGACATACATACAATCAGTGAAAGGTTTTTATTATGAGGCCTTTCTTACAGGAAGTGTGAAAGGAACACTTCATTTCAGGTTGAAATAAAATGATGTAATATGGATTTGTAAACTTAATTTAAATTTCCTAAAGAGATTAGAAGACAGACATATGAGATTATTATTAGTCTGTACATGAAAAATGAGGAATTAGTTTGTGAGGAAGAAATTAATACCTAAAGTGAGGAGAAATTAGGTATACTAATAGAGTTTATAGATGTGATTAAATTTAAGAAAAACCAGATGCATATAGGGGAAGGTAAGAAAGCGAGAGATGGAAGCAAAGCATAAAAGATTCTTAAATATAGTTAATCAACTGAGGGTTAATGGAGAAGTGGGTTGGGGTTGGGCTCAATGAGTGACAGGAATTAAGAAGGGCACTTGTGATCAGCATTAGCTGTTATATATAAGAGATGAATCAGTAAATTTACTCCTGAAACCAAAATTGCCCAATATGTTAACGAACTAGAATTCAAATAAATAATTGAAACAAAATTTAAGTATCAATTAAAATTCAATTTTTTTTATATTTTATTTATTTGACAGAGAGAAATCACAACTAGGCAGGCAGAGAGAGGAGGAAGCAGGCTCCCTGCGGAGCAGAGAGCCCGATGTGGGGCTCGATCCCAGGACCCCGGGATCATGACCTGAGCAGAAGGCAGAGGCTTTAACCCACTGAGCCACCCAGGCACCGCTAAAATTCAAATTTTAAATCTGTAGTATGTTATATGTAATCCCCATTATAACTTTAAAGAACATATCTTTTCTTAATTCTTATTTTGTTATTATCATGTTCAATTAGCCAACGTTTGGTACCTCATTAGTTTTTGATGTAGTGTTCCAAGATTCATCAGTTGAGTATATCACCCTGTGCTCATCACATCACGCACCCTCTTTAAGGTCCATCACCCAGTTACCCCATCTCTACTATGTATTTTATAAAACACTACCTCTGAAACAAATACTACACTATATCTTAATTAAATTTAATTTAAATTAAAAATGCAATATATTATAAATATAATGATTACCAATATGGTATATATTTTGTTCACCATTTTAAGATTTTATTTATTTGGCAGAGAGACCCTGAGAGAGGGACACAAGCAGGGGGAGTGGGATAGGGAGAAGCAGGCTTCCCACTGAGCAGGGAGCATTATGAGGGGCTCAATCCCAGGACTATGGGATCATGACCTGAGCTGAAGGCAGAGGCTTAGTGACTGAGCCACCCAGGTGCTGCTGTTTTATTCATTCTCTGTGCTTTACTTAATAAGACCATTTCTACTTCAAGGTCATAAACACATTTCCCTTTTATATAAGAAGGAAAAGAAAGGGAATTTGACCATGCCATTACAAAATAAAATCAACTGCACACACACAAAAAAAAATACTGGGGAAGTTAAGAAACAAATTATATGACGCACAGAAAGCAAATGGCAAAATAGCAAAATATATTCCATATTTATCAGAAATTACCTTAAGTGTAAGTCGGCTAAATATCCCAGTTACACCATACGTTGTCAGAATGGAATAGATATAGATGATATAGATATAGATATAGATATAGATATAGATATATATACACACACTATAAGACATTCAGTGTACATTGATGAAGTTTGAATACTGTGAAAAATAAAAGGATATGAATAAAAGATAACCCATGCAAAGGATAGTCAGAAAATATGAAGTTGTAGTAATATGAGAGAAAGTGGACTACAAGTCAAAAATTATTCATAAGAGTTGAGTATTCCAATTTTCTGATAAAGATGTAGAAGTCCATTATACATATGGACCATATCTTTATCCATGCATCTGTTGAAGGGCCTCTTGGATCTTTCTACAGTTTCGTGATTGTGACCATTGCTGTTATGAACATCTTATTTTATTCTTATGTATTTTTAAGTTAACTTTTTTTAAAATATCATATTTATGTATTTGGCAGAAAGCACAAGCAAAGGGAGCAGGAGAGGGGTAAGCAGGCACCCCACCAGCCAGGGAGCCAGATGCAGGGCTATCAGGACCCTGGGATCATGAGCTGAGCCTAGGGCAGAAATTTAACCAACTTAGCCACCCAGGAGTCCCAAAGACATTTTTTTTTTTTAATACTATAGTTAAATACAGAAAGCAGTACAACTAGGTAAAACTTGTGTTAAGAAATAATCCTATCACTTTGGGCCCACCCAACTCCTTCATATATGGGTATGTCCATAAGTTGACAAAGTTTATATTTTTGAATAAAGATGCAAAGTATGCAAAAACCATTAATACTGATGAAAAAAAATAAAAACAAAAGAGAACTACAGGCGAGGAAGGTGTTTAAGCTCCACTGGACCGGTTGGAATGGGGTAACAGTGATTTAGGATGGGATCTGTGGGGAAGGAAAGGGAACCAAATTTGTTTCTTACAAAAGAGGAAAAAAAAAAGAAAAAAAAAAAGACATCTTTGAAATCAATCCCTGGATCCCTGGTTGTAGACAAGTTTTCCAAAACCAGTATCTGGCACCCCTGCAACAAACTTGGAGAAAATTCTTGGATTATCTCAACAATTGGGCCCTTTTCCTTGCTGCCTCTGCCAGGGGCTTCCGGACTGCACTTGGCCTGGCCCCCCGCTTGGGGGCTTTGCAGGCTGACCAGGCTGACCTGGAGCTGGGCCTCCTGTGGGTCGCCCCCGCAGCCCCTCCTCCCGCGCCACCCCTTCCTCCCACGAGGCCTCCTCCCCGCCCAGCCCAATGCCTGCTCCCTCGAGGCAGCGCCCATCTCTGCAGAGGCTGGAGTGGCGCCCCTGGAGGCCCGGTCATCCAGGCCTTCAGGGAAGGCTCCAGGCTCGCCGGCGGCCTCCCGACGCTCTCCCACGGCCTCAGCCTCCCTGCTCTTGCTGAAGGAGAAGCCGCTCCCCAGGCAAGACTTCCGGAAGGAAAAGCGCTTCTTCCTGTTTCTCCTAGTCTCGCTGCTGGGCCAGCACATGGCCGGGTCCCGTCCGCGGCCTTCTGGGGAGATGGGGAGGAGGCCTCCGAGGCGGCCTATCCGTCAGGGGTCAGGGCCCAGCCCGTCTTGGCGGCCTCGCTGCCCTGGGGGCCTCTGTCTCTGCGGGGCGCCAGGCCTCCAGGAGGGCAGCAGCGGCTCTTCCTTCTGGGCCCCAGCGGGTGGAGCGGTTCGACGCCCAGCTCCAGGCAGCTGCGGGCTCCTCTGGTCGCCGCCAGGGCGCTGCCCTTGGCCTCCAGCTCCTCATTGGAGCCAGGCTGGGAGGCCTCCGGAGAGGGGTTGCCTTTACCTGCTGGTGATGAGACCTGTGGGGAAAGCAAGGGGTGCGTGACCACTCCAAGAATAATGCACCAGGGGAGGCTTAGTCTTTTTATTTTATTTTATTTTATTTTTAAGAAAAGTTATTATGATGTATTTTGTGAGGGAGATTTACAACAGTACGGGTCTTAATTAAGAAGGAAAGAGGGGGAACATGCGTATCACCAAACCCACATTTTTAAAAAGATCATGATCTCAGGAGTTAATTTAACTTATAGGAAATTGTCACTTGCCTCCTATTAGCTGTACCAGTCAGGGATAATCTGTCTGTTTTGAAAAGAATTGTTTTTCTAATTATCTCTGGGTTCAGACAAATTCTCATATTTGCAGTTTCATTGGATTTATTTACTACCTATTTTATCAGAGAGAATTATTGGTATTTTAAAGTGATCATATTTACGTGAATATAGTATCATTTAGTGTAGACCTTAGTTTGATTTACCATAAATTAAGAAAATAAGTACATTGATGCTTGTAGATATCACCGTTGATCAAAAAGCCACTTTCAGCACATTTACTACCATTTCATAAGAGATAAGAAGGTACAACACGAATTCTTTCAAGAATTCTATCATGATTTGTTTTAAATTTAGAGAGCTTCGTGTTTTTTTTTAAAGCACACAGGTATGTAAGTAATTGACTTACTCTTTAACATTTGATTATGTATCTATATGAAAGTTGAAATATATAAAATATATCCTTAAATTGACTTTGACAAATAAGAGTTTCCTTCGGACTTCCGTAGTTAATTAAATATTGGAATGTACCAATGGTTAATTCTAATACTTCATTAGAACAGTTTTTTATTAATACTAGTTAAAATCACCTTAAGGATTTGGAGAAATATATCAACCTTAAACAATAAATAAAACTAAAAATACCACAAGACATATACCATTTATAATCTTGCATATTAACAAACGTATTGGTTTGGAGAGCTGACATTGGTGCTCCTACCATCCTATGAACTCATTTTTCTGAATAGGCTTCTTTGAATATTTTTCTGCCAGTGCATATACTTTTCTCTCATCCCTGACCTTTTTAGATAACTCCATAAAAATCTAACAGCCGTCATGAATTCAAGACATCTTTGTGGATTAAGGAGAATACCTGTTGTTTTATGTGTGTACTCACTTGAGAATGTCCACAGAGACATGAATAACGTGAAAATACCAATTGCTCAGCATGTCCCTAGCACAAAGTTTAGAAATGAGTTCTGATACTTTGTGGAGCTGTTTTCATAGTGGAGTTAAAGGTTAATTCATTGGGCAAACAGATATATTTATTCAGACTTTTTGAATATTATGTCTCTTGTATATAAGTTGTTTCTATATCTTGGACATTAATCCCTTATTGGATATATCATTTGCAAACATCTTCTCCCAAACAGAAGTTCTATTGATTGGTCCCAGTGCTGTGCAGATGATTTTTATCTTGAGAAAGAGTAGTTCATTTTTGCTTTTGTTTCCCTTGCCTTTAGAGACACGTGTTGCAAGAAGTTGCTGTGGCTGAGGTTGAAGAGGTTGCTGCCTGGGTTCTCTAGGATTTTGAAGGATTCCTGTCTCACACTGAGGGATTTAATCCATTTTGAATGCATCATTGCAGATGGTGTAAAAGAAGGTCCAGTGTCATCCTTCCGTATGTGATTCCAATTTTCCCAGCATCACTTATTGAAGACACTGTCCTTTTTCCCATTGCATATTCATTCCTGTTTTGTCAAAGAATAGTTCTCCATAGACATGAGGGTCCATTTATGGGGTCTCTAATTTGTTGCATTGAGCGATGGGTGTGTTTTTATGCCAGAACCAGGCCGTCCTGATGATCACAGCTTTATTAACTGGCTTGAAGTCAGGCATTGTGATGTCCCCAGCTTTGGTTTTCTTATGCAACAATGCCCTGGCTATTTGGGATCCTTTATGGCTACATGCAGATTTTAGGATTGTTTGTTTTAGGCCTGTGAATAATTTTGAGGGTATTTTGATAGGGATTGCATTGAATGTGTAGATTGCTCTGGACAGCATATGCATTTTTACAATGTTAATTCTTCCAATCCAGGAGCATTGAATGACTTTCCATCTTTTTGCATCTTCCTCAATGTTTTGTAGTTTATACTGTGGAGATCATTTACCTCTTTGATTAAGTTTATTCCTAGGTATCTTATGGGTTTGGGTGCTATGGTTAAGGGGATTGACACCTGAATTTCTCTTTCTCCATTCCCATTATTAGAGGATAGAAAAGCAAGAGAATCTTGTGCTTTGATTTTGGAATCCTGCACATTGCTGAATTCATGTATGAGTTCAAACAATTTAGGGGTGGAGTCTTTTGTGTTTTCATATAAAGAATATTGTCATATGCAAAGAGAGATGATTTAACTACTTCTATGACAACTTGAATGCCTTTTACATGTTATTGTCCAAATGCTGAGGCTAGGACTTCTAATGTTGTGTTCAATAAAGTGGTACGAGTGGGCTTCCCTGTCATGTTCCTGACCTTAAGGGAAGAGCTGTCAGTTTTTCCCCATTGAGAATGAAATTTGCTGTGGGCTCTTCATAGATGGTTTTTATAATATGAGATATGGTCCCTCTATCCCTCTATTTTGAGGAGTTTTAATAATTAATAATAATAATTTAATAATAATAATAATAGAGGAGTGTTGTATTTTGCCAAATGCTTTTTATGCATCAAATGAGAGGATGTTATGGTCCTTGTCTTTCTTTTGTTTATATGACTAATCACATCACTTGATTTGGGAATATTGAACCTCCCTTACATCCCAGAAATGAAACTCACCTGGTGGTGGTGAATAACCCTTTTAATGTACCTTGGAATCCTACCGGCTTTTATCTTGTTGAATATTTTTGTATTAGGGCTCACTAGGGTTATTCATCTATAATTCTTTTTCACAGGGTCTTTGTCTGCTTATGCATCAATGTAATGCTCTGCCTCAGAAAATGAGTGTGGAAGCTTTCCATTTATTTCCATTTTTTGGAAGCAGCTTCTATAGAATAGGTAGGACTTATTCTTAAAATCTTTGGTAGAATTCCACTGGGAAGGTATCTGGTCCTGGACTCTTGTTTTTCTGGGGGAGGTTTTTGATTCCTGATTCAATTTCCTTGCTGGTTATTAGTCTCTTCAGATTGTTTATTTCTTCCTGTTTCAGACTTGGTACATTACAAGTTTCCAGGAATGCATCTATTTCTTCCAGATGGCCGAATTTTTTGGCATATAGTTGTTGATAATATGTTCTAACATGTCCCTGTTTATTTTGCATTGGTCATGATCTCTCCCCTTTCTTTCCTGGTTTTGTTAACTTAAGTCTTTTATCTTTACTTTCGGCTAAATCTGGCCAGAGGTTTATTGATCTCATTAATTTGTTCGGAGAAACAGCTTCTAGTTTGTTGGTGGGTTCTGCCATTCTACTAGTTTCTGTTTCATTGATTTCTGCTCTCATCTTTATTCCTTCTTCTCTCCTGCTTGGTTTCAGCTCTATGTGCTCTTCTTTTTTCCAGGTGTAAGGTTAGCATGTGCATTTGGATTTTTCTAATTTTTTGAGACAGTCTTGGATGGCTAAGCACTTCCCTCTAAAGACCAACTTTCCAGTATCACATAGATTCTGAACCAATGTGTTTTCATTTTCATTAGTTGCATTGAATTGTTTAAGTTCTTTAATTTCCTGGTTGTCCCAACCATTTCTTGGCAGGATGCTCTTTGACCTCCAAATGGTTGAATTCCTTCCAAAACTCCTCTTCTGATTCAGTTCCACTTTCAAAGCACTATTGTCTGAAAAAATGCAGGGGAAAATCTCAGAAATTTGGTATTGTTTGAGACCTGATTGGTGACCCAGTATGTAATCCTTTTTTTTTTTTAAATTTTTGAGTATGTAATGTTAGTCACCCTAACTATGAACTATGTTCATAACTACTAACTATGAACTATGAGTTCATAGACTCATGGCTTAAGTATAACAACCAGTGTTTCATTCAGTACATGCCCTCCTTAATAACCACCACCAGCCTCACCAATCTCCCTAACCTCTTCCCCTCTAAAACCCTCTGTTTCTTCAAGTTTACATTCTCTTGTGGTTCATCTCTCCCTTCAATTCCCCCAGCTTCACTTTTCCCTTCCTTCCCCTAATATGGTCTCTGTTATTCTTTATTTTCCCAAGTAAGTGAAACCGTGTGATAATTGACTTTCTCTGCTTGACACCTTATAATCATTATAATTTCCGGCAATCCCTTCCATGTTGATGCAAAAGTGGGGTATTCCTCCTTTCTGATGGCTGAGTATTATTCTATTGTATATATGGACCACATCTTCTTTATCCATTCGTCTGTTGATGGGCACCTTGACTCTTTCCACAGTTTGGCTTTTGTGGCCATAGCTGCTATGAACACTGAGGTTCATATGACCCTTCATTTCAATATATCTGTAGCTTTGTTGTAATTAACCAGTAGTGCAATTGCAGGGTCAGAGGGTAGCTCTATTTTTAATATTTGGAGGACTCTCCACACTGTTTTCCAAGGTGACTATACCAACTGGCATTCCCACCAACAGTGTAAGAGCGTTCCCCTTCCTCCACATCCTCTCCGGTACTTAGGGTTTCTGGCCTTATAATTGTCATTCTAACTGGTAAAATGTGGTTTTGATTGGAATTTCCGTGATGGCTAATGATGATGAACATGTTCTCATGTGTCTGTTAGCCATTTCTATGTCTTCTTTGGAGAAGTCTCTGTTCATGTCTTCTTCCCATTTTGTGACTTGATTATCTGCTTTCTTGGTGTGGAGTTTGAGAAGTTCTTTATAGATCTTGGATACCAGCCTTTTGTCTGTAGTGTCATTTGGGAATATCTTCACCCAATCCATGGGTTGTCTCTTTGTTCTATTGACAGTTTCCTTTGCAGTGTAGAAGCTTTTTGTCTTAATGATGACCCAAATGTTCATTTTTCACTTTTCTTTCCCTTGCCTATGGAGATGTGCCTTGAGAGAAGTTGTTGTGGCTGATGTCAAAGTGCTTACTGCCTATGTTCTCCTCCAGGATTTTGATGGATTCCTGTCTCACACTGAGGTCATTTATCAATTTACAGTTTATATTTGTGTCTGATGAAAGAGATTGGTGTACTTTCATTCTTCTGAACATAGCTGCCCAGTTTTCCCATCAGCATTAATTGAGGAGACAGTTTTTTCCACTGGATTTTTTTCCCCTGCTTTGTTAAATTTTAGTTGACTGTAGATTTGACCATCTATATCTGGGCTCTCCACACTCTTCCATTGGTATATGTGTCTGTTTTCATGCCAGTACCTTGCTGTCTTAGTGATCACAGTTTGTTATACCTTGGAAGAAACCTAACCAAAGAGGTAAAGGATACATACTTGTGGAAGCACCTAACACTCAAGAAAGAAAATAAAAAAGACACATAAAATGGAAAAAACATTCATGCTCTTGGATCAGAAGAATAAACATTGATAAAATCTCTATGCTGTCCAGAGAAATCTATACTTTCACCCCCATCCTGATCAAAATACCATCAGCATTTTCCAAAGTGTTGAAACAAGCAATCCTAAAATGCGCATGGAACAAGAAAAGACCCTGAACTACCAACAAAATGTGGAAAAAGAAAACAAAGCTCAGGGCATTTCATTGCCTGATTTCAAGGTTTATGACAAAGCTCTGATCAACCCGTATGTAATCTATTTTGGAGGAAGTTATGTTTGTACTCGACAACAATGGTATTCTCTGGTTTTAGGACTGAATGTTCTGTTTTTATCTCTGAAGTCTAGCTGTTTCAGGGGTCCTTCAAAGCTATTGTTTCTTTTTGAACAGTCTTCTACTTAGGTGATCTATTTCTGTGTGTGGGATGTTGTGGTCTCTGCCTATTCATGTGTTATTATATGAATAGGATTCTTTATTTTGTTTAATATTTGGATGATGTAGTTGGCTACTCCCATGTAGGGGGCAGAGATATTTAAAGTTGCTAGATTTTCATGTTGGATAGACCCTTGAAATATGATATTGTATCCCTCTACACCTCTTATTATAGTCTTTGGTTTAAAATCTAACTTGTCTGATATGAGAATTGCTACCCCAGCTTTCTCTTGATTCTTTGGAATGAAGAATAGGTCTCAGTCCCCTCTATTTCAGTCTGGAGGTATCTTTAGGTTCAAAATGAGTGTTTCTATACAACATGGGAATGGGTCCAGTCTTTTTCTTCAAATCAGAAACCCTACTATGTTTCATGGGACCATATAGCCTCTTCACGTTTTCAGTAACTGTTGGGAGATAGGACCTTCTTGCCCTCATGTTGCCTGTGATGTCCCAGTTTCTATAGATTGCTTCTGTAAGTGTCTTGTCCATATTACTCTTGGGGTCTTTCATCTTTCAAAGAAACCCCCTTAATCATTCTTGCAGGGATGGCTTGGTTTTCATGTATTCATTCTTTTTCTATGAGTCCTGCAAGGCCCTTGTCTCTCCATCCATTCTGAATGGCAGCCTTGATGGATAACATACTTTTAGTTAACATGTCTCCTATAGTACCCTGAATATGCCTTGTCAGCTCTTTCTGGCTTGTCAGGTCTCTGTGGATGGGTCTCATGTTATCCTAATGCTCCTCCCACTGTGTGTAATACATCTCTGTAGCAACTTTCAAGGTAGCCTCTTTGGCTCTAAGACTTGCAAGTTTAATTATTATATGCCAGGACTTTGGCCTATTTTTATTGATCTTTGGATGGGTCCTCTCTGTTTTATGGAGAGGAAGGCTTGTTTTCTTCTCCAACTTAGGGAAGTTCCCTGCTATGATTTACTCAAGTATATCTTCTACTGTCTGCCTTCATTCCCACATGGATCCCAATAATTCTGACACTGGGCCAAATTTATGGTGTCATTGTTCTCTCTATGTCTGTTCTCATGAGCTTCTAACTTTTTGTCCCCCTCCTCCTCAGTTTCCTTTCTTTCCAACAGTTTACCTTCTAGCTCACTAATTCGTTCTTCTGCCTCTTTTACCCTGGCTGTTTGAGTTTCCAGTTTAGACTGCGACTCATTCATAGCATTTTAATGTCATCCTGATTAGATCTCATTCTGCCCTTGTAGATTTTATGTTGTCTCGAATGCTTTTCTCAAGCCTAGCTATGGACTTTGTGATTGCTCCTCTGAAGTCCATCTCTGATATCTTGCTTATAACCATAGCCATTAGAGCTGTGGCAGGGACCAGTGTCTCTGGATCTTTTCATGACTGGAGGTTCTTTCCCCTTATCATTCTGCTAAGGGCTGGTTGAGGGAATATACAGAGTCCAAAATATCAATCACAACACAAGCAAAGTGCACCTATGAAAAAATCCAAAGAGGTCAATACTATGTTGAATGAAAGTGGTGAGATTGAATATCCTTGTCTTCTTCCTCTTCTTAAGGTAAAAGCTCTTAGTTGTTCACCATTGAGTATAATGTTTCCTGTAGGTTTTTCATAGATAGACTTTATTATGTTGATGTATGTTCCTTCTAAACCTACTTTGTTGAGGGATTTTTGTCATGAGTTGATGCAATACTTTGTCAAAAGCTTTTCCTGCACTATTGACATGATCATATGTTTGATGTGATATATCATGTAAAATATGTACTCTTGAAACACCCTTGCATTGCAGGAATAAATCCCACTTGATTGTGGTGAATGATATTTAAAAAAATATATACATTGTTAGATTCAGTTTGCTAACATTTTTGTTCAGGAGTCTCCATCTATGTTTGTCAGAGATACTGGCCTCTAATTCTATTTCTTTTTCTTTCTTTCTTTCTTTTCCCCATAATGTCTTTATCTGGGTGTGGTTTTGTTGTTGTTGTTGTTGTTTCTTCATTTTTGTATTTTTGTTTCTTTGCTTGTTTGTTTGCTTTTGGCATCTGCATAATTTTGGCATCATGGAATGAATTTGGAAGCTTTCCTTCTTCTACTATTTTTTTGGAATAGTTTCAGAATAATAGGTGTTCAGTCTTCTATCATATGTGGTGGAATTGGCCTGTGAAGCCATCTGGTTCTGGTTTTCTGTTTGGGAGTTTTTTGATTATTGATTCAATTTCATTTTTGCTAATGGGTCTGTTCAAATTTTCTATTTCTTCTGGATTCAGTTTTGGGAAATGATATGTTTCTGGGAATGTATCCATTGTTTTTAATGTTGTGCAACTTGTTGGCATATAATTTTTCATGATAATCTCTTATAATCCTTTGCATTTCTCTGGTGTAAGTTGTTATTCTTCCTCTCTCATTTCTAATTTTGCTTGTGTGTTCTCTCTCTCTCTCACTCTTTCTCTCTCTTTCTCACTCTCTCTGGCTAAAGGTTTTTAGTCTGTGACTGGCTAAAATTTATCATTTTTTTTTTTATTTTTTCAGAGAAACAGCTCCTGGTTTCATTGATGTTCTCAACTGGTTTTTGTTTGTTTTGTTTTTTTAGTTTCTGTTCCATTTATTTCTGCTCTAATCTTTATTATTTCCTTCTTTCTACTGGTTTGGGGTTTTGTTTGTTCTTTCTCTAGCTCCTTTTGGTGTAAAGTTAGGTTGTTTAATTGAGATTTTTCCAGCATCTTAAGGTAGGTGTGTATAGTTATTAAATTCCCTTTTAGAATGCCATTTGTTGCATCTCTAAAATTTTGGAGCATTGTGTTTTCATTTTCATTTTTCTCTATGTCTTTTTTATTTTCTTCTTGATTTCTTGGTCCATCTGTTGTTTGGTAGCATATTATTTAACCTCCTCATATTTCTGTTCTTTCTAGATTTTTTTCTTTGTGGTTAATTTCTACTTTCACAGCTTTGTGGTGGGAAAAGATGCATAGTATGACTTCAGTCTTTTTGAATTGTTGAGACTTGTTTTGTAGCCTACGGTGTGATCTAATCACTAGAATGTTCCATGTGTACTTGAAATGGATGTGTATTTTGCTGTTTTAGGATGGAATGTTCTGACTATGTCTTCTAGCTCCATCTTGTCCAATGTGTTATTCAAAGCCACACTTTCCTTGTTGATCTTCTGATTGGATGATCTATCCATTGATGTCAGTGTGGTGTTAAAATCTCCTACTATTATTGTATTATTTCTTTTATGTTTACTATGGGTTACTTAATGTATTTGAGTGCTCCCAGATTGTGTGCATAAATATTTACAATCATTATATCTTCTTTTTGGATTGTTACCTTTATGATTATATAGTGTCTTCTTTGTCTCTTATTACAGTCTTTGTTTTAAAGTCTATTACTTCCAATGTAAGTATTGCTGTCTCAGCCTTCTTTTAACTTCCATTTGTATGACAAATGAATTTCCATCCCTCATTTTCAATTCACATGTATTTTTAGATCTGAAGTGAATCTTCTGTAGGCAGCATGTAGATAGGTCTTGCTTTTTTATCCATTCCTTGTTACTTATGTCTTTTGATTTGGAGTATTTAACTCACTTCCATTCAGTGTAATTACTGAGAGGTATATACTTATTGCCATTTTGTTACTTGTTCTCTGGTTGTTTTTGTAGTTGTTCTCTGTTCATTTATTCTCTTGCTCTCTTCTCTCGCAGTTTTCTGGCTTTCTTTAGTGACACCCTTGATTCCTTTCTCTTTATTTTTTGCGTGTCTATTATGGCTTTTTGATTTGTGGCTACCATTCAGTTTATATATATCTTAGGCATATGGCAGTCTATATGAAGTTGATGGTTGCTTAAGTTTGAACCCATGCTTTACCCCTATCCCTTCCCACATTAAAAAATATTATTTATTTGTTTGACTGAAAGAGGGAGAGAGAGACAGAACAAGTAGGGGGAACAACAGAGGGAGAGGGAGAAGCAGACTCTCTAGTGAGCAAGAAGCCCAATGGGACTTGATTCCAGGGGAAGCCCAATGGGACTTGATTCCAGGGGATCATGACCGAAGCTGAAGTCTGACGCCAAATCAACTGAAGCACCCATGTGTCCCCCTTTCCTCACATTTTAAAATATGGCATCATACTATACATCCTTTTCTTTTGTGAATCCCTTGACATATTTTTATAGACATGCTTAATTTTACTGCTTTTGTGCTTTCTACTTTACTTATACCTGCTTATGATTTTCCCTTTATATTCAGTCTTTCTCTGAATCTTAATCTTAATCTTTCTTATAAGGTGATTTAGTGGTGATAAATTCCTTTAAGTCTTCTTTGTCTGGGAAACTTTATATCTCCTTCTACTCTGAATGATAGACTTTCTGGGTAGAGTATTCTTGGTTGCAGGTTTTACTCTTTCAGCACTAGAATATTACCATGCCACTCTCTTCTGGTCTGCAAAGTTTCTGCTAAGAAACAGCTGGTAGCCTTTGGGGTTTCCCTTGAAGGTAACTGTTTTCATTTCTCTGGCTCCTTTTAAAATTTTCTGTCACTACTTTTGCCATTTGAATTACATTGTGTCTTCGTGTGAACCTCAGGTTGATTTTGCTGTGGACTCTCTGTGCCTACTGGATCTGGATTTCTGTTTCCTTCCCCACATTTGGAAGTTTTTGAGCTATTATTTTTTTTTTTATTATTTGACAGAGAGAGAGAGGTCACAAGTAGGCAGGGAGGCATGCAGAGAGAGAGGGAGAAACAGGCTCCCCACTGAGCAGAGAGCCCGATGCGGGGCTCAATCCCAGGACCCTGAGATCATGACCTGAGCCGAAAGCAGAGACTTAAACCACTGAGCCACCCAGGCGCCTGAGCTATTTTTTTTTTAATATATTTTCTGCCTCCCCTTCTCCCTCTCCTCTTCCTGGTATCCATATAATGTGAATGTTATTATTCTTGACTGTGTCACTGAGGTCCCTTCATATATATATATATTTTTTTTTCTTTCTTCCACCTTGTCTTCTGTTCAGCTTGACTCCTTTGATTACTCTGTCATCAAGGTCATTAATCCATTCTTCTTCTCTCTATTGTCTACTATCTATTTCATCCAGTGTATTTTTAATTGCAATTTTTAAGTTCCTCACCTCTGATTGGTTCCTTTTTATGTTTTCTACCTCTTTGTTGATGGTCTCCCTGAAGTCCTCCACTCTTTGCTTAGTCCAGTGAGTGTCTTTATGACCATTACTTTAAATTCTATGTCAGGTGTATTATTTCTTTCTGTTGCATTTAGTTCTTGTCCTGTTCTTGCATTTGGGGCATGTTCCTCTGTCTCCTCATTTTGTCTAATTCTGTGTCATTTTTATGTGTCAGGAAAGTAGGCTATGTCTCCTGCTCTCAAATGTAGTGGCCTTATGAAGAGGTCCCATAGTGTCCTGCAGTGTAATGTCCCCTGTTCACCAGAATCTGGTGCCGCATATGGTCCCCTGTGTATGTTGTGTTAGCCCCACTATTGTGGCTGAGCTGCATTTGCCTTCAATTCAGCCATCTGCAATGGTCTCCTGTGCCTACTGTGGGCCTAGTTGGGACCATGTGTTATTAGTGGGCCAGTGTGTAGCCTCTCTGGGCTTGAAAGATAGGGCTGTTGTTTGCCTGAATGCAGTATCCCCAAGCAGCAGAGTATTTTTCCTGTGTTGTTCCCTGAGAAGCTTTACTTGGTGGACATGTCCTGCAGTGATACCTGATGTCTTGCCCCTTCCCCATTGCTAGAGTTGCAGTTGGACTCTGTGTGTGTGTGTGTGTGTGTGTGTGTGTGTGTGTGTGTTTATCTTCCCCTCTCTCCAGAGAAGGAGTCATTTTGAAGTGGTGCTGGTCCCTTTTGGGACTGCTTGTACACTGCTAGTTTGTGGCTCTGTTTTGGGTGGACTCTGGCCAAGGGCACTATTGAAGGGGCTAATCTGCAGGAGAATGCAGGTACAGGGTACACAGGGTCAGCAAGATTCATGCTGATCTTCTGTTGGAGGAAGCGGGCAGCAGCCCAAGAAAATGCCTACTTAGGATGGCCAAGTTGGGAGGGGCAGATCTCCTGAAGCTCACCAAGGTGGGGTTTGTTTTTCCCAACCTGGGTGGAAAGCTGGCTCCTGCAAGTGTCCCTGGACCTAGGCTGGGTGTATCTCTGGAGGTATCTGGGGATCTAGGTTCCCCTGTCTCTGCAGGGGCTGCTTGTTATACTGTCTCTTTAAGGGTGGAAACTCATTTTTCTCTTGCTCTCCAGTTCTCCCAAAGCCAAGCACCAACTGAATTTTAAAGTTCCAGTTGCAAAATACCACTGATTGTAAGAACTCAGATAGCCAGGCCCCTCCAGTTCTCAAAGCCAAATGTTATGGGGATTTGTCTTCCCTGTGTGGGTACCCTACATCTGTGAGCTACATGTAGGGATCTGTACCTCCCCCCATCTGTACCATCATGTCCTGCCCTTACATGAACAGTCCTATGGGTCTGTTTGGCTCCCAGCTGTGTCCCCACACCTCATAACCTCGTTTACATGGCCTATTCTCTACATTTATCTTTGGAGATTGTGTTCTTCCAGTCTTCCAGTCATTTTCTAGGTTTTTTACACTAATGTGGCTGTAATCTAGTTGTGTGCATGGGAGAAGGTGAGCTTAGGATCATCCTACACTGTCATCTCCCCCACAAGTTCCTCAATGATGATTTACATTAATCAACTCAATAAATTTTATCCACTCTTGCATTTTGAGGTTAAGGTGACCGGCTTGTTGTATAGTGTTCTTTTAATATTTTCTTAAGGATTTTGCATTGACATTCATGAATTATATTTCCTTTATTAATGTAATCTTTGTTGTTGTTGTGAATCAATGTTACAGTAGTTTAAAGCAGAGGACTGAAAGTCTTCTTTATCCTTCCCTGATGTAGAATAGTTTGACAGAACAGTGGCATTATCTGTTTCTTAAGGATTGATAGAATTCTGGGTGCCTGGGTGGCTTAGTGGTTTAAGCCGCTGCCTTCGGCTCAGGTCATGATCTCAGGGTCCTGGGATCAAGTCCCACATCAGGCTCTCTGCTCAGCAGGGAGCCTGCTTCCCTCTCACTCTCTCTGCCTGCCTCTCTGCCTACTTATGATCTCTCTCTGTCAAATAAATAAATAAAATCTTAAAAAAAAAAAGATTGATATAATTCTCTTGTCAAATCATCTAATTTCACTGATTTGGGGAGCTGTCAACTTTAACAATTTTTTTTATTTCCTCTAGAGTAATTGATTTTTGAATTTCCATTCTTATATAAGTTTTGGCAATTTATATTTTGAAGACAATGATCTCTTCAGATTTTTAGAGTCACATTAAATTCAGGCTTAGGATTCCTAAAGTTTCTCCCCTTATAATTTCTTAGATTGTTTATTTGTGCTTTCTTGTTTGTTGAAATTAGACTAGGTAATAGTAGGTGTCTGTATGTCTGTATGTATGTACTGAAATTCTTGGGCTTATCATTACTATCATTTTCATTTTTCTCTTTGTTTTCAGTTTATGCTTACTAATTCTCCCATTACTCTTGGTTTTCTTTTCTTATCTATTTTCTATTAATTTTTCTATAATTTCTATTTTCAACCATTTGATAATCTACATGTAAAATCTGCATGTAATGAAAGATGGTCAACATGTAAAAATACATGTATTTTTATCTTTTCTGTTTATCATGTACATATAATACTATGCATTTTTCCTTGAGCTCTGAATTAGATGTAACCCATAGGTTCTTCTAGGCATCCTTTTAATTACTGCTGTTTTGTAGTTATAGCAAAAATTTAGTTTTTATTTCTTCTTTGACTATGAATTGAATCTTTAAGATTCCAAGTGGTAGAGACTTTGTTAGTTTTTTTATGTTTTGGTTTCATTATTAATTTCTTTGTTCATTGTGATCAAGGCATTT
The DNA here is from genome assembly GCF_922984935.1 of Meles meles. Classification (NCBI taxonomy): domain Eukaryota; kingdom Metazoa; phylum Chordata; class Mammalia; order Carnivora; family Mustelidae; genus Meles; species Meles meles. The sequence continues at coordinate 277,779 of NW_025721613.1, forward strand.
TGTCTTATTATTTCTACTTTTGGGAATTACTAGAGGTTATCTTTGTGGCCTGGTATTTTGGTATGTGTCTATTTCTTTCAATATTTTCCAAGATTTGTATTTTTTTTTTCTTTTGAAGAGTCTCACTTTATTTTTTTTTCCATTTTATTTATTTTTTCAGCGTAACAGTATTCATTCTTTTTGCACAACACCCAGTGCGCCATGCAAAACGTGCCCTCCCCATTACCCACCACCTGTTCCCCCACCCTCCCACCCTTGACCCTTCAAAACCCTCAGGTTGCCCCAACCTCCCACCCCTGACCCTTCAAAACCCTCAGGTTGTTTTTCAGAGTCCATAGTCTCTTATGGTTCACCTCCCCTCCCCAATGTCCATAGCCCGCTCCCCCTCTCCCAATCCCACCTCCCCGCAGCAACCCCCAGTTTGTTTTGTGAGATTAAGAGTCATTTATGGTTTGTCTCCCTCCCAATCCCATCTTGTTTCATTTATTCTTCTCCTTTCCCCTACCCCCCCATGTTGCTTCTCCATGTCCTCATATCAGGGAGATCATATGATAGTTGTCTTTCTCCGATTGACTTATTTCACTAAGCATGATACGCTCTAGTTCCATCCACGTCGTCGCAAATGGCAAGATTTCATTTCTTTTGATGGCTGCATAGTATTCCATTGTGTATATATACCACCTCTTCTTTATCCATTCATCTGTTGATGGACATCTAGGTTCTTTCCATAGTCTGGCTATTGTAGACATTGCTGCTATAAACATTCGGGTACACGTGCCCCTTAGGATCACTATGTTTGTATCTTTAGGGTAGATACCCAGTAGTGCAATTGCTGGGTCATAGGGTAGTTCTATTTTCAACATTTTGAGGAACCTCCATGTTGTTTTCCAGAGTGGTTGCACCAGCTTGCATTCCCACCAACAGTGGAGGAGGGTTCCCCTTTCTCCACATCCTCTCCAGCATTTGTCATTTCCTGACTTGTTAATTTTAGCCATTCTGACTGGTGTGAGGTGATATCTCATTGTGGTTTTGATTTGTATTTCCCTGATGCCGAGTGACGTGGAGCACTTTTTCATGTGTCTGTTGGCCATCTGGATGTCTTCTTTGCAGAAATGTCTGTTCATGTCCTCTGCCCATTTCTTGATTGGATTGTTTGTTCTTTGGGTGTTGAGTTTGCTAAGTTCCTTATAGATTTTGGATACTAGCCCTTTATCTGATCTGTCGTTTGCAAATATCTTCTCCCATTCTGTCAGTTGTCTTTTGGTTTTGTTAACTGTTTCCTTTGCTGTGCAAAAGCTTTTGATCTTGATGAAATCCCAATAGTTCATTTTTGCCCTTGCTTCCCTTGCCTTTGCCGTTGTTCCTAGGAAGATGTTGCTACGGCTGAGGTCGAAGAGGTTGCTGCCTGCATTCTCCTCAAGGATTTTGATGGATTCCTTTCTCACATTGAGGTCCTTCATCCATTTGGAGTCTATTTTCGTGCGTGGTGTAAGGAAGTGGTCCAATTTCATTTTTCTGCATGTGGCTGTCCAATTTTCCCAGTACCATTTATTGAAAGAATCAATAAGATTGATAAACCCCTGGCCAGACTCATCAAAAAGAAAAGAGAAAGGACCCAAATCAATAAAATCATGAATGAAAGAGGAGAGATCACAACTAACACCAAAGAAATACAGACAATTATAAGAGCATACTATGAGCAACTCTACGCCAACAAATTGGACAATCTGGAAGAAATGGATGCATTCCTAGAGACATATAAACTACCACAACTGAACCAGGAAGAAATAGAAAACCTGAACAGGCCCATAACCAGTAAGGAGATTGAAACAGTCATCAAAAATCTCCAAACAAACAAAAGCCCAGGGCCAGACGGCTTCCCAGGGGAATTCTACCAAACATTTAAAGAAGAACTCATTCCTATTCTCTTGAAACTGTTCCAAAAAATAGAAATGGAAGGAAAACTTCCAAACTCATTTTATGAGGCCAGCATCACCTTGATCCCCAAACCAGACAAGGATCCCACCAAAAAAGAGAACTACAGACCAATATCCTTGATGAACACAGATGCAAAAATTCTTGCCAAAATACTAGCCAATAGGATTCAACAGTACATTAAAAGGATTATTCACCACGATCGAGTGGGATTTATTCCAGGGCTGCAGGGTTGGTTCAACATCCGCAAATCAATCAATGTGATAGAACACATTAATAAATACTTCAAAAAACAAAAACAAAAACTAAAGACTGGCAGACCAAACTCTCCTAAATATAAAGAAGAGATCACATTGAAGAGGGTAGAAAGGACAGAGATATACTCAGGATCTAAACATATCCACAAGAATGTCTGTGAGATAGAGGGACAGAATGGACAGGGAGAGGGTAGAGAAACAGACTATCAAAACAGGAAGCCCAGAAAGGAAAGATTAATCTCCCATATCAATTGGTTTTGAAAATCAGAGACACTGAAACCCATGAGTTCCTATAATCATATGGTCATAACTTAGAATTTCAAAAATTAGTGGGCTTTGTTAAAGGAGAGCTGGGAGTGCAATAAGAAACTGATTCCTTGCCCTTAAAGAGACATCACAAAAAACAATCCTGTAGAGACACAGCATAAAAGCTGTATTTTGAAATACACCTTCAGTGTACAGGAGGGAGATATGTTTACTAATCTCAGAGTGTGCTGGAGGGGCAGGGATCTTTGGGAAACTTCTCTGTGAACAGAGGAGCTGGGGTTCAATTTTCACCAATCCCAGTCAAAACACAAGATCACCTGGAATCAACATGGCACATATATTCCCTACTGAACTTGTTAACACAAATGCCTCACTCTCACATTCTCCTCTGGACACAGCCTCTCCAGCCAGGCCTCAACTCCAAGTCTCCTCTCAGAGCAGCCCCAAGAAAACTTTCTTAACACCATTGAACCCCCCAACCTGCCTTTCTGCAGATCTACCCCTTCCATACACTCTTAGAGTCCATCCAAAAGTGATTCAACAAGCTTGGCCATATGCAAGCAGACCTAAAGGGGCCAGCCACACTCCAAAGTGACTCCTTCCCTGGGGAGAGGGAACAATAACCATAAATAACCATCAGGCTGTGAACTCAGCAGTGGGCTGGGGGAAGACAACTGGTGTAACAGCTAGGCCTTGACCCAAAATAAAAGCTTCTCATGGACAAAAAAGTGAAAGTGCCTAGAATTTTGGTGCTATTGCATCTCTGGCAAATGGATTGTATAACTCAGCTCAAGTGCAAGATGACCCCAGAAAGGTCTACTGCACTCCAGGGAGCAAACCCTGCTTACAACAGGGAAAAATACCCATTGCAGATGGTTGGACCAAGGGCAAAATCAGCTTGGCCATGTAGGGTGTACATAATAAACATAATATACATAAGAGACAACTTGAGGGGCACCTGGGTGGCTCAGTGGGTTAAAGTCTCTGCCTTCAGCTCAGGTCATGATCTCAGAGTTCTGGGATCGAGCCCCACATCGGGCTGTCTGCTCAGCAGGAAGCCTGCTTCCTCCTCTTTCTCTGCCTGCCTCTCTCCCTACTTGTGATCTCTCTCTGTCAAATAAATAAATAAAATCTTAAAAAAAAAGACACACTTGAAGTGGTAGGTTCAAAGGTTCAAGTGAAGTAATACTGTCTTCTGCATTTCAGGACACTACAGGCAGGATCTCTTCATAACCCACTATTTTCAGGAGACATCACTGACATTCTTAACATGTAGAAACATGCAGAGAGTTAGGAAAAATGACAAGAGAGGAATATGTCTAAAATTAAAGAACAAGACAAATTCACAGAAAGAGATCTAAGCTAAATGGAGATACACAATGTGCCTGATAGAAGATTTAAAATAATTGTCATAAATTTATTCACTGGACTTGAGAAAAGGGTTTCCAAGACAAAAAAATTAAAGGAACTCATGAGTAATAAATAAGCCCTGCAAGAAATACTAAAGGGAACATTTTGAGTAGAAAGGGAAGACCATAATTTGGATTAATAATAGTAGGAATACAAAAACAGTGTATTTATATGATAATTATAAAATCATAAAGAAAATGGTCAAAAAAGATCATTGTAAATATTTATTCACCCAACATGTATGCAGCCAACTACATAGAGCATTTAATAACAAAGAAATAATAGTAATATCAAAATAATAGAGGAATTGAACACCCCATTTACATCAATAGATCATTAAAACAGAACGTCACCAAGAACAAAGTGGCTTTGAATGACATATTAGAGCATATAAACCTAATAGATATATTCAGAACATTTTATCCTAAAAACAGGATCCACATTATTTCAAGTGTTCATGGAAAAGTCTCCAGAAAACAAGTATCACCTGGGTGATGGGCATTAAAGGAGGCATATGATGTGATGAGCACTGGGTGTTAAACACAACTAATGAATAATTGAACACTATATAAAAAAAATGATGATGTACTGTATGGAGACAAATGTAACACCGTAAAAATAATAATAATTTTTTAAAAGTTTCAACATTTTCTTTTAAGTTTGAAATCATACCATGCATCTTTTCCAAACACAACACTACAAAACTAAAAAACTAAACATAAGAAAATATCTTGGAAGATCATACATACATGTAGGATGTTATTTGCCCTACATGTGAATGGTTAAATCAAGAAATCAGAGAAGAAATTGACAAATATATGGAAACAAATAAAAATGAAGCACAATAATCCAGTCTTTGGTATACATCAATAGATGTTCAAAGATGGAAGTTTATCGGAATGTAGGCCAACCTTAAGAAATAAGAAAAATCTCAAATAAATAACCTAACCTAAACCTAAAGGAGCCAGAAAAACAAAAACAAAACAAAACAAAACAAACAAACAAACAAAAAACAAATAGAGCCTAAATCTGTGGAAAGAAGTAGATAATAAAGATTGGTGCAGAAATAAATGAAATTGAAACTACATTATCAACAGAATAGTGTGGAGATTCTTCAAAAAATCAAAAAATTAGAGCGACCTTATGACCCAGCAATTGTACTACTGGGTATTTTCCCTAAAGATACAGATGCAGTGAGGGGGCGCCTGGGTGGCTCAGTGGGTTAAAGTCTCTGCTTTCAGCTCAGGTCATGATCCCAGGGTCCTGGGACCAAGCCCTGCATCAGGCTCTCTGCTCCACAAGGAGCCTGCTTCCTCCTCTCTCTCTCTCTCTGCCTGCCTCTCTGCCTACTTGTGATCTCTGTCTGTCAAATAAATGAAATCTTAAAAAAAAAAAAAGATACAGATGCAGTGAAAAGAAGGGACATCTATACCCCAGTGTGCATAGCAACAATGGCCACAATTGCAAACCGTGGAAAGAGCCAGGACGCCCTTCAACAGATAAATGGATAAATATTATATGGTCCAGGGCACCAGGGTGGATCAGTTGGTTAAGTGACTGCATTTGGCTCAGGTCATGATCCTGGAATTCCAGGATCAAGTCCCACATTTGGCTTCCTGCTCATCAGAGAGCCTGCTTCTCCCATTGACCTCTCTCCTCTCTAAAATAAATAAATAAATAAAATTAAAAAGAGAAGATTTGGTCCATATATACAATGGCATATTATGCCTCCATCACAAAGGATGAATTCTCAACAAAATCCTAGCAAATGGGATCCAGCAGCACATTAAAAAGATTATCCACCATGACCTGGTGGGATTCATCCCTGGATTGCAAGGATGGTTCAACATTCACAAATCAATCAATGTGATAGAACAAATCAATAAGAGAAAAGAGAAGAACCACATGGTCCTCTCAATTGATGCAGAAAAAGCATTTGACAAAATCCAGCATCCGTTCCTGATTAAAACGCTTCAAAGTATAGGGATAGAGGGAACATTCCTGAACTTCATCAAATCTATCAATGAAAGACCCACAGCAAATATCATCCTCAATGGGAAAAAGCTTGCAGCCTTCCCATTGAGATCAGGAACACGACAAGGATGCCCACTCTCACCACTCTTGTACAACATAGTATTAGAAGTCCTAGCAACAGCAATCAGACAACAAAGAGAAATAAAGGGTATCCAAATTGGCAAGGAAGAAGTCAAACTCTCTGTCTTCCCAGATGACATTATCCTTTATATGGAGAACCCCAAAGACTCCACCCCCAAACTACTAGAACTCATAGAGCAATTCAGTAACGTGGCAGGATACAAAGTCAGTGTACAGAAATCAGTGGCTTCCTTATACAGTAACAATGAAAATACAGAAAGAGAAATTAGAGAATCGATTCCATTTACTATAGCACCAAGAACGATAATATACCTGGGAATAAACCTAAACAAAGAGGTAAAGGACCTGTACTCGAGGAACTACAGAACACTCCTGAAAGAAATTGAAGAAGACACAAAAAGATGGAAGACGGTTCCATGCTCTTGGATCGGAAGAATAAACATTGTTAAAATGTCTATACTGCCTAGAGCAACCTATACTTTTAATGCCATTCCGATCAAAATTCCACCTGTATTTTTCAAAGAGCTGGAGCAAATAATCCTAAAATTTGTATGTAATCAGAAGAGCCCCCGAATTTCTAAGGAAATGTTGAAAAACAAAAACAAAATCTGGCGGCATCACGTTACCTGATTTCAAACTTTACTACAAAGCTGTGATCACCAAGACAGCGTGGTACTGGCATAAAAACAGACACATAGACCAGTGGAACAGAGTGGAGAGCCCAGATATGGACCCTCAACACTATGGTCAAATAATCTTCGACATGACAGGAAAAAATATACAATGGAATAAAGACAGTCTCTTCAATAAATGGTGCTGGGAAAACTGGACAGCTATATGTAGAAGAATGAAACTCGCACATTCTCTTACACCATATACAAAGTTAAACTCGAAATGGATAATAGACCTCAACGTGAGATAGGAATCCATCAGAATCCTAGAGGAGAACATAGGCAGTAACCTCTTCTATATCAGTCACAGCAACTTCTTTCAAGATATGTCTCCAAAGGCAAAGGAAAAAAAAAAGCAAAAATGAACTTTTGGGACTTCATCAAGATCAAAAGCTTCTGCACAGCAAAGGAAACAGTCAACAAAACAAAAAGGCAACCCACGGAATGGGAGAAGATATTTGCAAATGACAGTATAGACAAAAGGTTGATATCCAGGATATATAAAGAACTCCTTAAACTCAACACACACACAACAGATCATCCTATCAAAAAATGGGCAGAAGATATGAACAGACACTTCTCCAATGAGAACATACAAATGGCTATCAGACACATGAAAAAATGCTCATCATCACTAGCCATCAGGGATATTCAAATTAAAACCACATTGTGATATCACCTGACACCAGTTAGAATGGTCAACATTAGCAAGACAGGAAACAACGTGTGTTGGAGAGGTTGTGGAGAAAGGGGAACACTCTTACACTTTTGATGGGAATGCAAGTTGGTGCAGCCACTCTGGAGAACAGTGTGGAGATTCCTCAAGAAATTAAAAATAGAGCTTCCCTATAACCCTGCAATTGCACTGCTGGGTATTTACCCCAATGATACAGATGTAATGAAAAGAAGAGCCATCTACCCCAATGTTTATAGCAGCAATGTCCACGGTCACCAAACTGTGGAAAGAACCAAGACGCCCTTCAATGGACGAATGGATAAGGAAGATGTGGCCCATATATATGATGGATTATTATGCCTCCATCAGAAAGGATGAATACCCAACTTTTGTAGCAACATGGACGGGTCTGGAAGAGATTGTGCTGAGCAAAATAAGTCAAGCAGAGAGAGTCAAGTATCCTATGGTCTCACTTATTTGTGGAGTATAACCAAGAACATGGAGGACATGGGGAGATGGAGAGGAGAAGGGAGTTGAGGGAAAGTGGAAGGGAAGATGTACCATGAGAGACTATGGACTCTGATAAACAACCTGAGGGTTTTGAAAGGGCGGTTGGTGGGAGGTTGGGGAACCAGCTGGAGGGTAATAGAGAGGGCACGTATTGCATGAAGCACTGGGTGTGGTGCAAAAACAATGAGTACTGTTACACTGAAAATAAATAAATAAGTTAATTAATTAATTAATATCATACAATACCATACCAAAAAATGATCAGAAGACATGAACAGACACTTCTCCAATGAAGAAATAGAAATGGCTAGCAGAACACTTGAAGTTTTGTTCATCATCAGTAGCCATCAGGGAAATTCAAATCAAAACCACATGGAAATACCACTTTACACCAGTTAGAATGACAAAGATTAACAAGGCAAAACAACAAATATTGAAGAGGATGTAGAGAAAGAGGAACCCTCTTACACTTGGTGGGAATAAAAGTTGGAACAGCCACTTTGGAAAATAGTGTGGAGATTCCTCAATAAGTTAAAAATGGAGCTACCCTATGAACCGGTAATTGCACTATTGGGTATTTACCCCCAACATACAGATGTAGTGAAAAGAAGGGACATACGCACTCCAATGTTCATAGTTGTAATATCCACAATATCCAAACTGTGGAAAGAGCTGAGATGCCCTTCAACAGATGAATGCATAAAGAAGATGTGGTCCATATATTCAATGGACTATTACTCAGTTAAAAAGGATGAATACCCAACTTTTGCATCAACATGGACAAGACTGGAGGAGATTTCACTGAGTAAAAAATAGTCAAGCAGAGAAAGTCAATTATCATATGGTTTCACTTATTTGTGTAATGTAAGGAATAACATGGAGGACATTAGGAGAAGGAAAGGAAAAGTGAATTGGGGGAAATCAGAGGAGAGGCAACCCATGAGAGACTGTGGACTCCAAGAAACAGACTTAGGGTTTTAGAGAGGAAGGAGAAGGGGGATGGATGAGCCTGGTGGTGGGTATTAAGGAGGGCAGTTATTGCATGGCACACTGGGTGTGGTGTATAAACAATAAATCTTGGAACACTACATCAAAAACTAATGATGTATTTTATGGTGACCAATACAACACAATTTAAAAACATCATTACTTTAATGGATTTAGAAACTGCATTTGACAGAATTCTACACTTTTTCATGATATACACTCTCAATGAAGTGAGTTTATAGGAAACATAATTTAGATAATAAAGCCATTTAGGGTAAGTCTATCATTTACATCATACTCGACAGGTAAAAGTGAAAGCTTTCCTCTAAGATCAGGTATACAATGATGATTTTATTCTCTTCACTTTTATTCAGCATAATACTGGAAATTCTAGTTCCAACAGTCTGACAAGGAAAAATTAATCAAGATAAAGAGTCATACTGATATGAATACATTAATAGTAGAAGATCTTAACATGCTTCTCTTAGTAATAGATCATTCAAACAGAAAATCAAAAAAGAAACTAGAGCATTGAATGACACATTGGAACAAATGGACCTCATAGATATATACAGAACATTCCACCCTAAAACAACAGAATACTCATTCTTCTCAAGTGCACATGAAACATTCTCCAGAATAGACCACATACTGGGTCACAAATCAGGGCTCAACTGATAACAAAAGATTGAGTTTATTCCCTGCATATTCTCACATCACAGTGCTTTGAAATGGGAACTCAACCACAAGGAAAAGGTTGGAAGGAATTCAAACACCTGGAAGCTAAAGACCACCTTGCTTAAGAATGTTTTAATCAACCAGGAAATCAAAGAAGAAATAAAAAGTCCATGGAAACCAATGAGAATGAAAACACTTGGGTTCAAAAACTATGGGATACAGCAAAGGTGGTCCTAAGGGGGAAATACATAGGCACCCAAACCTCCTTCAAAAAATTGAAAAAATTCAGAATACACCAGCTGTCTTTACACATTGAAGAACTGGAGAATTAACAACAGATTCACCCAACTGCACACACAAGAAGGGAAATAATCAAGATTAGAGCAGAGATCAATGAGATAAAAACTAGAGATACCGTAGAAGGCCTCAATGAAACTAGAAGCTGGTTTTTTGAAAGAATCAATAAAGTCAATAAAGCATTGGCCAAACTAATCCAAAAGAAAAGAGAGAAGGCCCAAATTTATAAAATCATGAATGAAAAGGGAGAGATCACAATGAACACCAAGGAAGTAGAAACAATCATCAGAAATTATTACAACATGTCCTCATATCAGGGAGATCATATGATAGTTGTCTTTCTCCGATTGACTTATTTCACTAAGCATGATACGCTCTAGTTCCATCCACGTCGTCGCAAATGGCAAGATTTCATTTCTTTTGATGGCTGCATAGTATTCCATTGTGTATATATACCACATCTTCTTGATCCATTCATCTGTTGATGGACATCTAGGTTCTTTCCATAGTCTGGCTGTTGGAGAAGCAACATGGGGGGGTAGGGGGATAGGAGAAGAATAAATGAAACAAGATGGGATTGGGAGGGAGACAAACCATAAATGACTCTTAATCTCACAAAACAAACTGGGGGTTGCTGGGGGGAGGTGGGATTGGGAGAGGGGGAGCGGGCTATGGACATTGGGGAGGGGAGGCGAACCATAAGAGACTATGGACTCTGAAAAACAACCTGAGGGTTTTGAAGGGTCAGGGGTGGGAGGTTGGGGGAACAGGTGGTGGGTGATGGGGAGGGCACATTTTGCATGGAGCATTGGGTGTTGTGCAAAAAGAATGAATACTGTTACGCTGAAAAAATTAATAAAAAGGGAAAAAAAAAGAAATAAAATCTTTGTTTTTTTAAAGATTTAAAAAAAAAAAAGAAAGAAATTATTACAACAGTTATATGTCAGTAAGTTAAGCAAACTAGATCAAATGGATGCATTCCTGGAAAACTATAAACTCCCAAAATTGAACCAGGAAGAAATCAACCACCTGAATAGACTGATATCTAGTAACGACATTGAAGCAGTGATCAAAATCTTCCCAAAAAACAATAGCCCAGGACCTGACTGATTCCCGGGGGAATTCTACCAAACTTTCAAAGAAAAAATAACACCTATTCTCCTGACGCTGTTTCAAAAATTGAAGTAGAAGGAAAACTTCCAGACTCTTTTTTATGAAGGCAGCATACCCTGATCCCTAAAGCAGGCAAAGACCCCACCAAAAAGGATAATTTCAGACCAATCTCCCTGATGAATATGGATGCTAAGATTCTCAGGAAGATCCTAGCTAATAGGATCCAACAGCACATTAAAAATATTATCCACCATGACCAGGTGGGATTCATCCCTGGGTTTCAAGGATAGTTCAACATTTGCAAATCAATCAATGTGATAGAGCACATCAATAATACTATGGAGTATTATTATGCCTCCATCAGAAAGGATGAATACCCAACTTTTGTATCAACATGGATGGGACTGGAAGAGATTATGCTGAGTGAAATAAGTCAAGCAGAGAGAGTCAAATTTCATATGGTTTCACTTATTTGTGGAGCATAAGAAATAACATGGAGGACATGAGGAGATGGAGAGGAAAAATGAGTTGAGAGAACTTGGAGGGGGAGATGAACCATGAGACACTATGGACTCTGAAAAACAATCTGAGGGTTTTGAAGGGGCGGGTGTGGTTAGTTGGGCCAGCCTGGTGGTGGGTATTGTGGAGGACACGTATTGCATGAAGCACTGGGTGTGGTGCATAAACAATGAATTCTAGTGCACTGAAAAGTAATTATAAATTTTAAAAAAACTTAAAAAACCCTCTTAGTATTAAGATTGAAAGATTAATTAAAAATTTTGTTATGTTGGTGATATTTATGTTATGTTTTATCCCCCCCAAAAAGAAATGGACAGATACATGAACATACACTTCTCCAAAGAAGACATGCCAATGGCTACAAATGAAAAAAATGTTCAACATCACTAACCTTCTGGGAAATAAAAATCAAAAGCACATTGAGATACCATCTTACACCAGTTAGAATGGCAAAAATTAGCAATAAAGGAAACCACAGTTGCTGGTAGGGATGTAGAGAAAAGGGAACCCTATTGCACTGTTGGTGGTAATGCAAGCTGCTACAGCTACTTTGGGAAACAGTATGGTTGTTTCTCAAGATATTAAAAATAGTGCTGCCCTATGACCCAACAATTGTTCTACTGTGCATTTACTGCAAATATGCTGATATATCAAAAAGAAGGGGCACATTCACCCCAATGTTCATAGCAGCAATGTCCACAGTATCCAAACTGTGGAAGGAGATGAGATGCCTTTCAACAGATGAATAGATAAAGAAGACGTGGTACATACATACAATGGAATCTCATATAGCCATCAGAGAGGATGAATACACACTATCTGCATCAGCATCTATGGAACTGGAGGGGATTTTGCTAAGTGAAATAAGTCAGGCAGAAAAATACAATTATTATATGGTTTCACTCATAAGGAATAGCATGGAATACTGCAGGGGAAGGAAGGGAAAACGAAATGGGAAGAAATCAGAGGGAGATAAACCATGAGAGACTCTGGACTCTGGGTACAAAACTGAGGGTTAGAGAAGGGAGGGGGTATGGAGGATGGGGTAGCCAGGTGATCGGAACTAAGGAGGACACGTGTGGTGATAAGCACTGGGTGTTATACTTAACTAATGAATTGATGAACACCACGTCAAAACCTAATGATATTCCATATGCTAAGTGAACATAATAATAAAAAATAAATAAAAATAAAACAGGAACAACAAAATATAATATTAGTGAATCCATGGCTGTTTTTTTTTTTTTGTTGTTGTTGTTTGTTTGTTTTGTTTTGTTATTGGTTAAATTCCAGATAATACAGTGTAGTATTATTTTCAGGTGTACAATGTAGTGATTTAACACTTCCATACAGCACCTGGTGCTCATCACAAAGTGGTAATCTTCATCACCTATTAAAACCATCCTCCCAACCCCTTCTCCTCTGGTACCCATCTGTGTGTTCTCCATGATTAAGAGTCTATTTAATGAAAGGTGCTCAATAGCACTTACCATCAGGAAACGTGCTCAATAGCACTCATCATCAGGAAAATACAAATCAAAGCCATGATGAGACATCACCTCACAACTATCAGAATGGCTAAATTAGCAACACAGGAAACAACAAGCAATGGCATGTATGGGGAGAAAAAGGACGATGGAGCTGTGTATTTGTGTTCTCTTCATTTTCAATGTGTACCTTAAAATAATTATTTTGAATTATTATTCAATTAACTCACATATCTCCATTTGTGTTCAGTTACTGAAAAATTACAGTGTTCCTTTGAGGTCTTGTATTTTCTTGTTTTTTGGGGAGATTGTTTTTGTTTTATATTTATGATAATTTTGTACTAATGTGTTTATATTTAAGGGAGTAGACACCTACATCTTCCATGCTTTTGTGACTGGTTTTGGTACAGAAAAAAATATCCGTATTTGTTTTTTTTTTAAGATTTTATTTATTTATTTGACAGAGAGAAATCACAAGAGAGGCAGGCAGAGAGAGAGGAAGGGAAGCAGGCTCTCCGCTGAGCAGAGAGCCTGATGTGGGACTTGATCCCAGGACCCTGAGATCATGACCTGAGCTGAAGGCAGCGGCTTAACCCACTGAGCCACCCAGGCGCCCCTCCGTATTTGGTTTTGATGACATCAATTAGGTGGGATGTTGAATCTTTGATTTCTGGGATGACACAGTGCCATAGTTTCTGCTCAACTCCATCAACTTGCAACAACTTTGGCATATACCATGTTGATTGTCATCTGTGGCCTGGAATGTGGTTATTTTTCATGTGGCATCTAGTTTATTGGGATCATCAGAACAAAAACTCCTGGTAGTATTCTTTTATTTTTCCCATTGCAGGAAGATCCAGCCTCAGGGATCCTTCTTGATGGCTGGTCTGGTGAGCTGGCACATAGAGTTGTAGTGGAGCTGGCTGGAGTCCTGAGATAAAATGCATAGTGAACTGCCACAGCACTTATTTACTGTGTCACAGGAGAACTTGAAGTGGTGGTAGAAGTGGCATCTAAAATACTGACATGTATGGATCACCCCTCCAAAGAGGGTCTGGTCTCTGGAGCTCACTGCAGCGACATGGGCGGAGCAGGATGCATCAGGAGTACAGTCTGGTAATACTGAATCAGTGTCTCAACTCTGGATCCAAGGTCAATTGCAGAACAACAGCAGTATGTCACCACTGGTGCTTAAAGCCACATGCTGGAACCTGGGGCAGGACTCAGCAGCTGCATCTTGGCCACAGTGATGATGGTTAAAGTATTACTTGTGATCCAGTTGGGATAATCAGAACACTGGTAGATTTCCCTACAATGGAATGAAAAAGCCTTACCTTAGGGCCAGGTGTTGCATGAACAGAAACAACAGCTACTGTCCTGTATATGGTGAAGTGTTATGGCATCTTGATCCCATTTATGGCACAGCAATAATTGGGGTATGGCAGCAGCTCTTAACCCAGTGATAACTCCATCCACATGTAGGAGATATAGTGCCAAAAAATTCTGTTAATTCGGTCACCTAGGATTAGCTTTGATGAAGGCTGCTGGAGTTACTGGTAGCAATAGCTACAAACATCCACAGTTGTGAGGCTTGTTTGAGTCTCTCACTTTTCCCTCTACAGTGAAAAAAATTTTAAGGGGATTCCTCATTGGAGAGAGCTGCTCAGAACTGGGGGGATGGGTAAAGATAATGCTTCCCAAGTTTTCCTATGAAACCATATTCCATTTTGTGACCTGCCACTCTTTAACTTCATTATTTTTTTGTAATACACAGGTTTCCATTAGCCGTTTTCAGTGTTTTATACTTCATTACTCTTTTTGTTGTTTTCATAAGAAAGAGGATTATCAGAACATTCTGGCCTCCACCTTCCTGGCCTATGTAGTGTTTTCATGAAATAATTTTTCATCTTTTTATGTTTTATTTTATATGTTTGAATTGTTTTATGCTTATATTTACATTAGAAGTACACTTCTTGTAGTAAGTACACAGTTGGGCTTGATAATGAGATATCACCTCATACCTCTCAGAATGGCTAAAATTAACAACACAAGAAACAAGTGTTGGTGAGGATGTGGAGAAAAGGGAAAACTTTTACACTGTTGGTGGGAATGTGAACTGCTGCAGCCACTGAAAACAGTATAAAGTTTCCTCAGAAAGGTAAAAATACAAATAGACTATGATCCAGGAATTGCACTACTAGGTATTTATCCAAAGAATACAAAGCTACTAATACAAATTTTATTTGGAGTAATTACTTCTCTGTCTGTTTTTAATGTGATTATTGATATAATTGTATTTAAGTATTACATGTTGTTAGCCTTGTTTGTTTTCTCTATTCCATAGAGAGCTGGGCTTAAAGAATTTTTTTTTTTTTCTGTGTGAGTACCTATCTTGTTGAGCACTTTCTTGATTCTGGACCAACAATACTGAAAGAGGTCTAGATAATCTCCTTGTTTCCTCTAGTTCTATAGCCCATTTGGAGAGTTGTCTATATCCTTCCTGTTGCACTGGTTGGTGTGATTCATTTTCAGAATCCATAGATTGTTTGTTCATTTTTTGTTTTTGGAATTATTTTGGGATAATTTAGTGTTTATCATTATTTATTACATTTTCTATTTTAGTATTATTATCTATACGTTATGATTGTGTATCTAGGAAATATAACCATAAAGTATAAATAATGAATGAATGAATAAATAAATAAATATTTATCACCATATACTTTTTTATTGTTTATTTTTTTATTTTTTATTTTCAGCGTAACAGTATTAATTGTTTTTTTTTTAATTTATTTTATTTTTTTATTTGTTTATTTACAGCATAACAGTGTTCATTGTTTTGGCATCACACCCAGTACTCCATGCAGTATGTGCCCTCCCTATTACCCACCACCTGGTTCCTCAACATCCCACCCACCGCCCCTTCAAAACCCTCTGATTGTTTTTCAGAGGCCATAGTCTCTCATGGTTCATCTCCCCTTCCAGTTTCCCTCAACTCCCTCTCCTCTCCATCTCCCCATGTCCTCCATGTTATTTCTTATGCTCCACAAATAAGTGAGACCATATGATACTTGAATCTCTCTGCTTGACTTATTTCACTCAGCATAATTTCTTCCAGTTCCGTCCATGGTGCTACAAAAGTTGGGTATTCATCCTTTCTGATGGAGGCATAATACTCCATCGTGTATATGGACCACATCTTCCTTATCCATTCATCCGTTGAAGGGCATCTTGGTTCTTTGCACAGTTTGGCGACCATAGCCATTGCTGCAATAAACATTGGGGTACAGATGGCCCTTCTTTTCACTACATCTGTATCTTTGGGGTAAATACCCAGCAGTGCAATTGCAGGGTCATAGGTAAGCTCTATTTGTAATTTCTTCAGGAATCTCCACACTGTTCTCCAAAGTGACTGCACCAACTTGCATTCCCACCAACAGTGTAAGAGGGTTCCCCTTTCTCCACATCCTCTCCAACACACGTTGTTTCCTAAACCCCTCCCAGACCTACCAAGTCTACTTATCTTGACTGTCACAAAGCTTCATATCTAGTGTAAATAGGATCAGGATTATTTTAAACAAGCAGACCTAATTAAAACACCACACACTGGTCAAGATCTATATATTTCCCACTGCAGGGAAGGAGAAATTCTTTCTTTTTTGGGGTGGTTTCTTTTTTATTCAAATTTAATTAACTAACCGGCAGTGTATTATTGGCTTCAGAGATAGAGTGCTGTGATTCATCAGTTACAAATGACACGCAGTGCTCATTCCATCAAGTAGCCCACTTAATGCCCATCACCCAATAACCCCAGCCCCATTCCCCCCTCCCCTTCAGCAACCCTCTGTTTGTTTCCTTTGTTTAAGAGTCTCTTCTGGATTGTCTTTCTCTCTGATTTCATCTTGTTTTATTTTTCCTGGGTTCGTTTCTTTACTAACCAGAATCATGTTGTATGTATTGTTCTTTGATGTACCTGTTGGAGATGTTCTAATCCAAACATTCTGCTTTTATCCATTATATATTCCACAGAATTAGTGTCACTGTTTGGGTTGATTCATTCTGTACTCATAAGTATGCCCACTTTTGTGCACACACTAAATTTGAAGGGAGGAGTGCCAGTTAGTCCTTGGAAATCTGAATTGAAGGTGTGTTGACTTGACGTTGAGCAGGTGGCAGGCCATGCATGCTGACTTGGGCAGGAGGGTGGCTGAACTGTGAATTTGGGACCCACAGGCCGATGGCATCATGGGGGACAGGGACATCGTGGTTTTGCATTTAACTTCTGTTTTTCTGGGAAAATCTACCTCTCTTTCTATTCTAAATGAAATCCTTGCTGGATAGAGTATTCTTGCTATAGATATTTTCCTTTTAGCAGTTGGAACTTATCATGCCACTACAGAAAGGAGAAATTCTATATAGGACTGACCTGAGGGAAAGAGCAGCTGAAAAACAACAGAAGAATGGACACTCTGAAACATTTTGTGAAGTACCATTTCTTGTAATATATAGGACCAATTCTTTTATAGGAATTATTCTCAGGAACAGGAGATTTCAGTCTTTCATAAACCTCAAACACACACAACAAAGTCACACGAGAATGACCTAGGTGGAAAAAAATGGAAGTTGGAGGAATTTACCCCAAAAGAAAAAAAAAATCATTAAGAATTTATGGCTAGGTACCCAATTAAAACAGAAATAAGTAATATGCATGAACTAGAATTTAAAGCAGCAATCATAAGGATACTAGCTGGGCTTTAAAAAAAAAAAAAGCTTATAAGACCTACACAATACTTTATCTTACTTCAGAGATCAATGAACTAAGTACAAGTCATACTAAAATGAAAAATATTTTTATAACTAAGATGTAAAACAAACTGGATGTAATGACAATGAGAACAGATGGAACAGGAATGAATTAATGACATGAAGAAAACATTATTTAAAATAAGGAAGTTGAAAAGAAGAGGGAAAGAAAAGTATTGGCTCACCAAAGTGGACTTAGGAAACTGAGGGTATTCACAAAACAGAACATTCATATTATATAAATCCCAGAATATGAAGAAAGGGATAGAAGGCTTATTTGGTCAAATTGGAGCTGAAAATATTCTGAGTCTGGGGAAGGCAACAAACATCAAAATCCAAGAGGTAAAGATAAGGAAGTAATCCTGAAATTAGTAAGTGAAAAAAACAAACAAACACACAAAAACTATACAAGTAAAGTCAAACCAGGTCCACAGCAAAGATGTCCACAGAAATATAGTAGGCTGGAGGAGTCAAGATGGTGGAGAAGTAGGAGGAGGTGCTGTTTCAACCTATATCCTAAAGTGAGCTGATTACCTACCAAAGAAATCCGATCACCCATGAAATAAGCCTGAGATCAAAATTATACATGTCTGGATCTCTACAGGAGCAGAAGACGCTAGTGGGCAGGTAAAGTGGAGTGGGAACATCAGACTGATATAGGAAGATAAGCAAAAAGGGGAGGGAGCCACCAGAGGCGACCAATTGGAAAGTAATACCCCAATAAGAGAGACCCTGCATCTGGGGACCAGCATTAACTTGGAGTCTGGTTGAAAGCACTAAAAAAAAAAAAAAAAAAAAAAAAGCAAAGGATCGCGGGGGGAAATAGTGGGAATCAGTGCAGTTAGGGACAGGGGCTTAAGTCCTGAACCCAGGACAGCCTCCCCTGGCGCAGAGATAGAGTGCAGCTCGGAAACCAGGTCTTAGTCCCTGAGTCTCCAGCAAGCCTGAGCAGCCACCATGCCCAAAACGCATGGGGTCTGGCTCCCGTGAGGGGATGGGAGCCTCGCCAGACATAGTTCCTGAGACACGCGCGCCCCACACCCTCCCATGGGAGAGGTGCTCACAGGCACTAGCCGGGCGCTTTCAGACCCAGAAAAACCAGGCACTCCCAGCCCAGGCCAGTGGGAAAATCTCAGTGTGAAATCGCTGCTTGGAGCCTCTCTGGTGGTCTGGAGCTGTCCAGACAGCCACCACTGCCACGGTTTTGGGTACAAGTAGGAGATCCTGCATCCCCAGGGACAATGACTCAGAACCCACTCTGCCAGCAGCTCTGCAAAGCATTCTGAGACTTCTCTCTGAGAGGGAGGTCGGGGTACAGTTTGCTGTCCTCTAAATCTCCAAAAACCATCAAAAGCTGTCAAGGCAAGAGAAAACAGATGAACAAACATAAAAACCTCCAGAGAACAAAAAACTGGAAAAAAAGGATTTCCTCAGAGCTGACCCCCATGAGGGGGGTGGGAGGACCTAACTCAGGGAACAACATTGACTGAAAATCCACATGGCAGGACCCTCCCCCAGAAAACCAACCAGGAAAGGAAAAAAAAAAAAAAGACAACAAGAGAACAACCACCACTACTTCATAAATACAACACATTTTTAACTCAATACCACTATTCTGGTTCATTTTTTTAATACATACAGATGTTTTTTTAACCTACTTACTATAACAGTGAGATGTCCAGTACATCAAATTATTAAGTGACCTTCTAACCTGAACTTTTTGAGACATACACCCGTGTTTTTCTTTTGCTTATCTATTTTTTAATTTTTTTTAAATTTTAGTTTAGTTTAGACTACTTTATTCTTTTTAAATTTTTGTTTTCTAATATACATATAGAGTTAAACTTCAAAGTAATCCCCTTTCCCCAATCAATGATACCCCTATAGATAAACCAATTTTTAATCCCCCTTTATCTTAGGAAAGTTGAGTCCTTTAACAAAGACATCAAGATACACCCAGGAAGAATCAAAATACTTCCATGCCAACCCTGAGAATTTATATCTACGCTCCCAACTTTTTCTTCCACAGTGTTTCCGTGTATTTGTGTTTTACCTGATAGTATATAAATCATATACTTGGGGTTCTTTTTGACGAGGCTCTTCCTTTTTTTGCCTATATATATGTGTGTGTATATATATATATATATATTTACCAGTCTTTTTGTTTGTCTGTTTTTGTTTGTATACTCCATAAATCTTACCTTGGGGCTGATTTGGCCTGAGCCTTCTCTTTTATCTTCCTTTTTTTTCCTGTCTCACTCTCTTTCTTTTTTCTTTTTCTTTCTCCTTTTTTTTTTTTTTCTCTCGATTGGGTGGTGAGACCTGATTGCTCAGAAGCATTCCAGGGTGCACCTAGACTGCACCACAGTCGATACACCCAGCTACATCTGTTCAGTCATCTCTCACCAAAGTGAGTAGGAGGAGGAATGCCCAACAGAAGAAAAATACAGAGGATGGACTTTCGACAACAGAGCTAACGGCTATCAACATACACAATATGTCAGAAAAGGAATTCAGACTAACAATTATTCAGGCAATAGCTAGGTTGGAGAAAGCCATGGGTGACCAAACGGCATTGATTAGAGCAAAACTGAAAGCCACCAGGGATGGTGTTCAAAATGCTGTCAATGAGTTCCAATCTAATCTAAATTCTCTAAAAGCTAGTGTAACTGAGACAGAAGATAGAATTAGTGATCTGAAGGACAAACAGATAGAGAGAAAGGATCAGGAGGAAGCCTGGAAAAAACAGCTCAGAAGCCACAAAAACAGAATCAGGGAAATAAATGATGCCATGAAATATTACAACATCAGAATTATTGGAATCCCTGAAGGGGAGGAGAAACAAAGAAGTCTAGAAGATAGAGTGGAAGAAGTTGTCTATGAAAAGTTTTCCAACCTAACAATTGCAAAGAACGATCATGTACTAGAGGCAGAAAGATTTCCCCCAAAGATTATAGATTCTCGAAAGTCCTCATGACACCTGATAGTAAGAATGAGGAATTATAACTCTATGCAGATTTTCTTGAAAGCAGCTAGGACAAAGAAGCTCCTTACATACAGAGGAAAGCCTATTAGAATAACATCAGACCTGTCCACAGAGACCTGGCAAGCCAGGAAGGGCTCGCAAAATATATTCAGGGCACAAAATGAGAAGAACAGTCAAGCAAGAATACTTTCTCCAGCAAGATTGACATTCAAAATGGATGGAGAGAGAAAGAGTTTCCAAGACCAACAAGGCTTCAAAGGCTACGCAACCACCAAGCCGGCAGTGCAGGAATAATAAGAGGGGTTCTATAAAAGAGAAAAAATCCTAAGGATATAATTGAACAGAAATATAGAGACAATCTACAGACAGAAAGACTTCAAAGGTAACACGATGTCAATCAAAACGTATCTATCAATAATCACTCTTAATGTGAATGGCCTAAATGCACTCATAACATGACACAGGGTTGCAGATTAGATAAAACGACAAGACTCATTCATATATTGTCTACAGGAGACCCATTTTGAACCTAAAGATACACCCAGACTGAAAGTGAAGGGATGGACAAGCATCTTTCATGCCAAAGGGCATCAGAAGAAGGCCAGGGTAGCGATTCTCATATCAGATAATTTAGATTTTAAACTAAAGACTGTAGTCAGAGATACAGGAGGACACTACATCATTCTTAAAGGGACTATCCACCAAGATGATCTAACAATTGTAAATATCTATGCCCCCAATATGGCAGCAGCCAATTACATAAGAAAACTATTAATAAAGATAAAGAGTCATATTGATATGAATACAGTAATAGTAGGAGACCTTAACATGCCTCTCACAGTAATAGACAAATCATCGAAGCAGAAAATCAATTAAGAAATAAGAACATTGAATGAAACATTGGACCATATGTACCTCATAGATATATATAGAGCATTCCACCCTAAAACAACTGAATACTCATTCCTCTCAAGTGCACATGGAACCTTCTCCAGAATGGACCATGTAATATGTCACAAAGCAGGACTCAACTGATACCAAAAGACTGACATTATTCCCTGCACAGCCATCCAAGCCTCCCTCAAAAAAATTGAAAAATCCAGAATACACCAGCTGTCTCTACACCTTAAAGAACTGGAATCAACAACAAATCAAACCAACTCCACATGCAAGAAGGGAAATAATCAAGATTAGAGCCCAGAGATCAATGAGGTAGAAACCAGAGATACAATAGAACGTATCAATGAAACAGAAGCTGGTTTTTTGAAAGAATCAAGAAGATCGATAAACCATCGTCCGAACTAATCCAAAAGAAAAGAGAAAAAGCCCAAATTAATAAAATTGTGAATGAAAAGGGAGAGATCACAACTAACACCAAGGAAATAGAAACAATCATCAGAAATCATTACCAACAGTTATATGCCAATAAGCTAAGAAACCTAGGTGAAATGGATGCATTCCTGGAAAACTATAAACTCCCAAAATTGAACCAGGAAGAAATTGACAACCTGAATAGACTGATATCCAGCAACGAGATTGAGGCAGTGATCAAAAACCTCCCAGAAAACAAGAGCCCAGGACCTGACAGATTCCCTGGGGAATTCTACCAAACTTTCAAAAATAAATAACACCAATTCTTCTGAAGATGTTTTAAAAAATTGAAGCAGAAGGAAAACTTCCAGACTGTTTTCATGAAGCCAGCATTACCCTGATCCCCAAACCGGAAAAGACCCTACCAAAAAGGAGAATTTCAGACCCATATCACTGATGAATATGGATGCTAAGATTCTCAACAAGATCCTAGCAAATGGGATCAAGCAACACATTAAAAAGATTATCCACCATGACGAGGTGGGATTCATCCCTGGGTTACAAGGATGGTTCAGCATTCGCTAATCAATCAATGTGATAGAACAAATCAATAAGAGAAGAGAGAAGAACCACGTGGTCCTCTCAATTGATGCAGAAAAAGCATTTGACAAAATCTGGCATCGATTCCTTATTAAAACACTTCAAAGTATAGGGATAGAGGGAACATTCCTCAACTTCCTAAAATCTATCTATGAAAGACCCACAGCAAATATTTTCCTCAATGGGAAAAAGCTTGCAGCCTTCCCATTGAGATCAGGAACACGACAAGGATGCCCACTCTCACCACTCTTGTTCAACATAGTATTAGAAGTCCTAGCAACAGCAATCAGACAACAAAGAAAAATAAAAGGTATCCAAATTGGCAAAGAAGAAGTCAAACTCTCTCTCGTCACAGATGACATGATCCTTTATATGGAAAACCTGAAAGACTCCACCCCCAATCTTCTACAACTCACACAGCAATTCAGTAATGTCAATGATACAAAGTGAATGTACAGAAATCAGTGGCTTTCTTATACAGTAACAATGAAAATACAGAAAGAGAAATTAGAGAATCTATTCCATTTACTATAGTGCAAAGAACAATAAAATACTTGGGAATAAACCTAACCAAAGAGGTAAAGGATCTGTACTTGAGGAACTACAGAACACTCATGAAAGCAATTGAAGAAGACACAAAAAGATGGAAGACAATTCCATGCTCTTTGATCGGAAGAATAAACATTGTAAAAACGTCTATACTGCCTAGAGCAATCTATACTTTTAATGTCATTCCGATCAAAATTCCACCTGTATTTTTCTTTTTTTTTAAAGATTTTATTTATTTATTTGACAGACAGAGATCACAAGTAGGTAGAGAGGCAGGCAGAGAGAGAGGAGGAAGCAGGCTCCCCGCCAAGCAGAGAGCCCGATGCGGGGCTCGATCCCAGGACCCCGAGATCATGACCTGAGCCGAAGGCAGTGGCCTAACCCACTGAGCCACCCAGGTGCCCCTCCACCTGTATTTTTCAAAGAGCTGGAGCAAAGAATCCTAAAATTTGTATGGAACCAGAAGAGACCCCGAATTGCTAAGGAAATGTTGAAAAACAAAAACAAAACTGGTGGCATCACGTTACCTGATTTTAAGTTTTACTACAAAACTGTGATCACCAAGACAGTGTGGTACTGTCACAAAAAATTGACAGTTAGACCAGTGGAACAGAGTAGAGAGCCCAGATATGTACCCTCAACTCTATCATCAAATAATCTTCAACAAAGCAGGAAAAAATGTACAATGGAAAAAAGACAGTCTCTTCAATAAATGGTGCTGGGAAAACTGGACTGCTATTTGTAGAAGAATGAAACTCGACCATTCCCTTACACCATAAACAAAGATAAAATTGAAATGGATAAAAGACCTCAATGTGAGACAGGAATCCATCAGAATCCTAGAGGAGAACATAGGCAGTAACCTCTTTGATATCAGCCACAGCAACTTCTTTCAAGATATGTCTCCAAAGGCAAAGGAAACAAAAGCAAAAATGAACTTTTGGTACTTCATCAAGATCAATAGCTTCTGCACAGCAAAGGAAACAATCAACAAAACAAAAAGCAACCCACAGAATGGGAGAAGTTATTTTCAAATGATAGTACAGACAAAAGATTGATATCCAGGATCTATAAAGAACCCCTCAAACTCAACACACACAAAACAGATAATCCTATCAACAAATGGGCAGAAGATATGAACAGACACTTCTCCAATGAAGACATACAAATGGCTATCAGACACATGAAAAAATGCTCATCATCACTAGCCATCAGAGAGATGCAAATTAAAACCACATTGAGATATCACTTTACACAAGCTAGAATGGCCAAAATTAGCAAGACAGGAAGCAACGTGTGTTGGAAAGGATGTGGAGAAAGGGGAACCCTCTTCCACTGTTGGTGGGAATGCAAGTTGGTGCAGCCACTTTGGAGAACAGTGTGGAGATTTCTCAAGAAATTAAAAATAGAGCTTCCCTATGACCCTGCAATTGCACTACTGTGTATTGACCCCAAAGATACAGATGTAGTGAAAAGAAGGGCCATCTCTACCCCAATGTTTATAGAAGCAATGGCCACAGTTGCCAAACTGTGGAAAGAACCAAGATGCCCTTCAATGGATGAATGGATAAGGAAAATGTGGTCCATATACACGATGGAGTATTATGCCTCCATCAGAAAGGATGAATACCCAACTTTTTTAGCAACATGGACGGTACTGGAAGAGATTATGCTGAGTCAATTTAGTCAAGCAGAAAGAGTTAATTATCATATAGTTTCACTTATTTGTGGAGCATAACAAATAACGTGGAGGACATGGGGTGATGGAGAGGAGAAGGGAGTTGAGGGAAATTGGAAGGTGAGATGAACCACGAGAGACTGTGGACTCTGAAAAACAACCTGAGGGTTTTGAAAGGGCGGGGGGTGGGAGGTTGGGCAACCAGGTGGTGAGTAATGGAGAGGGCACATATTGCATGGAGCACTGTGTGTGGTGCAAAAACAATGAATACTGTTACGCTGAAAAAATTTTTTTAAAAAAATGAAAATAAAACATATTCAAGCTGAGATTTATGGATGTGATAAATATATTGTTTATTAAATCATTTCTGACTTAATGCTTTGCATTTATGTTGTTATGACTAGTTGTCCTAGATTATGCAAAATGACTGGCTTTTATTATTCCTTGTTTAAATACATACTTGCCCAACTCAAGAATATGTAAAATGCAAAAAAAACCAAAAAAAAAAAACCAAAAAAACCAAAAACTTTTTTGGCATATGTTTGCTTCACAAATATGAAAAAAAAATAAATTTAAATATTATAAACATATACTTGGAACCTCTATTAAAATATCTTTTTATGAAAAAAAATAAAAGAAATATGGTAGGCCATAGTAAATTGATGTGATGTATTAACATGCAGAATGGGAACAATATGCAGCCCAGAATACTTTATCTGACAAAGCTGTCATGCAGAATAGGAGAGACAAAAAATTCCCAGAGAAAACAAAATTAAAGAAAGTCATGACTACTAACCCAGCTCTGCAAGAGATATTATAGGGGGATTTGAAAGGGGAATAAAGGCCAAGAGCAACGGTGACTAGAAAAGAACAGAGAAATGTCCAGAAACACTAAAGTTGGAGGCAATACAATGGCACTAATTTATTTTATATTTAAATTTTATTTATTTATTTGAGAGATAGAGCAGGAATAGTGGGATGGGAAGGGATATAGGAAGAAGCAGACTCTCTGCTTAACAGAGAGCCCAACATGGGGCTCGATCTCAGGACGCTGAAATTATGACCTGAACTAAAGTCAGACACTTAACTGATTGAGACACCCAGCTGCCCCACAATGGCACTAAATTCTTATATGTCAGTAATTCCTCTGAATGTAAATAGAATAAATCTTACAATCAGAAGGCAGTGGGTATGAGAATGGATTTAAAAAAAAAAAGATCCACCTATATAGTGCTTATAAGAGCCTCATTTTAGATGTAAAGTCACGACCAGATTGAGAGTGGATAGAGGAAAATCTGCCATGATAATGAATGTGAAAAGAAAATCAGAGTTACCATATTAATATCAGACTAACTAGATTTTAAACCAAGGATTGTAATGAAAGATTAATCAGGGCACTATTTCATAATTAAGGAGTCTATCCAACAAAAAGATCTAACAATTGTAAATATTTTGCACCCAACATGGGAAGAGCCGGATATATAATCAATTAATAATTAACACAAATAAACTCATTGAAAATAATGTAATAAGAGTGAGGGTCTTTTTTTTTTTTTTAAATTTCTATTCAGGGTACCAGAATTCACTGTTTATTTACCACACCCAGTGTTGGATGCAATACATGCCCTCCATAATACCCACCACCAGGCTCACCCAACCTCCCACTCCCCACCCCTCTAAAACCTTCAGACTGTTTTTCAAGTCCATAGACTCTATGGTTCATCTCCCTCTCCAATTTCCCCCAACTCCCTTCTCCTCTCGATCTCCCCATTTCCTCAATTTTATTTCTTAAGCTCCACAAATAAGTGAAACCATATGATAATTAACTCTTTCTGCTTGACTTATTTCAATCAGCAGAATCTCTTCCAGTCCCCTCCATGTTGCTACAAAAGTTGGGTATTCATCCTTTCTGATGGAGGCATAATACTCCATTGTGTATATGGACCACATTGTCCTTATCCATTTGTTCCTTGAAGGGCATCTTTGTTCTTTCCACAGTTTGGCCAACGTGGCCATTGCTGCTATGAACATTGGGGTAGAGATGGCCCTTCTTTTCACTACATCTGTATCTTTGGTGTCAATACCCAGTAGTGCAATTGCAGGGTCATAGGGAAGCTCTATTTTAATTTCTTAAGGAATCTCTGCACTTTTTTCAAAGTGGCTGTACCAACTTGCATTCCCCCCAACAGTGTAAGAGGGTTCTCCTTTCTCCACATCCTCTTCAACACACGTTGTTTACTGTCTTGTTGATTTTGGCCATTTTAACTGGTGTAAGGTGGTACCTCAATGTGGTTTTGATTTGAATCTCCCTGATGGCTAGTGATGACGAACATTTTTTCCTGTGTCTGCTAGCCATTTGTATGTCTTCATTGGAGAAGTGTCTGTTCATGTCTTTGGCCCATTTTTTGAAATTATTATCTGTATCTTGTGTGTTGGCTTTGAGGAGTTCTTTATAGATCCTGGAAATCAACCTTTTATCTGTACTGTCATTTGCAAATATCTTCTCCCATTCCGTGGGTTGCCTCTTTGTCTTGTTGACTGTTCCTCTTGCTGTGCAGTAGCTTTGGATCTTGATGAAGTCCCAAAAATTCATTTTCACTTTTGTTTTCTTTGCCTTTGGATACATATCTTGAAAGAAGTTGCTCTGGTCAGTGTTGAAGAGGTTACTGTCTATGTTCTCCTCTAAGATTCTGATGGATTCCTTCCTCACATTGAGGTCTTTTTTTTTTTTCCATTTTGAGTTTATCTTTGTGTATGCTGTAAGAGAATGGTCGAGTTTCATTCTTTTTCATATAGCTCTCCAATTTTCCCAGCACCATTTATTGAAGAGACTGTCTTTTTTTTTTTTTTACACATTATACTTTTTCTTGCTTTGTTGAAAATTATTTGACCATAGAGATAAGGGTCCATATCTGGGCTCTCTACTCTGTTCCAGTGTTCTATGTGTCTGTTTTTATGCCAGTACCATGCTGTCTGGGTGATCACAGATTTTTAGTAAAGATTGAAATCAGGCAAGATGATTCCCCAGCTTTGTTTTTATTTTTCAACATTTCCTTAGTAATGCAGGGTCTCTTCTGATTCCATACAAATTTTAGGATTGTTGGGTCCAACTCTTTGAAAAATGCTACTGGAATTTGTATCAGAATGGCATTGAATGTACCAATTGCTCTAGGCAGTATAGAGGAGTGAGGGTCTTAAACATCTCACTTAAAGCATCAAACAAATCATCCGAGCACAAAACCAAAAAGGAGACCATGGCTTTGAGTGACACAGTGGACCAGACAGAACTGACAGATATATTCAGAACATTTCAAGCTAAAGCATTAGAATTCACATTATTTTCAATTGCACATGGAACATTCTCCAGAATAGATGACATACTGGGTCACAAATCAGTCCTCAACCAAGTACAAAATGACTGAGAGCAGAGCAGGCTTAGTTTCAGACCACTATGAAATTTGAAGTCAACAACAAGAAAAAAATTGGGAAAGAACACAAATTAATGTAACTTAAAGATCATCCTACTAAAGAATGAATGGACTAACCATTAGATTAAAGATGAAAAATTAAAAATACCTGGAAGCAAATGAAAATGAAAGTAAGATATTCCCAAAGCTTTGAGATACAGCAATATTTGTCAAAAGAAGGAAGAATATTACAATACAGTCCTACCTCAAGAAGCAATAAAAGGGTCAAATAGAAATCTAACCTTACACATAAAGGAGATAGAAAAGGAACAGCAAATTAAGTCTAAAGTAATTTGAAGAAGGGCAATAAAAATGATTGAAGCACATATAAATGATATAAAAATTACAAAACAAAAAAGAAATCACTAGGACAGAGCAATGACACTGAGATGTTTCTTCAAAGAATTAATAAAATAGATAAATCCCTAGGCAGAATTCTCAAAATGAAGACAGAAAAGTATCCAAGAAGTAAAATCATGAATGAAAGAGGAGATATCACAAACACCACAGACATACAAGCCATTATGAGAGAATATTATGGAAATGTATATGACAACAAACTGGGCAATCTGGCAGAAATTAATAAATTCCTTCAAACATGCAAAGTATCAAGACCGAACTAGGAAGAAATTAGAAATCTGAGCATATCTATAACCCACAAAGAAGTGGATTCAGTGATCAAACATGACCCAAAAAAACAAAAGTCCATGGCCAGAGGGCTTCCCAGGGAAATTCTACCAGACATTTATAGAAGAGTTAACACCTATTATTCTCAACCTGTTCCAAAAAGTGGAAATTAGGACACCTGGGTGGCTCAGTGGGTTAAAGCATCTGCCTTCAGCTCAGGTCATGATTCTAGGGTCCTGGAATTGAGCCCTGCATTGCGCTTTCTGCTCAGCAGGGAACCTTCTTCCCCCTCTCCCTCTATGCCTGCTTCTCTGCCTACTTGTGATCTCTGTCTGTCAAATAAATAAATAAAATCTTCCAAAAGTGGACATGGAAGGAAAATTTACAAATTCATTCTATGAGAGCAGCATTACCCTGATAATAAAAACAATAAATATTCCAATAAAAAAGGAGAATAGGCCATTACCCCTGATGAACATGGATGCAAATATTCTCAGTAAGATCCTAGCAAATCAAATCTAACAGGACATTTAAAATTATTCAACATGATCAAACGGGACTTATTCCTGTGCTTCAACGGTGGTTCAATATTTGGAAATCAATGGAAGTTATACACCAAATTAATAAAAGAAAGGGAAAGAACCATAGGACCTTTCAATGGGTGCAGAAAAGAAACGTTTGAAAAAGTAGAGCATTCATTCTACATAAAAACCATCATGGAGCACTGGGTGTTGTGCAAAAAGAATGAATACTGTTACGCTGAAAAAATAAATAAAATAGAAAAAAAAAACCATCAACAAATTTGAGAAACAAGACAGAGGATCATAGTAGTAGGGAGGGAAAAATGAAACAAGATGAAGTCAGAGAGGGAGACAAACCATAAGAGACCCTTAATCTTAGGAAACAAACTAAGGGTTCCTGGATGGGAGGGAAAGAGGAGTGGTGGAATGGCTGGGTTACGGACACTGAGGAAGGTATATGATATGGGGAGTGCTGTGGAATATATAAGACTGAAGAATCACAGACATATACCACTGAAACATATAATACATTATATGTTAACAAGAAATATTAACTTAAAAACCAGAACAAAGTTGTTATAGAAGAAATATAAATCAACATGATAAAAGCCATATATAAAGACTTACAGCCAATATCATCTTCAAAGCAGAAAAAAATGCTTCACCATTACAGTTAGGAATAAGATAGAGAAGTCTACTGTCACAAATGATACATAACATAGTACTGCAAGTCCAAGACTTAGCGGTCAGGCAGGAAAAAGAAAAGGAAAATACAAAACAAAATATCCAAATTGACAAGGAACAAGTTCAAATTTCAGGATATACAGATGCCATGCTACTCTATGTAGAAGACATAAAAGACTCCATCATCAAATTACTGGACAAATACACATATTCAGCAATGTTGCAGTATATAAAATCAGTATACAGAAATCTGTTGCATTTCCAATAATGAAGTGGCAGAAAGCGAAATCAAGGAATCAGTCTCATTCACAATGGAACCAAACACAAGATATCTAGGAATAAACCTCATTAAAGAGGTACAGGTCTCTACATTGAAAACTATAGAACACATAAAGAAATTAAAGAGTACACCAAGAAATGGAAAAACACTCCATGTTAATGGATAGGAAAAATAATTATTGTTAAAATGTCTATACTCCCAGAACAAATCTACCCATTCAATGCAGTCCCTATAATAAACCAGAAGCATTTTGAACAGGACAAGATTTTAAAATTTGTAGAGAACCACAAAAGACCCTGATAGCCAAAATAATTCTCAAAGAGAAAACAAACCTGGAGGAATCACATTTCCAAATTTTAAGCTCTATTTACAAAGTTGCAGTCATTGAGAGAGTATTGTACCAGAGCATAAGGAGACACATAGACCAATGGAACAGGATAGAGACCCAAGAAATTGATCCACAAGTCTATGGTCAAATAATATTCAACAAATCAGGGGGAAAAATCCAATCGAAAAAAGCCAGTCTTTTCAACAAATGGTGTTGGCAAAACTGGATGGCAACATGGAAGAAGAATAAAACAGAACCATTTTACTACAACATACACAAAAAATAAATGCAAAATATTTGAAAAACCTTAATGTAAGACAGGAAACCATCAAAAATCTAGAGAGTGGGAGAGAGAGAACACAGGCAGTCACTTCTTTGTCATCAGTCACAGAAATGTATTATTAAATATGCATCCTGAATCAAGAGAAGGGAAAGTTAAAATGAACCATTGGGACTTCATCAAGATAAAAAGCTTACGCACACCGAGGGAAACGATCAATACAACTGGCAAAGTACCAAATGGGAGAATATATTTGCAAATTTCTTATCTGTTGTAAGTCCATAAAAGATGTATCAAACGCAGCATCCTTAAATTTAATATTTAATTTAAGAAATGGGCAGATGATTTGAACAGACATTTTACTAAGGAAGATGTACAAAAGACTTACAGACAGATGAAAATATTCTCAACATCATTCAACATCATGTAAATGCAAATGAACACCAGGATGAGATACCACTTCACAACTATCAGAATGGCTAAAATTAACAAAACAGAAAACCACAGATATTGGTGATGATGTGGAGCGAGAGGAAACCTCTGACATTCTTAGTGGTTATGCAAACTTGTGCAGCCACTCTGGAAAACAGTATGGAGGTATGACGAAAATTAAAAAAAAAAAATTGAACTACCCAGAGACACAGTAATTGCTGTGTTAGGTATTTACTGGAAGGCACAAAAATACTGACTCATAGGGGCATATGCATCTCAATTTTATAGTAGCATTATCAACAGTAGTTAAATTATAGAAAGAGACAAAATGTCTGTCAACTGATAAATTTATAAAGAATATGTTTTATACGCATACACATATATGAATATATATGAATGCATATACATATATATGTATATTACACACTCATTCAAAAGAATGAAATCTTAAAATTTCCCATGAAGTTGACAGAGAAAGGGTGTGTAATGCTAATGAAATATTGTAAGTCAGAGAAAGGCAAATACCATATGATGTCCCTCATATGTGGAATAAAAAAAAAAAAAAACAGAAAAACATGGGGATATTAGGGGCGCCTCGGTGGCTCAGTGGTTTAAAGCCTCTGCCTTCAGCTCAGGTCATGATCCTGGGGTCCTGGGATCAAGCCCCACATCGGGCTCTCTGCTCCGCAGGGAGCCTGCTTCCTCCTCTCTCTCTGCCTACCTCTCTGCCTAGTTGTGATTTCTCTCTGTCAAATAAATAAAATATTTAAAAAAAACCCACAGGGATATTAAACACCACCACTAACAAAAGGGAAGCAAGCCAAAAGGAACTCCTAAATGTAGAAAACAGATTCAGGGTTGATGAAGGAATTTGGAGGGAGATGTGCTAAGTGGGTAATGGGCGTTAAGGAATATACATGCTGTGATGAGATCTGAGTGTTATTTGTAAATGATGAATTATTAAATTCTACACCTGAAAAAATTTCACCATATATGTTACCTAACTAGAATGTAAAAATATATATTTATATATATATTTGGAATAATAATAATAATTTAAAAAACTTTCCATAGAATGAACATGTATAGACTTATTCCAATATCTTTAGCACACACACTATTTCATACATATATGGAATATACACCAAAGTAGATCACATTCTGAGCTGCAAAATACACCTTTACAAATGCTAATAGCATTTACATAATGTCTGTTCTCAGAATATAGAGGAATGCAACTAGAAATCAATGTTGAAAGTTAAATTAAACATTACAATATATGTGAGAGTTTAACAACACACATCTAAATAACTTAGGCAAACACATAAATCTCAAGTTTTTAGATTTTTTAAAAAAGTTTAATTACTTATAATCTCTACCACCAGATGAGGGATTGAACTCACAACCCCAACTTTGAAAACCACAGGTTCTTCTAAAAGAGACACCCAGTTTCCCCTTAACCATTGAAATACATTAAAAAAAAAAAAAACAGTGAATTTTTTTGGATGCGGAGACACACAGCTCACATGAAAATGTGTTGAATGCATATATTAATGTATATATTAAGAAAGAAAAATCTAATATAAATTTACATTCACATCTCAAGAAATAAATACTAGAGCAATAAAGACAATGTAACAAAATATTAAATTAATTTTAATGTAACAAAAAAGATAAAAAGATAGGAATAATAAATACTAGAGCAAAATCAGTAAAATCAATGGAGAAAATCAAGAAAAAGAAAAAATTGTTTGAAATTCGGTGATTGGATTAAAAAACGCACTTGTTTTGTGATGAGAAATAGGTGATGTATGGAAGTGTTGAATAACTATATTGTACACCTGAAACTAATATTACACTCTATCTTAATTTAGTGGAATTTAAATAAATCCTTACAAAATGATTAATGAAATTGATAAAACTCGAACCAGACTAATTAAAGAGGGAGAAGACACAATTGATTAATATCAGAAATGAAAGAGGAGACATGAATACTGATCCCACTGAAATTAAAAGGATAGCAAAGAATACTATGAATAACTAAAGGGTATAAATTTGATAACTTAGTGGAAATAGATAAATTTTTGAAAGACACAGTTTGCCAAAACTCATTAAGAAGAATGGACAAAATGAATAGTTTTTTTATTTATTGAATAAGTTGAGTAAATCAATAATCTTCCAAAACAGAAACCATAGGCCCAGGTGGGTTCAGTGGTGAATTTTATTAAACTTTGAAAGAACAGATTAAATTAATTACTTACAATTGCTTTCAGGGCATAAAAAGACTTGGAATACTTCTGATTCCTTCTATGATATCATCATTACCCTATTGTAATTCCAACAATGATATAAAAACTGACACATGAGTGTCTCTTACGAACATAGATGCAAACATCCTCAAAAAATACTACAAGTTGAATGCAACTATGTATAAAAAGAATTACACATCACAATTAAGTAGATTTATTCATTATGCAAGATTGACAGACCATTCCAAAATCACTTACTGTGATTCATTATATCAAAATACTAAATAAGAAAATAATCACATTGTTGTATAATACCCTATTGTACAAAAGTGTTGTACAATATCCAATACCCACTCAAAATTAAAACTCTTAGTATACTAGGAATAGAAGTAACCCTTTAACGTGAGGAGAAAATTTCTACAAGAAGCTTACTGCCAAACTTAGAGTTAATTGTGGAAAAGTAGAAGCTTTCACACTAAGATCATGAGCAAAACAGGTATATTTCCTCTCACTACTCCTTTTCAACATTGTGCAGAAAGTATTAGGGAATTCAATTATAAAAGCAAAAGAAATGGAATGCATATAAATTGAGAAGGAAAATTAAAAAGCTTTTGTTAATACATGCACTATTTATTGGGTAGAAAATCCAAGAGTAGACGAAAGCTCTCATGAAATAATAAGTAACTGAGAAATTTACAAGACAAAATTTTAGCATACAAACTGAAATCCTGCCCTATGCCATATGCCATCAATGAACAAGTGAAATATGAAATGTTAAATACAATATCATTTACATTATTATCACCAAGAAAAAAAGGAAGAAGGAAAGAGAAAGAAGAAGGGAAATGTCACAAAGTTCTGATGAATGCAGTTAGAACTGAATAAATGTTTAGATGATCCAGTTTCATGGATAGGAAGACTTAATATTGTGAACGTATTGGTTCTACTAATTTTGATTTATAGATTTAATGAAATCCAAATCAAAATTACATCAAGTTATTTTGTGGACATTGACAAAGTAATTATAAACTTTATGTGGGGAAAAATATCTAGAATGGCCAACACTATATTGAAAAGGAAGAAAGTTGAAAGATGGATGATGTCCAAATTCAAGAATTTCTACAAAGCTGCAGAAATCATGGCTGGTAGTCTGGTGTCCGACTAGATGAAGATATTAGTAGTAAACAAAACAAAACAAAAACAACATAAATATAGTTAACTGAATTTTGTCAAAGAAACAAAGACAACACAATGAAGCAAATATTGCCTTTTCAAAATGATGCTGGGGTAACAGGACATCCTGAAGTAAATAAAAAATCTAGAAAAACACTTTACATTCTGCACCAAAATTATCTTAAAATGCATTGAAGCCCTAAATGCAAAATGTAAAACTACAATGTTTTAAGAGGATAACACAGGAGAATCCTAGATGATGTGTGAAATTAACCATTACATACAATTCCAAATTGTAACTTTTTTTTTTTAAAGAAATCTCTACACCCAGTATGGGGCTCAAACTTATAACCCCTCTGTTTTAATTTACTCATTTGAGTAATGAGTGTCATGTTTCATGTACTTCTCTGATTGAGACAGACATAGGTCCTGAGGAATAATTTATTTTAAAAACAAGTTTCAATACACTACCAATTATTAAAATTAAATCTTATGATATATGAAAGAAAGAACTAAACACAAACAGGAATCCCCAGATTCAGATAATTTTGAAAGGATAACATCCTAAAAGATATCAGTGATAAAAATTGTCTTTGTAAATCTATAAAAAAATCTTGAAATCAAAAATGAAGAAAATTAAGAAACCAGACTACATCCCATAAACCCATCATTAAGGAAGATAGACAGCAAATAAGCAAAGTATACAATGTTTCACATTATGTATCATCAGTTATATGGAAATAAACACATATAAGATATTATTATATATCTCTTTGAATGGTGAGAGTCAAGGCAACAATAAGACTAAATGCAGATGATGATGTGGCACAACATAAGTGATGATTTTTTACTGACAGGGCTGCAAAATGACATAATCAGTTTGGATGATAGTTTGACAGTTTCTTAATAAACTACACTTATCTGAACAATATAATCCAGCAGTCCCCAAAACATGAAAACATATCCACAAAAAAATGGAACTTCGGGACACCTGTGCAGCTCGGATGGTTGGGGATCTGACTTTGGCTCCAGTCATGACCTCAGAATCCTAGTATCCAATCCAGCACTGGGCCTCTTGCTCAGTGGAGAACCTGATTCTCCCTTCACCTGCTGTTCTCCCTGCTTGTGCACACTCTCTCCAACAAATAAAATATTTTTAAAAAAATCAACACATAGGGGCGCCTGGGTGGCTCAGTAGGTTAAAGCCTCTGCCTTTCGCTCAGGTCATGATCCCAGGGTCCTGGGATCGAGCCCCGCATCAGGCTCTCTGCTTGGCGAGGAGCCTGCTTCCTCCTCTCTCTCTCTCTCTGCCTGCCTCTCTCCCTACTTGTGATCTCTATCTGTCAAATAAATAAAATCTAAAAAAAAAAAAATCAACACATAGATGTTTACCACAGTTTTATTTATAATTGCAAAAACTTGGAAGCTAACAAATGTTAGCTTATCAGTCCATGTTTACATGGCATGGATGAAATTTATATGCATATTCTTAAGTGAAGGAAGGCAATCTGAAAACACTATATACTGTGAAATTCCAACTGTCAAATATTCTGGAAAGAGCAGACCTATGATGACATTAAAAGTTCAGTAGCTGACAGGATCATGTGTTGGGGAGAAATAAATTATCAGAGCACAGAGGAGTTTTTTTTTTTTAAGATTTTATTTATTTATTTGATAGAGGGAAATCACAAGAGAGGCAGGTAGAGAGAGAGGAAGGGAAGCAGGTTCTCCGCTGAGCAGAGAGCCCGTTGTGGGACTTGATCCCAGGACCCTGAGATCATGACCTGAGACGAAGGCAGCGGCTTAACCCACTGAGCCACCCAGGTGCCTGAGCACAGATGAGTTTAAAGGCAGTAAAACTACTTGCATAGTACTATAAAAATGGACATAAGAAGTCTGCATAAACTGGGAGAGATGGCAATATATATATATTTTTCATTTACAATGCCTATTTTTTGGCTTATAACAACAACAACAAAAAATCACAAGGATTACAAAGAAGTAGGAAAACCTAGTTCTTAGGTTGAAACAACATATTGATAGAAATTAGCTTTTAGGAAACACATAGATAAGAAATCCTAGACAAAAAAAATATTAAATTGAATTTAATATGATCAAATGAGTAAATTAAAACACAGAAATAACTACAGGAATTTTGTTTGAAATATCAGATAAATAAAATGAGAATATCACCAAAGAGATATGAATTGTAAAACAAAGCAAAAAAAAAATCAGAAATTCTAAAGATGAAAACTACAAAAACTACAATGAAAAAATTACTAGGGAGATACAATGAAACATTTGAACAGTCAGAAAAAAATGCACTAATGAAAATGAAGCCAGGGCCATATTTGCAGATTCTGAGACGAAAAAGAAAAACGAAAAAAGAGCAAAAAGACAAAAAGACAAGAGAAATGGGAAGATAACTATTATAACTGGATCACCATTAAGTAGAACACTATATGTGTTATAGGAATCCCAGAAGGAGGTTAAAAGGAAAGAGGCAGAGAGATCATTTGAATGAAAAAAAAAAAAAGCTAAATCTCAAAATTGATGACAGTTATGATTATACAATGCAAGAAACTTAACAAATTCCAAGTAGGATAACCTCAGAAAGATCCACAAAAAGACACAATAAAATTATCAAAATATTAAATATATATTAAAAAGCAGCAAGAAAAATGCAACTTGCCATGTACAGGAGAACAACAGTAAGCATGTCTTCTGAGTTCTCAGCAGAAATTGAGAACTGAACACAGTGAAAAATATATTCAAAGTGACGGCATCATAAAAAAACTGTTAACTGAAAAATTATAACTGCAAAATTATCCTTCCAAAAAGAAAGAAAGAAACTAAGGCATACATAAAAGCAATGTAAGGTTTTTATTATTAGGTCTGTCTTACAGGAAGTGTCAAAGGGACACTGTATTTCAGGTTGAAATAAAATAATGTTGTAATATGGATTTGTAAATTTAAATTTCTTAAAGAAATTAGAAGATGTATGTTTGAGAATAATATTAGTCTGTACATGAAATGTAAATAATTTGTGAGGGGGAAATTAATACCTAAAGTGAGGAGAAATTATGTATACTAATCAAGTTTATAGATGTGATTAAATTTAAGAAAGAAAACAGATGAATATAGGGGAAGGGAAGAAAAAGAGAGAGATGGAAGCAAACTATAAAAGACTCTTAACTATAGTTAACAAACTGAGGATTTTTGGAGATAGATGGGTTGGTGTTGAATTAAATGAGTGATAGGAATTAAAGAGGGCCCTTGTGATGGGCATTGGGTGTTATATATAAGAGCTGAATCACTAAATTTTACTCCTGAAACCAATATTACCCAATACGTTAACTAACTAGATTTTAAATAAATATTTAAAAGAAACAAAATTAAGTATCAATCCAAATTCAAATTTTAAGTCTATAATTTGTTATATGTAATCCCCATTATAACATTAAAGAAAATCTATTTCTTCAATTCTTATTTTTTAGCCAACATATAGTACCTCATTAGTTTTTTATGTATTTTCCATGATTTATTAGTTGAATATATCACCAAGTGCCTGTCACATCACACAACCTCCTTAATTCCCATCACCCATTACCTCATCTCTAGTATGTATTTTATAAAACACTACCTCTGAAACAAATAATGCACTATATGTTAATTAAATTTAATTTAAATTTAAAATGCAATATATGTAAATATAATTATTATCAATATATTATATATTTTGTTCATTCTTTTTTTAAGATTTTATTTATTTATTTGACAGAGAGAGAGATCCTCAAGAGAGGAACAAAAGCAGAGGGAGTGGGATAGGGAGAAGCAAGTTTCCCACTGAGAAGGGAGCCCAATGTGGGGCTCAATCCTAGGGATCATAATCTGAGCCAAAGCAGTTGCTTAATGACTGAGCACCCAGGCGCTACTATTTTGTTCATTCTCTATGCCTTATTTAATAAGACCATTTCTATTTCAAGGCCATAAACATATTTTCCTTTTGTATAAAAAGGAATAGAAAGGGAATTTGATCATGCCACTACAAAATACAATCAACTACACACACACACACACACACACACACACACACACACACCAGTAATGGGGAAATTAAGAAACAAATTATAAGATTACAGAAAACAAATGACAAAATGGCAAAATATATTCCATGTTTATCAGAAATTACTGTAAATGTAAGGGGATCAAATAATCTAGTTACACCATAGGTTTTCAGAATGGAATAGATATAGATTATATAGATACAGACAGATATAGTTTTGGTATACATTCACCGTAAGACATTCATTGTATATTTATGAAGTCCCAATACTTTGAAAAATGCAAGGTTATGAATAAAAGAAAATCCATGCAAAGCATAGTCAGAAAAATGTGAATTTATAATAATATGAGACAAAGTGGACTTTAAGTCGAAAATTATTCATAAGAGTTGGGTATTCATCCTTTCTCATTGAGGCATAACATTCCATTTTACATATGGACCATATCTTCTTTATCCATCCACCTGTTGAAGGTATCTGGGTTCTTTCCAAAATTAGGAGATTGTGGCCATTGCTGCTATGAACTTTTTTGTGGAGCATAAGGAATAACATGGAGGACATTAGGAGAAGGAAAAAAAAAAGTGAATTGTGGGAAATCATAGGGGGAGGTGAACCATGAGAGACTGAGGACTCTGAGAAACTGAGTGTATAGGAAGGGAAGGGGAGGGGGGAATGCATTAGCCTGGTTATGAAAGAGGGCATTAGCCTGGTGGTTATGAAAGAGGGCATATATCATATGGAGCACTGGGTGTGGTGCATAAACAATGACTATCAGAAAACTGAACAAATAAAATAAAATAAAATAAAAATTAATAAGAGTAAATATAGATTTTGTATAATTTATAGTTGAACTTGAACTAACAAGATAAAATAATTATAAGCATATATGGACCAAATATCAGATTCCCAATATATAGGAAGCAAATGTTGAAAGAACTGAATGAAAAACTAGTTGGAGACTAGTTTACAGTAAGGGTTGAAAACTTCAGCATCCCTGCTTCAATAATAGGTCAATCAGTCAGAAGTTAAATTAAAAAAAAATAATAATCTAGTTAAATTAAAAATAAATAATAAATTAAAAAATAAATAATCCAAAACATCATAAACTAATCAGCCTTAACAGATATACACAAAACAGTTCCCCAGGGGTGCCTGGGTGGCTCAGTTGATAAAGCAATGGCTTTCAGGTCAGATCATGATCCTGGAATCCCATAATTAAGTCCTGCATCAGACTCTCTGATCATCAGGAAGTCTGCTTCTCCCATTGACCCTCCCACCCCTAATACACTGTCTCTTCCCCTCTCTCTCATTCTCTCAATTAAAAAACTAAAACTAAAATAAAATAATAAAATTGGGGTGCCTTTGTGGCTCAGTCATTAAACATCTGCCTTTGGCTCAGGTCATGATCCCAGGATCCTGGGATCTAGGCTTACATCAGGCTCCCTGTTCAGAGGGAAGCCTGCTTCCCTCTCTCCCACTCACCCAGCTTGCATTCCCTCTCTCACTATCTCTCTCTCTGTGAAATAAGCAAGAGCTTTAATGAATGAATGAATGAATGAATAAAATCCTTTATTTTTAAAAACAAAAACAAAAATTTCCTTAAACAAAATCTGATTATGCATTTCCTTAATCCATATGGACCAGTATCTAGGACTGACCATATGTAAGGCCATGAAATAAATTGTAATAAGTTTAAAATATTGAAACATATAAAGTATCTTCTCCTATAAAAATGTAATGAAAGTTAGCAATAAATAACAGAAGAAAAACTAGAAGTCAATTATATGGCTAATAAAGAATTGTACAAGCACATGCAGAAGAAGGAAACTGGACCCTTCTTATACAGCATACACAAAGGTAAACTCAAAATGGATGACAGATGTAAATTTGAGACAGAAGTCCATCAAATCCTAGAGCAGAACATAGGCAATAACCTCTTTGGGCTCATCTGCAGCAAGTTCCTGCTACATAGATCTTTTTTTTTTTTTAATTCTTCATTTTATTTATTTTTTCAGTGTAACAGTATTCATTCTTTTTGCACAACACCCAGTGCTCCATGCAAAATGAGCCGTCCCCATTACCCACCACCTGTTCCCCCAACCTCCCACCCCTGACCCTTCAAAACCCTCAGGTTGTTTTTCAGAGTACATAGTCTCTTATGGTTCGCCTCCCCTCCCCAGTGTCCATAGCCTGCTTCCCCTCTCCCATTCCCACCTCCCCCCAGCAACCCCCAGTTTGTTTTGTGAGATTAAGAGTCATTTATGGTTTGTCTCCCTCCCAGTCCCATCTTGTTTCATTTACTCTTCTCCTATCCCCCTACCCCCCCATGTTGCTTCTCCATGTCCTCATATCAGGGAGATCATATGATAGTTGTCTTTCTCCGATTGACTTATTTCACTAAGCATGATACGCTCTAGTTCCATCCACGTCGTCGCAAATGGCATGATTTCATTTCTTTTGATGGCTGCATAGTATTCCATTGTGTATATATACCACATCTTCTTTATCCATTCATCTGTTGATGGACATCTAGGTTCTTTCCATAGTCTGGCTATTGTAGACATTGCTGCTATAAACATTCGGGTACACGTGCCCCTTCGGATCACTATGTTTGTATCTTTAGGGTAAATACATCTTTTGAGGCAAGGGAGAGAAAAGCAATAATGAAATACTGGGATTTCCTCAAGAACTGCAAAAACATGCAAAAAAGTTTTTGGACAGCCAAGTAAGCAGTCAGCAAGACTAAAAGTAAACCCACAGAATGAGAGAAGGTATTTGAAAATGACATCAGATAAAGAGCTAGTATTCAAACTATATAAATAACTTCTCAGGGGTGTCTGGGTGGTTCAGTTGGTTAAGCAACTGCCTTGGCCTCAGGTCATGATCCTGGAGTCCTGGGATGGAGTCCCACATCGAGCTCCCAGCTCAGCAGAAGTCTGCTTCTCCCGATGACCTCTTTCCTGTCATGCTCTCTCTCTTCATTGTCTCTCTCTACCTCTCAAATAAATAAATAAAATATTTTTTTTAAATAAGAACTTCTCAAACTCAACACTCAAAAAACAAATAATCCACTCAAGAAATGGGCAGAAAACATGTACGGATATTTCCACAAGGGAAAGGATAAAAATGGGCAACAGACAGATGAAAAAAGTCTCATCATTTCTTATCATGAGGGAAATCCAAATCAAAACAAGAGTGAGACAGAAATCCATTAAAATCCTAGAGAAGAACATAAGCAGTAACCTCTTCAACATTGGTAACAGTAACATCTTTTAAGATATGTCTCCAAAAACAAAGGATACAAAAGTGAAAATGAATTTTTGGGACTTCGTTAAGATCAAAAGCTTTTTCACAAGAAAGGAAACAGTCAAAAAAACAAAGAGGCGGGGTGCCTGGGTGGCTCGGTGGGTTGAGCCTCTGCCTTCGGCTCGGGTCATGATCCCGGCG
Organism: Meles meles; assembly: GCF_922984935.1. Classification (NCBI taxonomy): domain Eukaryota; kingdom Metazoa; phylum Chordata; class Mammalia; order Carnivora; family Mustelidae; genus Meles; species Meles meles. The sequence continues at coordinate 320,180 of NW_025721613.1, forward strand.
CCTGGGATCGAGTCATGATCCCGGCGTCCTGGGATCGAGTCCCGCGTCGGGCTCTCTGCTCAGCGGGGAGCCTGCTTCCTCCTCTCTCTGCCTGCTTGTGATCTCTCTGTCTGTCAAATAAATGAAATATTAAAAAAAAAAAACAAAAAAAAACAAAGAGGCAACCCATGGTATGGGAGAAGATATTCGCAAGTGACACTACAGTCAAAAGTCTGATATCCAAATTTATAGAGATCTCCTCAAACTCAACACCAAAACAAAGCAAAACAAAACCAAACCAGATGATCACAACAAAAATTAGCAGAAGACATGAACAGGCACTTCCCCAAAGAAGACTTACAAATGGCTAGCAGATATACACACACAAAAAGTTTATCATCATTAGCTATCAGGGAAATTCAAATTAAAAACACAATGAGATACTACCATACACCAGTTAGAATGGCCAAAATTAACAGGACAGGAAACAACAAGAGTTGGAGGGGGTATGGAAAAAGGGGAAAACTCCTACACTATTGGTGGGAATGCAAGTTGGTGTAGCCACATTGATAAACAGTGTGGATATTCCTCAAAAAAAATAAAAATAGAGTTTCCCTATGATCCTGCAATTGCACTACTGGGTATTTACCCAAAAGATACAGATGTAGTGAAAATACAGGCCATCTGTACCCCAATGTTCATAGCAGCAATGGCCACAGTCACAAAAATGCAGAAAGAGCCAAAATGCTCTTCAAGAGATGAATGGCTAAAGAAGATATGGTTCATATATACAATGGGATATATGCCTCCATCAGGAAGGATGAATACCCAACTTTGTATCAACATGGACGGGACTTCAGGAGATTATGCCGAATGAAGTAAGTCAAGCAGGGAAGGTCGATCATCATATGGTTTCACTTAGAAGGAGAAAAAGAAAAGTGAATTGGGAGAAATTGGAGGGGATATGAGCCATAAGATACTGTGTACTCTGAGAAACAAATGGAGTGTTTTAGAGGGAAGAGGCATGTGTGGATGGGTACACCTGGTGGTGGGTATTAAAGAGAGCACATATTGTATGGAGCACTGGGTGTGGTACATAAGCAATGAATCTTGGACCACGGAACAAATAAAGTAAAATATTAAAAAAATAAATAAATAAAAATAATTGATTAAAAACAAATGTGACCCACCACAAAAACAAAACAAAACAAAAACAGAGTATGATACGAATTCACACATATTGGACTGGCTAAAATTAACCAGTAAGGAAAGAACGGATCTCAGCAAAAATACAGAGAAAGGGGAGTCCTCTTACCTATTGGTGGGAATGCAAACTGGTGCAGCCACAGTGGAAAACAATAGAGATGTTTCTCAAAAAGCTAAAAATAAAACTGCTATACAACCAAGGAATTGCAGAGTTATTTATCCAAATGATACAGACCTAGTTATTTGAAGTGGCACCTGCACCCCAATGTTTATAGCAGAAATGTCCACAGTTGCCAAAATATGGAAAAATCCCAGATATCCATTGACAGATGATTGCATAATATGCACCTGATGAATAAGTAAATTCTGCCTCTGAGTATAAAAATACAAAATGTGTTAAGTAACTTGAATTTAAATTAAAATAAGAGTTTTTAAAAAGAAGAATAAAAGGAATGAATCAGGAGCAATCAGGATATTCCATCTGAAGTTTTCCAGAAGAAATGATCAACAAAGAGAAGAAAGGATCTGGAAGTAGACCAATGCCAGTAAAACTCACTGATTTTTGACAATGGTAAATAATCCACTTAATGAGAAGGATAGTCCTTTCAACAAAATGTATCAGAGACATTAGACACCCAGAGAAACAAAACTAAAGCAAACCAAAATACCTACACATAAAATTCACCCCTTATACAACAGTGAACTCAAATTTAGGACACCATTGAATCTAAATAATGCATAAAATTATAAAAGTTTTAAAAAGGAAATACAGGAGAACATATTCAGGACCTAGGGATTGGTGGGTTCTTAACCATAGCAGTAAAAGCACAGTTCATAAAAGAAAACATTATAAGAAGGACTTCACCAATTATGAAAACTTTTACTCTACTAAGAACGTTGCCCATATTAGGAAGACAAAAATACAAGGTATAGATTATGTGAACATGTTTGCAAACCACATATCTGACAAAGAACTTTTATGTAGAGGTGGGTGGTGGGTAATAGGGAGGACACGTATTTCATGGAGCACTGGGTGTGGTGCATAAACCGTGAATTTTGTAACAGTGAAATGAATTTTTAAAAAGTATGTAAAGAACTCCCAATATTTAACTGGGAAAAAGCAAACAATCCGAACAGAAAAAGGACAGAAAGACATGAACACACATCACATCGAAAAGAACACGCAGATGGCAAATAAGCACACACACACAAAAAATGTTCAACATATCTAGCCATGAGAAAAACACAAATGAAAACCTGACTGAGTTATCACTACTACCTGCCTGTTAGGACATCTGGTTAATACAAAACACATTAAAATCATCAAGTGTTGGAAAGAGCCAGCTCTCCTACCTTGTGGGTAAGATGTTAAGTGGAAGAACCATTCTGGTGATGCTCTTTGATAGGTTCTACAGAATAAACATAAAACCTATGACATAGGAAGCACACTCCTGAACCCAGAGAATGAAAATATGTGATGCCATGAAACACTGTGCACAATTTCTCACTTCAGGTTTATTTGTAACTGTTGAAAAGAATGAAAACAGCCAAAATGGGTGAAGAGTGCCTCTGTGAAGGATCATGCTAAAATACCTGAGTCTTCTGTGAGTCTATAAACCTACTTCTCTACCTCCCTACTTGTTTTTAGTAGTGCTCTACTTGTCAGCATGTCTATGACTAGCAGCCCCACCCTGGCTTGCTGGAGTTCCAAATGTCCTGAAAGATCCCAGAACACTAAGTTGTGGGGGTCAAACAGCAGTGAAGGAGGCAGGATGGATCCAGTGCTGGTCTGTGATTTGGCAGATGCTGTCCTGTGATGCCCTAGAGCCCTAAGGGGCAGGGAATTCCAGGTATGGAAAAAAGGCAACCCTCAAACCGCTACCTTCCAAAAGCTGATGTTTTGCCTTTGGGGAGGAAAGACCAAGACAAGGACCTGGCTCAGAGTCTATTTTCCCTTCTTCCCTCCCTCTTCCCTTGTAGATCTCCTCCCTAAAATTACCTCCTCCTGCCACCTGCTCACACAATCACCTCCTTCGATATGAAGGAATATAGACTCAAGGTGTGAGCAGCTCTCTGGTACCAGCCAACCCAGGGGAGTCTGAGCAAATAAGCACAGGATGTTTCAAGTGCTAGGATCACACAAGCAACCCATATCCCACTTACATTTAATTTACCTGTACTCTACCAGACTTCACACTGGCTCCTGAAAGCATCACCCTCAAATCAGCTCATATATCATCCAACTTATGGATGCAAGCCTTACACTTACCAAGTTCCCCTGAAGTTCACTTCCAACCCACAAAGGAAGCCCCTCTTCATTGTTCCCATCTGCGTATAATCAGGTGGTATGAGCAAAATGCTATTACTGAGCTCAGCCCAGGAGGCAGGGCTCTAGGCTCTTCCCCTACAATCTCAGTTGGAGTCCAATGGAGACACCAGATCACTGTATTTGCACCACACCTTCACTCCCACACCACATCCCTGGAGCTAATATGGACCATAGCCTAGGAGGGGCCAGCCAGGATTCTCATCTTCCAACCCCATTCTGACCCCCAGTGTCTAGTTTATCAGAAGGTCAGCACTGACTCTTGGAAGTGGTCCCATTCCTCATAGCCAAGCAGACCCTGCAGTCTCCAAGGTGCACCTATTCCCACCTCTCTCCCACTGTGCCTTACTCTGTGCAAACACCAATGTACATAAATCACCCAATGTGAATTCCACATGTGTCTCCAATTCCTGCAGTACTTCCTTGGTCATAATGGAGCCCATCATCCTGGCATCTCATGCCATTCTGCCTCCCGCCCTGACCCTAAACCTCCTGACCCAGAGACAGGGAATAGTCTCATGCCTCTGACCTCACTCTACCCTGCTTCCCTGGTCTTCTCTTATTTGTTCTTCCAAGGACTGCTTCACATAGGAACATGTCGTGGAGAAGCACCTATTGTTCTGGCCACAGTCTGAAGTCGTAACATCAGGGCCAACCTCAAATTTAACAAAAAATTACTGAATTTATCTCCCCCAATGGCTTTATGCACAGACATACTGCTTCTCTATTCCTTCCAATCAGAATTGTGCTATCCTCAACTTGTTCTTCTTTGGTTCTACAAATCAGTATGTCTGAAAGTGTTGATGGGGACAGGCAGGTTATGCTCAGAGGAAGCTCCGCATATGTCCCCAACATATTCTCAGAGCCATGAAGACCAAAGACTCAGGAGAATGTGATGACTAATAAAGGACAGTACTGATTCTAAGTCTGTTCTTTATGCTCACCCAGGGGTTGTTCTTGTAAATTAGCTATACAGAAATAATAATTTTAGATGATTTATTTACCTAATATCCAAATTCATAGCATACCACCACTCTGCTAGATGACCACACACTTCCCAACTCCCCTTCTATTCCATAGTGGGTGGGTTCCCAGACATTAACCCTTGGGCACTGCATGTAAGGCATAAACATCCAGGACGGCCTTCATTTGAATGAAGAAACTCTCTAACTCATGGACCTGAGCCTGCCTCTCACTGCACTGCTTGGCTTCTTGCTTTTAGACATCCACCTCTCCTTTGAGGATGTAACTCTACTCCTTCAACTGGAGGATCTATGCCAAATATTCCACAGTGTTCAGGACCTGGATCTCCTCTACAACTTCCTCCCATCACCCTTCTTTATTTCCTGACATATGTTTTAATAAAAAGTCTTCAAACCACTGTTTCATCTCCTAGGGCATGGTGTAGTTTTCTTCTGAGGAGACCTTGCCCCCAAAATGAATAATGCACAGATAGCAGGCCACAAGGACCTCAGGATGAAGTGAATCCAAAGTGAGAAGGAACTCAAATGCTCATTTCTCTGCAGAGTTGAAAAGGACCCAGTCATAGAGTGTTGGGACAAGTTGGTGTTCCAGTGGCTTCTTAGCCCAGTGTTATCCTAGTATGGAAGGCTCAGGGTTTGAAGTCTTCCAGATCTCCATGGTTCATGTGGACACATTGGTGCAATGCACAGCAGGTTTGGAGGTCTCATAATCTGACACCAACTGGCAAGCCCAGTGTTTGAGTGCCCTATACTCTTGGGAGAAGGAAGGAAGTGAACTCGCTGTCCACATGGCTTCTTGGCCCAGGGCACAGCTGCATTGTTGGTCTACAAGTCCAAGGGCACATGGTGAAACTGTTGTCCAGGTACGTGCTTGGCCTATCAGACAGCTCACTTATTGATCTCCAATCTAAGGGTACATGGTAAGCCCACTGTCACCGTACCTGCTTGGCCTAGCAGAGAGTTGATTTTTTGGTGTATGGGTCCAAGGGTCCATGGTGAGTCTGTTTACCAGGTGCCTGCTTGGCCTATCAGAAAGCTGAGTTGTTGGTCTCCAGGTTCAAGGGAATATGGTAAGTCCATTATCAACATGCCTACTTGCTTGAGCACAGACCTGAGTTGATGGTTTTGAGGTCCAAGGGACCACAGTAAGCCTGCTTTCAGGTGTCTGATTGGCTTATGAGACAGATCAGTTGTTGTTCTCCTGGTCCAAGGGCACATAGTAACCCCACTCTCAATTTGCCTGCTTGGTTTTGTGAAGAGCTGTGTTATTCTTATTGACATTAAAGAACACATGGTAATCCTGCTATCCAGGTGCCTTCTTGGTCTAACAAAGTTCTGTGTTGTTGGCTCCACATCCAAGGGTATGTGGTGATCCCACTCTCAAGGTATCTTCTGGGCCTAGCCCAGGGCTCCTTTACTGGTTGACATAATCAAGGACACATGGGAAGCCTACTCTCCCAGTGGACGTTTGGCCTAATAGAGAGCTGAACTGTTGTTCTTGAGGTCCGAAGACACATAGTCAGCCTGTTCTCCAGGTGTCAGCTTCACCCAGTCCAGAGCTCCTTTCTTTGGCTCAAGGTCCAAGAGCACATTGTTAGTCCACTGTCAAGGTGATTGTTTATAGATGCATAGAGCTGAGTTTTTTATTTTGAGGTACAAGGGCACATGGTGAGCCTCCTGTCTTGGTATCTGCATGGCCGAGCTCAGATCTCCTTTTTTTATTCTCCAGGTCCAAGGCCCCACCGTGAGCCTGTTGTCCAGTTCTACCAGGTGGCCTAGTAGAGTCTTGAATTTTTGGTTTCCAGGTCCATAGGCACATGTTAAGCCAGCTGTCTAGCCTGACTTTCTTGTCAAAGATCTGCATTCTTGATCTCTAAGTCCAAGGGCACTTGGTTATCCCACTGTCCATGTGCTTCTTAGTCCATCAGACAGCATAGTTGTTGACCTCCATGTCCACTTATACATGGCAAGCCCACTTTCATGGTGTCTGCTTGGCCAAGCAAAGAGCTGGGTTGTTGGTTGCCAGGTCCAAGGGGACATGGTGAATTTCAAGTCCAGTTGTCTGCTTGGTCTAGGCCAGAGCTCCTTTTTTGGGCTCAATATCCAAGTGCCCATGCTGACTCCACTGTCAATGTGACTGCTTAGCTTACAAGACAGCTTACTTTTTGTTGTCCAGGTCCATGGGCACATGGTGAGACTCCTGTCTAGGTGTCTGCTTGGTATAGACCAGAACTCCTTTCTTGGGCTCATGATCCAAGAGCAGATGTTTAGCCCACTGTCAAGGTACCTGCCAACCCTATCAGACAGCTCAGTTGTTGGTCTCCTGGTCCATTGCCATATAGTAGTAGCCTGCTGTCAAGGTGCCTACTTGGCCTGGCAAACAGCTGAGTTGTTTGTCTTGAGGTCCAAGAGTAAAGGGTTAGCCTGCTTAACAGGTACCTGTGTGGCCTAACAGACAACTCACATGTTGGTTTCCAGGTCCAAGGGCTCATGGTGAGTCTCCTGTCGAGGTGCTTGCTTGACATGATAGAGAGCTGCTTTATTAGTCTCCAAGTCCATGAGAACATGGTAAGCCTGCTTTTCAGGTGCCCATTTGCCCTAGCAGAAATCTCAGTTGTTGGTCTCCTGGTCCAGGGGCACGTGGTGAGTCTTCTTGGCCTAGTATAGAGCTGAGTTTTTGGACTCCAGGTCCAAAAGGACATGGAAATGCTTCTGTACAGGTGAATCATTTTCCCAATACAGAGCTGGGATGCAGGACTCATGGGTTCTTGGCACTTGAAAAGTGTGTTCTCTGGTCTTACTTGTCTTGTGCTGCACTGGGTGTCAAGCTTGAGGTATGTGGGCTCCTTGTCCACCCAGTGTCTGTGTGACTCATCTGCATAGTGTCAAATGGGATCAGAGGGCTCCCAGTCTTTTGGTTCCTGGTGGGTGTTCTGTTCTGAAGACTGAATTTCTGTTTGTTATGCTGTGTCTGAGATTTCATCATCTGTGGGCTCTGGGTTGCCAAGGTGTCTGGGGAATTAGTTTGTTCACCGGTGAACTGGTTCATATATTTCATGGTCTGAGGACTTGCATTCCAATGGCTCACACAGTGTAAAGTGATGTGGTGATTCTTTATCCCAGTACCAAATTGTTTTATAAAATTCCCTCTATGACAGGTGTCTGGATTCCAGACACTGTGCACATCTGGGCTGGCTGGATGCTCAGGGGCTTCATGTGTCCTGTGCTGAGCCAGGTCGGAGGACTGCAGAGTAGTAATGTGCCCAGTGTTCCCTCAGCACGTGGACTCACCTTTCCTGTACTGAGCGCAATTGTGACCTCAGAGGTGTGGGACCCAGATGGCTGAGAATCCATGGTACTCTTACTTCCAGTGTCCCATTCGCATGGGCCAAGCCAGAGTGTGTCCCTGAGGACCTGGACCATCTTCATAGAGCAAAACAGATCTAGGAGTTCCTGTGTACAGGTTCGAGGACTCTCAGGACCACAGAGGGGAACAAATGCAGGTACTAACATGATCATTGTGTGTAGAGTATTGGAGAGACTCAGGGCAGGAAGAATGGGCTGGGGGCTTGCCATGAGCATGAGATAAGAACAGAGCACAGAGAGGGGGTCAAGATGGCGGGGAAGTAGGTGGAGCTGCCATTTCAACCTGTACCCTAAAGTGAGCTGATTACCTACCAAAGAACTCCGATCACCCATGAAATCAGCCTGAGATCGAAGTATACATGTCTGGATCTCTACAGGAGCAGAAGACACCAGTGACAGGTAAAGCAGAGTGGGAATGTCAGACTGATATTGGAAGATAAACAAAAGGGGGAGGGAGCCACCAGAGGCAACCAATTGGAAAGTAATACCCCAATACGAGAGTGCCCTGTGTCTGGGGACCAGCATTAGCTTGGAGTCTGGTTGAAAGCACTCAAAAAAAAAAAAAAAAAAAGAGCAAAGATCACAGGGGGATATTGTGGGAATAGGGGCAGTTAGGGATAGGGGCTTAAGTTCCAAGACCCAGGACAGCCTCCCCTGGTGCTGAGCCAGAGAGAGTGTGGCTGAGAAAGCATATCTTGGTCCCTGAGCCTCCAGCGCACCTGAGCTGCCAGCTCGCCTGAGGGCCTGGGAGCCTGGCCAGACTGCATTCCCTAAACAGAAGTCCCCCACCCTCCCCTGGGAGAGGTGCGCACAGATACTAGCCTGGAGCTCTGGCATCCTGAAAAACCAGGCATTCCCAGCCTGGGCCAGTGGGAAAATCTCAGTGTGTGATCGCTGCTTGGAACCTCTCTGGTGGTCTGGAGCTGCCCAGACAGCCGCTGCTGCCCTGGTATTGGGTACAACAAGGAGATCCTGCATCCCCAGGGACCGTGACTCAGAACCTACTCTGCCAGCAGCTCTGCAAAGCATTCTGAGCCTTCTCTCTGAGAGCGAGGTCTGGGTGCAGTTTTTTCTCCTCTAAACCTCCAAAAACCATCAAAAGCTGTCAAGACGAGAGAAAACAGATGAAAGAACATAAAAACCTCCAGAAAACAAAAGCCTGAAATAAAAAAAGCGGTTTCCTCAGAGCCAACCCCCTTGAGGGGGGCAGGAGGACCTAACTCAGGGAACATCATTGTCTGAAAACCCGCATGGCAGGCCCCTCCAGAAAACCAACCAGGAAGGAAGAAAAAAAAAAAAAAGAAGAAGATGACAAGAGAACAACCAGCAGTACTTCATAAATACAACTTTTATTTTTAACTCTTTACCAATATTCTGGTTCTTTATTTTTATATATATAGATAATTTTTTAACCTACTTACCATCACAATGAGATGTCCAGTACATCAAATTCCTTAATACCTTCTAACCTGAACTTTTTGTTACATAAACCCGTGTTTTTCTTTTGCTTTTCTATTTTTTAATTTTTTTAAATTTTAATTTACTTTAGTCTAATTTATTCTTTTTTAATTTTTATTTTCTAATATACATATAGAGTTGAACTTCAAGGTAATCCCCTTTCCCCAATAAATGCTACCCCTATAGGTAAACAAATTTTTAATCCCCCTTTATCTTAGGAAAGTTGAGTCCCTTAACAAAAACATTAAGATACATCCAGGAAGAATCAAAATAAACTTCCTTGCCCACACTTAGGTTCTTCCTTTTTTTTTTTTTTTTGCTTTTATATACATATATTTTTTTTTCTCTTGTCATATACTTTTATCAGTCCTTTTGTTTGTCTGTTTTTGTTTGTATACTTCATAAATCTTACCTTGGGGCCCATTTGGGCTGAGCCTTCTCTTCTATCTTCCCTTTTTTTCCTGTCTCTCTCTCTCTCTCTTTTTTCTTTTCTTTTCTTTACTTTTTTTTTTGTCTCTTTCTTCTCTATTTCTTTTTCTTTTCTTTTTTCTCTCATTTGGGTGGGGAATCCTGATTGCACAGAAACATTCCAGGGTGCACCTTGACTGCACCACAATTGATACGTCCAGATGCATCTGTTCAGTCATCTCTTACCAAAATGACTAAGAGGAGGAATGCCCAACAGAAGAAAAATACAGAGGATGGACCTTCGGCAACAGTGCTAATGGCTATCGACACAGACAATATATCGGAAAAGGAATTCAGGCTAACAATTATCCAGGCAATAGCTAGGTTGGAGAAAGCCATGGATGACCAAATGGAATTGATTAGGGCAGAACCGAAAGCCACCAAGGATGATGTTCACAATGCTCTCAATGAATTCCAATCTAATCTAAATTCTCTAAAATCTAGGGTAACTGAGACAGAAGATAGAATTAGTGATCTGGAGGACAAACAGATAGAGAGAAAGGATCAGGAAGAAGCCTGGAACAAACAGCTCAGAAGCCACAAAAACAGAACCAGGGAAATAAATGATGCCATGAAACGTTCCAACGTCAGAATTACTGGAATCCCTGAAGGGGAGGAAAAAGAAAGAAGTCTAGAAGATATAGTGGAAGAAGTTGTCTATGAAAGTTTTCCCAATCTCATGAATGGAAACAATGTTCATGTACTAGAGGCAGAGCGGTTTCCCCCCAAGATTTTAGATTCCCGAAAGTCCTCACAGCACCTAATAGAATGAAGAATTATGCTTCTAGACAGACCCTCTTAAAAGCAGCTAGGACAAAGAGGCTCCTTACATACAGAGGAAAGCCCATTAGAATAATGTCAGTCCTGTCCACAGAGACCTGGCAAGCCAGGAAGGGCTGGCAAAATATATTCAGAGTACTAAATGAGAAAAACATGCAGCCAAAAATACTTTAACCAGCAAGACTGACATTCAAAATGGATGGAGAGATAAAGAGTTTCCAAGACTGGCAAGGCTCAAAAGACAATGCAACCACCAAGCTGACACTATAGGAAATATTAAGGGGGTTTCTATAAAAGAGAAAAAAATCCTAAGAATATCATTGAACAGAAATACAGAGACAATCTACAGACAGAAAGCCTTCAAAGGTAACACGATGTCAATCACAACCTATCAATAATCACTCTCAATGTGAACGGCCTAAATGCGCCCATAAAATGACACAGGGTTGCAGATTGGATAAAAAGACAGGACCCATCCATATGTTATCTACAAGAGACCCATTTTGAACCTAAGGACTGAAAGTGAAGGGAAGGAGAAGCATTTTTCATGCCAATGGGCCTCAGAAGAAGGCCAGGGTAGTGATTCTCAAATCAGATAAATTAGATTTTAACCTAAAGACTGTAGTCATAGATACAGAAGGACACTGCATCATTCTTAAAGGGACTATCCACCAAGATGATCTAACAATTGTAAATATCTATTCCCCCAATATGGGAGCAGCCAATTACATAAGAAAACTATTAATCAAGATAAAGAGACACATTGATATGAATACATTGATAGTAGGAGATCTTAATACACCTCCCTCAGTAATAGACAGATCATTGAAGCAGAAAATTAATAAAGAAATAAGAGCATTGAATGAAACATTGGACCAGATGGACCTCATAGACATATACAGAACATTCCACCCTAAAACAAAAGAACACTCATTCTTCTCAAATGCACATGGAACCTTCTCCAGAATAGACCACATACTGGGTCACAAAGCATGACTCAACTGATACCAAAAGACTGACATTATTCCATGCATATTTTCAGGTCACAATGCTTTGAAACTGGAGCTCAATCACAAGGAAAAGTTCAGAAGGAACTCAAACACCTGGAAGCTAAAGACCACCTGGATTAAGAATGCTTGGATCAACCAGAAGATCAAAGAAGAACTTAAACAATTCATGGAAACCAATGAGAATGAAGACACTTTGGTCCAAAACCTATGGGAAACAGCAAAGGCAGTTCTAAGGGGGAAATACATAGCCATCCAAGCCTCCCTGAAAAAAATTGAAAAATCCAGAATACACCAGCTGTCTCTACCCCTTAAAGAATGGGAGAATCAAAAACAAATCAAACCAACTCCACACCCAAGAAGGGAAATAATCAAGATTAGAGCAGAGATCAATGAGGTAGACACCAGAGATACAGTAGAATGTATCAATGAAACTAGAAGCTGTTTTTTTTAAAAAATCAATAAGATCGATAAACCATTGGCCACACTAATCCAAAAGAAAATAGAGAAAGCCCAAATTAATAAAATTATGAATGAAAAGGGAGAGATCACAACTAACACCAAGGAAATAGAAACAATCATCAGAAATTATTACCAACAGTTATATGCCAATGGTGCTGGGAAAACTGGACAGCTATACGTAGAAGAAGGAAACTCGACCATTCTCTTACACCATACACAAAGATAAACCTGAAATGGTTAAAAGACCTCAACGTGACACAGGAGTCCATCAGAATCCTAGAGGAGAACATAGGCAGTAACCTCTTTGATATCAGCCACAGCAACTTCTTTCAAGATATGTCTCCAAACGCCAAGGAAACAAAAGCAAAAATGAACTTTTGGGACTTCATCAAGATCAAAAGCTTCTGCACAGCAAAGGAAACAGTCAACAAAACAAAAAGGCAACCCATGGAATGGGAGAAGATATTTGCAAATGACAGTACAGACAAAAGGTTGATATCCAGGATCTATAAAGAACTCCTCAAGCTCTACACACACAAAACAGATAGTCCTATCAACAAATGGGCAGAAGATATGAACAGACACTTCTCTAATGACGATATACAAATGGCTATCAGACACATGAAGAAATGCTCATCATCACTAGCCATCAGGGAGATTCAAATTAAAACAACATTGAGATATCACCTGACACCAGTTAGAATGGCCAAAATTAGCAAGACAGGAAACAACGTGTGTTGGAGAGGATGTGGAGAAAGGGGAACCCTCTTACACTGTTGGTGGGAATGCACGTTGGTGCAGCCACTCTGGAGAACAGTGTGGAGATTCCTCAAGAAATTACAAATAGAGCTTCCCTACGACCCTGCAATTGCACTGCTGGGTATTTACCCCAAAGATACAGATGTAGTGAAAAGAAGAGCCATCTGTACCCCAATGTTTATAGCAACAATGGCCACGGTCACCAAACTGTGGAAAGAATCAAGATGCCATTCAATGGACGATTGGAAAGGAAGATGTGGTCCATATACACGATCGAATATTATGCTTCCAACAGAAAGGATGAATACCCAAATTTTGTAACAACATGGTCGGGACTGGAAGAGATTATGCTGAGTGAAATAATTCAAGCAGAGAGAGCCAACTATCACAATGTTTCACTTATTTGTGGAGCATAACAAAGAACATACATGGGGAGACAGAGAGGAGAAGGGAGTTGAGGGAAACTGGAGGGGAGATGAACCATGATAGACTGTGGACTCTGAAAAACAACCAGAGGGGTTTGAAGTGGGGGGGTGGGAGGTTGAGGAACCAGGTGGTGGATAATAGGGAGGGCACGTACTGCATGGATCACTGGGTGTTGTATAAAAACAATGAATACTCTTATGCTGAAAATAAATTTAAAAAATATTATTTTTCTCACCAATAAATATTGAATTGAATTAAATAATCCTTATGTATTTCAGCTGATTGTCTTATTAATAACCCTATTAAGCTACTTGATGTGTAATCTGTATTACTACATATTCTAACATTTTATTTAAGCTTTTATTCATCACATAAAAGCTACATGGTAATGACAACTTTTAAAATACACCATTGATCCTTGTTTCCTTTTTACTTTTTTTCTAAATTACATAAAGATAATTGGTTGGTTTCATTTGGTTTACATTATTTTGAAAGTTTTTTAGTGGCAAAGAATGCAGAAACATATCACTATGGACAGAGCTACACAACATACAGAACAGTCTTTTACATGTTCTCTCTCAGCAGTTCTCCCAATATTCTCATAGAATTATAGTTGCTCATGGTGCCACTAATCGGTGGCATGCCAAACATCTTTATTAGTAAAATTGTTTTGACTTTTACTCATTTTACTATATTTCTTGGCACTCCTGGGTATTTAAGAGACTGCTCCCTAGTTTTCTGTTTAAGTAGGAGTTATTAGAAAATAAATTAAAGCCCACTCTTGACCTTCAACTCTGAGTTTGATATATCAAAGATCAATTTCTAGAACAAAGCTTGGGGAGTCTGAACAAAAGAAATAGATTGAACAATCCAAGTCATTCATCCAAGAAAAATTCAGGCAAGCCAGTGGTAGCTGGCACACCAGGGGCAACTTCCTCCATGAGACATGTCCATCTCTTCTCAGGGCCATCTACTTCGTCCACCTTATTTCCTAACGCTATCCCAAAGGAAGAAAGCAAAATGCTTTAACTCACAAGACTGCCTTAACTCCACACTGTGAATTCACAAGACTGTTTGTTTACATGAACACATACACACACACACACACACACACACACACACACACACTAATTTTGTTTTGTTTTCTGATTATAAAAGCAACACATTATCTTTTTGAGATTATATACCTACTAAATTTTAATGGAAACTAATCTATTACTGACTTTCTGGTATATGGATGTTTATGTATACTTGAAGGTACCATCATGCCCTTAACATTCTGGAGGAAATCTTCTTTGATCCCACATTAATATATACCTATCATAGAGGTATCTTTTGATATTTTTTCTCTACAAGTTTTCCATATTAAGTAGCATTCTCACCTTAAATGATGGCTTTCCAGGTGACCTCTAAAAGGCAGGGCAATGGAATCTTTGAAATAGACATCCTTAACCCAAAGCCAGATGTAACAGTGTATTCTTATGTACTTGGTGATGAATTATTTGAACCATCAGTGCAACCCAGAACATTTAGAATATCATGCAACATTCTGACTGAAAGCAAAAGCACAGTGAAATTTTGTGTGTTAAGTTTTTCCATTTCAGGAGCCCTGAAGGCCTGACCTTCATTGTTCCTAAGCACAGACAGCCCTTAAATTGCCTTGGCAGCCTAGAAATATCTCCTGCTGAATACTTCCAAAGTGTATCCTCTCTTTCAGCAAGTCAATGTTGCCATGTCCAGAATTCTAACAAACTACTTTTAAAATGATTTTATTTATTTGTTTGACAGAGATAGAGACACATTGAGGGAAAGAACACAGCAGGGGGAGTGGAAGATGGAGAAGCAGACTTCCCACTGAGCAGGGAGCCTGATGCAGGACTCAATCTCAGGACCCTGGGATCATGACCTGAGCCAAAGTCATATGCTTAAGGACTGAGCTGCCCAGGTGCTCCCTAACAAACTATTAATAACGGTAAGGTATTACAAGAAATGAATTGGTGTAAATATGTATGGAATGTACAAAGTGCAATTAAAATTCCCGGGGAAAGAGTTGAGTGGGTTCAAATTTTAGAATGGATGCTTGTTAGGAGTTAAATTATAGGAGTGAAATTCAAAGGAAGAATAATAAACCAAATGCCTTTCAGTAATAATAAGTGTCTCTCTGAAGCAAAAAAAAAAAAAAATATTTCACTATGATTTTATTTTTAAATGTTTATTTATTTATTTTGAGAGAGAGGGAGAGAGAGAGGGAGAGCACACAAGTGGGAAGGGCAGAGGGAGAAGGAGAGAGAACCTCAATCAGACATCAGACTCTACACCTAGCACAGAGCCTCCTATGGGGCTTGATTTCATGACACTGAGATCACAACCTGAGCCAAACTCAGGAGTTGAACATTCAACTGACTATGCCACTCAGGGACCACTATAATTTTAATTTTCTGAAATGTAACTCCAGGCCTCCATCATAGATTCCAGGAATTTATATATTTATAGATAATACATATAAAATAACAAAACCCTGCCTTTTTAGACACATCCCCTGGGGATCAGAAAACAAGTCAGATGAAGGAAACATTCATAAAGGAGGTAAACTAAGTGGGTCAAAATTGGGAAGCTCATGGACAGCTGAATAACTGCCCAGGAAATAGGAAAAAAAAATCCAGAGGAAGTTTTTCCCCTATTAAGAGTGTCACCATCGTCTCAGGAATAATCATTATAATTACTTGCATCCTCAACCTGACAAATATCCAGGATGTATATTAAAAACCAATAACTGGAAAAAACAAAAAAACAAAAAACAAAAAAAAATTAAAAAATAAACTAGGGGTGGTTCAAGATTTTGATCTGGAGAGAGGTTGAATTATGTTTTCACATGTCAATAAGCCATTTCCAACTATTCATCAGGCTAATTGTCCTTGCTGCTTATTTTACTAAATTATTTGAATAAAATTATTCATAATTTTAATGAATATATGTTTATTAGATATATTGAATTCAATTATTTTGAATACATCAGATGCATTATATTGAATATATACTCATTTAAAAAGTTCATTTCTTTTTCTTGTGCTTTTTAATATTCATATCTATTATTTAATACCCAGGCTATTGTCCAGAACAGGTTATTGTCCAGAACAGATTTGAATGATAATAATCATCATCTTTCTTCCTGATTTTAATGGGCAGCCTGGTAGTAGATGTTTAATTTTGTTAACAAAAATATTTTAAGGGGCGTCTGGGTGGTTCAGTGGGTTAAAGCCTCTGCCTTCGGCTCAGGTCATGATCCCAGAGTCCTGGGATCAAGCCCTGCATCAGGCTCTTAGCCTGCTTCCCTTCCCATCCTCTCTCTCTCTCTGTCTGCCTCTCTGCCTACTTGTGTTCTCTGTCAAATAAATAAAATCTTTAAAAATATTTTGATAGGAGTAACAATTCATCGTATAGGATGCACAAATATTCCTAAGGAAGGAATGCATAAATTTGTAATATATTTACCTTTCCATAGACAGTCTTAGCAAATATTTTGAACTTCAATTTCTTGATTAAAAAAAAAGTCCATAAACAAGGCACATCTAGGTACATAGGTAACAAGTGTTCTCAAATTTTTAAATGTATGTTGAAGCCCATCAAGATTTGACATCTTCAGGGGCGCCTGGGTGGCTCAGTGGATTAAGCCGCTGCCTTCGGCTCAGGTCATGATCTCAGGGTCCTGGGATCGAGCCCCACATCAGGCTCTCTGCTCCTCAGGGAGCCTGCTTCCTCCTCTCTCTCTGCCTGCCTCTCTGCCTACTTATGATCTCTCTCTCTCACTGTCAAATAAATAAAATAAAATCTTTAAAAAAATCTTCTTTTTTTGATATCTGGGTCCCTGTATTTATCATGTTTGGCTGTCAAGTGGGCACACCGGGGAAGGTGTAAGGAGAGGAAAGAGACATAAGCTAACAGTCACCCTGGATTAACTTCAGTCTAAGTGTGCAATTACTTTTTCCTGATCTTGGAAAACTGGAACCAGTAACCACAAATTTGACAGCATCTTTTTTTTTTTTTAAATTCAACTGACGCTTCTCCAGTATTTATTTACAGAAAATTTAACATGTGATAACTATGTTATATTTTTTTCACATGTTAAAGCCATGTTTTATGATGCACAATTTCAAGATAATGGACTATTTACAGTCATTGAGTCAAGTTAATGCAATGGCTGTATTGAAGCAATAGAGAAACATGGAGACATGAAAATAAAAAAAAAATCAATACCCTCAAGACTTTAAAAGGCTTTTTGAAACTGTAGAGTGTTCCAAAGAATCTTGTAGGTGGCTGTTTCATGATTGCATGGAAGAGATGATAGGGAACTTGACTGCCTATGTATTAGTTGGAACCATTGATTTATTTGGAAATTATGGCACAAATGGAAGAGAACTAAGTTTGAAAATCTTCCAGCCTTTCAACAGAAGATAACAGTTCTGGTTTTGAAGATTGGGCAGGTAATTTCTTCTGAAGGTGGTACCTTTAGTAAGCTGGAAAAAACCATGGCTGCTATTTTATTCACAAAATATAAAATGAATCCTTATTTTATAATAATGTATTAAACATTGAATAATGTTAACTTGTAGGCATTGAATTTCCTACATCTTATAAATCTTACTTAGTCTGCTACAAAGCTAAAGATAGAATTTAGTACACTTCAGAGCATAATATATATTTATTCTCCTAAAATAGGTTTATCTTATGTTTTGAAAGCATGAATATATGGAAAGTGAACCTTGCTATCCAGGACACAGACATCGATATCTAGGCAGTAAAGGGATTATGTTGCCTTGTTACTTTAAGTGGATCCAAACACTGGAAGCACCAACATCAGCATCAACTAGGGATTTTGGAAAAGCAGAATCTCAAGACATATTCTGATCTGCTAAGCAGAAAGCTCCCATTTGAATAATCAACACATTAAAATATGATACTCTTTCACCTATATGATTATGTGGTATGATATTATTAGGAAAACCTAAATAAAAATTACATTTACATGCAAAACAACATAATATGGAGTATGCATAAACCTACTGACAGATGTATTCTGTCAGATGTGTTAGTTGGTTCCAAGGGAATATGTGTTAGTTGGTTCCAAGGGGAATATTTGCAGCAAGAGAGCTTGGCACATTCTTCAGTAGTATAAACAAAGTATATTACTCTTACCAGAGATGGTGGCTGGGGAATATTTGAACAAATCTGCAAAAGGCCCATCATTTCCCATATCTCCTTTATCACTCAAATTCGGGAGCTACTCAACATAAAAGAAATCTTATCAACACTTGAGTTCCATAGCTCCTTTATGATCTTTCCTTGAATACAAAGTATGCCAGCTCCTTCAGGTTGACAACAAAGAATCTCCTGAAATCTGACCCTTATGTTTTCTGAAATGAAGTCAAACTCTTTCCTTAACATATGATGATATATATATATCATGATAATATATATATATAACTGCATACTGCTCACATTATTACGAATTAAGTAATAGTTATATATACAATTAAAATGACTAGCTTTTAAATAAAATAATAACATGTCACTATCTTATAAATGATATGAAATAAGCAAAAAGATAAGCTAACATCAAGTTCTCAAAGTTTTTTTTTGATTTAGACTTATTTTTATTTATTTTTTTAATTTTTTTAAAAGATTTTATTTATTTATTTGGCAGAGAGAGATCACAAGTTGGTAGAGAGGCAGGCAGAGAGAGAGAGAGAGAGAGAGAGAGGGAAGCAGGCTCCCTGCTGAGCAGAGAGCCCGATGCGGGACTCGATCCCAGGACCCTGAGATCATGACCTGAGCCGAAGGCAGCGGCTTAACCCACTGAGCCACCCAGGTGCCCCATTTTAGACTTATTTTTAAAATAATAAACTGGTGATGTTAAATATCCACTAATTCAACAATTAAGTATATATCATCTATTTCTTGTTAGACATTGAGCTAGCTTTGAGAAAATAAAATAAAATAAAATTTTAATGTTGAGAGTTTACAGAACAAATGTATGCTTCAGAGTGGGTATTTTCCTCAAAGCAGGTCATGCTGGGAAAACAATAAAATACTGGAAAATTATAATTTTAATCAACAGAAACAATATTTTATACTTTTACTTAAGGAAGCTTAGAGATGAATCAACAAACAAACATGCCCAATCTTTACAGGCTATATAAATGGTGCTGAATTCCAGGAAGGAGATGAGCAGATGGGTAAGTTACACATCAGAATCACTTGAATCAACAATGGGAATGATGGATGATTGGATCCAAAAAAGAATATACATGACTCTGCCTTTGTAAATGTTTTACCTTAAAAAATTATATATGTGTATGTATGTATATATATCACATTTATAACATTCTACCTCAGGCACCCTGAAGTAGAACATTTAAGCAATCCAAAGAACTAAAACTTTTGAACTACTAGAGAAATATGTGATCTTATTAAATTTTTAAAAGAGCTTCATTAAAGAATAACTGATACTCCAAGACATCCTGCACATTTAATTTATAGAATTTGATACACTTGGTCTTATGCCAAAGCCCATGATATCATCACTGTAATTAAGATAATAAACATATCCATAAGCTCCAAGAGTTTTCTGATGTCCCCTTTTGTCCCCAGTAGTACTTGTGATCTATCATGTCAACAGAAATATAAATGCACAGTAGTGCACTCTTAGCTGTTTTACGGCCAATCTCTAGAATTTATTCTCCTTATATAATGAAAATGTTACAGATCATTAAACTATTTAGATCATGGAGATTTCTTAAACTGTTTAAACTGTAACTTTCTTACCCTTAAAATGGAAGCAGTACAATTAATCCATAGAGAGAATTAAAGATAAAATAACTTGCACAAACTCTTCAGTCCAGTGAGGAGGAGAACAAGTAATGCTGCTTGAGTTATAATTTATGCACTCTCTGGTGATTTCTCTACACCCTCTGATGAAACCGGGAAATTGAGCAAGGAACTCCAGGATGAGGTCAATGTTTAGCTATGTGGCATTGAGATGAATGATCAAGATGAGCATTTAACAGCATTTAACATTCTGTCATCAGTGCTATCCCATTTTAAGGGACTCATACTGCAGCAACCTGTGATAATGGCTTCTGGAAGAGTGCTGATTTCTAGCATCATGATGAGAGCTGGAGAGTGATGGCTTTAGGGATAGGTGTGACTGCCAATTACATCAGGCTGATGATTTGGGGAAAATAAACAAACAAGAAAAATATACTGAACATCTGAAACCAAATTGGGGGTGTTAGAGATTGTTTAGGCAAATCAAGACAAAAAACAAACAAACAACAACAACAACAACAACAACAAAACATAAATGGTGGCAAGTTTTAAGAATGATTTTCAGAGTAAAAAAGATGATCAGATATAGCTGGAAGGCTGCCTCTTCCAAGTTCTAGAAAACACCACTTTGAGCAAATGAGAGGATCTCTGGCATAATTAACAGTAATAATAATGATATACCAGGTCTGAATGCTACTGTCCCTTCGATATCACTGCAAAAGTCCACTAGTAATAACAATTTCCTCTGCAAGTATAATAACATTTCCTCAAAAAGTGTAAAAATAACATTGCTTATTAATGAATTTGGCTTAAAATTAACAACTCTAAAAGTTCAGATGTAAGTGTTGGGCTCTAGATTTTAATTCACTCATGCTTGGATATATAACTCAATTTACAACATGATTTTTCCCTTAACCAATTTGGAGAGAAAAGGCCAGAAAACAATGAGGGGACCTAAGCACTGAGGTTTAGATTAATTGTTAAAACAAAACATCATCAACAACAAAACAGGCTAAAGATTATATCTACTTTTGTAATGTTTTTCTATCTTATTTTGCATTTAAAAACACTATTTTTAGACTAGCTTTGCTCATAACAATATCAACATGCACCTTTCCAAATTAACCTCCTGCACCACAATGATACTTTTTTTTTTTTTGTAAAGATCAACCTACACTGAAACATCATCATCACTAATGTACATATTAACATTATGATTCACTCTTGGTGTTGCATATTCTATGGATTTGACAAGTGTATGACATGTAGACAGTATGGTATTATACAGAGTAGTTTCATAGTTTCTAAGAATCCTCTGTGCTCTACCAATCTATCACTCCAAAGAAATCCCCTGGCAACAACTGAAATTTTTCTACCTCTACAGATTTGCCTTATCCAGAATTCACATAGTTGTGATTATAAAGTTTGAAACGTTTTAAGATTGAGTTACTTCACGTATCAATAAACATGGAAGATTCATCCATGTTTTTTTCATTGCTTGATAGCTCAATTCTTTTTAGGCTCGAATAGTATCCTTTTGCCAAAATATACCACAATTTATCCATTCATCTACTGAAGAGTATCTTGCTTACTTCCATGTTTTGGCAAGTAGGAATAAAGGTGCTATAGATATCTATGGACAGGTTTTATTTGAACATAAGTTTTCAATCCCTTTGAGTAAATGCCAGAGAATATGATTATTGGATTGTATACTAAACATATATTTAGGTGTTGTTTGTTGCTGTTGTTGTTGTTTTAATAAACCATCAGGATGTTTTCCAAAGCTGTTACCCCATTTTGCATTTCTTGAACAATGAATGAGAGTTCCTGTTGATCTATATACTCACCAGCATTTGGTGGTGTCATTATTCTGAATTTTGACCATGCTAGTAAATGTGTAGTGGTATTCCATTGTTTATATGTGCATTTCCTGATGACAAAAGATGTGGAAGCTCTTTCAATATGCTTAATTGCTATCCATGTATCTTTTCCGGTGAGGGGTTTTTTAAGTTCCTTGGTTCATTCTATAATTTGATTTTTTAGAGTTGACTTAACATTTATTTGTATATTTTGGATAACAATCCTTTTTTAGACATGTCTTTTCCAAATATTTTCTCCCAGTCTCTGTTATTAGTTTATTCATGTTACTATAATAAATATACCATAGCCTGGATGGCTTATGCAATAAATATTAATTTGTCACATTTTGGGAAGTTGAAAAGTCCAAGATCAAGAAGTTGGCAGATTTAGTTCCTGGTGAGGGCTCCTGAATTTTTTGTTTGTTGTTTGTTGTTTTGTTTTGTTTTTGTTATGTTATAAAAATTCTAATCCCATTAATAATGATTCTGTTCTCATGACCTCAGCACTTCCCAAAGGCTCCATCTCTGAACAATATCACATTAGAGATTAGTTTTTAACATATGAATTTTAGGGGGAGACAAATATTCACTCCATAGCCCTTATCTTGTCACTTTCTTGACTGTTTCTTTCACAGAACAACAACAACAGAAAAATAATTGAGGGAAGCTTGTCAATTTTTTGTAATAGATCAAGCCTTTGCACTGAAAAATGATAACCATCTCAGGATCATCTAGATTATCTCCAATGGTATCTTCCAGGAAGTTTATAGTTTTCTGTTTTATATATAGGTCCATGATCCATCTTGAGTTCAGTTTTTTGTAAATGATATAAGCTCTATGTTTGGATTTCTTTTGTTTTGATTTGATTTGTTTTGTTTTGTTTCTGGCATGTTGTTGTCCAAAGGTCCCAGATCCACTTGTTGAAAAGACTATCTTTTTTCATTGTATTGTTTTTACTCCTTTGTTAAAAATTTGATCATGTTTATGTAGGTCTATTTCTGGGTACCATATTCTGTGCCTTGATCTATTTGCCAAATATTTTACTGTACTATGATAATTATGGTAGCTTTACATTAAGTCTTGAAGTCTGTTTCAGTCTTGCATTTTTTTTTCAACTTCTTGCAATATTATTTTGGGTTTTCTAGGTCTTTGTCTCTCTAATAAAATTTAGAACCAGCTGGTCAATACCCATAAAGTAATTTGCTTGAATATTGGCAAGGGTTAATTTGAATCTATAGATCAATTTGGAAAAAGAAAAAAAAACTGACAGCATGATGTTATTGAATCTTCCTATCTATAGATATGAAATATCCTTAAACTTATGCAGTTATTTGAATTTACCCATCATAGTTTTGTACTTTTTCTCCTATAGATCTAGCACACATTTTGTTATATTTATCCCTAAGCAATTAATATTGGGAGTGTTAATGTAAATTGCATATATTTTTAAAATTCAAACCCACTTGTTTATTTTTGTATAAAGGAAAGTGACTTGCTTTGTTTACCATAATGTATCCTGCTATCTTTTTACAACTTAATAGCAGTATGAATCTTATGTTCATTCTTTCAGATTTTCCACAATTATGATCATGTCAAAACAAAGACAACTCTATTCTTCCTTCCTACTCTGTAATATGTCAAATTTTCTTTCCCTATCTTATTGCATTAAATAAAACTTCCAGTATGATGTTGAAAAGCAGTGGTGAGACAGGTTACACTTGCCCCCCTCTTTTTTTTTTAAACGTAATGGAAAAACATTAAATTTCACAACTATGATTTTAGGTTCTTATAGATATTCTTTTTTTTAAGGTTTTTATTATTATTTCATTGAGAGAGAGAGAGAGAGCACAAGCAAGGAAGAGGCAGAGGGAAAGAGAAAGGAAGAAACAGACTCTACCAAGAAGGGAGCCTAATGTGTGGCTCAATCCCAGGACTCTGGTATCTTGACCTGAGCTGAAGCCAGAGGCTTAAACAATTGAGCCACCCAGGTTCCCCATAGATATTCTTTATTAACTCGAGGAAGATTCTTTTTCCTTCCTTCCTTCCTTTGTTCCTTCCTTTCCTTCCTCCTTCTTTCTTCTCTTCCTTCCCTATTTTCCTTCTTTTCTCTTTCTTTCTTCCTTCCTTCCTTCTTTCCTTTATTTCTTTCTTCTTTTTTCAAGAAGTGGTGTGAGAGGTCACCTTTGCCATTTTTTTTTTAAATCTTAATTGGAAAACATCAAATTTCACATCACTGAGTATGATTTTAGATGCAGGTTTTTGTAGATAATCGTTATTAATTGAGGAAGACTTTTCTACCTTCCTTCCTTTCTTTCTTTTTTTAAATTATAAGAGAGGCTCTTGGTATAAATGACATTTCAAAGAATTGTAGTATGTATCCATGCAGATATGAGAAATAGCAGAGAGCTGAAAATATTCCATAGCTTTCTAACTGAATAATTGGTCAGAGGGGAAAATGAGCAATGAAAAAATATATAGCATGCCCACATATACACAAACTTACCTGTATTAAGATAAACTTACTTACCTAAATGACATAAATAATAAAATTTCAATATGCATTGTTACTTGTCATGCCCGCACGACAACTGGCCAAGGAAAAGAAAGGGAGAGAAGAGTGGAGAAGGAGGGGGAGTCCCGGGAGGTAGGGGAATGCGAGAGGCACGCGAGGGACACCAGCCTGGTTGGCACAAGTGACAAAGTTCTTTATTAAGTACAAAGTCTTATATTCTCTGTTTCATAAGCGATTACCTCAGCATATTTGCACACAGATGAGACATGTCTCAAGTGCAGGATGTGCTAGTCATAATATAGATAATGCAGCTGCAGAGCAAACCATTAGATTTGCTTTCGGAATGGCATGGGTCGGAATGACATGGGAGAACAATCTCAAGGCAAACAACAAATAATCTCAAGGTAAACAACAGAGCTTCTACAAGCCCAGGGGGTTAGTCACGAGTTTTCTACGACCGAGGAACAGGGAGCCTTTGCTACCACCTGCTCAACTTGCTCTAGGAGGACCGCTCACAACAGTTACTTTTTCAGGAATTTAAAATTAACTTCAAATGTAACTCTAAATTCATTTATCAACACATGCCAAATGCTAGCCAAGTAGAGAATTTTCCATCTGTCTGTGAGAAAGAAAGGGCAAAAAAATAGTGTAGAATTTGAAGATACAAAAGAGATATTGTAGACACAATTGGCTCCAGACAAGAAGTTTTCATAAAAAAAAAAAAAAATACCAGATATGTTAACAGTGTGCTTCAGTGTAAATATAGAATAAAATATCTCTTTTGGAATAAAATGTATTAAGCATAGCAATAGTAAAAACAATATCTTCTGAACTCTCGTTTCAGTACCCAGTGCTCAAGCTTAACATAAATGGACTGGAATACCATGAAATTATTTCAAAAAGCACCCCCCAACATACACACCACATGCATGCATGCATGTGTGTACACACACACACACACACACTTACGTGAACCTCAGAAGCTGGCATCAGCATGTTCTGCCCTTAAATGAATCTCATCCTACAATGTTAGAAAATGGCTAATCACAGAAGCTGCCATGGCCCGCATGACAAATCGACCAGGAAATGCAAGGGTAAGAGGATGGTGAAAATAAATTAAAGAGACAAAGAGATGGGGGCAGGAGGAGCATAGGGGATGATTTCCACCAATGCCGAGTTTATTCAAGGCAGCAAGGCATTATATAGCCAACAATAACTGCTTTTAACTGATTACAAAAGAATTTAGTACATGCACAAAAAACCCTCCAGACTTCCCCATTATCTACTTCACACAGTCTAAATGCAGACTCTCCAAGGCCAGTGGTCTCTGTCTTCAGATAATTCCTTAACCAGCTGCACTGACTCCAAAGCAACTCAAAACATATAAGAAGTAACAACAAACCTGAGTGTGATTCATAAGCTGTGCTGGAACAGCAAGGACCAGTTATGAATTTATGACCCCAACCAAATTGCTCTCATCTAACAAGTAAACATGTGGGAAATCGCGTAGGCGAGCGCACAACACATAGCACAGACCCTTTCTCAGTGCTACTCAACTTTTCCATCCTAAACCTTTTGTTAGGCTATTTGGACTTTAAAGGAGACACAAGTCTGGGCCTGGTTTGGTCCTCATCCCAAGCCTTATCGTGGCCTCCCACAAGAAGCCTATTAATAAATGTGTCTTTACAGTATATCTATCTTCTGTAACAATTTGAATATCATAATTTAATAAAAAAATAATTATTCTTTTTTTTAAGATTTTATTTATTTATTTGACAGAGAGAGAGATCATAAGTAGGCTGAGAGGCAGGCAGAGAGAGAGAGGGAGAAGAAGGCTCCATGCTGAGCAAAGAGCCTGATGCGGGGCCTGATCCCAGGACCCTGAGATTGTGACCTGAGGTGAAGGCAGAGGTTTAACCCACTCAGTCACCCAGGCACCCCAATAATTATTTTAATTATTATAAAGTTTGAAAAGAGAACTTAAATGTGCATACAAAGAACAAGGGAACAAGTAAATAAATTTTAATTTTTCTGCACATAAAATTTTAGGTATGAAATATATAAAAACTGATAGAATTATGAAGATCACAATATAAATAGGTAGTAAAATAAACAAAAAACTGTAGAATTTTTTAAAATATTTTATTTATTTATTTGACAGACACAGATCACAAGTAGGCAGAGAAGCAGGCAGAGAGAGAGAGGAGGAAACAGGCTCCTGCAGGGCTTGATCCCAGGACCCTGGGATCATGACCTGAGCTGAAGGCAGAGGCTTTAACCCACTGAGCCACCCAGGCACCCTGAAACTGTAGAATTTACAGATAGAAAAATAAACATAAAAAGTGAATTGAATTATTAAAATATTTTATATTTAGTAAATAAACTTATAGTAAAAATCCTAATCACTTCACATCTGTCAGATTGGCTGTTATCAAAAGAGAAAAAAGAGTTTTTGGGAGACAAGATGGCAGAGAAGTAGGAGACGCTATTTCAACTGGTCCCCTAAAGTGAGCTGATTATCTACCAAAGAACTCTGATCACCCATGAAATCAGCCTTATATTAGAATTATACATTTCAGGATCAAAGGGTGAGGGAGCCACCAGAAGCAACCCATTGGAAAATAATATCCCAATACGAGAATGTCCTGTGATGGGGGAACAGCATCAACTTGGAATCTGGTTGAAAGAACTCAAAAAGAGCAGAAGGACAATCTGATGGTTTTGAAGGGGTGGGGAGTGGGAGGTTAGGGGAGCCAGGTGGTGGGCATTATGGAGGGCATGTATGGCATGGAGCACTGGGTGTGGTGCATAAACAATGAATTCTGTTATGCTGAAAAGAAATTTAAAAAAAGAAAAAAAAAAAAACAAACAACTCCCCAACAAAAACATATGCACCTGGGGGGGGGGGGAGAAAAAAAGGAGGAAGATCTTAAGGAAAAATTGGTGGAATCAGGTGGTTAGTGACAGGGACTTAAGCCCATAGACCCAGGACAGCCACCACAGGCACTGTGCCAGAGAGAGTATGGCAAAGAAGCCAGACATTGGTCCCTGAGCCACCGGCACAGATGTGAGAGATTCTGGGTGATGACTCTTGTGAGACAGTCTGGTGTGGATACCAGCCAGTGTTCTCTAGAACCACAGCCTTTTGCACTGTGTATGCGCACTGTGAAACCAGGGTCTGAGTCTCGCTCCACCCCCTCCCTTGAGAGAGGTCCTTGTAGGAGCTAGCCAGTGCTATCTAGGACCAGGAGATTCTGAACATTCCCAGCATGAGTCAGCATGAAAATCTCAGTGTACTATCTCTGGTTGGGACCTCTCTGGCAGTCTGGACCTGCCCAGACAGCCTTGGCAAAGGCAGCCACTGGAAGCCAGCTCTGGACTTCTATTTCTCCTGGTTTTGGGTACAAGCAGGAGTTCCTGCAACTCCTGAGACCATGATTAAGGACATGCTCTGCCAGTGGCAGAGGGGGAATTTATGTGTTCTGGAGCACCAGAGGGGAACAGGCTGAGGCTTCTCTCTGAGACAGAGGTATGGGTGCAGTTTGCTTTCCTCTAAACCTCCAAAGAACCTCCAAAACCCAAAGAGGAGAAAAAAAAAAAAAAAACAAGCTCAGAGAACAAAATCCTGAAAAAACAGTTTCATCAGAGCCTAGCCCCTTGATGGGGGCAGGAGAACTCATCTCTAGCAAGACCACCTGAAAAACCATGGGGCATGATCCCCACCCCTCCAGAAAGCCAGCTCAAAACAACAACAACAACAACAACCAATCAAACATACAAGCAAACAAACAAAAAACACAAGAGGACAACCACCACTACTTCACACACAAAACATTTATTTTTAATTTATTCCCACTATTCTCAATATTTCCAACTTTTTATATAATTTTTAAACAACTTACAATCACATGAGATGTTCAGTACAACATATTACTTGAACCTTTTTGATACATATACCTGTGTTTTACTTTTGCTTTTCTATTTTTTTATTTTTGTTTTTTTAATATTCATATAGAGATAAGCTTCAAGATAATCCCCTTTCCCCAGGCAATGCTATCCCTATATATAAACAAGTTTTAATCCCCCTTTATCTCAGAAAATTTGAGTACATTAACAAAGATACCAAGATACATCCAGGAAGAATAAAAATAAACTTCCTTGCCCACACAGAGAATTTATAACCACCCCTCCCATCTTTTTCCTCTGTCAGAGTTTCTGTATATTTCATTTTGTTCTGGTAGTATACAAATCTTATGGTAGGGTTTAATTTTGGTTGGGTTTTTAAATTTATTTATTTTTCTTGTCATCTACTATGGACAGTCTTTTGTTTGTCTACTTTATAAATCATACCTTTGGGGCCCATTCAGGCTGGGTATTCTCTTTTCTTTTCTCTTTTCTTTTTTTTTTTTTATTTCCTGTCTCTATGTCTCTCTCTCTCTCTCTTTTTTTTTTTTTTACTTTCTTTCTTTCATTTTGGTGGGGACTCCCGATTGCTCAGAATCTATCCAGGGTTCACTTGCCTGAACCATGGTTGATACATGCAGCTACACATCCATTCATCCATCTGTCAACAAAATGTCTAGGAGGAGGAATGTCCAACAGAGGAAAAATTCAGAGACTGGGCCTTCTCCATCAGAGCTATTGGACATGGACATAAACAGTATGTTGGAAAGGGAATTACAGGTAACAATTATCCAGGCAATAGCTAGGTTGGAAAGAGCCTTTGATGACAAAATGGAATTGATTAGGGCAGAACTGAAATACACCAGGGAAGATGTTAACAATCCTCTCACTGAGCTCCAATCTAATCTAAATTTTCTAACACCTAGGGTAACTGTGGCAAAAGATATAATTAGTGATCTAGAGGACAAACTGATAGAGAAAAGGGATCAGGAGGAAGCCTGGAACAAATAGCTTAGAAGCCACGAAAGCAGAATTAGGGAAATACATGATGCCATGAAACATTCCAACGTCAGAATTATTGGAATCCCTGAGGGGGAGGAGAAAGAAAGAAGACTAGAGGATATAGTTGAAAAAATTCTCCATGAAAATTCTCCCAACCTGGTGAATGGAACTAGTGTTCATGTACTAGAGGCAGAAAGATCTGCCCCCAAGATCATAGAATCTAGAAAGACCTCAAGACACCTGATTGTGAAAATGATGAATCAAAATTTTAGACAAGAGCACTTAAAAGCAGCTAGGGAGAAGAGATTACTTTTGTACAGAGGAAAGCCCATCAGAATACCATTAGACCTGTCCACAGAGACCTGGCAAGCCAGAAAGAGCTGGCAGGATGTATTCAGGGCATTAATGAGAAGAACATGCAGCCAAGAATACTTTATCCAGAAAGACTGACATTTAAAATGGATGGAGAGATAAAGAGCTTCCAAGACTGGCAAGATTTAAAAGAGTATTTGACCACCAAGCTACAAGAAATATTAAGGGGGGGGGGTGGCTTCTATAAAAGAGGAAAAGCACAAAGAATATAATTGAAGAGAAATTTATGGAGAAAATCTATAGAGACAAAGACTTCATAGGTAACACGAGGTCAATAAAAACGTGTCTCTCAAAAATCACTGTCAATGTGAATGGCCTAAATGCACCCATAAAACAGTACAGGGCTGTAGAATGGGTAATATGACAGGACCCATCCATATGTTGTATACAGGAGGCCTAGTGTGAACCAAAGGATGCATCCAGACTGAAAGTGAAGAGGAGAAACATCATCACGCCAATGGGCCTCAAAAGAAGGCTGGGGTAGCAATTCTCATATCAGATAAATTAGACTTTAGACTAAGAACTGTAGTCAGAGATACAAAAGGACACAACATAATTCTTAAAGTGACTATCCACCAAGAAACTCTAACAACTGCAAATATTTATGCCCCCAGTATGGGAGCAGCCAATTACAAAAGAAAACTCTTAATCAAGATAAAGAGTCATATTGATATGAATACATTAATAGTAGGAGATCTTAACATGCCACTCTCAGTAATAGACAGATCATCGAAGCAGAAAATCAATAAAGAAACAGAGCATTGCTGGCATGGTACTGGCATAAAAACAGACACATAGACCAGTGGAACAGAGTAGAGAAAATAGATATGGACACTCAACTCTATGGTCAAATAATCTTCGACAAAGCAGGAAAAAATATACAGTGGAAAAAAGACAGTCTCTTCAATAAATGGTGCTGGGAAAATAGGACAGCTAAGTGTAGAAAAATGAAACTCAACCATTCTCTTACACCATACACAAAGATAAACTCAAAATGGCTAAAAGACCTCAACGTGAGGCAGGGATCCATCAGAATCCTAGAGGAAAACATAAGCAGTAACATCTTTGACATCAGCCACAGCAACTTCTTTCAAGATATGTCTCAAAGACAAAGGAAACAAAAGTGAAAATGAATTTTTGGGACTCCATCAAGATCAAAAGCTTCTGCACAGCAAAGGAAACATCAACCAAACAGAGGCAACCCACGGAATGGGAGAAGATATTTGCAAATGACAGTACAGACAAAAGGCTGATATCCAGGATCTATAAAGAACTACTCAAACTCAAACTCAACACACACAAAACAGATAATTATGTAAAAAAATGGGCAGTAGACATGAACATACACTTCTCCAATGAAGACATACAAAAGGCTAACAGACAGATGAAAAAATATTCATTATCAGGGAGATTCAAATCAAAATCACATTGAGATACCACTTTATACCAGTTAGAATGGCCAAAATCAACAAGACCATTAAAAACGGGTGTTGGGGGGCACCTGAGTGGCTCAGTGGTTTAAACCTCTGCCTTCGGCTCAGGTCATGATCTCAGGGTCCTGGGATCGAGCCCCACATCGGGCTCTCTGCTCGGTGGGGAGCCTGTTTCTCCCTCTCTCTCTGCCTGCCTCTCTGCCTACTTGTGACCTCTCTCTGTGTCAAATAAATAAATTAAATATTAAAAAAAAAAAACGGGTGTTGGAGAGGTTGTGGAGAAAGGGGAACCCTCTTACACTGTTTGTAGGAATGCAAGTTGTTGCAACCACTTTGGAAAACAGTGTGGTCATTCCTTAAGAAATTAAAAATAGAGCTTCCCTATGACCTTGCAATTGCACTACTGGGTATTTATCCAAAAAATACAGATGTAGTGAAAATAAATGCCATCTGTACCCCAATGTTCATAGCACCAATGGCTACAGTCAACAAACTGTGGAAAGAACTGAGATGCCCTTCAGTGGACGAGTGGATAAGGAGGATGTGGTCCATACATCCAATGGAGTATTATGCCTCCATCAGAAAGGATGTATCCATGCATCAGCACAGACAGGACTGGAAGAGATTATGCTGAGTGAAATATGCTAAGCATAAGAAATAAATTGGAGGACGTGGGGAGAGGGAGAGGAGATGAGAGTTGGTGGAAGTTGGATGGGGAGATGAACCATGAGAGACTATAGACTCTGAAAAACAATCTGAGGGTTTTGGAGGGGCGGGAGGTGGGACGTTGGGTGTGCCTGGTTGTGGGTGTTATGGAGGGCGTGTACTGCATGGATCCCTGGGTGTGGTACATAAATAATGAATTCTGGAACAGTGAAAAGAAATTAAAAAATAAATAAAAATTTAAAAATAACACAAAAAATAACAAGTGTTGGCAAGGTTATGGAGAACAGAGAACTCTTATTCACTGTTGGGGATAATAATTAGTGCATCCATTATGGAAAACATCTAAGGTTAATGAAATATTTTAATATCTTATTTTATGTTCATTTTATCTTATTTGTTATATATATTTGTCATTTTCTGCTTTGTGGGAGCTCTAGGGAATTCAATATAAGTTTTAAACTATTAATCTATATATTCATATATAGATATTAATATTCCATATGTAATGTATATGTTCCTATTTACTTTCTTAACCTTTGTGCTAATCTTGTAATATAATAAAATTTTACATATTTTATAAAATCCACATTACTATTTTTGTTTAAATGTTAACATTAAAAGAGGAATCAGATTGTTCTGAAAATATTTTCTTCCTATCTATATACGTTGTCCTCAGTTTTGAATGTTTTTAAGGTTCTTTATTTAACATAACCTTTAGCAACATATGATAGAGTGTTGAATTGGGTGTGTTGTCGTGGCCGGCATGACAAATCTACCAGGAAACGTGAGGGTAAGAGGATGGTGAAAAGAAGTTAAAGAGACAAAGAGATGGGGGCAGGAGGGACAATGAGGAGGATGTCCAACAGTGCTGAGTTTACTAGGGGCATTATAGCCATATATATAGTAGTTATACAATAAGAGAAGCAATACACCCGTGTCTAGATAAACAACCACAAATTCCCGTAATCAGTTCCCCACATCTCCCCCTTCCTTTTTAAATAAGTCAAGCATATGTATTTGTGCTTGAGTATTTAGTCGTTGCTGTCCTGCATGAAATGAGGAAATAGCCCAGTCAACAAGCAGAATAGCAAGTATCACAGAGATTATTACAAAGATCCAAAAGGAATATTTCATTACATTGCCTGGATTGAATCCCTGAAGACCTCCTAAAATTTTTGCCACTACACTAGCAGGATTTTTCTAGTTCTAGTTGTGCATGTCCTATCTTAGTTATTTCCTTTTGCAATTCAGCAAGATCCAGGCTTACATTATTGTGAAACCATACCCCCTGTAATGATGCTTAACTGCATCCCAAGAATAATTGGAGGCTTTAAGGGGAGTAACACATATATGCTGAAATCCTCCATGGCAAGTCAAAGACAATTGTGTCCTTAAGGCAGATAACTGTCCCCCCAAATATTCAACAGCTTCCTCCAGGCCTTCTAATGGACTTAAAATTTTTTCGTCTATGTGCTCTTGGTTGGCCAATGCAAGTGAAATGTTTTTAGCTAGAGAATTAACATGTGTAGCAGTTTGTACAGATTGTGAGAGAGCTACAGCAGAGATGGTAGCAGTAGCAATCAAAAAGACTAATACAGTTATTTCAGCTATCAACAACCCTAAGAAGCGTTTAACCCTGTTGATTTGTTTTTGTAACTCTATAGCTAATTGGTACTTGTAATTAGCATACCAGGGATCCTCAGCCTCCACTGGTAATAGCACATAGGGAGGTTGCATAACCAGAAAAATCATAACAGGGGAGTCCCCCAAAATCGGAGAAGTAAGAAGTAGACAATTAGTTAGTACACATCCATAACATTCAATTTGATAGATAGGAAAACATCCCTTGGATCCCTCATAAACCTGTGGATAAACAGTACCAGGGCCCACAATTAGGAGAAAAGGATGAGGGACACAAGCCTTAATGGAAATATCCACCCGAGCAGCTTGCTCAAGATTATGATCCCCTATCTTAACAGAAATTGGGCCCAAATCTGTCACTGACTTCCATAGTTCAGAATGGACCATGCTTTTTGTGGTGAAAAGTCCTCCGGGGATAGTCACATTGTGAAACTGTAGACGAGGTGTATGAGGTCCTCCTGGACGAAGGCTGTGTCTTCGGAATGAATACTTAGGCTTCTTTGACCAGTCAGTGATAGTGAACCCAGGGATTCTGGGGGCATTATAAGCCGTGGCACCTCTTGTATCCATTCACTCCATATAGGAGCAAAAAGGAGGCAGATGTCACCTTCACCTCCACTGATTTCTCGTATTCAAGGCCAGCATCTCCATGCATTGTTGTAGGGGGGAGGAGTCAGCACCACCTTTCTGGGAGCCAGCGCGAGGTATCCTCATCCTGTGGAAAAATACAAACAAAACCTCGCCCTATACAGAGTACTGGATCTGGGCCTTTCCATACTCCGATCAGGGGATCCTTCCACCGGGCGTATGGAAGTGGAGAAAAGTCAGGATGCCAAAATCGCTCGGCAGCTGTCCGGCCTATATCATCAACATTCAAAAAAATTTAAAACATAATGTTAAATTTAAAGCATATGTGGGGAGTATTTCACTTTTCCCTGTAGTATCTCCCCCTCTTTTAATTTTTTAAGATAGGATTTAAGGGTGCTGTTTGCACACTCCACAATAGCTTGGCCTTGGGAATTATATGGAATGCCTGTGGAGTGTGCTATCTGAAAAATGGCACAAAAGGTTTGAAAAGCTTGGGATGTATAAGCAGACCCATTATCTGTTTTGATTGCCTTTGGCGTGCCTAGGATGGCAAATGCTGAAAGTAAATGATTTTGAACATCAGTAAAAGATTCTCCAGAATGTGCGGTAGCATGTATAAATCCAGAAAAGGTATCAATAGAAACATGCAGGTATTTAAGTTTTCCAAACGGGAGAAAGATAGTTACATCCATTTGCCATAAATGATTAGGCATTAGGCCTCGAGGATTTACAGTGTAAGTTGGCTGAGGATGATGAATAGGGCAAGTAGAACAATTTTTAACTATTTGCCGAGCTTCTTCCCTGGTCAACCGGAATTGCTTGCACAGGGCAGCTGCATTTTGGTGAAATCGGGCATGACTTTGAGTCGCTTGATCAAGTTTAGTGATCATTGCTAATTGTATATGGGTTAAATCGTCCGCAGTAGCATTGCCTTCAGCTAAGGGCCCGGGCAGATTAGTATGTTCACGGATGTGTGAAATATATATGGGATTAGTTCTCTTATTTAATAATTGTTGAATATTTGTGAAGAGGTAAAGAAGCTCTTCATCATTAGTAAGGATATAAGCAGTAGGCAACACTGGGACAGCACGTGCCATGTAATGACTGTCACTATATAAATTACATGGTTCAGGAAAATTTTCCAGGGCCAGCAGTTCTGCTTTTCACTCAGCCCTCTGAACTGACACAGTAGCATAGAATGCTTGAAAGGACTCATGACCAGAGCGGGAAGATTTATGAATGCCAATATGCCCCCTTTTATCTGCATCCACGAAGACATTGATAGCAAAAGCGAGGGGAAGTGTCTGAACAGGATTATTCACCATCGTAGGGGGAGTGGAAAGAAATTGTAATAATTTATCCGCCGGCAAGTGATACTTGAGTTTCCCTGGATAATTAGAGAGAGCTATTTGCCAGTCAAGATTAAAGCTACATAATGTTTGCACACGCTCAGTAGTTAGCATTGGTAGGACCAAGAATTCAGGTTCCTTACCTGTAATATGAATAATCCTCTGATGACCCCGGGTAATCAATTGTGTTAATAACTCTACCTGCCCAGTGATGACATGTAGTTGGTGTAAAGCTAAGTGAATCCACTCCAAAGGCGCATGAACTTGCCATATAACTGCTAAAGGTAACCTGGATGACATTAATAGGACTAGATATATTGGCATGGCAGGATCATACTGACAGAGCTGTGCTTGTGATAGTTTATCATTAACTAGTTGTAACGCTGCTTTAGCACTCTCATTCAAAGTTCAAGGAGAGGATGGGGATCTATCCCCTCTTAGAATATCAAATAAGGGCTTCATGTCATCAGCCATTAGATGTAAAAAGGGTCTAATCCAGTTATTATCTCCTAATAATTTCTGGAAATCATTTAAAGTATGTAAAGACTGTGTTCGCAAAGAAATTTTTTTGAGGACGAATTCTTTTATTCTCAATAATATATCCCAAATATTCAAAAGGCTCCATTCTGCACCTTTTTGGGGGCAACTACTAAATTATATTGCTGCAATTGAGCAACTAAAAAGGCAAAAGCTCGTTTTAAAATTTCCTCCGTTTCAGCCACTAAAAGAATATCATCCATATAATGTATACAGTAAACCATCGGCTCAAATTGTGTCTGAAAGGGGAAATTGCACAAGAAATAAATTTCTGGCATAGAGTAGAACTATTGGCCATGCCCTGAGGCAGAACCTGCCATTGATAACATTTAGCAGGTTCCTTATGATTAGTACTGGGGATGGTAAAGGCAAATAGCTCACAATCTTGGGGGGCTAGCGGAATGGTAAAAAAAAAAAAAAACAATCCTTTAGATCTAATATAATTAATTTGTATTGAAGAGGGATAGCCAATGGTGTAGGTAGTCCAGGTTGAAGGGCCCCCATAGGTTTCATAGTAGCATTTACTGCCCTCAGATCTTGTAAAAGTCTCCACTTTCCTGATTTCTTTTTAATTACAAATATAGGAGTATTCCATGGCTAAAAGATTCCTTTAAATGACCCAAAAGCAACTGTTCTTCCGTTAAAGTCGCTGCTGCTGCCAATTTCTCTGCGGGCAAGGGCCACTGATCCACCCATACAGGGTCATTAGATTTCCATTCTATAGGCATTGCATGAGGGGATTTCAGTGGCCCTGAGGAAAACCCAAACCAGCCTTAGAATGCTGTGATTGTATCTGGAGTGGATCCAGCTCTCCCTCTAAAGTCTTTCTCAAACCTTTGCCTTGTGTGTATGGCATCTTTTTCATAAGGGCCATTGTGACCAAAGGCTGTTAATCCCTGGGAATAGGGGCTATTGTTAAAGAAAGATCCCTGTAGGTTAAAACAACCTGTCCCCATAGATTAAGGTCAATTTGTAATACAAAGGGCTGGAACACTTCCTGATGGCCCTCAGCATTAGACCAATTAAGAAAATTTGCACTTAACTTAGGAGCACAAGCTTGTCCCACACCCCTAATGGAAGTATCTGAATCCACAAGAGGCCAATTTTTAGGCCAGTGTTGAGAAGCAATCACTGTGTCCACTAACCCCAAAAAGGCTTGGCCCTGAATTATCAGAGTCAAGTAAGGTTTATCTGCAGAAATTAATTGGGCCCAACATATATCAGTCCAGCCAAAACCTCCAGTTCCTCTCTTGCCTTTTACGGCTGGATTACTAGTTTTCGTTCATGGCATAATAATTAATTGAGCAATGGGGACTCGAGTTTGCAAGGAGAGCACTCCTTCTCTCAAGGTAGCCATAATTTTAATTTCTCCTGTATAATCTTCATCTTACAAAATAATTAAAACAATTACAAATGACAAAAATTAAGAATAGATATGGTTAAATTACCAGGTGATGACCTTATCAAAACATTATAACTTTAGGAAATGTATAGAACCCTTAGAGTATTTACAGCACTTACCCAAATGCAACTCAAGGTTTATTATTTGTTTAGCAGTACTTACTGAGTAACTTCGCATACCAAGGAAAAGCCTGAGTTAAGATCTAATTTAAATCTTGTCAACAATTGCTAAAACCTTAGAAAGTTTTAAAATACATACCTAAATATAATTAGGGATGTTAAACACCTGATAAAACAAAACATAGAAACTGAATTTTCTGTGCAAGCAAAGAGAAAACCATCACATTTTTTTAACAGATCAATTAACCTAAGAAAACTTTGCCCTTTTAAACAGAGAGAAAACCAGCTTTTTTACATCAGTGTCTTTTTATTTTTCAGCATGCAGTCTTAAGATCCTGGGTTTATTAGTTTTCCCTCCTATCGTGAACAATGTTGCAGACAAAGGGAGGGGGATCTTTCAGATGCTGTCCTGCTCGCATCTCTCACGGGAATTTAGGAGCATCTTAGCTAAGGTCTGTCTGTATTAACCCTGGACCAGGCTACTCCGTGGAGTAGATGACCATTATGCCATATGACGCCCCACGAGACTCAGGGTGCAGCCCACTCAGACTCCATAGCTAAGTGGTGGAGCCATACAGACACCTTCACACAGTCAGGCACTCTTCAGATTCAAACAGGTTGGACACCCTCCCCTTTGCATATCCTTGGCTAGTGGGAGGTGATCAGTCTCCACTTTCATTCTTTATAAATGGGTCTGGCTCCAACAGGGCCTCGGGGCAGTTTTTCTGTCTTTTTACATATCTCCTACTTTTTACTTACAGAGTTGTTTTTCTCATTTCCATCAGTCTTAATTACATTAACAGAATTTTGTACTCTTAGAAATACCTTAACCTCTACTGAAGATTAAATATAAACCAATTGTGAGCTGTTACAACAGGATTCTTTAGATAGCAAATTTATCAATCAGTTAAGAACAAAACATGTTTACCAACAGATTTCAAAAAGCACAAAACTAGTTCCAGTTACCAGCGCTCTACCATTTTACCCCATTTGGTTTAAAGTTTCAGGTTAGCAAAGACTTTGAAAGCTATTTTAACAATTACCCATTAAACTTTGAGACAGACAATTAACCATCAGTTTAGTCATCTCTTTGCTAACAAATTTTAACAAATAACATGAGCTTATTTGACCTTCAGTAAACTTTGAAGTTTTACATTTACTGCTGTAACTTCAAAGACATGTCTCTCTTGATTAAACCACCATACCCAGCTTAGGGTTAAGCAGTCCAAGTCAGGCCAGAGAAGGCAGGGAATTTTCCCCAAAACAAAAAGAGTTTTGGCAGCTGCTTGGGAATATTCCCTAAGGTCTCTGTCCTGAGTTAAACCAACCTCAGTTAGCTCCAGTTTCAGCCTTTAACATGGGAAGTGAGTGAATGAGAAGCCCCCACATCCATTAGGAGGAGCAGAGAGATGAAAGAGTCCCCTTACTCTCAGCTGGCCTCATTTCTCCAAACCTCATTTCTCCAAACACAATAACAATGCAACAGACAACAAAAAGAAAGGACAAAGACAACCTCAGACCTAGCCGTCCTCCCAGGGCCATCCAACATTAAAGGATGGCCATTCAGACAGGCAGAAAGTCCAAAACTTTCCCTTTCGTATGTCTGTGCTCAGGTTATGAGCTCTTTCCCTAATGTCCAAGAAGTGGTCAATCATCAGGGACAGAGGAGTTGTCTGCATCTGTCCCATCATGTCCTCAGTCCACAACAAGACAAATACACTTATGACAATTGACAAAAACACACAAAGACAAACGATCCCACGCGGCCGCGATCCAACTAAACTAGTGATTAACTCTCGAGCCTTATCGCGGCCTCCCATAGTGTGTCTGTGTATATTCTGTGTGTATGCATTTATCTTTGACAGGTAGATGTTAATGTTTTATGTATTTCATGCAATTTAGAAAAAAATAATTGAAGTATTATTGATATACAATATTATATTATCTTTAGGTGTAAAAATTTTTTTAATGTTTCAGTTTTGTTTTATTTTTGTTTGTTTTTGTTTGTTTGTTTTTTAATTCTATGTAGTTAACTAATAGTGTAATTAGTTTCAGGAGTAGAGTTTACTGATAATCACTTATATACAATACTCTGAGCTCATCATTAGTGTTTTCCTTAATATCAATCACTCACTTAGTCCAACCCCTCCTCCCCTCCAGCAAACCTCAGTTTGTACTCCATAGTTAAGACTCTCTTATGGTTTCTTTCTCTCTCTCTCATTCTTTGTTGTTGTTGTCTACTTATTTCCCCACTGTTCATCTGTTTTGCTTCTTAAATTCTAGATATGAGTGAAATCATATGGCATTTGTCTTTCTCTGACTGACTTCTTTCACTTAGCACAATACACTCTATCTCCAATCATATCTTGCAAATGGTAAGATTTCATTCTTTTTGATGGATGAGCAATATTCCATTGTATATATACACCACCTCTTCATTCTCTATTCGTCATTTGATGGACTGTTGGGCTTTTCCCATTAATTTGGCTATTGCAAATAATGCTTCTATAAATAGAGGGGTGCATGTATTCCTTTTAATTATTGTGGGGTTTCTTTATTTGGGTAAATATCCAGTAGTATAATTGCTGGATCATAGGGTAGTTCGATTTTTAACTTTTTGAGGAGCCTCCATACTGTTTTCCACAGTGACTGCACCAGTTTGCATTCCCACAGTGTTAGAGGTTGACTTTTTCTCTACATGCTCACCAATACCTATTGTTTCTTGTGTTGTTGATTTTAGTCATTCTGACAGGTGTAAGGTGATATTGCATTGCGGTTTTGATTTTTTGTTTCACTGATGGTAAATGATAGTGAGCATCTATGTGTGTCTATTGATCATCTGTATGTTTTCTAAGTTGCTAGAACTGATTGAAAATAAGTTACTGTCTGTATTTTCTTCTAGAATTTTAATGACTTCATGCCTCACATTTAGGTTTTTAATCTATTTTGAATTTATTTTTGTGTATGGTGTAAGAAAGTGGTAAAGTTTCATTCTTTTGCAGGTTGCTGCCCAGTTTTCCTAAAGCCATTTATTGAAAAGACTGTCTCTTTAATATTTGATATTATTTCCTTCTTTGTCAAATAGTAATTGACCATACAGTTGTGGGTTCATTTCTGGGTTTTCTATTTTTTTCTATTGATCTGCAATTTCTATTGATTTATTTTTATGCCAGTATCATACTTTTTTGATTACTCCACATTTTAATATAATTGAAGTCTGGAATTGTGATGTCTCCAACTTTGCTTTTGTTCCTCAAGACTGCTTTGTCTCTTTGAGGTCTTTTGTGTTACCATACAGATTTTTGGATGATTTCTTTTAGCTTTGTGGAAAATGCTATTGCCATTTCTTAAAGATTTTTAAATTTATTTATTTGACAGAAGAAGACAGCCAGAAAGGGAACACAAGCAGTGGTAGAGGGAGAGGGAGAAGCAGGCTCTCTGCCAAGCAGGACTTGATCCTGGTGGACTTGATCCAAGGACCCCAGGTCATGAGCTGAGCCAAAGACAGATGCTTAATGACTGAGCTACCCAGGTGCCCTGCTGTTGGCATTTTGTTAGAGAATGCATTGAATGTACACATTGCTTTGGGTAATATAGATATTTTAATAATATTTATTCTTCCAATCCATAAGCATAGAATGTCTTTCCATTTCTTTGTGTATGTTTTTCAATTTCTTTAATCAGAGTTTTATCGTTTTCAGGGTAAAGATGTTTCACTTCTTTGATTAGGTTATTCCCAGGTATCTTATTATTTTTGGTGCAATTATAACTGTTTTTATTCTTAAGTTGTCTTTCTGCTGTTTCATTATTGTGTGTAGAAATGCAACTGATTTTACTACCTTGATTTTGTATCCTGTGACTTTACTAAATTTGTGTATCACTTCTAGCAATTTTTGGTGGTGGTAGGTTTTCTGTGTAGGATATCATATCATCTAAAAATAGTGAAATGCATACTTCTTCCCAGCCAATTTGAATATCTTTTATTTATTTTCATTTTCTGATTGCTCTGATTATGACTTGAAGTATTATGTTAGCTACCAGTTGTTTGATTGGACATACCTGTCATGTTCTTGACCATAGATCAAAAACACTCAGGTTTTCCCCATTGAAGATGATGTTAGCTGTGGGATTTTCATAAATGGCCTTTATTATGTTGAGATATGTTCTCTCTAAACTACTTGGTTGAGCATTTTTATCATGAATGTATGTTGTGGCTTGTCAAATGCTTTCCATGCATCTATTGAAATGATTATATGGTTCTTCTCCTTTCTCTTACTGATGTGACCTATCACATTTGATTTGCAGATAGTGAACCCACCCTCAAAACTGAGGAATACAGTCAAATAAATGAATAAAATCTTAAAAAAGTGGGGGGGGCACCTGGATGGCTCATGGATTAAAGCCTCTGCCTTCTTCTCTGGTCATGATCCCGGAATCCTGGGATCGATCCCCACATCGGGCTCTTTACTCAGTAGGGAGCCTGCTTTCTCCTCTCTCTCTCTCTGCCTGCCTCTCTGCCTACTTGTGATCTCTGTCAAACGAATGAATAATATCTTAAAAAAAAAAACCCTCAGGAATAAACCCCACTTTATTATGGTGTATGGATTTTTTTGATGCACTGTTGGATTTTGTTTTCTAGTATTTCACTGAGAATATTTGCATCTATGTACCTCAGAGATATTAGCCTGTAGTTATTTTTTAGTAGAGTTTTTTTTTAAGATTTTATTTATTTGACAGAGAGAGAGATCACAAGTAATCAGAGAGGCAGGCAGAGAGAGAGAGAAAGAGAGAGGGAAGCAGGCTCCCCATTGAGCAGAGAGCCTGATGTGGGGCTTGATCCCAGAACCCTGAGATCAAGGCCTAAGCCAAAGGCAGAGGCTTTAACCCACTGAGCCACCAGGCACCCCTTAGTAGAAACTTTATCTGGTTTTATATCAGGGTGATGATGGCCTCATAGAATGAGTTTGGAAGCATTCCTTATATTTTCTATTTTTCTGGAAAAGTTTTGGATGAATAGGTTTTAACTCTTCTATATAAATTTAATTGAATTCATCTGTGAAGTCATCTCATCCTAGACCATCTTTGTTGGAAGATCTTTGATTAATGATTCAATTTATTTGCTTATAATTCTGTTCAATTTTTCTATTACTTCCTGTTTCAGTTTGATAATTCATATGTTTCTAGGAATTTATCCATTTCTTCCAGGCTTTCCAATTTGGTGGCATGTAGTTTTTCATTATATTACTTTATAATTGTATTTCTATGGTGTTGGTTCTTTCTCTTCTCTCATTTGTGATTTCATTTATCCGAGTCTTTTTTTTTTCTAATTAATTTATTTCAGAGAGAGAGAGACAGAGAGACAGAGTGAGAGCACATGGGGGTCGGGGGGTCAGAAAGAAAGGAAGAGAGAGAATAATAAGCAGTTTCACACTTAGCATGGAGCCTGACATGAGGCTCAATCTCACAACACTGAGATCATGACCTGAGCTAAAATCAAGAATTGGACACCTAACCAACTGAGCCATTCAGGTGCCCCTTTCTCTCTCTCTCTCTCTCTCTCTCTCTCTCTCTCTCTCTCTCTCTCTCTTTTATTTTGTTTTCTTGCTATGTATGGCACTTTTTGTCTAGCTGTGCTCTGGTATATTTTGTGATAGATATGAGACCTATAATCACTGTCCCTGGATGGAAGTCTGCACAAAGCTGCTGATGTGAGAGAAGCCATTTAATTTGGAGTTTTGGATGGTCTTTGGGGGAGCTGGATGTCATGCTTGGCCTAAATCAACACTGGGTGGGAAGGGAGTTTCCAGAGGACCATGGGGGATATGTGTAAGCAAGTTAGCAAAGTAGTGCTAGGGCTGGACTCATTCCCACTGGTGGCTCTGTGTCTATGCTGAGTGGTTGGGGAAGGAAATAACACTTTTAATTTCCTTTGTTCCTGGATGAATCTTGCTGGGAAAGCTGCCAGAATCTGGAAGTCTTCAGATTTCTCTTTGCATGTTGTTTTCTTACCTTCTTTCCAAGAACAACAGAATTTCTTCTGGGTTCTATCCTAGCCACAAACACTGACCTTTAAAACTCCCTGTTAGTTGCAAGAACCAAGTAGATTTAGATCCTTTCACTTCCTGAGCCCAATGTTATGGGGATTCTTTTCCCCATGGGCTCCCCTGTGTGTTAGTCTTTCTCTTGTCCTTCTCCACAGCCATATATCCCTCTGATAACAGCAGGCATGTTCCATTTCTCCCCCAACCCTGGTTTCTACACTTCCTACATTCTTCTGTGTGTTTTTTTCTCTAGCTTTGCTTGTGGAGTTTGTTCTATCACCCTCACACTCAATTTAGGATGGGGATATTTAGGATGATTTGATAGTTATTTAGTTGTATTCATGGGAGGAGGTGACCCTAGGGTCTCCTACCACATCACCTCTTTCCAAACCACAATCT
This sequence comes from Meles meles, assembly GCF_922984935.1. Taxonomy (NCBI): domain Eukaryota; kingdom Metazoa; phylum Chordata; class Mammalia; order Carnivora; family Mustelidae; genus Meles; species Meles meles. The sequence goes on from NW_025721613.1 coordinate 364,048, forward strand.
TTGTTTTAAAGTCTATTTTGAGTCATATAAATATTGCTACCCCAGTTTGATCTTTTCACTTCCATTTTCATAAATTATCATTTTCCATTTCTTTACTTTCAGTCTGTATGTGTCTTTAGGTCTGAAGTTAGTCTGCTCTATGCAGCATATAGAGGAATATTCACTTGCAACTTGATGACTTCCTTACTATGCATGCATTTTTATCTATCATTTGTATATCTCTTACATGTTTTCAACTTGCAGTTATCATGAGGACCATATAACAAATGTTTATAAAGCAGTTTATGTTAAGTTGGTGGTCACCCAAGTTTGAACACATTCTTAAGGCACTACATTTTTACTCCTTTATTTACATTTAATGTACATGGCATATTTTGCAGTTCCTTATTTTGTGTATCCTCTGAGTAATTACTGAAAATATAGTTGATTTTTTTTCTTTTAGTCGTCTTACTAGCTTTATATGTGATTAACCATTAGGTCCTTACTATATGTTTGCTTTTACTTTCACTGGTACAATATTTTCCCTTTTATAATTTTCTTAACTTTGGGTAAGGATTTTTCTGCTTAAAAAGTCCCTTTAACATTTCTTGTAAGCCCAATTTAGTATTGATAAATTTTAACTTCTGTTTTCCTTGAAAATCTCCATTATTTATTAATGATTATTATTTATTAATGATAGTTTATCTGGGTAGAGTATTCATGGTTTTACAGATATTGGTTTTTTGTTTGTTTGTTTTGTTTTCTTGTTGTTTTGCCTTTTTGTTTCTGCATATTGTAGACATCATGCCTTACTTTCTGGCCTACAAATTTTCCTCTGCTGAAAAATCAGGTGAGAACATTATAGAGTTCCTCTTTTATATAACTCTTTGGTTTTCTCTTGCTGCCTTTCATATTCTGTCTTTATTACCTGACATTTAATTATGTGTCTTGGAGTGGACATCCCTCAGTTCTCACTTCATCTTTTTTCAGTATCTGTACTTCCTGGAGTTTGGTGTCTGTTTCCTCCCCCAGGTTAAAGATGTTTTCAAGTATTATTTTTTTTTTCTTTAAATGACTTTTATAACTCTCTCTTCCTCTCTTCACTTTCTATGACCCCTACAATATGAATGTTTTCCCAGCATTCTTGTCTCTTATTTTAAATTTTAATTCTTTTTCATCTTTTTCTCTTTGGTTTGGATGATATCCAGTACTCTGTCATCCACATTACAGATCTGTTATTCTGCATCACCCAATTTGCTCTTGATTTCCTCTAATGTATTTTTTTTAATTTTAGTTATTGTGTTATTCAGCTCTTATTGGTTCTTTTATTTTATTTCTTTTCAGCATAATAGTATTCATTGTTTTTGCACCACACCCAGTGCTCCATGCAATACGTGTCCTCCTTAATATCCACCACCTGGCTCCCCCAACCTCCAAATCCCCACCCCTTCAAAACCCTCAGGTTGATTTCAGAGTCCATAGTCTCTCATGGTTCACCTCCCCTTCCAATTTCCCTCAACTCCCTTATCCTCTCCATCTCCCCATGTCCTCCATGTTATTTCTTATACTCTGCAAATAAGTGAAACCATATGATAATTGACTCTCTCTGCTTGGCTTATTTCACTCAGCATAATCTCTTCCAGTCTCATCCATGTTGATACAAAAGTTGGGTATTCATCCTTTCTGATGGAGGCATAATACTCCATAGTATATATGGACCCCATCTTTCTTCTCCATTCATCCGCTGAAGGGCATCTTGGTTCTTTCCAAAGTTTGGCGACCGTGGTCATTGCTGCTATAAACATTGGGGTAGAGATGGCATTTATTTTCACTACATCTGTATCTTTGGGGTAAAAACCCAGTAGTTCAATTGCAGGGTCATAGGGAAGCTCTATTTTTAATATCCTGAGGAATCTCCACACTGATCTCCAAAGTGGCTACACCAACTTGCATTCCCACCAAGAGTATAAGAGGGTTCCCCTTTCTCCACATCCTCTCCAACACACGTTGTTTTCTGTCTTGCTAATTTTGGCCATTCTAACTGGGGGAAGGTGGTAACTCAATGTGGTTTTAATTTGAATCTCCCTGATGGCTAGTGATGATGAACATGTTTTTATGTGTCTGACAGCCATTTGTATGTCTTCATTGGAGACGTATCTGTTCATATCTTCTGCCCATTTTTTTTTTATTTGATTATCAGTTTTGTGTGTGTTGAGTTTGAGAAGTTCTTCATACATCCTGGATAGGAAACTTTTTTTTTAAATTTTTTTAATTAATTTATTTATTTTTTCAGCGTAACAGTATTCATTGTTTTTGCACAACACCCAGTGCTCCATGCAATACATGCATTCCCTATTACCCACCACCTGGTTCCCCCAACCTCCCACCCCTGCCCCTTCAAAACCTTCAGGTTGTCTTTCAGAGTCCATAGTCTCTTATGGTTCACCTTCCCTTCCAATTTCCCTCAACTTCCTTCTCCTCTCCATCTCCCCATGACCTCCATGTCATTTGTTATGCTCCACAAATAAGTGAAACCATATGATACTTGACTCTCTCTGTTTGACTAATTTCACTCAGCATATTTTTTTTATAAACATATAATGTATTTTTATCCCCAGGGGTACAGGTCTGTGAATTACCAGGTTTACACACTTCACAGCATTCACCATAGCACATACCCTACCCATTGTCCATAACCTCCTCTCTCTCTCCAGACCCCACGTCCCCCCAGGAATCCCCAGTTTGTTTTGTGAGATTAAGAGTCATTTATGGTTTGTCTCCTTCCCAATCCCATATTATTTCATTTATTCTTCTCCTATCCCCCTAACCCCCATGTTGCATCTCCACGTCCTCATATCAAGGAGATCATATAATAGTTGTCTTTCTCTGATTGACTTATTCCACTAAACATGATACCCTCTAGTTCAATCCACGTCATCACAAATAGCAAGATTTCATTTCTTTTGATGGCTGCATAGTATTCCATTGTGTATATATACTACGTCTTCTGTATCCATTCATCTGTTGATGGACATCTAGGTTCTTTCCATAGCTTGACTATTGTAGACATTGCTGCTATAAACATTCGGGTACACGTGCCCCTTCAGATCACTACGTTTGTATCTGTAGGGTAAATACCCAGTAGTGCAATTGCTGGGTCATAGGGTAGTTCTATTTTCAACATTTTGAGGAACCTCCATGCTGTTTTCCAGAGTGGTTGCACCAGCATGCATTCCCACCAACAGTGGAGGAGGGTTCCCCTTTCTCCGCATCCTCGCCAGCATCTGTCATTTCCTGACTTGTTCATTTTAGCCATTCTGACTGCTGTGAGGTGATATCTCATTGTGGTTTTGATTTCTATTTCCCTGATGCCGAGTGATGTGGAGCACTTTTTCATGTGTCTGTTGGCCATCTGGATGTCTTCTTTGCAGAAATGTCTGTTCATGTCCTCTGCCCATTTCTTGATTATTCCTTTCCTGTTTGTTTGTTTGTTTTTGTTTTTGTTTACATCATATTGGTTTTTAAATGTAATCTGGTTAGATGCAAATATAGCCACATGAAGCCTCTGAATTAATTACACTTAACCTGACTTTGAAAACAAAAGCATTGAGTTCCAGCAACATGGGTAATGGGTCTGTTTGTGACAGGTGTTTCCCTGCATTGAAATGTCAGCACTTTCTTTCTAGGTAATTAAAAAAAAATAGAGTTATCATAGAGGGTTATGTTACTTTCAGGGGTACATTACAGTGATTCGTCTATTCTGTACCTTACTCAGTGCTCATCATGTTAAGTGTTCTCTTCATCCCTTTGTCTCTTTTTCCAGTATCTTACTCACCAACCCTCTGGAAACTATTTTTTTTCTCTAGTTTAGTCAGATTCTTGGTTTCTCTCTCTCTCTTTTTTCCTCTGCTTGTGGGTTTATCATTCTCTACATATGAGTGAAATCATAGGGTATTTGTCTTTCCCTGACTTATTGCGATCAGCATTATACTCTCTAGACCCATCAATGTCATTGCAAATAGCAAGATATCATTCTTTCTATTTTTTTAATTAATTTATTTTCAGCTTAACAGGACCCATTGTTTTTGCACCACACCCAGTACTCCATGCAATACATGCCCTCTCTATTACCCTCCACCTGGTTCCCCAACCTCCCACCCCCCAACCCTTCAAAACCCTCAGGTTGTTTTTCAGAGTCCATAGGCTCTCATGGTTCATCTCCCCTTCCAATTTCCCACAACTCCCTTCTCCTCTCCATCTCCCCATGTCCTCCATGTTCTTTGTTATGCTCACAAATAAGTGAAACCATATGATACTTGACTCTCTCTGCTTGACTTATTTCGCTCAGCATAATCTCTTCCAGTCCCGTCCATGTTGCTACAAAAGTTGGGTATTCATCCTTTCTGATGGAGGCATAATACTCCATTGTGTATATGGACCACATCTTCCTTATCCATTCGTCCGTTGAAGGGCATCTTGGTTCTTTCCACAGTTTGGTGACCGTGGCCATTGCTGCTATAAACATTGGGGTACAGATGGCTCTTCTTTTCACTACATCTGTATCTTTGGAGTAAATACCCAGCAGTGCAATTGCAGGGTCATAGGGAAGCTCTAGTTGTAATTTCTTGAGGAATCTCCACACTGTTCTCCAAAGTGCCTACACCAACTTGAATTCCCACCAACAGTGTAAGAGGGTTCCCCTTTCTCCACATCCTCTCCCCTCTGCAGCACACGTTGTTTCCTGTCTTGCTAATTTTGGCCATTCTAACTGGTGTCAGGTGGTATCTCAGTGTGGTTTTAATTTGAATCTCCCTGATGGCTAGTGATGATGAACTTTTTTTCATGTGTCTGATACCCATTTGTATGTCTTCGTTGGAGAAGTGTCTGTTCATATCTTCTGCCCATTTTTTGATATGTATATCTGTTTTGTGTGTGTTGAGTTTGAGAAATTCTTTATAGATCCTGGATATCAACCTTTTGTCTGTACTGTCATTTGCAAATATCTTCTCCCATTCCATGGGTTGCCTTTTTCTTTTGTTGACTGTTTCCTTTGCTGTGCAGAAGCTTTTGATCTTGATGAAGTCCCAAAAGTTCATTTTTGCTTTTGTTTCCCTGGCTTTTGGAGACATATCTTGAAAGAAGTTGCTGTGGCTGATATCGAAGAGGTTACTGCCTATGTTCTCCTCTAGGATTCTGATAGATTCCTGTCTCACGCTGAGGTCTTTTATCCATTTCGAGTTTATCTTTGTGTATGGTGTAAGAGAATGGTCGAGTTTCATTCTTCTACATATCACTGTCCAGTTTTCCCAGCACCATTTTTGAAGAGACTGTCTTTTTTCCATTGAATATTTTTTCCTGTTTTGTTGAAGATTCTTTGACCATAGAGTTGAGGGTCCATATCTGGGCTCTCCACTCTGTTCCACTGGTCTATGTGTCTGTTGTTATGCCAGTACCACGCTGTGTTGGTGATCATAGCTTTGTAGTAAAGCTTGAAATCAGGTAACATGATGCCGCCAGTTTTGTTTTTGTTTTTCAACATTTCCTTAGGAATTCGGGGTCTCTTCCTACTCCATACAAATTTTAGGATTATTTACACCAGCTCTTTTAAAAGTACCGGTGGAATTTTGATCAGCATGGCATTAAAACTATAGATTTCTCGGGGCGCCTGGGTGGCTCAGTGGATTGGACTGCTGCCTTCGGCTCAGGTCATGGTCTCGGGGTCCTGGGATCGAGCCCTGCATCGGGTTCTCTGCTCCACGGGGAGCCTCCTTCATCCTCTCTCTCTGCCTGCCTCTCTGCCTACTTGTGATCTCTCTCTCTGCCAAGTAAATAATAAAAAAAAAGTATAGATTGCTCTAGGCAGTATAGATATTTTAACAATGTTTATTCTTCCGATCCAAGAGCATGGAACAGTCTTCCATCTTTTTGTGTCTTCTTCAATTTCTTTCATGAGTGTTCTGTAGTTCCTTGAGTACAGATCCTTTACCTCTTTGGTTAGGTTTATTCCCAGGTATCTTATGGTTCTTGGTGCTACAGTAAATGGAATCGATTCTCTAATTTCCCTTTCTATATTTTCATTGTTAGTGTATAAGAAAGCCACTGATTTCTGTACATTGACTTTGTATCGTGCCATGTTACTGAATTGCTGTATGAGGACTAGTACTTTGGGGGAGGAGTTTTTGGGGTTTTCCATGTAAAGAATCATGTCATCTGTGAAGAGAGAGAGTTTGACTTCTTCCTTGCCAATTTGGATACCTTTTACTTCTCTTTGTTGTCTGATTGCCATTCCTAGGACTTCTAATACTATGTTGAACAAGAGTACTGAGATTGGGCAACATTGTCGTGTTCTTGATCTCAACAGGAAGGCTGTAAGCTTTTTCCCATTGAGGATGATATTTGCTGTGGGTCTTTCATAGATAGATTTTAGAAAGTTGAGGAATGTTCCCTCTATCCCTATACTTTGAAGCGTTTTCATCAGGAATGGATGCTGGATTTTGTCAAATGCTTTTTCGGCATCAATTGAAAGGACCATATGGTTTTTCTCTCTTCTCTTATTGATTTCTTCTATCACATGGATTGATTTGCGAATGCTAAACCAACCTTGTAACGCAGGGATGAATCCCACCTGGTCATAGTGGATAATCTTTTTAATGTGCTGCTGGATCCTGTTTGCTAGGATATTGCTGCGAATCTTAGCATACATATTCATCAGTGATATTGGTCTGAAATTCTTCTTTTGATAGGGTCTTTGCCTAGTTTGGGGATCAGGGTAATGCTGGTTTCATAAAAAGAGTCCAGAAGTTTTCCTTCTGCTTCAATTTTTTTTGAAACAGCTTCAGAAGAATTGGTGTTATTTCTTCTTTGAAAGTTTGGTAAAATTCCCCAGGGAATCCATCAGGTCCTGGGCTCCTTTTTTTTGGGGAGGTTTTTGATCAATGCTTCAATCTCATTACTAGATATCAGTCTATTCAGGTTGTCAATTTCTTCCTAGTTCAATTTTGGGAGTTTGTAGTTTTCCAGGAATGCATCCATTTCATCTAGGTTGCTTAGCTTATTGGCATATACTGTTGGTAATAATTTCTGATGATTGTTTCTATTTCCTTGGTGTTAGTTGTGATCTCTCCCTTTTCATTCATAATTTTATTAATTTGGGCTTTCTCTCTTTTCTTTTGGATTAGTGTGGCAAATGGTTTATCGATCTTATTGATTCTTTCCAAAAACCAGCTTCTAGTTTCATTGATACGTTCTACTGTATCTCTAGTTTCTACCTCATTGATCTCTGCTCTAATCTTGATTATTTCCTTTCTTGCGTGTGGAGTTAGTTTGATTTGTTGTTGATTCTGCAGTTCTTTAAGGTGTAGAGAGAGCTGGTGTATTCTGGATTTTTCAATTTTTTTGAGGGAGGCTTGGATGGCTTGTATTTCCCACTTAGAACCGACTTTGCTGTTTCTCATAGGTTTTGGACTGAAGTGTCTTCATTCTGATTGATTTCCATGAATTACTTAAAGTCTTCTTTGATCTCCTGGTTGATCCAAGCATTCTTTTTTTTGTTTTGTTTTGTTTATTTACAGCATAACAGTGTTCATTGTTTTGGCATCACACCCAGTGCCCCATGAGGTACTTGCCCTCCCTATTACCCACCACCTGGTTCCTCAATCTCCCCACACCGCCTCCGTCACTTCAAAACACTCTGGTTGTTTTTCAGAGGCCATAGTCTCTCATGGTTCATCTCACCTTCCAGTTTCCCTCAACTCCCTCTCCTCTCCATCTCCCCATGTCCTCCATGTTATTTGTTATGCTCCACAAATAAGTGAGACCATATGATACTTGACTCTCTCTGCTTGACTTATTTCGCTCAGCATAATCTCTTCCAGTCCCGTCCATGTTACTACAAAAGTTGGGTATTCATCCTTTCTGATGGAGGCATAATACTCCATTGTGTATATGGACCACATCTTCCTTATCCATTCATCCGTTGAAGGGCATCTTGGTTCTTTCCACAGTTTGGTGACCGTAGCCATTGCTGCTATAAACATTGGGGTACAGATGGCTCTTTTTTTCACTACATCTGTATCTTTGGGGTAAATACCCAGCAGTGCAATTGCAGGGTCATAGGGAAGCTCTATTCTTAATTTCTTTAGGAATATCCACACTGTTCTCCAAAGTGGCTGCACTAACTTGCATTCCCACCAACAGTGTTAGAGGGTTCCCCTTCCTCCACATCCTCTCCCCTCTGCAGCACACGTTGTTTCCTGTCTTGCTAATTTTGGCCATTCTAACTGGTGTCAGGTGGTATCTCAGTGTGGTTTTAATTTGAATCTCCCTGATGGCTAGTGATGATGAACTTTTTTTCACGTGTCTGATACCCATTTGTATGTCTTCATTGGAGAAGTGTCTGTTCATATCTTCTGCCCATTTTTTGATATGATTATCTGTTTTGTGCGTGTTGAGTTTGAGAAATTCTTTATAGATCCTGGATATCAACCTTTTGTCTGTACTGTCATTTGCAAATATCTTCTCCCATTCTGTGGGTTGCCTTTTTGTTTTGTTGACTGTTTCCTTTGCTGTGCAGAAGGTTTTGATCTTGATGAAGTCCCAAAAGTTCATTTTTGCTTTTGTTTCCTTGGCCTTTGGAGACATATCTTGAAAGAAGTTGCTGTGGTTGATATCAAAGAGGTTACTGCCTATGTTCTCCTCTAGGATTCTGATAGATTCCTGTCTCACGCTGAGGTCTTTTATCCATTTCGAGTTTATCTTTGTGTATGGTGTAAGAGAATGGTCGAGTTTCATTCTTCTACATATCGCTGTCCAGTTTTCCCAGCACCATTTATTGAAGAGACTGTCTCTTTTCCATTGAATATTTTTTCCTGTTTTGTCAAAGATTATTTCACCATAGAGTTGAGGGTCCATATCTGGGCTCTCCACTCTGTTCCACTGGTCTCTGTGTCTGTTTTTATACCAGTACCATGCTGTCTTGGTGATCACAGCTTTGTAGTAAAGCTTGAAATCGGGTAACATGATGCCACCAGTTTTGTTTTTGTTTTTCAACATTTCTTTAGCAATTCGGGGTCTCTTATGATTCCATACAAATTTTAGGATTCTTTCCTCCAGCTCTTTGAAAAATATCAGTGGAATTTTGATCGGAATATCATTAAAAGTATAGATTGCTCTAGGCAGTATAGACATTTTAACAATGTTTATTCTTCCAGTCCAAGAGCATGGAACAGTCTTCCATCTTTTTGTGTCTTCTTCAATTTCTTTCATGAGTGTTCTGTAGTTCCTCGAGTACAGGTCCTTTACCTTTTTGGTTAGGTTTATTCCCAGGTATCTTATGGTTCTTGGTGCTATAGTAAATGGAATCAATTCTCTAATTTCCCTTTCTGTATTTTCATTGTTAGTGTATAAGAAAGCCACTTATTTCTGTACATTGACTTTGTATCCTGCCACGTTACTGAATTGGTATATGAGTTCTAGTAGTTTGGGGGTGGAGTCTTTGGAGTTTTCCATATAAAGAATCATGTCATCTGTGAAGAGAGAGAGTTTGACTTCTTTCTTGCCAATTTGGATACCTTTTATTTCTCTTTGTTGTCTGATTGCCATTGCTAGAACTTCTAATACTATGTTGAACAAGAGTGGTGAGAGTGGGCATCCTTGTTGTGTTCCTGATCTCAACGGGAAGGCTGCAAGCTTTTTCCCATTGAGGATGATATTTGCTGTGGGTCTTTCATAGATAGATTTGATGAAGTTCAGGAATGTTCCCTCTATCCCTATATTTTGAAGCGTTTTCATCTGGAACGGATGCTGGATTTTGTCAAATGCTTTTTCTGCATCAATTGAGAGGACCATGTGGTTCTTCTCTTTTCTCTTATTGATTTGTTCTATCACATTGATTGATTTGCAAATGTTGAACCAACCTTGCAACCCAGGGATGAATCCCACCTGGTCATGGTGGATAACCTTTTGAATGTGCTGCTGGATCCTGTTTGCTAGGATCTTGTTGAGAATCTTTGCATCCATATTCATCAGTGATAATGATCTGAAATTCTCCTTTTTGGTAGGGTCTTTGCCTGATTTGGGGATCAGGGTAATGCTGTCTTAATAAAAAGAGTCTGGATGTTTTCCTTCTGCTTCAGTTTTTTTGGAACAGCTTCAGGAGAATAGGTGTTATTTCTTCTTTGAAAGTTTGGTAGAATTCCCCTGGGAATCCGTCAGGTCCTGGGCTCTTGTTTTTTGGGAGGTTTTTGATCACTTCTTTAGTCTCGTTACTAGATATTGGTCTATTCAGGTTGTCCATTTCTTCCTGGTTCAATTTTGGGAGTTTGTAGTTTTCCAGGAATGCATCCATTTCATCTAGGTTCCTTAGCTTATTGGCATATAACTGTTGCTAATAATTTCTGATGATTGCTTCTACTTCCTTGGTGTTAGTTGTGATCTCTCCCTTTTCATTCATAATTTTATTAATTTGGGCTTTCTCTCTTTTCTTTTGGATTAGTGTGGCCAATGGTTTATCGATCTTATTCTTTCCAAAAACCAGCTTCTAGTTTCATTGATACGTTCTACTGTATTTCTCGTTTCTACCTCATTTGATCCAAGCATTCTTAAGCAAGGTGGTCTTTAGCTTCCAGGTGTTTGAGTTCCGTTCAAACTTTTCCTTGTGATTGAGCTCCAGTTTCAAAGCATTTTGATCTGAGAATATGCAAGGAATAATGTCAGTCTTTTGGTATTGGTTGAGTCCTGCTTTGTGACCCAGTATGTGGTCTGTTCTGGAGAAGGTTCCATGTACACTTGAGAAGAATGAGTATTCTGTTGTTTTAGGGTGGAATGTTCTGTATACTTTGATGAGGTCCATCTGGTCCAATGTTTCATTCAATGCTCTTATTTCTTTATTAATTTTCTGCTTCGATGATCTGTCTGTTTCTGAGAGAGGTGTATTAAGATCTCCTACTATTATTGTATTCATATCAATGTGACTCTTTATCTTGATTAATAGTTTTCTTATGTAATTGGGTGCTCCCATATTGGGGGCATAGTTATTTACAATTGATAAATCATCTTGGTGGATAGTCCCTTTAAGAATTATGTAGTGTACTTCTGTATCTCTGACTACAGTCTTTAGTTTAAAATCTAATTTATCTGATATGAGGTTCACTACCCCGGCCTTCTTTTGAGGCCTGTTGGCATGAAAGATGCTTCTCCATCCCTTCACTTTCAGTCTGGGTGTATCCTTAGGTTCAAAATGGGTCTCTTGTAGACAACATATGGATGGGTCCTGTCGTTTTATCCAATCTGCATCCCTGTGTCATTTTATGGGTACATTTAGGACATTCACATTGAGCGTGATTATTGAGAGATACGTTTTTATTGACATCGTGTTACCTTTGAAGTCTTTCTGTCTGTAGATTGTCTCTATGTTACTGTTTAATGATATTTTTAGGATTTTTTTCTCTTTTATAGAAACCCCCCTTAAAATTTCTTGCAGTGTAGGCTTGGTGGTTGCATAGTCTTTTAAGCCTTGCTGGTCTTGGAAACTCTTTATCTCTCCATCCATTTTGAATGTCAGTCTTGCTGAATAAAATAATCTTGGCTGCATTTTCTTCTCCTTTAGTACCCTGAATATATCTTGCCAGCCCTTTCTGGCTTTCCAGGTCCCTGTGGACAGGTCTGACGTTATTCTGATGGACTTTCCTCTGTAGTTTAAGAGCCTCTTTGTCCTAGCAGCTTTCAAGAGATTGTATCAACAATTATGATTTTTCAATTTTACTATCAGGTGCCTAGATGTTTTTTTAGAATCTCTAGTCTTGGGGGGAGACCTTTCTGCCTCTAGTACATGAACGCTGGTTCCATTCGCGAGATTGGGAAAATTTTCGTGTAGAACTTGTTCCACTGTATCTTCTAGACTTCTTTCTTTCTTCTCCCCTTCAGGGATTCCAATAATTCTGACATTGGAACATTTCATGGCGTAATTTATTTCCCTGATTCTGTTTTTGTGGCTTCAAAGCTGTTTGTTTCAGGCTTCCTCCTGTTCCTTTCTCTCTATCTGTTTGTCCTCCAGATCACTAATTCTATCTTCTGTCTCAGTTACCCTAGCTTTTAGAGAATTTAGATTAGATTGGAACTCATTGAGAGCTTTGTGAACATCATCCCTGGTGGCTTTCAGTTCTGCCCTAACATTGTGAACATCATCCCTGGTGGCTTTCAGGTCTGCCCTAATCAATTCCATTTGGTCATCCATGACTTTCTCCAACCTAGCTATTTCCTGGATAATTGTTAGCCTGAATTCCTTTTCTGACATATTGTTTGTGTCAATATCCATTAGCTCTGTTGCAGAAGGCCCATCCTCTGTATCTTTCTTCTGTTGGGCATTCCTCCGCCTAGTCATATTGGTGAGAGATGACTGAATGGATGTAGCTGGATGTATCAACTGTGGTGCTGTCAAGGTGCACCCTAGAATGCTTCTGTGCAATCAGGATTCCCCACCCAAATGAGAGAAAAAAGAAAAGGAAAATAAAAGAAAAAAAAAGAGTGGGAGAGAGAGATACAGGATATCAAGGGAAGATAAAAGAGAAGGCTCAGTCCAAATGGGCTCGAAGGTAAGGTTTATGAAGTATACAAACAAAAACAGACAAACAAAAAGGCTGATAAAAGTATATGAGAAGAGGAAAAAAAATTATATACATATAAAGCAAAAGAAAAAAAAGGGAAGAACCTCGTCACAAAGAACCACAAGCATAAGATTTATATACTATCAAGACAAACACAAATGCACAGAAACACTGGTGGAAGAAAAAGATGAGAGAGTAGTTATAAATTTTCAGTGTGGGCGGGGAAGCTTATTTTGATTCTTCCTGGATGTATCTTGATATCTTTGTTAAAGGACTCATCCTTCCTAAGATAAAGAGTGACTAAAAATTGGTTTACCCAGTGCTCCATGCAGTATGTGCCCTCCCTATTACCCACCACCTGGTGCATGGAGCACTGGGTGTGATGCCAAAACAATGAACACTGTTATGCTGTAAATAAACAAATAAAAATAAATAAATAAATAAATAAATAGCAAGCTGAAAAAAAATTGGTTTACCTATAGGGGTAGCATTGATTGGGGAGAGGGGATTACCTTGAAGTTTAATTCTATATGAATATTAGAAAATAAAAATATAAAAAAGAATAAACTGAACTAAACTAAATTTTTTTTAAAAAATTAAAAAAAATAGAAAAGCAAAAGAAAAACACAGGTGTATATATCACAAAGTTCAGGTTAGAAGGTTATTGTTGAATTTGATGTATTGGATATCTCACTGTGATGGTGAATAGGTTAAAAAATTATCTATATAAAAAAAAATGAACCAGAATAATGGGAATGAGTTAAAAATAAAAGTTGTATTATGAAGTAGTGATGGTTGTTCTCTTGTTGTCCTTTTTTTTTTTTCTTCTTTCCTTGTTTGTTTTCTGGGGGAGGGGACTGTCACGTGGCTTTTCAGTCAATGATGTTCCCTGAGTTAAGTCCTCCAGCCCCCCTCAAGGGGGTGGGCTCTGAGGAAACCGGTTTTTTTAGTCTATTGTTCTCTGGATGTTTTTGTGTTTGTTTGTTCGTTTTTTGTTTTTGTTTTGTTTTTTCTCACGCCTTGACAGTTTTTGATGGTTTTTGGAAGTTTAGAGGAGAGCAAACTGCACCCCGACCTCCCTCTCAGAGAGAAGCCTCAGAATGCTCTGCAGAGCTGCTGGCAGAGTAAGTTCTGAGTCACTGTCCCTGGGGATGCAGGATCTCCTCCTTGTACCCAAAACCAGGGCAGCAGTAGCTGTCTGGGCAGCTCCAGACTGCCAGAGAGGTTCCAAGCAGCTATCGCACACTGAGATTTTCCCGCTGGCCCTGCTGGAGTGCTTGGTCTTTCTGGTCAGAGAGTGCTGGGCTGCACCTGGTCCTTCCGGGTCGAGTGCACTGGGTGGCGTACCTCACCCAGTGGAGGGTGTGAGGTGCACGAGTGTCTCAGGTTCTGCCATTTGGCGAGGCTCCCAGCCCTCACAGGAGCCAGACCCCAAGCATTCTCAGGCCCACTTGCAGCTCAGGGATCAAGACCTGGTTTCTCTGCTGCACTCTCTCTGGCTCAGTGCCAGGGGAGGCTGTCCTGGGTCTGGGGACTTAAGCCCCTTTCCCTAACCGCCCCAATTCCCACAATTTTACCCCACGATCTTTTGCTCTTTTTGAGTGCTTTCAACCAGACTCCAAGTTAATGCTGGTCCCCAGTCACAGGGCACTCTCATATCGGGGTATTTCTATCCAGTTGGTCACCCCTGGTGGCTCCCTCTCCCTTTTGTTTATCTTCCGGTATCAGTCTGACCTTCCCACTCTGCTTTACCTGCCCACTGGCGTCTTCTGCTCCTGTAGAGATCCAGACATGTATAATTCTGATCTCAGGCTGATTTCATGGGTGCTCAGAGTTCTTTGTTAGGTTATCAGCTCACTTAAGGGTACAGGTTGAAAAGGTACCTCCCCCTACTTCCCCGCCATCTTGTCTCTCCCCTAGGTTTTTCTTTAGAGTTAAGGGTCTGTTTATTGGTTTGCCTCTCCTTTTTTTTTTTCCCTTTGTTCCTATGTTTCTTAAATTTACATATGAGTGAGATCATATGGTATTTCTTTTTCTCTGACTGATTTATTTGACTTCTGTAATACATTGTAGCTTTATTCATATCATTGCAAATGGTAAGATCTCATTCCATTTTTATGGCTGAGTAATATTAATGTACACATATGTACAAATAATATATATATATATATATACATGCATGTGTATACATACACACACACACACACATATATATATCACACACACCACTTTGTCTTTAATATAAATGTCAATCTATTTCAGGGCTTTCTATACTGTTCCACTGATCTATGTTTTTATTTTATGACAGTAACATACTATGTTGATTACTACACCTTTGTAATATAACGTTAAGATTGGAACTGTACTGTCTCCCATATTATTTTTTTTCTTTTCAACATTTCTTTCACTTATTAGGGATGTTATTTGGTTCCAGTCAAATTTCAGGATGGCTTTTCAAGCTCTGTGAAACCTGTTGTTGGTATTTTAATGGGGATTGCATCCAACGTGTGAATTGTTTTGGTACTATAGACATTTTTACATTTTTGTTCTTCCAACCCAGGAGCATGAAATGTCTTTCCATTTCTTTCTGTCAAATTAAATTTCTTTCATCCTTTTTTTGCACTTTTCAGACTACAAGTCTTTCCCTTCCTTAGTGATTTCTAGTCTTAGGTATCTTATTATTTTTGGTGCAGTTGCAGATAACATTGTTCTCTTATCTCTTCTTTCAGCTGCTTCATTAGTAGTGTATAGAAATCCAACAGAGTTCTGCACATTGATATTGTGTCCTATGATGTTACTGAATTCATTGATCAGTTATAATAGTTCTGGGTTTTTTGTTTGTTTGTTTTTGGTGGGCTCTTCAGGGTTTTCTGTATAGAATATCATGTCATTTGAATATAGGAAAATGTTACTTCTTCCTTCCAAGTTTAGATGACTTTTATTTCTTTTTGTTGTCTAATTGCAGGAGTGCCATAGGGAAATCAAGTCCCCCAGACCAGACACTTGCCAGAAAACCTCTGTCCAAACCCCCTTCAACAAAACTTGGCACTAGGGTAACATGTTACCTGGATATTGGGGTGATAAGGAGCTTTAGGAATTACCAAGAGCCTGTGACATGTGCACCCCCCTCCAATGCATCAGAGAAGAGGGCATCAAATCCTCAGAAAGCTGGGCCTTCTGGGAGTCTTGAGAATGTAAAACCTCTTACCAAACTCTGCACTGCCAAATGAGGACCCCTGACACCAGGCTGAAGGAGAGTCCTCTGAACAGGAGCCATCAATCCAGGAGAGCACAGGGTAGTTGAGTCCACAGAATTCCATGTTTGCCAGGACCTCCAGGCCATGAGCATTCCAACCCAGCTTGGCACTGACAAATGAGATTCCTGGACATTGGGATGAAGGGAGTCCCTTAACTGGGTGCTCTATGGCCCAGAAGAGCACAAAACAATTGACTCCTAACAACACCAGACCAAGCGGGAGCCTTCCTCCAGAACCCAGCTCCACTTGCAATAGAATCAACTGGACATCTGACTGTCAAGAGATCAGGAACCCTTCATCCCAACAGAGTATAGGGCCATGGTATCTGCTAGAATGGTAGGTGCACAAGGCATGCTCAAGCCATGAGCTCTCCAATAGAGCTCAGCAAGAGCCAAAGGTATCCTGGACACTATGCTAACCTGCAACCCTCAGTCATGAGGCCCCCAGCCCAGCTGAAAACTGGGTGCTAGAATCTCCTGGAACCCAGTGTGACAAGAAGCCCTCAGAACACAATTTTTCCAACACAGGAGAGCACATGACAATCAGGTTCCCAGAACACCAGGAGCTCTCAGGCTAGAAGCTCTCCAACACAGGTTGACACAGGACAAGTTAACCACCTGGAGTGTAGAATATGAGAAGGAGCCCTCAGAGGATGAGTTGTGCAACCTAACACAGCATAATGCAATCAGGTTCTCAGAACACCAGGATTTCAAGGAGACCTCTGACCATAACCTCTCCAAACCAGACCAGGAAGTGGGAAAATATATTATCTAGATAGTGGGTCCAGTGGGAGCCTTAAGACCAGAAGCCCTCTAATGTACCTCTGTACCAGGGAGATGAGTAACCTGGACACTGGGGCAAAGGCAGGGATTCTTCTAATGCAGTAGAGAACACAGCAATCAATTCCCCAGAACACCAGGCCCATTGGATGCCCTGAGACCACGATATACCCCACCCCACTGCACACTGGGCAAAAGAGTCCCCTGGACAGTGAGCTGAGTGGAGGTCCTCTACTTGGGAGCACTTCATCCCAACAAAACATAGGGGAGTTGAGTCCTCACAACATTGGACCAACCAGGAAATTTGAGACACTCCAACTCAGCATAAGAGTGGACAGAAACTCTCTTGGACTAGGATGACAGGACTCCCTCTGAGTGGGGGCCCAACAGCCGAGCAGACAACTGGCAGATGAGTCCCTAGAACACCAAGCCCACTGGGAGATTTGGTGCCCCACACCCTCTCTTTCAGATTGGCACTGGACCAGGTCTCTCAGACACCAGGCTGACCAGGAAATCTCTGACCCACAACCCTCTAACTCAGTAGAGCACAGAACAATTAGGTCTCCAGGACAAAGGCTGACTGGGAGACCTCTGGTCATGACTCCTCCAACTCAGCACTGCACTGGGCTAACAAGTCCCTAGAACACTGTTTTGACTAGAAGCCCTTTAACTAAGGTGAAATGAGGGCATATGAGTCTCCAGTGCTCTGAATGGACTTCACTCTATGGTTCTTGTAGATTATCACATGGGTACCTTTCCTATTTTAGGGAGATCTCCTTAGGAGACAAGGGTATCATGCCAAAAAGAGGAGGCACACTAGAAGTTTGAAGATTTTGAAATAGAACTCATAACCGAAGATGAGGTTTGGGGGGGGGGGTGTAGGGATTTGTAGAAGAGACTTCAGACACTAAGGAAGAAGGAGTCATTGGTTCAGGTATTCCAGGTAGAGTAGAGATTCTCCAGCCTGGAAGGAAAGGGGGAGACCCTAGAAAAACACGCCAAGTAGTGGGATGAGAGCCAGGATCAGTCTGTGAGGTGGAGAGATACTCTGAGTACATGAAGGACTTGCTGGAAGCTCTTGCCTTCCATGCAATGTCCATGAGGTTATGTTCCTGCACACACACATTCAAGATGGCAGAAAACTGAAGCTGGAAAAAGTCTGCATGAATTTTAATATTTATCAGGGGACTAAAGAAATAATTTAAAACCATCATTTCAGAATGAGTCATTTACCAGAAACAACCACTGTGTGATTGTGATGTACAGTCTGGCTTATAGTCACTGCTGTGTCTTCTAAATAATCACATTATCCTGTTGGTGTACAGGCTCCACAGCTCTTAGAAAGTTTTGGTTAATTATTCAGAGTTTACCCTGAGCACACAACCTTCCTGTCCCCATCAACACTTTCAGACATCCTGAGTTCTAGAAACCAAGGTCAGCTACTGAGGTCAGCCCCATTCTGATTGGAAGGAAACAATGAGCTGTATGTCCATAGGTATGTATGTCAGGAAAAACGATTTTTGTCCCAAGCCCTACCACTCATGTTGTGCAAACTTGAGTTTGGACCCTGACGTGAAGTTTAAAATCTCTAGCCACCACAGCAAGCATTTCCTGACTACATGTCCCTGTGTGATGCAGGCCTTTGGAGAGTAAATGTGACAATAAGATGAGGGAACCAAGATGGAGGGAGGCCAGAGGCATGGGACTTTTCCCTGTCTCTAGATGACTTCCTGTGGGCTGAGGGAGGCAGGTACAGACTGGAGTGAGTGAGCATCCTGGAGTGTAAGCTCTCCGTTCTGAGCCACAGAAGCACTGAGATTTTGAGTGAGACACATTAATTATTACTGGCTGCTCCAGGTGAAGGGGTGGATGGACAGAGTAAAGCAGTGAAGGAGACAGGTAGGAAGAGTGGGAACAGGTGCACATGGAAAACTTGAAGTTGTCTGTGGATATGGAGGAAGGTGATTACTTCTAATAGGCAGAGCTGTTATTCTGACAAGCATTGGACAGAAAAAAGGAGGAAAGTAAGTTTCCAGGTTGGTCTTCTCCCTGGAGATTGTCACTTTCACCTCCAGGGATGAAGTGGAAGCTCAGTGAGTTGTGGATGTCAGTGAGCTGATGTCTGCCTGTGGCTGTAGCTGAGTTGAAAGAAAACCTAGAGTGATGGTCCCCTAGTAGAGCTCAAGGCACCGAGTTCATAGCACTGGGACATCAACTGATGGGAGCAGTAAAGGTGGAGGATCTTGGAGAAAAGTTAAAACTGAGGAGAGAGGTCAGCCTCTTTAAGATCGATGGTGTCTAAGCTTATAGGAGGGCTGCCACTTCCATGAGCCAGTGTGGAGGCTGGTGGAGTCCAGGTCACTTGATTTGAAGGAGAAGTGGATCATTTTTGTGATCCCAAAGCTGTGAACCTCCAGCGGTCAACATCTCAGACCCCATTTACCCCACAGATGTATTTCTGGACAAAGTTTCCTGGAAGCGCTGGGACCCCACTTTTGGGGTGTGGGGCAGAGTAACTCACCCCTTGGTTCTCCATTCCTTCATCTCTAAAATGTGGGTAGCTTTGGGGGGGGTGATTGTGTGAGCAGGATGTAGGTTATGGCAGGGTGGTGGAGGGTGTCTACAAGAGCAGGGGACAGATCCTTTCCAGAGGAGGAAGCGGAGGGACTGATCTAGGTATTTGTCCTGTTCTTTCCTTCCCAAACTCAAAACATTGCTCTGGGAGGACAGCAATCTGGGAGCTGCCTCTGTTCTGTTCCACACCTGGCCTTTTCTGCCCCTTCTATACAGTGCCTCAGAGACCACCATCTGCCCAATCACAAACCAGCGCCAAACCCCACCTACCTCCTACACTGCTGCTTCACATACACATGTTAGGGAGCCAGGTGGGGACTGCTAGCTTTAGGGAACTATTCTGAGGTGTGTTGACAGGTTGTGCACTAATGTAGGTGGGGGAGGGAGGTTGGTACATTTATAGATTCACAGGAAGCTTCAGATAGCACAGAAACATCCTGTCACAGGGGCAGTCTTGACTCATTTTGTCCCAGGGTAACATCCTACATAATTACAGAACACTATTAACACCAAAAAACTGACAGTAGTATGATAGACATGTCTGCTTCTCTCAGCTTGTCATGCACATTCATATATTTAAAAGTGCAATCCAGATATGGAAGTACCCCAACACAAAATCTCCCTCATGCTATTCACGCCTTCCCAGACCATCCCTGCTCATGGCAAACACCCCGTTGTTTTACATTTTGGGAGTTTTGGAATTTTGTTGCACGAGGTGATTCCTACCATTCTGAACCGTGATGTTGGATTTTAGTTTGTTTTCACTCAGGATAATACCCCAGGATCCATCAAAGTTCTGTGTGTCAGAATATTATGGCTTTTTTTCACTGAATTGGGCTCTCTAGTATGCAAATGCCACAATCTGTTCATTCAGTGACCCTTTGAGGGACATTTTGATTGTTTACAATATTTGGAGACTATTAAGTAATATCAAGTGAGTATTTGTGCATAGGGTTTTGTGGGCTCTTAAATTTTAATCTCTGAGAAAAAGGTCCATGAGAGTGAGTGATTACCGGGTTTTAGCATTTATGCTTCATGTTTGTAGAGCCTATCAAACTCTTACCAGAGTAGCTGTTCCATTTGAATTACCACCAGCAATGTAGGGAAGCTTACTCTTTCCAACATTTGGTGTTTTTACTGTGTTTGATATTAACTAAGTGTCCTACTGGGTTTGTAGTAGAAATTACTCAGTCAGTTTTTCATTTACATTTCCCTCATGGCTCCTAATGTACAGTTTTTTTTTCTTCTGCTTATTTACCATCTGCATATTCTCTTTGGTGGAGGTGTTATGAGCTTCAGGATGTCTATTACCTTAATTAAATAGGTGTGTTTGAATGCAGAAGGAGAGTTTACAGATCTCTGTATAGCACAGCTCAGGATCATAGTCACAACAGCACCACACTAGTCACTGCATTCTCCACATGGTGGGCAGGGGTCTCCAAGGCTCTGAGAATGTGGTAGTGAACCAGAGGGAACTGACAGCATGACCTGCGCATCCTAGTCAACATTGTTCATACACACTGACTCCTCTAGGTTTCAAAACCAGCTGCTTGGTTCAATTTGATAGAAGGGAAAAGGGAAGCTGAGTGTCTACACACAGGTATTTTTGCCACAGACAATCTCTGACCAAAGAACTCACAGGCTTTGTGCCAAAACTTGGCTCCAAACTTTGGCATTTACAGTTTCTGCAATGAGCACATTCGCATTCCATTGGTGAAAAGAAGTAATACAGCCATGTCCATTCAAAAAGAAAAGTAAATGTTGTAAATTGGGAGGGCTATGTACATAAAGGAAAGGTGAAAAAATGGGGACAAATAATCCAATTTACTTTACTTTCCTAGCCTATAATCTCCTAAACAGAAGAATATAGTTTATTCTGTGTTTCCAGTGCCCAGCACCTTGCCTGGCACTAATAAATGAAGCCAAGAAGCTTGAAGGAAAGAGTATGATCAGCTTTGTTCTAAATATATTTATGTCTCTAATTATTTTCATTTTGGATCTAGAAAGATTTAGATTGGAATTCAAGCACCCTCTTTTGTAGCTCAGGATTTTTGGAGTAACATCAATAATAGTAAAATTAAGAACAGACTGTATCTCTTAAGTGTTTCCTATGTGTCAGAAACACTGTTAAGGTTTGTGATGTCATTTCAATCTTCAAACACATCTATGAGGTATGTATTGCTGTCTCCATGCTGTGGGTGAGTTGACTGAGAATCCAAAAGGTTCAGGAATGTACTCAATGTTGCACAGCTAGGAGGCGATAGAGCTATGATGTGAACCCTGGCCCTCTAAGCTCTACAGCCTCCTTTCATGCACTGTGCTATAGCACTCTACCTATAAAGTCCAACCAATGCCACTTTCCTCTTTTGTAATATAGGGATACACAAGAGCATGACCACTCTGTATAATTGTTACCAGGTTCACAGGATAGTCCTATATCAATTACCTGACCCAGTGAACCTTGCACTCTGGGAACTCAGCAATGATTATATCCCTCTATCCTTTCCATTTCATATCTGACTCCTGGTGCAAGATTAATGGAAACTTTCTTCAAGATATGATGCTCATAATATACAGTTAGCTTTGTTAAACCTACACTACTAAACCAATAAGACCCTCCTAGGCAATTCACTGAAATTTTCTCCAAAATCAAACCATTAGTGGACTTATAAAATGCTTAGGAGGAGTGTCCCAGTGACTAGGTATTTCCATCGGCTACTAAAGATTTTCATGACCCTTGAAGGATTCTGAAATTAGCATCCCTGCAAGGAAGGTTTGTAGAGGAAGCTTGAACCAGGAGAATTATGTCTCAGTTGAGTAGGTAGAGAGAAAGCAAGCAAGTGGCAAGCAAGATGCCAGAGTGACCTGTGAGGTTCAAAGTCCAAGAGCAGGTCAGGTCTTCCCAAACTCTATTTAGAAATTTCAAACATTCCTTCTCCTTGTGTCCTCAATGTTATTCCTTATGTCTCACAAACAAGTGAAACCATATAGTCATTGATTTTCTCTGCTTGACTTCTTCGACTCAGCACAATCTCCGCCAGTCCCATCCATGTTGATGCCAAAGTTGGGTATTCCTCCTTTTTAATGGCTGAGTAATATTCCAATGCATATATGGACCACATCTTCTTTATCCACTTTTCTGTTGAAGAGCATCTTGGCTCTTTCTACAGTTTGGTTATTTTGGACATTGTTTATATGAACATTGGGGTATACAAGACCCTTCTTTTCACTATATCTGTATCTTGGGGATAAATATCCAGTAGTGCAGTTGCAGGGTGATAGTGTAACTCTATTTTTTTTCTTTAATTTTTCAGCGTAACAGTATTCATTGTTTTTGCACAACACCCAGTGCTCCATGCAAAACGTGCCCTCCCTATTACCCACCACCTGTTCCCCCAACCTCCCACCCCCGACCCTTCAAAACCCTCAGGTTGTTTTTCAGAGTCCATAGTCTCTCATGGTTCGCCTCCCATTCCAATGAAACAAGATGGGATTGGGAGGGAGACAAACCATAAATGACTCTTAATCTCACAAAACAAACTGGGGGTTGCTGGGGGGAGGTGGGGTTGGGAGAGAGGGAGGGGGTTATGGACATTGGGGAGGGTATGTGCTATCGTGAGTGCTGTGAAGTGTGTAAACCTGGCGATTCACAGACCTATACCCCTGGGGATAAAAATACATTATATGCTTATTAAAAAAAAATTGTAACTCTATTTTTAATTTCTTACACAATCTCCACCCTGTTTTCCAAAGTGGTTGCACCAACTTGCATTTGTACCAAGAGTGTAAGAGGGTACCCCTTTCTCCCCATCCTCTCCAACACTTGTTTACTGCTCTGTTATTTTTTTTTTCCATTCTAACTGGTGTAATGTGCTATCTCAATGTGGTTTTGATTTGAATCTCCCTGATGGCTAACAATGATGAACATTTTTACATATGTCTATTAGCCATTTATATATCTTCTGTTCATGTCTTCAGCCCATTTTTCAACTTGATCATCCTTTTTTTTTTTTTGAGGGAGTGGCGGTTATTGAGATTTTTATGTTATTTAGAGATCCTTGATATCAGCCCTTTGTCTCTATTGTCATTTTTGAATATCCTTTCCCATTCCCTGGGTTGCCTCTTTTTTGTAGACTGTTTCCTTGCTATGCAGAAACTTTTATCTTGATGAAGTCCCAAATGTTCATTTTCACTTTTGTTTCCCTTGCTTTTGGAGAAGGGGGAAATTGGAGGGGGAGATGGACCATGAGAAACTGTACACTCCAATAAACAAAGTGAGGATTTTAAAGAGGTGGGGGGTGAGGGGATGAGTGAACATGGTGGTGGGTATTAAGGAGGATACATATTTCATGGAGCACTGGGTATTATATGTAAACAATGAATCTTGGAACACTGCATCAAAAAGAAATGATGTATTGAATGGTGAATTATATAATAATAATTATTTTAAAAGGAATTTCAGACATTGAGGTGGGGAGGTGCAGTTTATCTGCAAACTCAAGGGACATTTGTTTTGGAGAGCATGGTGTTGGACTAGGGGAGGGAGAAGCATTTAATGTGCACCTACTGTGTTCCAAGCAAATTAGATAAGTGAGGCTATTTGATCCTGAGAGAAAAAATTCTATTCTACAGATAGGAAATAAAGCTTCTGAGAAGTGAAATAAACTTGAGCAAGTTTATAAATATAAGAGTGCATGATGGTGACCTAACTCATCCCACCTAAGGTGAGAACTGAACCCACCTCCTCGAGAGACACACCAAATCTACACCTATTTATAGATCCTCATGAAGAAGAACCGAGAACAGCCTGAACAGCTTCTGCACAGCAGAAAACAGAGACAGAGACATCATAACACAGGAATCACCCCTCAGCAGCCTGCCAACTGCAGTGGAAGGGATAGTTCTGTGGGCTGTAAGCTAATGTGTCTGCACTGGCACACAGAAAACAAGCTACAGTTCAGAGAGCAACTAGAATGTGAAGGATCTTCCCTGAGAGCCCCCCCCCAACACAATGGGGAAGGAGGGGTGTTGGATCTCCTTCTGTGTCAAGTCACAGGCAAGCTCAAATTCTGCTCCACTTTGATAGTATGTACAGAAGCAAGGTCTGAGCATCCTCGCTGGTGTACCACCTCGTTGATCCCAGGGTCCCCAGCCCACTCAAACCCAGCTGTGCCAAGAAGCAGCTCCAGCATGGCACACACTGGGATGCTCCTTGTCAGCATTCACTAGAGCTCCAGACATCATACTGAGTTGGCACAGTTGCTAAGCATCCAAGAACACTCCAGGTCTGCTCCCATCTTGCATGGGTCACCCTTAGTTATATGGGTATGTGACATCCTGGGTCATGTTTGACCTCCAGATGCCTTGAAAAGGAGTACCCTATGTGGAAATCCCAGGATCCCATAGCTCACACTCTGTCAGGACACTCAGAGTGCTGAAGATATCCCAGCTTTCATCCACTTGAATTTCAGCCATCTTGCTGGTGGGTACTGTGCACAGAGAACAACCGCCATCCTAAATCCACCCCAGCTATAGCTATCTCCCAAAGCGTCCTCTCTTCAGAGAGCCTTGGGACATTCCTGCCCATGCCCACTGCAGTTACAGATGTACTGCCAGGCTACCCCACCCCATGAAGACAATCCCAGAAAACCTCAGCACCTGATACATCTCCACTCCAGCCACCCTCTGCAAAAAGAGCCCTGTGACAGCAGTTAGCTCTTAGCTTCACCCAATCTGCCGGGATGTCTTCTGTGTGAAGACCCTATGTTTCTTATAGCATGACTTACACTAGCCAAGCTATGTTAACAACCCAGGTATCTCCCAGAGATTTTTGCATAAGGGCTGCCTTTCAGCCAACCACTTCCCCGCTTGCCTAGCCAAAAGTCCCACCTTCACCTCCCAGAAAGTCACAGCCCATAACCTGGTGCCTATGCACTCCAAGGCCTCTCTGGCACCTCTATGCTCACACACTCCAGAGCACTCCCACAAACTTCCCACCACCCCGTGGCTCTGCACTCCACCCACACCCCCAGAAAGCCCCCACCCAGACCCTGATTCCCACACACCTCTGGGCAGAGAAGAGCCTAGAAGTACTGGCAGATCCTGGTCCTCCTCCTTCTTGGTAGCAGCAGACTGCAGCCCTGGATCACAAATTCAGCATGTGGGAGAAATTTCAGTTGGAAGAAGAACAAGATTCAGAAAATTGGTTTTCATGAACTTCGCAAGGTCACACAAGGATCACTGCACCATTCCAACCCCTTGAAAACTTGCTGTCTCTGATACTACCAATTAGAGAGCCATCTTTGCCTTAGCATCCAATGTTGTTCCAGCAGCACCATTGCAGGAGAGTACAAAACAAAGTTTTGTAGAAATGCTGAGATTTCATCATTTATAAATACACCACAGAGATAGTATAAGTTGCCCCTTCTACAGATCTATGAATTAGAAGCACATAACATTGAAACATGGAGGGAGTCTTAGCCCCCCAAAATACATAAGCCTTTAGTTAACATAGCTCCAGATCCAAGCCTTTTCTATGATGTACACTTGCTGATTAAAAAAAAAAAATCCATGCCTTGCCAGTTATTCTATCAGTGGGAATGCATTTTATATACTTACCCTCAAAAGAATACTGAAGTTTCCCAGCATTTTATGTCTGATATACCAAAGTCTACCTTCATGAAGCAGAACCCAGATGCCCTTGATTTTGGGACCCACCTCTATATCCCTTCATCCACCAGAACACTTCCATCAGGAAAGCCTTGAACATCTTTTTAGAAAGAAGGTTGCCAACCTTCACTGTGGTGCATGAGTCAGGAGAAGCTGTAGACATTTATTCCAAGTCTGATGTAAAGTAACCTTGTTGCTGAGAAAACATAGAGTAACCTAGATATCACAGTGACCCAGGCCCTTAGCACTACTTACAGTGTCTTGAGGGTGTCATGAAGTGTAGTAAGCTGTGGATCCTGGGCTGATTACTGTGGGCTGATATCTGTGGGCTGCTGGTCACAACTGAAACAGAGAGCTCATGGGTGTGATTTCCCTGCCAGATAATAGGCAAGTCCTGATACTCATGTCCACAGGGGCCAGACAGAAGGAGAGAGAAGCAGAATGACCACTATGCCTGAAGAAGCCCTTGGAGAAAATGTGGAGAAATATTCTGGGTCTGGCTCTAGATCATGAACACTGACCAAGACAGAAGACAGACAAATGGTTAACAATGTGTATCAGGGATTAGTCATGGTTATTTTTTTTTCCCAGCAAGGTTGAAACTGAGCATAAAAAGATTCAGTTTTCCATTAAAAGACTGTTTTCAGAGCTTTGAACAATTTCAGATATTGTATGTTGTCAAAGTGCTCTGTATCCTGAATTTTTGGATTGTTTTTCATCTCAAAGAATTCACTGGTCTGTAACAGGTAATATTAGATAAAAGTAGAACATGGCTTATTCGGACATTGTGTCTTATAACAACACACAGGGTATGTCATCACTGTGGCCAGTGGCAGCTGGAGGACACAGGGCTTGGGTGTGAAAGTCTTTGAAACTTTCTCAACCCATTTTCTTTTCCTTAGATTTGGGGAACTGCTGTAATTTGAATATAAATAATTCATTTGTAAAACTTAACGACAGTGTTAAGTGTCTGTTATGATCTGTAATGTAAAGAAGACTGCTTTATGATAGCCTTGTTAATTTTTACTTTCATGCAATATTTTACACATCTTTGCAGGTAAACTTAACTATACGCATTGATAAGCCATTGTTTGTTATTATAATTTCTACTTCCTCATTTAAGTTTGGACATGGAAAGGACAGGACTTCTAATATAGCCACTGTTGTAGTTTAAATGATGAAAAAAAAGCACGTGTGAAGACCTGCTCTACTAGAGTGGGAAACAGGCAGAAGTTTTGAGGAAAGACAGTGCTGGGAGTATGTCTTTTTTCTCATGTATTGAAATGTAAAATCATGATGTCTGTATGCCTGCTAATGGGTTGTTATTGAAAAGTGTTATTATGGCATATGTACTTCTCATGGGGTTGAAGAGAAATAAGGTTTCCTAATGTCAGTCCTCTGAATATGTCCACACTATACATAGATATGAGTATAATGTGATACTTTTTCTTTTTGGGTTTTTTGACAGATTGAAAAATTAATATAACTCCTACTGTCTACAACAAATAGATGAATGGATGAAGAGCAGGTGATATATTACAACAAATAGATGAATGGATAAAGAATAGGTGAAGATAGATAGATAGATAGATAGATATAGATATATGAAAATAACTAAGCCCAAAAATGATGACATCTTGCCATTTGGAACATGGATGGACACAGAGGGTATAAATTTAACAGAAATTGGTTAGACAGAGAAAAACAAATACCATAGGATTTCACTCCAATGTGGAATCTGAAAAGCAAAACAAATGAAAAACAAAACAAAACAAAAAGCAGAATCAGACGTATAAATATAAAGAACAAACTGATCTGCTAAAGGAGTTCTCAGAGGAGAAGAGAGTGGGGCATGGGAGAAATGGGTGAAGGGGAGTGGGAAACACAGGCTTTCCATTATGGAATGGACACGTGGTATAAAAGGCACAGCATAGGAAATATGGTCAATGTTATTGGAATATTGTCTCTGGCAAAGAATGGTAGCTACACTTCTGGTCAACACAGAATAAGGAAAAAAGTGTTCAATCGTATAATGTACATATGAAGCTAATATACTATTTCATGTCAACTATGCTTCAATTTAAAAAAAAAATGAATCAGTGGTGCCTGGGTGGCTGAGTGGTTTAAGCCTCTGTCTTTGGCTCAGTTCATGATCTCAGGGTCCTGGAATCAAGTCCCACATCTGGCTCTTTGCTCAGCAGGGGCCTGGTTCTCCCTCCCCCCTGCCTGCCTTTCTTCCTACTTGTGATCTCTCACTCTCTGTCCAAAAAGCACAGTTGCAATTTCAGGGTCATAGGGAAGCTCTATTCTTAATTTGTAGAGGAATCTCCACACTGTTCTTCAAAGTGGCTGCACTAACTTGCATTCCCACCAACAGTGTAAGAGGGTTCCCCTTTCTCCACATCCTTTCCAACACACGTTGTTTCTTGTCTTGCTAATTTTGGCCATTCTAACTGGTGTCAGGTGGTATCTCAATGTTAGCTTCCCTATGACCCTGCAATTGCACTGCTGGGTATTTACCCCAAAGATATGGATGTAGTGAAAAGAAGGGCCATCTGTACCCCAATGTTTATTGCAGCAATGGCCACGGTCGCCAAACTGTGGAAAGAACCAAGATGCCCTTCAACGGATGAATGGATAAGGAAGATGTGGTACATATACACAATGGAGTATTATGCCTCCATCAGAAAGGATGAATACCCAACTTTTGTAGCAACATGGATGGGACTGGAAGAGATTATGCTGAGCGAAATAAGTCAAGCAGAGAGAGTCAAGTATCATATGGTTTCACTTATTTGTGGAGCATAACAAAGAACACGGAGGACGGGGCACCTCGGTGGCTCAGTGGGTTAAAGCCTCTGCCTTCGGCTCAGGTCATGATCCCAGGGTCCTGGGATTGAGCCCCACATCAGGCTCTCTGCTCCGCGGGGAGCCTGCTTCCTCCTCTCTCTCTGCCTGCCTCTCTGCCTAGTTGTGATTTCTCTCTGTCAAATAAATAAAATATTAAAAAAAAAAAGAAAAAGAACACGGAGGACATGGGGAGATAGAGAGGAGAGAGAGTTGAGGGAAACTGGAAGGGGAGATGAACCATGAGAGACTATGGACTCTGAAAAACAACCAGAGGGTTTTGAAGGGGCGGGGGGGGGGGCGGTGGGAGGTTGAGGAACCACGTGGTGGGTAATAGGGAGGGCACGTACTGCATGGAGCACTGGGTGTGGTGCAAAAACAATGAACACTGTTATGCTGAAAATAAGCAAAAAAAAAAAAAAAAAAAAAAAAAAAAAAAAAAGCACAGATGGAGCAGTCTCCTCCCAGACCAGATACATAGGCTCTGAAGCTCAGAGTAGAGATGATTAAGGAGCAGAAATTTGCACTCTGAACAGGGGGAGGGATAACTGGGCTTCCCTGTGAAAGAAGAAGATCATGTGGTTTAGGACTGAACACCAACCAAAGGGATACACAGGAAAAAGCTGTCAAAGGAAACTGAAACGGAAATCAACAAAGAAAGAACTGGAAGTAAATTTGTCACAGAAGTGAAGGGCAGAGTCTCCCCAAGTGACTAGTGTTACCTGCAGCCCCAAGACCGGCTGAGTGAGGCCAGTTCCATCTGAATTGCATTTGGGTCCTCATGACTCTCAGACAAACCCAATTCTGTTATGTATATGTATGTATACATACATATATACTTTCTACTAATTTTTAAGAAGATTATATATAATCTTCTTAAAAGATTAAAATCTGTGCTCACTGTTTCAATAAGCAATAATTAATTAATAAGTAATAAGAAAAAGTTATAAGTAGTTAATGGGACCTTCTTCTGGTGCCAGTCCCCACTGGCACCACGCAAATATGGAAGGGTCCTGAAGACTTTTTTTTTTTTTTTAATTTTAGGGTTAGAATTTTGTGATGCATCAGCTGCATAGAATACCCAGTGCTCATTCAATCAAGTGCCCTCCTTAATGCCTATCCTTAGTTACCCCATCCTCCACCCACTTCCCTTCTCACAACCCCATTTGTTCCCTAGTTAAGAGTCTGTCATGGTATTTCTTCCCTTTCTGATTTCATCTTATTTTTCCCCTCCCTTTCCCTATTGCCATCGGTTTTGTTTCTTAAATTCCACATATGAGTGAAATCCTATAGCATTTGTCTTTCATCAACTTATTTCACTTAGCATAATAGTCTTTAGGTACCATTGTGAATGGTAAGATATCATTCTCTTGATGGCTGAGTAATATTCCATTATATGCATATAGCATTATCTTCTTTATCCAGACTTTAAAAATTTCTGATTTTGCAGCCCAGTGGTTATAATACTTTGTGGCAGACTCTCCAAGTAGACTCTCTCTCCTCGACTGTGTCCTCAACTATATCAGACCTGAATCAACTCTCCACACCTCTTCCCTTCCAAATGGTGGTCGCTTTTTTACTTATAGCCTTGTGGAATTTGTTTTATAACATCTTTGATTGATTTCTTGGGAGATAAGAATAGTCTGATAAGCATGTAATTGTATTTGAGGAAAGAGACAATCTTAACTCCTCTCCCAGAACTTTCTGACTGGATGCTGCACACTAAGGCTGTGAACCTGGGGACAGGCTAGATTTTGTTGCCCCCTTCTAGGAGAGCTGAATGTCGTTTAGGTAAGGAGATCATGACTTGTGACACAGATTTGTCCTTTCTAGGTTTAGGTTTATTGTGGGAAGATGTGTGAAACATAACGCCTACCATTTTCTCCACTTACATTTAAGCTGTGATGGATGAGTTGAGGGTATCACTTGCTCTAGTGCTATGTTGTCTGACTTACCCCACAACTGTGATCTTTCTATGATGTTTCTGTGACCTTTTCATGGGGTCTAATTGCCCATGTCCTCATTAACATCGGTGTTAGTGTTTTAGCGAATGATGACAATGAGTGACACATTTAACTTTGTACTGTTTGAGTCTTTCAGGGTCTCCATGATCTCCCTATCATATGAATTTTTCAACTTGAAGGAAAGTTTACCTGGTTTCCTTTAAAACGTGGTTTCCAGGAAATGATGTCATGAGGGTCACTAAGAAATCCTTCAGTCATCAGCCATCCAAACTGCCTGGTGATTGGCCACCCAAATAAGGCCAACATGAAAGTGCCCTGGAGATTGGATAGGGAATGTTATTGACATCATAAGAAGACACTGTGATGTACCAGGGCTGTTATAAAAGGACATCTGCAGCCCAGGTTGCACTGAGGAGGGAGATAGTGTTTTAGCCATAACTCTTCCTCGCTTTCTCTGCCCTGTTCTCTTCCTCTGTTCATGGCAAGCACCCTGCCAATTCCTCCTTCCTTGGGCCTCCCACCAACACTCTCACACCACCTTCATGTTTGTGTTTATGTTTGTGCCCCTCTGTGGTCCTGAGAGTACTCAAAGCAGTACCCAGTAACTCCTGGACGCATTTCCCATTGTGTGGATGGCCCATCTTCTCAGGGACACATTCCACTTTGTATATGGGATTGGGGCACTGTAAATCAGAGTACTGTAGATTTTCAGCTGGGTTCCACATCTCTGGGATCAAATCTGGGTTCAGCACAGGAAAGCTGAGTCCATGTCCTGAGGGAACACTGGGCCTACTATTATTCCAGAGCCCTCAAACACAGCTCAGCACAGGGAACATGAATGCTCTAAGCATCTGGCCATCCTGATGTTCACAATGTCTCCAGACAAAAGGAAGAGAGGAAATTTCATGAAACATGTATTGGGAGAAGGAATCACCACATCTCTAGACATAGTATGAGTCCTTGGAACACATGTCCTCAGACCACAAGCAGTCTGACCCAGCTTAGCAGTGGACACACTAATTCCACAGACTGCTGGCCAACCAGGAGCCTACAGACCACACACACTTGAACACAGTATACCACAGGCAAATTCAGACCCCAGAACAGAGAACCCACCAGAAACTCTGTGAGTGGAAACCTTCTGAATGCATTTGAAACTGGGCAGATGAGTCATACAGACACTGGTTGGACAAGGAGTCCTCATAACACACCTTGCCAATCCAGGCAGCACAAAGCAAGTATGTCTAGAGAACACCAAGCTTGCCAAGTGCCAAGAATCTATCAATCCTGCATCCCAGGTCAGTACTGGGAAAACGATTCACCTGAACAGCAGCATCAACATATACCCTTGGACATGGAGACCAAGAAAGAGCCTTGGGCTGGGCCAAAATGGCACTTGATGAACCAGCTCACCAATAGCCTATTGACATAGAGACCAACAAATCATCTCTCTTGTAGGCCAAATAGGAACTTGTATAGAAGGTTCACCATGTACCCTTACATCTGGGCACTGATAAGACAGCTCTGTGATAGGTCAAGAGGACAACTATACAGCAGGCTTACCACTTGTATTTTGATATCAATAGTAACTCAGTTCTGTACTCAGCCAAGTAGGCACCTGGAGAGTGAGATCATTATGTGCCCTTGGACTCAGAAACCAAAAACTCATCTCTATCCTGGGCCAAGGAGGCACCTGGACAAAGGATTCATCATGTGTTGTACAACTAGAGACCAACAAAGTATATCGGGTCTAGGTCAAAGACTCACTGGGACCAGTTTTTCACAAAGTACATAACTTTACTCTCTATTAGGCCAAAGAGGCACCTTCACAGCAGGCTTACCATGTGTCCTTAGACCTTGAAACATAGAACAGATCTCTGAGCACTTGGAAAGCAGGATCACTGTCTGCCCTTCAAACTCAAGACCAACAAATCATGTCTGTGCGTCGGCCAACCAGACGCCTTGATAGTGGCCTCATCATTGGCCTTTGAAACTGGAGACCAACAACTTAGCTGTCTGATAAGGCAAGCAGGCACCTGGACAGATGAACTAAATAAATTCTCAAAATGATTTATAAGTTATTTCCTTTATTGTGTGTATGTTATTGACTGACATACTTATCAATATAGTCTGGGGGAAATTTGGAGAAATTTTTAATGCTCATTCAGAAGGACATATGCATTGGTGAACTGTCGCTTCATTTGTGATATAACACTCAGTGAGAAATTTCACCAAAGAGGGTATAATTGGTTCTTTGTTAATTTTTTTCAAAATGAAAAACAAAAACAAACAAACAAAACACAAAAGAAACAAGCAAACAACAACAAAAACGATCTTTCTTATTTTGTGTCATTAGCCAAGACTGGTTACAGAAACAACATGAAAATTGCACAACACTGAAGACAACAGTCATCCATACAAGGTGCTGCTTAAAATATAACATTTCTGTAACACCACATGTCTGGAAGAAGTTAAGTATCTTCCTGGTGAAAGTGATTAGAACTGCATGAGTCTAAGTCATCCCTGAACTGCATGACTCCCCCCATTGGTCATCTAGATGCCACCCGTGTAGAGCCATAATGCTTCCCAATTATGGACTTGACTAAGATATTCTTATTCACACTAACCTTTGGAAGCACAATCATTCCCTTGTCAGCATACGCAATCATATTTTCATGCCTCTCTTTCAGAGTCTAAGGGCCTACTCAGCAACACTGACCATTGTCTCCCAGACTACTAATTCTGGGCATTTTCATAGACTAAAAGTACTGAGCTCTCAATGCCAAAGCCTGGCATGCAACAGGTACTCAAAGCTGAGTAACATGGAAAAATACATGGATAAACCACTACATCTTCTATAATGGGATACTGACAAGTCTCCAGTTTGAATCTGTATCCCAAGTGTGAGGTTCCTGTGGGCTGAACTAGCATTTCAGCATCTGGTTCCTTGTCTTATCCCTTACATCCCACACCATAGGAAATTCTTGACCAAGGGAGACACTATTAAATTAATGCCTATGGAATGAGTGAACATACTCTTACTTTGCTCACTTCATAATTTCCAACTGTGAAAACATACCAAGGATTTATTATCAGTCCAGAAAAAAAAAAAAAAAACATTACCAAAGAGTACAGGCTCCTTCTGCTTCCTTGCTCAGACTCACAGCCTCTCCAGCAGTGGTTCTCAGAGCACCCTCTTTTTCACAGTAAGAACCCTTGGGATTTCCAGCTGCAAATCCTCCTTCACAATCAGCATGATTTCCTTCTTGAGTTTTCATCACCCCCGGGACTCCCTGCTTAGCAGCTGCCTGATCCCACAGAGACTCACCCCTGCCAATATCAGCTGAATAGACCCTTAACCACTTGTCAAGGACCATATTATGTATCAAAGAGTTATTGTCATTGATGGTAAAAAGCTATGACCACAGGGAAAATTATTCTCAATGAAAATAGAACCAAGGACTTGCTTCTTCCCTTAACAAATATACGTGACTTGAAGACAGAATGTAAGTTGTGAAAATGGTTAAAACTGGTTTCATGAGAACCATCGTTAATGATGACTATAGTTAATCATATTTGATTGTATAATGTACATTGTATTGCATATTTGAATGGTTCTATAACAAAAGATCTTAAATTTCTTATCACAATGAAACATGTAACTCTGGGAGATCTGTTATCCAGAAGTAAGTGGTGATCATTTCACAATATATACATATATCACTCTGATATACACCTGAAAGAAATAGAATGTTTCATGTTAATTATATATCAATTTTTAAAATAACTGAATAAACTGCAATTGGCAAAATGTCGTCTCTGCCACCTGAAGTAATCGCTTTTGCACATGCACTTGTAGGTGAATCATGAAAAGTGGAAGTCAAAGGAAAGGACTCTGGTTCTGTACTCCTCTGTGGAGTGTTCCCTGAGTTTCATTGATTTAAGAGCAGTTTGCATTGATTTAAGAGCAGCAATTTTCCAAACTGGAAGGGGAGGGCCTGGTGGTATAGCATGTATGACTGCATGTTTCAATCTAACAGTGTATATAATCCTCCTTTGCTCTAAACAAATCATAATCATTCCTTGAAAGGCATGAAAGCCTCCTCTCCGACCTAGGCTGCCCTGTCTCTTCTTTTTCCCAGCTAATCTGTGCAATATCCACACCTCAAGACTCAGTCCAATACCCAACACTTTTTGTTTTCTCTTCTGGTCAGTTCACAACACCCCAACCACTGTCTGCTTCACTTGGCTGGCATTGTAGTGAATATTGTTGTAGTCTCCAATCCCACTTACTAGTTCTTTGTCACATCATTATGTTGGTTTGCTTTCTGTGCTTTATCTCCTAAAAGCAATGATACTTCAAGTTTTTAATGGTTTGCCTAGGAAGATATGAACATACACAGTACATCATTTGCTATACAAAACAATTTTCTTAGCAAAAGTAAAGATGAATTTAAGTGTAATTTAAGTTACAATTCACACAACTATTGCAATGAAATACATAAGTGGTAGGGCTCACCTCAGATTCACCCCATGAACTTAAAAATACACTTATTTCTCCCTAAAGTGAAAATTAAGGCAGTTCTTCAAATTTCTTCATTATATCTTCACAAGATCACCTTCAAACCAGTATCCTTCTTTAGAAAACAGATTGAGAGCCCAATGTCAAGGTAGAGCAATATATTCTCACAACATGCTATCATTTACAACCTCAAGAACTACTGGCATTACAAGTTCCCCTATGTACCTCAAATTTTAAAGAAAACTCAGTAGCAGAGTTTTTAAATCAACTGTATTAATTTGAATTAATTTTAATTAACATATCCAGCATTATTAGTTTCAGAGGTAGAGCTCAGTGATTCAAAATTTGCACATAACACCTATTGCTCATTACATCCCTCCTTAATGCTTGTCACTCAGTTATTCCCCAATAACATCCCCTCCAACACCCTCAGTTTGTTCCTGACAGTTAAGAGTCTCTTATGGTTTTCCTCCCTCTCTGATTTCCTTTTTTTTTTTAATTTTTCCTTCCCTTACCTTGTGCTAACCTTTTATTTATTAAATTCCACATATGACTAAAATCATATGGTATTTATCTTTCCCTGACTGACTTATCTTACCTACAATAACACCTCTATTTCCATCCCTGTTTTTTTAAAGATTTTATTTATTTATTTGACAGAGAGAGAAATCAGAAGTAGGCAGAACAGCAGCAGAGAGAGAGGTGGAAGCAGGCTTTCTGCTGAGCAGAGAGCATGATGTGGGGCTCGCTCCCAGGGCCCTGGGATCATGACCTGAGCCAAAGGTAGAGACTTTAACTCACTAAGCCACCCAGGAGCCCCCATCCATATGGTTTGTAATGTCATGATATCCTTTTTGAGGGTGTAGTAATATTCCATTGTGTATAAACAAAGGACCAACAAACACATGAGAAAATGTTCAACATCCCTCAGCACCAGGGAAATACAAATCAAAACCATGATTTGAGAGTACCTCACACCGGTCAGATTGGCTAAAATTAACAAGACAGGAAAGAACATTTGATGTTGAGGATGAAAAGAAAGGGGAACCTTCTTTCAGTGTGGGTGGGAATGCCAGGTGGTACAGCAAATCTGGAAACAGTATGAAGGTTGCTCATAAAGTCAAAAATATACATACTCAGGCTTCTAGATGGTTCAGTCAGTTACCACCTGTCTTTGGCTCAGGTCATGATCCCAGATCAAGCACCAGCATGAGCTCCCTGCTCAGCCATGAGTGTGCGTCTCCCTCTTTCCCTTCCTCACTCATAGTGTCTTTCTCACATAAATAAAATAAAACTTAAAGGAAAGTAGAACTATTCTATGACCCAACACCAGCTCTACTATGTATTTATCCAAAGGATAGAAACATAAGGGTTAATTTTTATAGGAGAAGTGTCCACAATTGTCAAAGTATATAAAGTACTCAGATATCCAGAAACACATGAATGGAGAAAGAAGATAAGGCAGTTTTAAGCTCATCTTTCCTACTTAACCCTTACACTCCACCTAGTGGAGCAGAATCCAATCCATTTGGATTCTCCAGAGATCTTTCCTCTTTCAGCTCTTTGGATTCTAGGGTACCAGGAGGAGGAAGGAAAGTTGGCATTTTTAGCATCTGGTGGAGGGCCAAAAGCATTCATAGTCTGTATTACCAATACCCATGAACAAACGCCAACCACCACTCATTTTTTGCCACTTTTCCCTATTTTAAGTTAAAAGAAGGAAGCAGAAAACACCAGCGGATGCCCCACACCACTTATTTCAGCTAAGGACTGAAACTGGAGCTTGCCCCCAGCCCTTTCTACAACAGCTACAACCAGAAGACAGTGACAAACTTAGTGGAGACCAAACAGCTCTGAAATGTGAGTCCATGGAAGTGGCTCTGTTTCCTGTACTCACTCATGACTGCATCTGGTTATGACAGTTAGTAGTCTCAGCAGTAATGATCACCAGACCTTCCTTTTATTCCGTTTTCACCTGAAGTTATATACAGAGTTATAATGTAAGTGGATAAAGGCATAGATAAGGTGAAGCACATTCTATGAACTTTAATCAATGACTAGAGACTGTAAAATGAAGAGGATGACCCCAATAGAGTTCTCCCAATCCTATTAAATGCTCACACCAAACAGGCAGGTAACTGTGGTGCTGGCCCAGGTGTACTCAGGTCCTCTGGCTTCCTGCCTTTACCATCTCCCCAGAGGACAGGAAGAGAGGATTTAGCTAATACATCCCTGTGAAGGTCCTGGTGTGAGGGATGAGCTGGTTAAACCCCTCAGATACTGGGGAGATCCACCCCCACCAACCATTGAGCACTTCCTCTGCTCAGCTTGGGCACTGGTCATAAATTGGTCAGCTGGACCAGGTAGGAACTGGGGGTGGGGAGATGAGTTACTACTGGTTGTCTGCAGGACACCTGTCCTGCCACACATGACAGCTAGCCCTATGGGGAGAAGTGGACACAGGGGAGATACATGCCTGATATTAAATAAAAGACAAATGTCTTCTGCCAGCCAGTCTGATGTCCTGAGGTTCATTCAGGACCCCTGGGAGTCCACACCTGAGAACTTACCTGTTCCTGGGATGATTGGGCTCCTCTCAGCAAGCTGGCACCCTAGCAGAGGAGCAAGAGGTTGGGCAGCAAAGGTACAGGGAACCTGGCGTACCAGGAAGAAGGAGATAGAAGGAATGGGTGATGAACCCATTCCCTCCATCCCCTTGCCCTGGGGGCCCACTAGGACGATGTGCAAACTCCTTGTCCAGCAGTGCCTGGCAATCCTTGGCATCAGCTGTGCACACTCACTGCAGTCCACATTCACATTGTCAGCCACGTTGTCCTCTTCACACCAACCAAGCTCCTCCAGGCCACAGGCCTAGCTGTGTAGAGCCTGGGCAATGCTGCTCAGTGGCACATCCTGGAGAGCAACTGGCCCTGGTCCGTGCTGGAGGGTCTCAGAGTCCCTGTATTGTGGGTTCTCAGGAAGCTCCCCAACTGCCCCAGGGCCCAAGTTTCTGTGTTGCCTGCTGCTCTCCCCCATATTCAGAGCTCTTGCTGAGCTGGGGCCCGCTGTGCTGCTGGGAGCAGGGATGTTGGGCTTGGATATTGCGGGGAGAAGGTTGTAGCACTCTTTCTAAGCAGATCTCTCTATTTGTTCCCTAAGAAGGAATTCCAGGAGTTTTGTCAGCTTCCTGCCAGACCCCTCCCCACTCTCAGTGCTTCCCCAACTGAGATGTCACTTTCCAATTGCTCTTTTCTCTGTGAAATCCTCTCTGTCCTGCTTCTCCTTCTGGCTCTGCCACCTCCCTTGGGACTCCCTTTTCTGGTTCTTGGCTTTGTCACTTGCACATCCTTCAGTATCAGTTCAAATAAAGAAAAATAAATACATGAAATACATACATATGATGCATAGAAATTCTTTCTCATTGGGGAGAAACAGTTATTTACTGACCTGTTCTACTTGCTGGAGATTGAGTGGGAAGGAACAGCTACTGAGCTCCTGCCCTCAGGAACGCCCACTCTTCCTGGTTCCTGATAGACTTTCACAAATTTTTGTTCCCAGGTTACAGATCGCATTTTGATGAATGATCAAAACCACTTAGTTCGATTTACAATTAAAAGTTGCTGGTAGTATAAGAGACTATGGACTCTGAAAAGCAACCTGAGGGTTTTGAAGGGGCAGGGTGGGAGGTTGGGGGAACCAGGTGGTGGGTAATGGGGAGGGAACGTATTGCATGGAGCACTGGGTGTTGTGCAAAAACAATGAATACTGTTATGCTGAAAAAAATAAATACATTTATAAATGAAAGATAAAGAAAAAAAAAGTTGCTGGTAGTTGAAGGCAATATTTGCCAATTTTGAATAGATTTTAATTTCAGGGGGGTCTTATGTATAAATTCAAGTCTGAAAATAATAGCTGGAGGTACAAAATACCAATGTGTTGTTTCCAGCAGAAAATCAATAATTAAACATGATTAGCAATAATAATTTCCAAAATGAACTTTTTGGTTTGTTGTTGACTAACATACATCAGGAAATGAATCAGACTTTTTAATTTTTTTTTTAAATCAAGTCAGCCTGTTTCTTTGTTAGAAACATATTTTGGTGTTGCTATCAGAGAGAGAAATAGAAATAGTTTGTTAAAGCAGTTTTTTAGTTATGAGCCATGAACTCAGTTATGAGGTCAGAGCCATGATCACAGAAACATATAAAACCAACACACACAATCTATGTCAGATGCTCCAGTCAATTAGGAACAGGGATATGGGGAAAAGAGGAAAAGAAAGGGAAGCAGGAGGCATCTAGACATAGGAGATATTTAAGCACATTTAAGGAAATGCTACACTTAGTTTCATCTCTTTTTCACATGTTTATGCTCAAGACATTAAAGCCTCTTGGCGTGTTTCTGTGACAGGAACACACCTCAGGGGAGCCCTTGGCATACCTGCTCCTGAAGGTATGAAATTCAAGTGGAACTCACTGGGTAGATGAAAAATCCCCTCCCTGTACTTCCCTGAGCACGGAAAGCATTCCTGGGGAAGGACAAGTTCTTCAGTTACTGCCTTAAAACCCCAGGCCTGTCCACTGGTGCTCATCATGAAATCCTTTTTAGTCTCAGGGATCTAAACCTGAAAATGTTCCCAGCATGGATAGAGTCAAGGGCATTTCAGGTTTCATCAGTTCCCTTTAAAAATTCGCTAATCCCCATGTCCTCATATCAGGGAGATCATATGATAGTTGTCTTTCTCCGATTGACTTATTTCACTAAGCATGATACCCTCTAGTTCCATCCACGTCATCACAAATGGCAAGATTTCATTTCTTTTGATGGCTGCATAGTATTCCATTGTGTATATATACCACTTCTTCTTTATCCAGTCATCTGTTGATGGACATCTAGGTTCTTTCCATAGTTTGGCTATTGTAGACATTGCTGCTATAAACATTCGGGTACACGTGCCCCTTCGGATCACTACATTTGTATCTATAGGGTAAATACCCAGTAGTGCAATTGCTGGGTTATAAGGTAGTTCTATTTTCAACATTTTGAGGAACCTCCATGCTGTTTTCCAGAGTGGTTGCACCAGCATGCATTCCCACCAACAGTGGAGGAGGGTTCCCCTTTCTCCACATCCTCGCCAGCATCTGTCATTTCCTGACTTGTTCATTTTAGCCATTCTGACTGGTGTGAGGTGATATCTCATTGTGGTTTTGATTTGTATTTCCCTGATGCCGAGTGATGTGGAGCACGTTTTCATGTATCTGTTGGC
Organism: Meles meles; assembly: GCF_922984935.1. Classification (NCBI taxonomy): domain Eukaryota; kingdom Metazoa; phylum Chordata; class Mammalia; order Carnivora; family Mustelidae; genus Meles; species Meles meles. Next base: position 404,507 of record NW_025721613.1, read on the forward strand.
CATCTGGATGTCTTCTTTGCAGAAATGTCTGTTCATGTCCTCTGCCCATTTCTTGATTGGATTCTTTGCTCTTTGGGTGTTGAGTTTGCTAAGTTCCTTATAGATTTTGGATACTAGCCCTTTATCTGATCTGTCGTTTGCAAATATCTTCTCCCATTCTGTCAGTTGTCTTTTGGTTTTGTTAACTGTTTCCTTTGCTGTGCAAAAGCTTTTGATCTTGATGAAATCCCAATAGTTCATTTTTGCCCTTGCTTCCCTTGCCTTTGCTGATGTTCCTAGGAAGATGTTGCTGTGGCTAAGGTCAAAGAGGTTGCTGCCTGCGTTCTCCTCAAGGATTTTGATGGGTTAGGGGGATAGGAGAAGAATAAATGAAACAAGATGGGATTGGGAGGGTGACAAACCATAAATGACTCTTAATCTCACAAAACAAACTGGGGGTTGCTGGGTGGAAGCTGGTGAAACAGGCAAACATGTTTTGGCTTATTTTGGAATTTACAAGGATTATTCCTTCTCCTTGCCAGACATCAATAGCTATTGTCTGCCTAGTGTCCCAGTTCCCTACCTTCTTCTGCCAAAAAAAAAAAAAAAAAAAGAAAGAAAAAAAAAAAAAAAAGAAAATCAGCCACTGAATCCCACCCCTTGGCCACAGGGCCAGGAGTAAAGCTGTGAGCTAGGACAGGTCATCTAGAACATTCCTTGGAAATTCAGATGTGACTACTTAGAGAGGATAGCCTCCTTTTTGCTAGAGTCCTAACCTGAGGCTAGTAAGCCTACAAAGGCTGCCTGTCAAGCTTCTCACTGCCTAAAGAAGCTCATCTGTAGGCCAAGATAAAGCTTCAGTTCAAATTACTAGAGTTTCTGTCACTTTCACCTGAAAGAATTCTGGTTGGCATAGTCTAATCTTACAAAGGAGGGAAGAGAAGCCCAGACAGGAATCAAGCACTCCTGGTCATGGCAAGGAGAGCCCAGGACTCCCAAAATCCACTCCTGCCCTTCTGCTGGGCCACATCCAGTTCCTCTGCCTGGGCTTAGAGGGGGCCAGGCACAACATCCAGAGTTTACCCCCAGGAAGATGAAGGACCAAATCTTCAATGCATCCCCTCTTGGTCCACTCCATCCCTTCTTCTGCCTCCCACCCCATGCCCTGTAGTCACAGTGACAGAAAAGACTACACCACTACTAGTGGTCTCCTAAAAATTACCAAGACTGAGAACCCAGCCATTATTCTGAACCCTGCCTCTGGTTTATACTTCTACTCCTTTAATAAAGAACTTGAGTGATGAAGTCCTGCCTTTATTTAAGCAGTGCTTCCTGTCTGCTTTGCTATGTCTCCTGCTGAAAACTCCCACCTGTGTTGCAAACATCTCAGTTGGTCTGGCTACTCCTCCTGTGAGGAAGGTGAAAGTGGAGTGAGAAAGAAGCAGAGATGTTTCTCCAGATCCCTGGAGCTGGATCAAGACAGGCCTGTCATGATTCACACTTCAGTGGAAGGGGCCCTGGGCTTGCCTCCTGGCTTAAGCAACAACTGACTACTGTGACATGGGCCACCTTCCTTCCTGCCCCAACCTTGTGTCCTTCCTCTGTGAAATGTAGAGGCTAGTGATGCTTATTTCAGAGGGACTGTGAGCATTCTGTGAGATTCCTGTCTTCACAGGACCTAACGTAGGTCTGGGAACATTGCAGGTCCTGGGTTAAGGCTCATTTTCTCCTCCTTCGTGTTTCAGCTGATTAGAAAAAGGATGTTTCACATGACTCATGAGCCTACCTGCTCCCAAGTAAGTTAGGTGGAATTATCACATCTTCTCATGCACCAATATACATAAGATGAATGTGCAATACTATTAGAATAATTAACAGTCTAATTACTGTTCTAACATTCAAGCTGGCACCAAACATTAATTCCTAGGGAATACCAATTGCCAAGGATGCAGTTGTCAACCTGCGATGGGTGTATGTATGCAGGGACTGAATTTGTGAAATCAAGGAGCCATCACACTTTCCAAAACACAGGAGGAAATCTGTTACAGCATCGCACTAACGCACGGGTGCGCACACACACACACACACACACACACACACACACACACACACACACTGTCCCTCTCCCACTATGCCACTCTGGTCTCATTTCCTTTTTCTGACGATGAGCCTGCATGGATAGATGGGGGGAATGCCAACAGTTTTGCCAGCACCACTGACTAGGAGCTTCCACCAGCCTAGACAGCTACGAGGATGCTTCCCCAAGCTTCTCCAACAACAGCCCTGTGAGTGCTATTAGCAGTGGATTCCCACTTCATGGGTGGGGATCTGAGGTAAATAGAAGCTAAGTAATAGTAACTTTAACCCACCAATAGTGACTGTAACCCTGCTGGATGCTTCTTATGGCCTCTGTTTCTGAAGCCATGTGCTTGGGGTCTAGTCCTTGTTACCCCATTGTGCAGGAGACACTACTACCTAACCATGTCATACAGCAACATAATGGAAGAGCTGGGACTGACCCTTAGGTCACTGCTCCCAGAGGGCAGCCTGAGATGCTGAGAGAGACTCCCCACTGGTCTGGGTTCACTTGGATTCCTGCCAGGAAGCTGCGATCCAAACCCTGCCCCATCCAATACCTATCTATATCCTACATGCAGTATTTCTGGAGTTCAGCAATTAACTTGACATAATTCCTTATGGATTTCTTGAAAAGAAAATGACTGCAAAACTGAACCCAGGGGTGCCTCGGTTATGGCGGGGTTGCGCCTGTTCCCCAGCATAGAGGTCTGTCCCCAGAGCCACCAGCATCCAGGTTTTGGTCGATAACTCAGATGGAAAAAAACCAGGTCCCACCTTGCATTTGTGGAAGGCATAAAGGCAGAAGAATGTGAAGCAGATCAGGGAATTGGGCTGGGTGGAAACTGGCCTTGACCCTGAACTCCAGCTCTTGCCAGGTGCTGTGCCACCTGTGAGGCCCTACTTCAGCTGATAAGATAAAACCAAAAGTTTTATGGAAGAAAACCCTGCAGGAACCAGGACAGGAAGTGAGTGTCCTGCCTCAGGGTGGCTCCCAGTGGGAAAGTCAAAGGGATTGGTACATGCAAGTGTGTGAGGTTAGGAGCATGAATTTCCCTACCTGTCCAAGAAGTGGCAGGTGTCAGACAGCCCTGAATCTGGGAAATTTGGAAGAAGTAAAATCAGAAGAGCCAAAGATCACGGTCATCTTAAGGACCATCTGCCAGAAAGCCAATCTCTTTCTTCTCAAAGGATCATTGCCAGGGAACAGATGAGAGCCAAGACTGTGGACAGAAGCAAACACCAACTCCCGGGGGCTACACGGGCCTTAGGGACTGCCCTCGAAGGTAAGAATCAGCAAGTAAAAGTGATAAATGCATGGGGTTTCCATGCAATCATGCTGGCCCAGGCGTGCAGAATGAATGGGAGGTAAGTAGAATGGAAGGCAGAGAGACAAGTTCTGTGCTTTGGATAAGAAATCTGAAGAGGCAATTCACAAGGCCTGAAGGATGTGCGGTTGGTGTGCTGACTGATTGGAATGGGTCTTTGGGCAAGAATGACATAAGAGCAGCTCCCATGTATTGGCTTGGATAGCTGACTAATAAAGACAACTCTTTTAAAGATCAGTCTGAAAGCTGACACATAGTTATAGGAGCATCCTTATAAGACTTAATAATATTTTATGCCATGGATCATAACATGTCATATGGAGTCATCCAATCTGCACTTGGATTCAGTATCTCTCTGTTAATTTGTGTATTTAACATCATATTTCCATTTGAAATGCTCCCAGAAGGAAGGAGATTGGAGGTGGGAGATGGAAAGGAGGGTGTGTATGTGGTGAAGCCTTGAATAGGAAAAGGGTCATGTGAGCAAGGTCCCTCGGTGCAGGACCAGGCTGTCTGAAAAGGGGGTGTACCCCAGCACTTCAGCAAAGTCATTTGCAGAGTGAAGTTCCCATTCTGAGCCTCCGATGGTGAGAGTCAGATGTTAATAGTAACAGACGGGTTTTATGGGTGACCTCCTGTGCACAGGGATGAGGAAACCCATCAGTGAGGGGCCTGGGAGCCATTCAGAGCAACACACATCCTTCAAATCTCCTCTGCTCCCTCCACCATCTATGTACATTCCTGTGGGTTCAGAGCCTGGAGCTCCGAACTTTGGAAGGGTCTGTCCATGCTTCATCTGACTTTTAAACCCCGACTTTCAGGGTTTAAAGCAAGCCCAGCTTGTGGACATCCCTCCTTGTCCTCTGCACTGCTTGCACCTCAGACCCCTCCTGGGCTCGGCTTCCAGGGATAGAAGGTCCAGAATCTGCAGATTCTGCAGCAGGCATCTGCTCAGGGAAGAAAATGGGTGCACCTCCAGCAGCAGGCAGTGTCCGCCCGGGCTGGGCTGTCTACATCCTGCTGCCATCTATGTCCTGCTTCCAGACTGTAAACCCTGGGAGCAGGCCAGGCAGCACCACCCCAAGTCCATGCTTAGGCCCCCTTTGGGGCCAAGAGTCTAGAGGGCCGTTCAGCTGCAGAAGCCAAAAGCACACCTCCCTCTATTCTATGTAGTGACTTCCCCTCAATCCATAATCCAGCCTGTCACTGATTCATTCACTTACTCATTGAATCATGTATCCATTACACATTCAGTGCACATTGTTGACCGGTGGAATTATTGACCCCTCCCCAGCGACAGAGGTGAGCTCGCTGCTCAGACTTAGATACAGTCCTCTTGCATTCCCACGAGTTTGGTGCAGGTCTGTGTGAGATCAGAGCCAATTGGAATTAAGCCATGACATTTGCTGAAGCCATCTGGAAAGAGGGGACCTCTTTCTGCCAGACCCAGGAACTGCTGGGGGCTGTGCACATGATGGTCTGAGGCACTGACTCCAAGGGGACCAGAGCCAGAACTTGCAGAGAGCAGAGGGGTCCCAGGGACTCCCTGGCAGCCCAAGCCCTCCAGACGTCAACTCCTGAGATATTTCCATCAAGCACACTAATAAAGCCCATCCCCCATCTTTTTTTTTTTTTTTTTTAACTTTAAGCCTGCCTTGAGTAGGTTTCCCATGATTGCACCTGGAAGAACGCTAACTGAGTGGTCAGCTTCAAGGTTCTGCTCCTGACCTGCCTCTTCCACAAAACCCTTTTTAATGCCTCCTTGAGTTACCCAACCAGACACGTGTCTAATTTTATATTCTCCTGTGACCTCTACAGATCTTGACTCAGTGCCAAATAATAAATACTTGGTATGATTTCTGGGTATTGACTGTCTAGCTGGGGTTTGAATGTTCTACCTTCTTTCAATAGAATTTTTTCCTAAACAACCCATAACCAACCCCTGCCTTTTAAAGCCTCATTTCCTCAACATAGATCCTCGTAGGTCCTCACCTGGGGCCAGGTGACACAGGTATTAGAATGGCCCAGCTCCTTCCTGGTCAGCAGGGGAAGAGCAAGGAAACACATGTGCCCTTGACCTGAGGAAGACCAGGACCAATGGTGAGGTTGCTGCACTAGGTCTCAGGGAGGATGTCTGAGCTCTGTGAACATGGGACATCAGCCTCTGGCTTCCCACACAGGGCTGGAGGATGAAGACGCGAGTACAGACAGGGGACTGTGTAGCATCTGTTTGTACAAGGGAATATCTATGGAAATCCATCTGCACTGGCAGACAATATTACATGAAGTCTAAGACCACAGGAAAAATAAGCACTCACATTATATACAAATAAATAATTGTGATTTATGTTCATAGAACTGGCTCCTTTTACCAGAGGCCACCAATCCATGGCTCCCTTCACGTTTTAATTTGAAGATTTATAAAAGCAGGAACAAAAGGGGCAGCTTTGTATTTTCAAAAGAATATAGACCTGTGGCCCCAGAAATTAAGAATACTAGACCCTCAGGTGAAAGCAGACTTCATAAGCCTCCCCCATCCCCAAATCCTATACCAAAATAGTTCAACATGTAGTGAAGAAAATGCTGTGTCTGCTAAGCAATATGCATGATGAGAGTAACACAATAGTATTTGTTCCCAGGACTTAAAGTCTTGTGGCAGATCAAACCAGGAAACATTTCTGGATCACTTGTTAAGCACTGTGAGCAAATGTTTCATTTAGACAAAATGCTACAGTGCCCAATAATAGTCTCACCATCTAGTTACTGTGCAAGCCTTTACCGTGTATATTACAATACTTGCCAACCTAACACGCACAGCCTCCACCATCGGGGAGGACCAGGCTGTGCTTTCATGGCACCTCTGTCTGCTCTCCAGCTAGATGGTGAGGGCTAGGCTGGTAGACAGTGCACTAGAACATTCATTCCCAAGATGTAAAACTGAATTTGCCTGGATCCTCCAGGTGGGGAAGATGAACCTGAACAAATAATCACCAGCCGGGAGATCAAGTCTTAATGATTCCATTGAACCATGTCCCCACTTCTGCTCACGTGAGCCAGCTAGTCCTACCCTAAACTTTTCAATCACATGAATCAACAAATTCCCTTCTTTGCTTTAAGCTGCTGAAACATATTTCTGTCTTGCAATCAAAGCTTCTAAATTAACAATGTGTCGAATTCCCTCAAGTCTCAGTCATTGATGTGGACGAGAATCAGGTATCATATTCTGTTTTTTCCACTCCCCCTAGCATGGTGTCCCTGGAGGGCTCACTTATGTAACACTCCCTGAGTGGACAAACTGGCCGCATTCCTGACATTCCACGGTAATCCACACACTGTTCATCCACCAACACCCCCATCTCTGATGAAGGTGTTCCAGGAAAGGAAGAACTGAACACCGAGAGTCCTAGTTGGATTGGTCCTCAGCTTTGCGAGTTCTCCCATGCCTGAGCAGGCTCTGGGAGACTCATAAGTTCAGATAAAACTCACAGGAGAATAATTAAAGCAGATGGTAATTTACTAATAACCATAATGCTGTCAGTTATTGAACAGATACCATAGACAGAAACTAAGCCACACATTTACACATTCCATCTCTGTTGCCATACAATGCTCAGGAAAGAAAAAAAAAATCCCTCATCCATCTTCACTCACAGGGAGGGTCATGACTGCCAAGGGTGGCTTACAAAACAGATGTCACCTGCTAATGTAACCAAAGCTTCAGAGCCTTCCATTGCTTGTGTCCCTTCTGTGGCTCTGTGTGTTCCCTTCATGGGCATATGGAGCCAGCAGGACCCCTAGCCAACTCTGGAAGCATACACGTTGCCAGGCTTGGGGGTCTCCCTCTCTGCCCTGGTGATGGGCGAGGGGATAGGAAGCAGCTGTGGCCACACCAGCCACGGCAAAAAGCCAGCCCTGATCATACCATGTGTCTGGGCAAGAAGGACCTGAACTGTCTGTTGTGTTGGCTTTTCCCCACACCGAGGGCTCTCAGACCCGAGTCCTAATGACCAGTTCATCAGCAGCCATGCAGGGACTTGGGGACTAGAAGTGGGGGTGTAGGGACCTCTCCGAGTGGGGCCAGCAGGTGAGGCAGTTAACCACCAGCCTGTGCCTAGAGAGAGGCAAACCTGGAACTCTCCAAGGCAGGAAGAAGCAGCCTCCAGAGGCAACCCCAAGGTGCCAGCATGTAGTCTTGCAACTGAAAGACATTTCCAGAAGGGCCAATAATCCAAAACAAGTATCCCTCAGCCATATCTGGAGAAAGACTGAATCCTCGTTCTACTCACTTGAGAGAAAATAATATTCTAAAATTATTGCAATATGCTGAGAAATTTTAAAAATACAGTGCCAAACACTCCAGGGAAAAACATATTGTGAACATGTGTCAGGCCATTATCCTAGTATGCTAGATTTCTGGATTTTTGTTATGTTTGTGAAATTTGTCAGTGTTTTAGATTTATAATTTGCTGTGATTTTTCTCCATTCTAAATAAATTTTACCTTCCATACTTGATTTTATATTCATCATTTTGTACTTTTTTTTTTCTTTTTTGAAGAAAGTACCAGAAACTTTCTACATATACTTTAAACCCCACAGAACCTGGATCCACCCCCAGCTCTGAAAAATTCTGAACTGTCAAAAATAAGTCTTCCTTGCCTACCAGGATGCTTGTAAATGTATGCTTTATTTATCAATAGAGAAGCATCCTTTATTTTTAAGCCCTAGAAAGTGAAATTGTGCATGACTCTTTGGATAACTCTTATCAGAGTTTAGCTTAATGAGATTCACAAAAGCACGAAAGGCTGGTTCCATAACTCAAATATTCCCCATCACAAGACAGCAAGACACTTACCAGCTGGGTTGTGGCCACACCAAAATCATTTGCTTAATTCTAACCCCTTTTACCTCAGAATTCAACTGTCTTTGGAGACAAGGTCTTTAAAGATCTGATTAAATTACAATAAGTCTCCTAGGCTGGGCCCTAATCCAGTATGACTGAGATCCTCATGAGGAGAGACAGCAAGGTGTGTTTGCACAGAGGGGACCTTGGGAAGAAGTATCAAGAAGGTGGCCATCTTCAAGCCAAGAAGAAAGAGCTCAAAGGAAGCCAACCATGCTACCGTCTTCATCTTTGACTTACAGCCCAGAACTGTGAGAAAATAAAGGTATGATATTTAAGGCACCCAGCCCATTGTATACTCTAATGGCATCCTGAACAGACGAAGACCCTGTAACATGTGACTGGGGTTCAGAGGAGAAGTGGAACTGCCTGAAGGTAAGTTTAGTTCATTCCAAGTTCTACAAAGGACCTTCCCAAGGACTGCAGCTTCTTCCCCCCATGGCCCACTCCTGAACTGCTCATGGCATGCCTGGTTTCTGAGGAAGCAAACCTTCGGGATGGTGAGCACTTCTGAGTCCTCACTCCCAGCCCCAATGCCACCCGCCTGTTCCACAAGCCCTTCCCTTGTCTGCCTTGCTCCTCTGGCAGGCTCCTTCCCACCCCAGGGACCCCACTTCCTCCTCGTACCCACAGCTATGGTCCCACACTGAAGCTACCCTAATATTCCACTAAATCTCTCCAGATAACACCACACCCACTCGCAGTATATCCCCTGTGAGTTTCCGAGTCTGGTCTTCTGCTCATAACCCCACCCCAGCCTTTGAAGGAATGATCTCTCTGTCCCTTCTTCCAAGTCACCATCCTTATTGATCCCCAGAGCCATCCTCCATCCACAAGTGGAGACCTTGCCAGCCACCCTCTCCCTTATTTGTATTTAGTTGTTTCATTTCAAGCTACCAATCACCACATCAAATTGGAGTCCTACCCATCCCTCTAGCCCCTGCATAAAATGTAATCCCCAAACCAGAGATGCCAAAAAAAACAAAACAAACCAAAACAAAACAGACAAACAAAAAACCAAGCCTCCAGAAAATCTCCAGAGAAGCTGGTATGACTAAATATTTAGTTAATGAATGAAATGTCTCCATAAGAAGTAGTTAAATTCTTGGCATGTGCTTTATTTTAATAGTGATCTATGTGGTGCCTGAGTGGCTCAATCTGTTAATTATCTGATTCTTGATCTCAGCTCAGATCTCGATTTCAGGGTTGTGAGTTCAAGTCCGGCATGGGGCTTGACTATTGATCTATGCATGCGTGTCACACAGTGGCCTGTACATGTTTGACTGTCCTTCGGGAAAGGGTCTAGATTGGAATCTGTTCATATGCTCTTCTGCTTTGTGAGAAACCCCTGTCAGGGGACCATACCAGCAGATCCTCGTGTTGAAAAAACTGTTCCTGAAAGCATACACGTGAGGGAGTCATTTGTTCAAGTGGATGGCAGCTGGCCAAGACTGATTTGAAGGAAGCCATTCTACCCAGGACATCTCCCCACTGTGAAGCTCAGCACTCTGGCTGGGAATCAGATCCTCATAGTGCACGGCCCAGGGGCCCAGTCTCCCCAGTTATCTGACAGGATGGCTCAGCCCTCAGACTGTGCTTCCTGCCTAGTCTTCCCTGGAAGGCAGGATGGGGCAGGGGCAGTCCCTGCAGGAGAGGTGAGGTGAGTCTCTCTTCCTGCTTCCTCTCCTTTCTTCTTGTCCTTCCCTACCACTACCCCAAGCGTGGGCAGCCATAGAGCCTCTCTGTCCTCCTCATTATAAGCTTATCTGCAAGAGACCATGATAGGATGTTGGGTCATTCTCTCAGGGAGGTGTGGGATGTGTCAGGTTGAGACCACACACCAAGGGGGCCAGCAGAGGAGGGAAGAGGACAAGAGGCACAGAGGCTGTGCCCAAGCCAGGGAGGAACACAAGAGCACATAAAAACTGACACGGAAAAGGGACCCTTTCACAAGTCTCCTCACCATCCTTTCTGTTAAGAGCCACCTACATGTAAGAAGCAAGACTGACCACCCCCTTTTCATGCCTCTTCTCGCCCCTAAGCCAGCTCCCACCTAGTTCAGGCAACCACTGTCCTGCACTGTACATGACAGGCTCAGCTTCCCACTGCCAACACGATGATGGTTAACCAATGAAGCTCTAGAAGCCCTTAATGACTAAAAGACACTTATTTAAAAATGAGATAAAAGAATGTCTCCAAATACCTGAATTCATTAACTGTACCATAGCTGCACAACATAAATAGGATTTTTTTTTTTCCTTAGGAGAAAGCATGTTAAAAGATCACAATACTGAATAACTGCAAATGTTCCCCAGGCATTTGTAAATCAGTCCCTTTTGACCTCTTTTCTTCCCCCCTTTTGTAAAGAAGTTTAACAATTACCTTTTTGCTCCATGAAAACAATTCCTGCGCTGAAATTCAATCTCCTGCTGCTGAGAGTCACCTGTTCCCCTTTGGAAGGCTATTCCATTTCTCCTTCAATAATGAGCAGATGCGTAAATGCAAGAGAAAAAAAAATGTTGAGGTTACAGTTATTTGATCCACACTGTCCAAGAAGGCAAATTATAGAAAACCATATTTCATCCAAGGGTCAAAATTACTGAAGTCAACCAAAATCAAATATGGCATATAATGTGGAGAAATCAGATACACGGACACCCTGATGTAAGCAAACACATGAAACAAAACTAAAACTAACCTAAGCAAACGTCAACTTACCAAAGAACAGAGGAGTAAAATGATATTGGAATAAAAAATTACATACCTCCTCTGTTAAATATGAGATAAGATAATCCCAAGCAGTTCTTTACAAAAGGCCACAGACTCACTTTTGCATATGATGCCCTTCATAGTGAAACAGCAAAAATGTTGTTGATATTTAATATATCTCTGAAGTTCATGTAATTGTATTAAACAGTTGTACATTCTAATCATGCTATTTTTAATTATGATGTAATAATCATGTCAATCTACCCAAAGATCCTAACTTCATTAACTATACCCTGGGGAATATTTCTGAAAGTTTTATCATTAAGAATATGACATATTTAGCACCACCCAATGGTAAAAAGAGAGATAAAAATGGCACTTGATATTTGAATCGTGCAAAGAAAAATGATTACATTTTCAGATGAGTGTATATATTTTGCAACATTAAACATTTTAAGGACTTTAGTATCTGCATGACACCGATATTCGTAGAGATTAAAATATTTAGAGAGTTTTATGTACACTCTACCAAAATTGTGTATACGATTAATTATAAGCCACATCGCTATTTCTTCATATCAAAAAGTTTTATTTGATAATCAAGTTTAATTTGTAAGACATATAAAATTCTGTATTTAACAAAATTTCTTGAGTTGTGAGGAAGAATATGCCATGAGAAAATACCAAAAGTTACAGATTTTGCAGCACAATATCCTTTTTCAAATTTGAGTTTTTCTATACTCAAAATACAAATATTTTTAAAATGTGCTGGAGACCTTCAGTTTTAAGAGAGAAGAGTAGAAAATGAATTTCAGCCTTCTTACAAAGTCGGCCTGCAATTTTCAACAAAACTCAAAGGCACACACATAAACCCAGAGCAAAGTACATAAGAAATGGGAAGGAAATACAGTGACTGACAGTCAATCAGGAGAGAAGATGCCATGGTTGCAGAAATTTAGACAAGGCCGAGAGGGTAAAAGGCCCAGAGAAAGTGGCATAGTCTGAGGGGCACACCATGTCTGTTGCTGAGGACAGCTGAGAGAGATAGGCATTGGGCAGCTCCCACCACCTGAGTTTGGTACAGAAAAGCAGGATATGATGGGCTATATGGAAAATTCATCAGACCTGCCATATATTGAGGAAGCAGTCTATTCGTGAGGCAAGAAGCAGAAGAGAACCTAAGCATTATGGGCAGAAGTGCCTCAGAAAATTTCAGAGGACATTGAAAGTAAACTCTGGGGCAAATATTCTTAAACCCAAGTCCCTGTGTCTTATGAAGAATTCCTACTAATAATTTCATGGCCCTGACTTTCACTGTGTTATTTTGCAATTAGCTGGACAAGCTCTGAGGTGTAAAGAAAATGCTTAAAACCTACAAAAGACATAATGATCAAGATTGAAAACAATCAAAATAAAATGAAAATAAGTAAAGAATTAACAAGGACTAGAAAGAAATGTAAGACAAACTAAGAGATCCAACATATGCCTAACTGTTTGCCAAGGGGGAACAAGGTCAAATACATTTATTTATTTATTTATTTATTTATTTATTTATTTATTATTAAAGACTTTATTTATTTATTTGACAGAGAGAGATCACAAGTAGGCAGAGCAGCAGGCAGAGAGAGAGGGAGAAGCAGGCTCACCAATGAGCGGAGAGCCTGATGCGGGGCTTGATCCCAGGACCCTGGGACCATGACCTGAGTCAAAGGCAGAGACTTAACCCTCTGAGCCACCCAGGTGCCCCTCGAATACATATATTTAGATAGATATACTAAGAAAATGTTCCAGAAATAAAAGTTTTTAATCTGCAGAATCAAAAGACATGTCTCAGGAAAAACTGACAGAGGCAATAGGCATACTGAAAAAAGAAAGAAGTAAGTATATTCTATAAAGGAACCTTAGAACAAAAATACAAATCTTTGGAAATATTGAAAGAAATATACACATACCAAAACACCAGGCCTCAAAGATAACCTCAAGTAATTCCCAAAAGTAGAAATAATAAGACAAAATGCCTTGATCACAATGAACAAAGAAATTAATAATGAAACCAAAACATAAAAAAACTAACAAAGTCTCTACCACTTGGAATCTTAAAGACTCAATTCATAGTCAAAGAAGAAATAAAAACTAAATTTTTGTTATAACTACAAAACAGCAGTAATTAAAAGGATGCCTAGAAGAACCTATGGGTTACATCTAATGCAGAGCTCAAGGAAAAATGCATAGTCTTATATGTATATGATAAACAGAAAAGATAAAAATACATGTATTTTTACATGTTGACCATCTTTCATTACATGCAGATTTTACATGTAGATTATCAAATGGTTGAAAATAGAAATTATAGAAAAAATTAATAGAAAATAGATAAGAAAAGAAAACCAAGAGTAATGGGAGAATTAGTAAACATAAACTGAAAACAAATAGAAAAATGAAAATGATAGTAATGATAAGTCAAAGAATTTCAGTACATACATACAGACATACAGACACCTACTATTACCTAGTCTAATTTCAAAAAACAAGAAAGCACAAATAAACAATCTAAGAAATTATAAGGGGAAAAACTTTAGGAATCCTAAGCCTGAATTTAATGTGACTCTAAAAATCTGAAGAGATCATTTTCTTCAAAACATAAATTGCCAAAACTTATATAAGAATGGAAATTCAAAAATCAATTACTCTAGAGGAAATAAAAAAAAAAAATTGTTAAAGTTGACAGCTCCCCAAATCAGTGAAATTAGATGATTTGACAAGAGAATTCTATCAATCTTTAAGAAAGAGATAATGCCACTGTTCTGTCAAAGTATTCTACATCAGGGAAGGATAAAGAAGACTTTCAGTCCTCTGCTTTAAACTACTGTAACATTGATTCACAACAACAACAAAGATTACATTAATAAAGAAAATATAATTCATGAATGTCAATGCAAGATCCTTAAGAAAATATTTAAAGAACATTATACAACAAGCAAGTCACCTTAACCTCAAAATGCAAGAATGGATAAAATTTATTGAGTTGATTAATGTAAATCATCATTGAGGAACTTCTGGGGGAGATGACAGAGTAGGACGATCCTAAGCTCACCTTCTCCCATGCACACAACTAGATTACAGCCACATTAGTGTAAAAAACCTAGAAAATGACTGGAAGACTAGAAGAACAGAATCTCCACAGGTAAATGTAGAGAATAGGCCATGTAAATGAGGTTAGGAGGTGTTGGGACACAGCTGGGAGCCAAACAGACCCATAGGACTGTTATAAGGGCATCACCAATATAAGGGCAGGACATGAAGGTACAGAGAGGGGGAGGTACAGATCTCCACATATAGCTCACAGATGTCGGGTACCCACACAGGGAAGATGAATCCCCATAACATTTGGCTTTGAGAACTGGAGGGGCCTGGCTATCTGAGTTCTTACAATCAGTGGTATTTGGCAACTGGAACTTTAAAATTCAGTTGGTGCTTGGCTTTGGGAGAGCTGAGAGCAAGAGAAAAATGAGTTTCCACCCTTAAAGAGACAGTATAACAAGCAGCCCCTGCAGAGACAGGGGAACCTAGATCCCCAGATACCTCCAGAGATACACCCAGCCTAGGTCCAGGGACACTTGCAGGAGCCAGCTTTCCACCCAGGTTGGGAAAAACATACCCCACCTTGGTGAGCTTCAGGAGATCTGCCCCTTCCAACTTGGCCATCCTAAGTAGGCATTTTCTTGGGCTGCTGCCCACCTCCTCCAACAGTAGATCAGCATGAATCTTGCTGACCCTGTGTGCCCTGTACCTGCATTCTCCTGTAGATTAGCCCCTTCAATATGCCCTTGGCCAGAGTCCACCCAAAACAGAGCCACAAACTAGCAGTGTACAAGCAGTCCCAAAAGGGACCAGCACCACTTCAAAATGATTCCTTCTCTGGAGAGAGGGGAAGATAAACACACACACACACACACACACACACACACACACACACACACACAGAGTCCAACAGCAACTCTAGCAATGAGGAAGGGGAAGACATCAGGTCTCACTGCAGGACTTGACCACCGACTAAAGCTTCTCAGGGAACAACACAGGGAAAACACTCTGCTGCTTGGTGATACTGCATTCAGGCAGACAATAGCCCTATCTTTCAAGTCAAAGAGGCTACCCACTGGCCCACTAATAACACATGGTCCCAACTAGGCCCACAGTAGGCACAGGAGACCATTGCAGATGCCTGGATTGAAGGCAAATGCAGCTCAGCCACAATAGTGGGCTAACAAACACACATAGGGGACCCTATGAAGCACCAGATTTTGGTGAACAGGGGACATTATACTGCAGGACACCATGGGACCTCTTCATAAGGCCGCTATTTTTGAGAGCAGGAGACATACCTACTTTCCTGACACATAGAAACAACACAGAATTAGACAAAATGAAGAGACAGAGGAACTTGCCCCAAATGCAAGAACAGGACAAGAACTAAATGCAACAGAAAGAAATAATACACCTGACAGAGAATTTAAAGTAATGGTCATAAAGATAATCACTGGAGTAAGCAAAGAGTGGAGGACCTCAGGGAGATCCTCAAGAAAGAGGTAGAAAACATAAAAAGGAACAAATCAGAGGTGAGGAACTTAAAAATTGCAATAAAAAATACACTAGATTAAATAAATAGTAGACAATAGAGAACAGAAGAATATATTAATGACCTTGATGACACAGTAATCAAAGCAGTCAAGCTGAACAGAAGACAAGGTGGAAGAAATTATATATATATATATATATATGAAGGGACCTCAGTGACACAATCAAGAATAATAAAATTCACATTATATGGATACTAGAAGGAGGAGAGGGAAAAGGGGAGGCAGAAAATATATCTAAAAATAGCTGAAAAAGTTCCAAATGTGGGGAAGGAAACAGAAATCCAGATCCAGTAGGCCCAGAGAGTCCACAGCAAAATCAACCTGAGCTCCGCACCAAGACACATAGTAATTCAAATGGCAAAAAGTAGTGATAGAAAATTTAAAAAGGAGTAAGAGAAAAGAAAACAGTTACCTACAAGGGAAACCCCAAAAGGCTACCAGCTGTTTTTTAGCAGAAACTTTACAGGCCAGAGGAGAGTGGCATGGTAATATTCTAGTGATGAAAGAGTAAAACCTGCAACCAAGAATACTCTATCCAGAAAGTCTATCATTCAGAGTAGAAGGAGATATAAAGTTTCCCAGACAAAGAAGAATTAAAGGAATTTATCACCACTAAATAGCCTTATAAGAAAGGTTAAGAGGACTCTGAATAGAAAGGGAAAACCATAAGCAGGTGCAAGTAAAGTAGAAAGCACAAAAGCAGTAAAATTAAGTACATCTATAAAAAAAATATGTCAAGGGATTCACAAAAGAAAAGGATATATAGTATGATGCCATATATAAAATGTGAGGAAAGGGGGACACCTGGTTGCCTCAGCTGATTAAGCATCAGACTTCAGCTCAGGTCATGATCCCCTGGGATCAAGCCCCACATTGGGCTTATTGCTCACTAGAGAGTCTGCTTCTCCCTCTCCCTCGGTTGTTCCCCCTGTTTGTTCTGTCTCTCTCTCCCTCTCTCAGTCAAAAAAAAATTTTTTTTAAATGTGGGAAAGGATGGGGTAAAGCATGAGTTCAAACTTAAGCAACTATCAACTTCATATAGACTGCCATATGCCTAAGACATATATAAACTGAATGGTAGCCACAAATCAAAAAGCCATAATAGACATACAAAAAATAAAGAGAAAGGATTCAAGTGTATCACTAAAGAAAGCCAGAAAACTGTGAGAGAAGAGAGCAAGAGAAGAAATAAACAGAGAACAACTACAAAAACAACCAGAGAACAAGTAACAAAATGGTGATAAGTATATACCTATCAATAATTACCCTGAATGGAAATGAGCTAAATACTCCAATCAAAAGACACAGGTAACAAGGAATGGATAACAAAGCAAGACCTATCTACATGCTGCCTACAGGAGATTCACTTCAGATCTAAAAATACATGTGAATTGAAAATGAAAGGATGGAAATACATTTGTCATACAAATGGAAGTTAAAAGAAGGCTGAGACAGCAATACTTACATTGGAAGTAATAGACTTTAAAATAAAGACCGTAATAAGAGACAAAGAAGGACACTATATAATCATAAAGGTAACAATCTAAAAAGAAGATATAATGATTGTAAATATTTATGCACACAATCTGGGAGCACTCAAATATATAAAGTAACCCATAGTAAACATAAAAGAAATAATACAATAATAGTAGGAGATTTTAACACCACACTAACATCAATGGATAAATCATCCAATCAGATGATCACGAAGGAAAGTGTGGCTTTGAATAACACATTGGACAAGATGGAACTAGCAGATATAGTCAGAACATTCCATCCTGGAACAGCAAAATACACATCCATTTCAAGTGCACATGGAACCTTCTAGTGATTAGATCACATTTTAGGCTGCAAAACAAGTCTCAACAAATTCAAAAAGATTGAAGTCATACTATGCATCTTTCCCCACCACAAAGCTGTGAAAGTAGAAATTAATCACAATGGAAGAAATCTACAAAGAAAAGAAATATGAGGAGGTTAAATAATATGCTACTAAATATGGATCAAGAAATCAAGAAGAAAATAAAAAAAAAGACATAAAGACAAATGAAAATGAAAACACAATGGTCCAAAATTTTAGAGATGCAACAAAAGGTATTCTAAAAGGGAAGATAATAGCTATACATACCTAGCTTATTTTTTTTTTCTCATTTTATTTATTTTTTCAGCGTAACAGTATTAATTCTTTTTGCACAACACCCAGTGCTCCATGCAAAACGTGCCTTCCCCATTACCCACCACCTGTTCCCCCAACCTCCCACCCCTGACCCTTCAAAACCCTCAGGTTGCCCCAACCTCCCACCCCTGACCCTTCAAAACCCTCAGGTTGTTTTTCAGAGTCCATAGTCTCTTATGGTTATGATGCTAGAAAAATCTCAAATAAACAACCTAACTTTACATCAAAAGGAGCTAGAGAAAGAACTAGCAAAATCCCAAACCAGTAGAAGGAAGGTAATAGTAAAGATCATAGCAGAAATAAATGGAACAGAAACTAAAAAACAAAACAAACAAAAACCAATTGAGAACATCAATGAAACCAGGAGCTGTTTCTCTGAAAAGATAAAAAAAAAAAAAGATAAACCTTAAACCAGCCACATACTAAAAACCTTTAGCCAGAGAGAGTGAGAAAGAGAGAGAAAGAGCGAGCAAGAGAGAGAAGACTCAAGCAAAATTAGAAATGAGGAAGAATAACAACTAACACCAGAGAAATACAAAGGATTATAAGAGATTATCATGAAAAATTATATGCCAACAAGTTGAACAACTCAAAAACAATGGATAAATTCCTAGAAACATATCATTTCCCAAAACTGAATCCAGAAGAAATAGAAAAATTAAACAGATCCATTAGCAGCAATGAAATTGAATCAATAATCAAAAAACTCCCAATAAACAGAAAACCAGAACCAGATTGCTTCACAGGCGAATTCTACCACATATTATAGAAGACTGAACACCTATTCTTTTCAAACGATTCCAAAAAATAATAGAAGAAGGAAAGCTTCCAAATTCATTCCATGATGCCAAAATTACGCAGATGCCAAAAGCAAACATACAAGCAAAGAAACAAAAATACAAAAACAAAGAAACAAACAGCAACAACAACAACAAAACACACCCGGATAAAGACACTATGGGGAAAAGGAAGGAAGGAAGAAATAGAATTACAGGTCAATATCTCTGACTAACATAGATGGAAACTCCTGAACAAAAATGTTAGCAAACTGAATCTTACAATATATATTTTAAATATCATTCACCACAATCAAGTGGGATTTACTCCTGCAATGCAAGGGTGCTTCAAGAGTACATGTTATACATGATACATCACATCAACCATATGATCATCTCAACAGTGCAGGAAAAGCTTTTGACAAAGTACAGCATCAACTCATGACAAAATCCCACAAAAAAAGAAGGTTTATAGAAGGTTAAATCAACACAATAAAGTCTATCTATGAAAAATCTACAGGAAACATTATACGCAATCAATGGTGAAAAACTAAGAGCTTTTACCCTAAGAAGAGGAAGAAGACAAGGATATTCAATCTCACCACTTTCATTCAACATAGTATTGACCACTTTGGATTTTTTCATAGTTGCACTTTGCTTGAGTTGTGATTGATATTTTGGACTCTGTATATTCCCTCAACCAGCCCTTAGCAGAATGACAAGGGGAAAGAACATCCAGTCATCAAAAGAACCAGAGACACTGGTTCCTTCCACAGATCTAATAGCTATGGATATAAGCAAGATATCAGAGATGGACTTCAGGAGAGCAATCACAAAGTGCATAGCTAGGCTTGAGAAAACCATTCGAGACAACATAAAATCTACAAGGGCAGAATGAGATCTAATCAGGATGACATTAAAAATGCTATGAATGAGATGCAGTCTAAACTGGAAACTCAAACAGCCGGGGTAAAAGAGACAGAAGAACGAATTAGTGAGCTAGAAGGTAAACTGATAGATAGAAAGAAAGGAAGCTGAGCAGGATAGGGAGAAACAGAAGCTCATGAAAACAGACATAGAGAGAATAATGATGCCATAAATTTGGCCCAGTGTCAGAATTATTGGGATCCTTGAGGGAATGAAGTGAGACAGTAGAAGATATATTTGAGTAAATCATAGCAGAGAACTTCCCTAAGTCGGGGAGGGAAACAAGCCTCCCTCTCCATAAAGCAGAGAGGACCCATCCAAAAATCAGTAGATAGGCCAAAGTCCTGGCATATAATAGTGAAACTTGCGAATCTTAGAGCCAAAGAGGCTACCTTGAAAGTTGCTACAGAGAAGATATCTATTACAGAGAGTGGGAGGAGCATTAGAGTAACATCAGACCCATCCACAGAGACCTGACAAGCCAGAAAAGGCTGGCAAGGAATATTAAGGGTACTATAGGAGACATGCTAACTAAAAATATGTTATCCATCAAGGCTACCATTCAGAATTAATGGAGAGACAAGGGCATTCCAGGACTCATAGAAAATGAATGAATATGTGAAAACAAAGCCAGCCCTGCAAGAATGACTAAGGGGGTTTCTTTGAAAGATGAAAGACCCCAAGAGTAATATGGACCAGACACTTACAGAAGCAATCTATAGAAACCAGGACTTCACAGGCAACATGATGGCAAGAAAGTCCTATCTCCCAATAGTTACTGAAAATGTGAACAGGCTACATGGTCCCATGAAACATAGTAGGGTTTCCGATTTGAAGAAAAAGACAGGACCTATCCACATGTTGTATATAAAACACTCATTTTGAACCTAAAGATACCTCCAGACTGAAAGAGAGGGGACTGAAACCTATTCTTCATTCCAAAGAATCAAGAGAAATCTGGGGTAGCTATTCTCATATGAGACAAGTTAGATTTTTAAAATCTAAAATTTTAAAATCTAAAATCTTTAAAAAATACTGTAGTAAGAGGTGTAGAGGGATACAATATCATACCTCAAGGGTCGATCCAGCATGAAAATCTAGCAACTGTAAATATCTCTGCCCCTACATGGGAGTAGCCAACTACATCAGCCAACTATTAAACAAAATAAATAATCTTGTTCATAATAATGCATGAATAGGCAGAAATGACAACATCCCAAACACAGAAATAGATCACCTAAGTAGAAGACTGTTCAAAAAAAAATAAGAGCTTTGAAGGACACATTGGAACAGCTGGACTTCAAAGATAAAAACAGAACATTCAGTCCTAAAAACAGAGAAGGCTATTGCTGTCGAGGATAAACATAACTTTCTTCAAAATAGATTACATACTGGTTGATCAGAGCTTTGCCATAAACCTTGAAATCAGGCAATGAAATACCCAGAGCTTTGTTTTCTTTTTCCACATTTTGTTGGTGATTCAGGGTCTTTTCTTGTCCCATGCGCATTTTAGGATTGCTTGTTTCAAAACTTTGGAAAATGCTGATGATATTTTGATCAGGATGGGTGTGAAAGTACAAATTTCTCTGAGCAGCATAGAGATTTTATCAATGTTTATTCTTCCGATCCAAGAGCATGAAATGGTTTTTCCATTTTGTGTGTCTTCTTTATTTTCTTTCTTGAGTGTTAGTTACTTCCACAAGTATATATCCTTTACCTTGTTGGTTAGGTTTCTTCCAAGTTATAAGAAACTGTGATCACTAAGACAGCATGGTACTGGCATGAAAACAGGCACATATAACAATGGAAGAGTGTAGAGAGTCCAGATATGGATGCTTAAATCTACAGTCAACTAAAATTTAACAAAGCAGAAAAAAAAAATCCAGTGGAAAAAAGACTGTCTCCTCAATTAATGCTAATGGGAAAACTGGGCAGCTATGTTCAGAAGAATGAAACTCCACCAATCTCTTTCATCATACACAAATATAAACTGTAAATTGATGAATGACCTCACTGTGAGACAGTAATCCATCAAAATCCTGGAGGAGAACATAGGCAGTAAGTACTTTGACATCAGCCACAGCAACTTCTCTTAAGGCACATCTCCACAGGCAAGGGAAAGAAAAGTGAAAAATGAACGTTTGGGTCATCATTAAGACAAAAAGCTTCTACACTGCAAAGGAAACTATCAACAGAACAAAGAGACAACCCATGGAATGGGAGAAGATATTCCCAAATGACACTACAGACAAAAGACTGCTATCCAAGATCTATAAAGAACTTCTTAAACTCCACACCAATAAAGCAGATAATCAAGTCACAAAATGGGAAGAAGACATGAACAGAGACTTCTCCAAAGAAGACATAGAAATGGCTAACAGACACATGAGAACATGTTCATCATCATTAGCCATCAAGGAAATTCAAATCAAAACCACATTTTACCAGTTAGAATGACAATAATAAGTCAAGAAACCCTAAGTACTGGAGAAGATGTGGAGGAAGGGAAATGCTCTTAAACTCTTGGTGGGAATGCCTGTTGGGGCAGTCACCTTGGAAAACAGCATGGAGAGTCCTCCAAATATTAAAAAATAGAGCTACACTCTGACCCTGCAATTGCACTACTGGTTATTTACCACAAAGCTACAGATGTATTGAAATGAAGGGTCATATGGACCCCAGTGTTCATAGCTATAATGGCCACAAAAGCCAAACTGTGGAAAGAGTCAAGGTGACCATCAACAGACAAATGGATAAAGAAGATATTGTCCATATATACAATGGAATAATACTCAGCCATCAGAATTGAGGAATACCCCAATTTTGCATCAACATGGAAGGGATTGCAGGAAATTATAATGACTATAAGGTGTCAAGCAGAGAAAGTGAATTATCATATGTATTCACTTACTTGGGAAAATACGGAATAAAAGAGACCACATTAGGGGAAGGAAGGGAAAAGTGATGGTTGGGGAATTGGAGGGAGAGATGAATCACAAGAGAACGTAAACTCTAAGAAACAGAGGGTTTTAGAGGAGAAGGGGTTGGGGAGATTGGTGAGGCTGGTGGTGGTTATTAAGGACGGCATGTACTGAATGAAACACTGGTTGTTACACTTAAACCATGAGTCTATGAACACTTCCTCAAATAATACTGATGTACTGTAGGGTGACTGACATTACATACTCAAAAATTTAAAAATAAAAGGATTACATACTTGGTCACCAATCAGGTCTCAAACAATTACCAAATTTCAGAGATTTTTCCCTGCATTTTTTCAGACAATAATGCTTTGAAAGTGGAACTGAATCAGAAGAGGATTTTGGAAGGAATTCAAACATTTGGAGGTCAAAGAGCATCCTACCAAGAAATAATTGGGACAACTAGGAAATTAAAGAACTTAAACAATTCAATGCAACTAATGAAAATGAAAACACCAATGTGTTTCTGTGGTTCAGAATCTATGTGAAACTGAAAAGTTGGTCTTTGAGGGAATTGCTTAGCCATCCAAGGCTGTCTTAAAAAATCAGAAAAATCCAAATGCACATGCTAACCTTACACCTGGAAAAAAGAACAGCAAATAGAGCTGAAACCAGGAATGAGAGAAGAAGGAATAAAGATGAGAGCATAAATCAATGAAACAGAAACTAGTAGAATAGCAGAGCCCACCAACAAACTAGAAGTTGGTTCTCAGAACAAATTAATGAGATCAATAAACCTCTGGCCAGATGTAGCCAAAAATAAAGATAAAGGACCTAAGTTAACAAAATCAGGAAAGAAAGGGGAGAGATCACGACCAATGCAAAAGAAACAGGGAATTGTTAGAACATATTATCAGCAACTATATGCCAAAGAATTCGGCCATCTGGAAGAAATAGATGCATTCCTGGAAATGTGTAATGTACCAAGTCTGAAAAAGGAAGAAATAAACAATCTGAAGAGACCAATAACCAGCAAGGAAATTGAATCAGGAATCAAAAACCTCCCCCAGAAAAACAAGAGTTCAGGACCATATACTTTCCCAGGGGAATTCTACCAAAGATTTTAAGAATAAGACATACCTATTCTACAGAAGCTGCTTCCAAAAAATGGAAATGAATGGAAATCTCCCACACTCATTTTCTGAGGCTGAGCATTACATTGATCCAGAAGCAGTCAAAGACCCCGTGAAAAAGAATTATAGATGAATAAACCTAGTGGGACCTAATAAAAAATATTAAACAAGATACAAGCTGGTAGGATTCCAAGGTACATTAAAAGGGTATTCACCACCATCAGGTGAGTTTCATTTCTGGGATATAAGGGAGGTTCAATATTCACAAATCAAGTGATGTGATTAGTCATATAAACAAAAGAAAGACAAGGACCATAACATCCTCTCATTTGATGCATAAAAAGCATTTGGCAAAATGCAACATCCTCTCATTATTAAAACTCCTCAAAATAGAGGGATAGAGGGAACATATCTCATATTATAAAATCCATCTATGAAGAGGCCACAGCAAATATCATTCTCAATGGGGAAAAACTGACAGTTCTTCCCTTAAGTTCAGGAGCATGACAGGGAAGCCCACTCTTGCCACTTTATTGAACACAGCATTAGAAGTCTTAGCCTCAGCATTTGGACAATAACATGTAAAAGGCATTCAAGTTGTCATAGAAGTAGTCAAATCATCTCTCTTTGCATGTGACAATATACTTTATATGAAAACAGAAAAGACGCCACCCTTAAATTGAACTCATACAGGAATTCAGCAACGTGCAGGATTCCAAAATCAAAGCACAAAATTCTCTTGCTTTTCTATACTCTAATAATGGGAATGGAGAAAGAGAAATTCAGGTGTCAATTCCCTTAACCATAGCACCCAAACCCATAAGACACCTAGGAATAAACTTAATCAAATAGGTTAATGATATCTACAGTATAAACTAAGGAACACTGAGGAAGGACATTGAGGAAGATGCAAAGAGATGGAAAGTCATTCAATGCTCCTGGATTGGAAGAATTAAGATTGTAAAAATGCATATACTGTCCAGAGCAATCTACACAATCAATGCAATCCCTATCAAAATACCCTCAAAATTATTCACAGTCTTAAAACAAACAATCCTAAAATTTGCATGTAGCCATAAAGGATCCCAAATAGCCAGGGCATTGTTGCACAAGAAAACCAAAGCTGGGGGGGAGTCAAGATGGTGGGGAAGTAGAAGGAGGTGCCTTTTCAACCTGTACCCTAAAGAGAGCTGATTACCTACCAAAGACCTCTGATCACCCATGAAATCAGCCTGAGATCAGAATTAAACATGTGTGGATCTCTGCAGGAGCAGAAGATGCCAGTGGGCAGGTAAAGCAGAGTGGGAACATCGAACTGATATCGTAGGATAAACAAAAGGGGGAGGGAGCCACCAGAGGCGACCAATTGGAAAGTAATACCCCAATACAAGAGTGGCCTGCATCTGGGGACCAGCATTAGCTTGGAATCTGGATGAAAGTACTCAAAAAAAAAAAAAAAAAAAAGAGCAAAGGATCACGGGGGGATATTGTGGGAATCGGGGAAGTTAGGGACAGAGGCTTAAGTCCCCGGAACCAGGACAGCTTCCTCTGGCGCTGAGCCAGAAAGAGTGGGGCAGAGAAACCAGGTCTTGGTCCCTGAGCCACCAGCGCACCCAAAAACGCATGGGTCCGGCTCCCATGAGGGGCTGGGAGACTCGCCACACAGCATTCCTGAAATGGACGGGCCCCACACCCTCCCTAAAAGAAAAAATAGAAAAAGCAAAAAAAAAAAAAACCATGGGTGTATGTATAAAAAAGTTCAGGTTAGAAAGTTATTAAGGGATTTGATGTACTAGACATCTCACTGTGTTGGTAAATAGGTTAAAAAATAGGTTAAAAAATTTAAAAAAAGAACCAGAATAGTGGTAAAGAGTAAAAAATAAAAGTTGTATTTATGAAGTAGTGGTGGTTGTTCTCTTGTCCTCTTTTTTTTTTTTTTTTCCTTCCTTCTGGGTTGGTTTTCTGGGGGAGGGGCCTGCCACGTGGGTTTTCAGACAATGATGTTCCCTGAGTTAGATCCTCCCACACTCCTAAAGTGATTGGGCGCTGAGGAAACCATTTTTTTTTTCCAGGCTTTTGTTCTCTGGAGGTTTTATGTTCTTTCATCTGTTTTCTCTTGCCTTGACAGCTTTTGATGGTTTTTGTTGGTTTAGAGGAAAGCTAACTGCACCCAGACCTCCCTCTCAGAGAGAAGTCTCAGAATGCTCTGCAGAGCTGCTGGCAGAGTAGGTTCGGATTCTAGGTCCCTGTGGATGCAGGATCTCTTCGTTGTACCCAATCCCACGGCAGCGGTGGCTGTCTGGGCAGCTCCAGACCACCAGAGTGGTTCCAAGCAGCGATTTCACACTGAGATTTTCCTGTTGGCCCAGGCTGGGAATGCCTGGTTTTTCAGGATGCCAGAGCTCCCGGCTAGCACCCTTGCGCACCTCTCCCAAGGGAGGGTGTGGGATGTGCACATTTCAGGAATGTCATCTGGCCAGGCTCCCAGCCCCTCTGGGGAGTCGGACCCCATGCGTTCTCGGACACGCTGGGGGCTCAGGAACCAAGACATGGTTTCTCCACAGCACTCTCTCTGGCTCAGTGCCAGTGGAGGCTGTCCTGGGTCCAGGGATTTAAGCCCCTGTCCCTAACCTCCCCAATTCCCATAATTTCCCCCCGCCATGCTTTGCTTTTTTTCTTTTTCTTTTTCTTTTTCTTTTTTTTTTTTTTTTTGAGTGCTTTCAACCATACTCCAAGCTAATGCTGTTCCCCAGACGCAGGGCACTCTCGTATTGGGTATTACTTTCCAATCAGTTGCCTCTGGTGGCTCCCTCCCCCTTTTGTTTATCTTCGGATATCAGTCCGATGTTCCCACTCTGCTTTACCTGCCACTGGCGTCTTCTGCTCCTGTAGAGATCCAGACGTGTGTAATTCTGATCTCAGGTTGATTTCATGGGTGATCGGAATTCTTTGGTAGGTAATCAGCTCACTTTAGGGTACAGGTTGAAACGGCGCCTCCTCCTACTTCCCCACCATCTTCTGAGCTTCTAATACCTTGTCTCTGGAATTGACATTTTAATCAATGGTTGATATTATCTACAAGCACCAGTGTATTTCTTTTCTCAACTTATGGTAAATCAAATGAAGATCTACACTAAGTGATACTATATTCATGTAAATATGGTCACTTTAAAATAATAATGATTCTCTCTGACAAAATAAATAGTAAATATATGAATGCAAATAGACTGGAAAATGTTACAATTTGTCTGAACAAAGGGATTTTTAGAAAAATAATTGAATTTGAAATGGACATATTATCCATTGAGGAAAGGAAACATATTTTGAGTCCAGAGGCAGTAAGGGACCCCCTACAGATGGGGGAGATTGCAACTAAATAAAGAAGGCTTTGTAGCCTAAACTTTATTTTGAAGAAATAGAGCTGACTTCAGGCATGCATAGGACATGACTATTGGTCCTATTGGGTGAATTTTCTGGCATTGTGGATTATTGACCAGACGGAAATCGTTCCCATTTTCAGGTTGTTAGTTAAGCAAATGAGTGATGTCCTCTATGAAAGAGTTAGTCAAATTTGGAAACAATATATTTTTTAAAGATTTTATTTATTTATTTGACAGAGAGAGATCACAAGTAGGCAGAGAGGCAGACAGAGAGAGTGAGAGGGAAGCAGGCTCCCTGCCGAGCAGAGAACCCAATGCAGGACTCGATCCCAGGACCCCGAGATCATGATCTGAGTTGAAGGCAGCAGCTTAAACCACTGAGCCACCCAGGCGCCCCCTGGAAACAATATTTTAACTGGAGTTTTAGTGAGCAGAGCTGTACTGTTTACAATAGAAAGTGTTTAGGGGGTAGTTCATAAATGTGCTCTCTGGACAGGAATTAAATGAGGGTGTTTGTAAGGACAGAGTTGAGTCATACTGGGTAGGAATTCCATGGGCTAGCATGAAACTTAAGGAATAAGGTCTAGAAGAGTGCAAATCATTAACAGTGGTGGTAGAAAATAAGTATTTCCTACTTCTTCCTTGGATTTGGGGGCAGGAGGGGGATGCAGGGTCAACCAGAAGGAGGTCCAGACCCAGGAAGAGGGGGGACAGGTCTGCCTGGTCAGTCTGCCACAGCCCCTTACAGAAGGCCTAGCTTCAGTGTAGTCCAGAACCCAACCCCCACCCCCAGTGGAGGCATAGAAGAAAATGGCCATATTGTTAAAATAATCCAAGGACTCTTCTACCCATTTTCTTGTTGCAGGGGTGCAATCAGCCAGGGATTGATTGTAAAGATGTCTTTTTTTTTTTAACCTTTTTTTAAGCAGCAAATTTGATTCCCCCTCCTTCCCCACAGATCCCATCTCAAATCACTCTGTTACTACCATTCCAACAGGTTAAGCTTCCTCTGCCTTGATTTTCTTTTGTTTTTATTTTTTGCATCAATGTTAATGTTTTTTGCCTACTTTGCATCTGTATTCAAAAATGTAAACTTTTAGGGCACCTGGGTGGCTCAGTGGGTTAAGCCTCTGCCTTAGGCTCAGGTCATGATCTCAGGGTCCTGGGATTGAGCCCCACATTGGGCTCTCTGCTCAGTGGGGAGCCTACTTCCTCCTGCCTCTCTGTCTACTTGTGATCTCTCTCTGTCAAATAAATAAACAAATAATCTTTTAAAAAATCTTTAGAAATCTTTAAAAATAATCTTTAAAAAAAATTTAAACTTTCCTTTGTCAATCTATGGACATGCCCATATAAGGAGGAAGTAGGTGGGTCCAAAGGGGTATAGGATTATTTTTTTTAACACAAATTTTGCCCAGTTGTACTGCTTTCTGTGTTTAACTATGACATTAAAAGAAAAATGTCTTTGGGGCACCTGGGTGGCTAAGTCCGTTAAACTTCTGCCTTGGCTCAACTCATGATCCCAGGGTCCTGACAGTGGGCCCTGCATCTGGCTCCTTGATTGGCGGGGTGCCTGATTCTCCCTCTCTTGCTCCCTTTCCTTGTGCTTTCTGTGAAATAAATACATACAATCTTTTTTTAAAAAAGTTAACTTTAAAATATAAATAAATTAAAATTTTCTTTGTCTGTCACTAATTTCCCAGTGCAGTAATAGTTACATCTGTGATACCAAAGTAGGATGCTGTGTGAAAATCAATGAGTGTTTTGAAACTTTTTTGGAACAATGTCCCTGAGCAATCCAAGGAAGACAAGTGAATGGATAAAAATGTATGATGGTCACTATGTTGATTTTAGTGGCAATGGTGAAGATGGTAAAAAAATATCACAGCTACTGTGTCTGGGTCATTCATGCAACTCAGATTTGACATATCTATATAAATTATCCCATTCAGTCTTGTCATATTTTTTCATTTTTTCTTCATATTTGTTTAGGTATAATTGACAAAATTTTCTATATTTTATATATATATAAATATATATAGATAATTTTATATTTAAGGTACACAGCTTCATTTAAGATACTTACACTTCACAATAATCACTACAAAGTGCATATCTGCCAATTCATTTAGCTTTTGTGTGTGTGTGTGTGTGTAGGAATACTACCAACTGGTGAGATCTATAGTAACAGGACATTTTAAATATACAATGTGGTTAACTATATATAAATTGCTGTAAATAGAACTTATTTAACATGTATCCTGGGAACGTAGCATTTAACCCACATCTTCCCTTTTCTCCCTCCCTCTGGTCACTGACAATTGCCATTCTACTCTTTACTTCTAAAGATTGACTATTAAATTTCATATACAGTTGTAGTTATAAGTTGCTTATCTTTCTGTGTCTGGCTTATTTCACTTCTCTTAATGTTCTCCAGGTTCATCCATGTTGCTGTTATTCCATTTTTTCATTTATTTGCCAATGAATATATAAAATTAATTTCCATATTTTATCTATTATGAATCATGCTGCAATAATGATTATAAGAATAAAGTGTAGCTTCAAATTTGATTTCAAATAATTTATTTCCTTTGGGCATATATCCAGAAGTGGGATTGTCGAAGTATATGGTAATTTTACTTTTACCTTTTTAAGAACTTCAAAATTCCTCTGGCTATTGGAGGTCTTTTCTGATTCCATATAAATTTTAGAATTATTTGTTCCATTTCTTTGAAAAAAATGGATGGAATTTTGGTAGTATTGCATTAAATGTGTAGATTGCTTTAGGTAGCATAGACATTTTCACTATATTTGTTCTACCAATCCATGAGCATGAAACATTTTTTCATTACTTTGTGTCTTCCTTAATTTCTTTATGAGTACTTTATAGTTTTCTAAGTATAGATTCTTTGCCTCTTTGGTTAGCTTTATTCCTAGGTATCTTATAGTTTTGACTACAAAGCTGTGAGTGCAATTTTAAATGGGATTGACTCCTTAATTTCTCTTTCTTGTGTCCTGTTTTTGGTGTAAAGAAATGCAACTGCTTTCTGTGCATTGATTTTATATCCTGACACTTTACTGAATTCCTGCACAAGTTCTAGCAAATTTGGAGTGGAGTGTTTTGGGTTTTCCACATATAGTATTGTATCATCTGCAAAGAGTGATAGTTTGATTTCTTCTTTGCTGATTTGGATGCCTTTAATTTCTTTTTGTTGTCTGATTGCAGAGGCTAGGACTTCTAGGACTATGTTGAATAGCAGTCATGACAATGGACATCCTTGCCATGTTCCTGACCTTAGCAGAAAAGCTCTCAGTTTTTTGTTTTGTTTTGTTTTCCATTGAGAATGATATTTGCGGTGGGTTTTTCATAGATGACTTTGATGATATTGAGGTATGTGTCCTCTATCCCTACACTTTGAAGAGTTTTTATCAGGAAGGGATGCTGTACTTTTCAAATGCTTTTTCAGCATCTATTGAGAGTATCATATGGTTCTTATTCTTTGTTTTATTAATATATTGTATCATATTGTTTGATTTGTGGATGTTGAACCAACCTTGCAGCCCTGGAATAAATCCTACTTGGTGAATAATCATTTTAATGTACTCTTGTATTCTATTGGCTAGTATTTTGATGACAATTTTCATGTCTGTTTTCATCGAGGATATTGGTATGTAATTCTCTTTTTTGATTGGATCCTTGTCTGGTTTTGGGATCAAGGTAATGTGGCATCATAAGATTAGTTTAGAAGTTTTCCTTCCCTTTCTAATTTTTGAAAGATTTTCAGGAGAATAGGAATTAATTCTTCTCTAAATGTTTGGTAGAATTCCCCTGGGAAGCCCTCTGGCCCTGGGCTCTTGTTTGTTAGGAGATTTTTGGTGGCTCTGCTTCAATCTCCTTACTGGTTATGGGTCTGTTCAGGTTTTCTATTTCTTTCTTGTTTGGCTGTGGTAGTTTATATGTCTCTAAGAGTGCATCCATTTCTTCCAGATTGTCAAATTTGTTGTTGTAGAGTTCTTCATAATATATTCTTATAATTGTATTTCTTTGGTGTTGGCTGTAATCTCTCCTCTTTCATTCATGATTTTATTTATTTGGGTCCATTCTCTTCTTTTTGATGACTCTGGCCAGGGCTTTATTGGCCTTATTAATTCTTTCAAAGAACAAGCTCCTAGCTTCATTGATTTGTTCTATAGTTTCTGGTTTCTATTTCATTGATTCTTGCTCTGATCTTATTTCTCTTCTCCTGCTGGGTTCAGGCTTTCTTTGTTGTTATTTCTCCACTCCTTTAGGTGTAGGGTTAGGTTGTGTATTTGAGACTTTTCTTGATGCTTGAGAAAGGCATGTATTGCTATATATTTTCCTCTCAGGACTGCCTTTGCTCTGTTCCACAGATTTTGGACCATTGTGTTTTCATTATCATTTGTTTCCATGAATTTTTTCAATTCTTCTTTAATTTCCTGGTTGACCCATTCATTCTTTAGAAGGATCCTCTTTAGTCTCCATGTATTTGGGTTCTTTCCAAATTTCCTCTTGTGATTGATTTTTACCTTCAGAGCATTGTGGTCTGAAAATAAGCAGGAAATAATCCCCATTTTTGATATGGGATGAGACTTGATTTGTGATCCAGGATGTGATCTATTCTGGAAAATTCCATGTGCACTAGAGAAGAATGTGTTGCTTTGGGATGGGATGTTCTGTAAATATCTGTGATGTCCACTTGGTCCAGTGTGTCATTTAAGGCCTTTATTTCCTTTTTGATCTTTTGCTTGGATGACCTGTCCATTTGAGTGAGGGGAGTGTTAAAGTCCCCTACTATTATTGTATTATTGCTGATGAGTTCTTTTGATTTTGTTATTAATTGGTTTATGTAGTTGATTCCTCCCATGTTAGGGGCATAGATATTTAAAATTGTTAGATCTTCTTGTTGGACAGACCCTTTGAGTATGATATAGTGTCCTTCCTCAGCTCATATTATAATCTTTGGCTTAAAATCTAATTGATCTAATATAAGTATTGCAACACTAGCTTTCTTCTGATGTCCATTAGCATGGTAAATTGTTTTCCACCCCCTCACTTTAAATCTGGAGGTGTCTTTGAGTCTAAAATGAGCTTCTTGTAGACAGCATATTGATGGGTTTTGTTTTTTTTTAATCCATTCTGACATCCTGTGTCTTTTGACTGGGGGCATTTAGCCCATTTACATTCAGGGTAACCAAAAAGAGATATAGATCTCATGCCATTGTATTGCCTGTATGGTGACTGTTACTGTATATTGTCTCTGTTCCTTTCTGATTTACTACTTTTAGGCTCTCTATTTGCTTAGAGGACCCCTTTAAATATTTCCTGTAGAGCTGGTTTGGTGTTTACAAATTCTTTTAATTTATGTTTTTCTTAGAAGCTTTTTATCTCTCCTTCTATTTTCAATGATAACCTACCTGGATATAGTATTTTTGGCTGCATGTTTTCCTCATTTAATGCTCTGAATATATCATGTCCACTCTTTCTGGCCTGTCAGGTCTCCGTGGATAAGTCTGCTGCCAATCTAATGTTTTCCCCCTTGTATGTTACAGACTTTTTGTCCCATGCTGCTTTCAGGATTTTCTCTTTGTCACTAAGACTTGTAAATTTTACTATTATATGACTGGGTGTGGACCTATTCTTATTGATTTTGAGGGGGGTTCTCTGCACCTCCTGGATTTTAATGCTTGTTCCCTTTGCCATATTAGGGAAATTCTCTCCAATATACTTTCTGCTCCCCTCTTTCTTTCTTCTTCTTCTGGAATCCCAATTATTCTAATGCAGTTTCCTCTTATGGCATCACTTATCTCTTGAATTCTCCCCTTGTGATCCAGTAGTTGTTTATCTCTCTTTTGCTCAGCTTCTTTATTCTCTGTCATTTGGTCTTCTATATCACTAATTCTCTCTTCTGCCTTGCAGTAAGAGCCTCCATTTTTGATTGCACCTCATTAATAGATTTTTTTTAAATTTCAACTTGGTTAGATTTTAATTCTTTTATTACTCCAGAAAGGGCTTTTATTTCTCCAGACAGTGTTTATCTAATATCTTCCAACTCTTTTTTGAGCCCGGCTAGCACCTTGAGAATCAACATTCTGAACTCTAGATCTGACATATTACCAATGTCTGTATGATTAGGTCCCTGGCCTTCAGTACTACCTCTTGTTCTTTTTTTGTGGTGAGTTTTTTTCTGCCTTGTCATTTTATTCAGATAAGAATATATGAAGGAAGCAAATAAACTACTAAAAGGGTGGCAAAGACCCCAGGAAATGTGCTTTTACCAAATCAGAATAGACCCCAAATCGTGGGGGTGGGAAGAAAGGGGTTAAAAAGAAGTTCAGGAAAAAAAAGAAAACAAATAAGGAGAAGATAGTTAAAAAAGATATATATATATATATATATATATATATTAGATTGGTGAATAGAACAGTGTCACCCACTTAATTTTGCAAGAATTTTGGTCTCTTAAAAGAAACTACCTCCCAAATTTTTAAAGAATGGAAAACATATATAAAGGTAAACACAGTAAAGGGTTGTAATATGATTATAAAGATGATATTTTTTTAATTTCTAAAAAAGGAGTTGATAAGTTGGTTAGTAGAATAAAGAAAAAGAACGTGGAGAGAATTTGCTCAGCCTGGAGACTAGGACAAAGCTCTGTGCTAGATTTAGGGTACATTATGATTTATTAGAAGAAGTTGTATCACAAATGTTTATATGAAAAAATCCTATATTTATACACAAAATAAAGTTAGATGCAATGAAGAATAAAATATGAGTATAATAATGGTTCAAAAAATTTAATGAAAGGTATTGTTAAGATAAACTAGTTAAAATGTTAAAAGAAGAAAGGGTAAATGTTAAAACAATTAGCAAAAGAAAAAATAAAATTAAGAAAAATTCATTAACTTTGCAAGACTAAAGAATCATGGGGAGAAAGACATGAATTCCATGCTTTGCTTTCTCATCCTCTGGAATTCCACTGTTCTCCTTGGTAAGTGAATTTGGTCTTGGCTGGATTTCTTACTGATCCTCTGGGGAAGGGGCCTGTTGTAGTGATTCTCAAGTCTATTTGCCTGAGGCAGAATTGCACCGCCCTTACCAGGGGTCCACTCGGGTTCACTTTTGGGAGCTTTTGTTTCCTGAATGTTTTCTGTAGAGTTCTGGAGGATGGAAATGAAAATGTCGGCCTCCCAATCTCCGGACAGAAGTAGCTGAGATCTCAGGGCCCCACTCCTCATTGTGCCCTTGGAGAAAAGCGCTCAATCACTCCCATCTCCCTGGCCTCCGGACTGCCCACGAAGCTCACCCAGCCTGTGACCAGGCTTCTCTGTCTCTGGCACACAGCCCTGCCTGGAGTCTCCACACCACACAGATCCCAGTGCTCTTCCAGGGGGATCTCCATGGATCTTGTGTGGTCCCTGCTCAACGAGCAGTGGCCTGTGCCATGGATGGCAATTTAAGGTAACCCCAAGTTGCGACCTCACTCCTCACCTCCATCTCTGTAGCTGACTTCCCTGTTCTAATACCTGTGAGCTCTGCAACACTCAGATACCCCCAATCCTTGATTCTTCTGTGACCCCATGAGACCTGAGGCCATGCTGTCCCCGAGTGGTCTTCTCCCTGACTTAGCCTCTGGATTGATGTTCCTCAGTGGGGCAGGCTTTTAGAAGTTCTGATTTTTTGCTCCATTGCTCTGCCACTTGCTGGGAACTGGCCCCTTCCCCCGAGGTCTATCTTCCCCTTGCTTTGGATTCACTTCTCTGCTGGTCCTAGCTTTCAGAATGTGGTTGATTTTCTGTTTCTACAACGGCTGTTATTCTTCTATTTGATGTCCTATTGGATTTGTAGGTGTTTGGAATGGTTTGATAAGCTACTAGCTGATCTCCTGCTACCTGATGTCATCTCAGCCTGCTACTTCTCCCACAATACCTCTTTAACTTATAAACACAATCAGCTCCCCCAGTTTTTCCTCTGCAAGTTGACAGTGATCACACAATAATTGAAAATCAACTGCTTCATATAGACCAAGAATCCTGATGTAGGTATTTCACAGTAGATAAGGAGATGCACATGTACAATAATTTGAGTACATGTAAATTACCAACTAAAATAACTTTTTTTTATCATTTTAATATATTATTCCAAGAATGCATGGATTTGGTATCAACAAACCACAGGATAAAATGATGGTTCCCTAACCTATGCCTTTTGGTACCCAAGGCAAATACTTCAAATTATTTTATGATTTTTCCCAGTACTTCCTCAATATTTTAAACTCTATGCTCATCTTCTGATGCTTGATTCCTAAATCCAAAATACCGGGCCATGATTTGTAACTCAGGCCAGTATGGATGAAGAGTCATCACCTTCCTACATTATCAAACTTTCCTCTTTCCCTCCCCATTATGTCAACACAGTTACATATCACATTATGTGTGATGATAAGCACCTAGAGCTTTGTTCCATCTCCTGGAATTTGTTTTTCATATATAAGACATATAACAGTATTGTAAAACATCACGTTATTTTATATGCATGACTGCATAGATTTCTTCTCATATTACCATAATTTCTCTCAAAGAGAATTTAGGATATTGGTCTACGTCATTTTGAGGATTATCAAGAAATTGTTTCCAAGACAATATTGAACATTTCCCTGAAAATGCCCTTTAATAGATTATTTATTTTATTTTTCTGTGTTCTTTTCACCATCTTTGAATATTGTAGTTCATATATTGGTTTGGAAAAAAAGGGTTTTTTTTAATAATATATATTTAAAAATAACTTTTGTTTTCAAAAATAAATCACTGTCATATGCATTTACAGAAATGTCCATAAGTATATGATGGATCATCTTATATTATTGCTCTCATCCTTTTATCTCTCCTAAGTGTCAAATTTTGTGTTTCACTGTTGCTTTCTGGTCAATTATCATCAGTTTATCTTTTGAGACTATCATGAAATATATTATATTAATTATAACCTTTATTTTCCAGAAGTTTTTTTTATTTTTTTGGCACTTAATTTTATATAACACATGACATTTTTACTTTGGATTTAACAAATTCTCATATTTTCTCTGAAGACATCAGAAGTTTTTATAAAGTTTTCTTGCATTTACCTCAATCATTTTTAATTCAGTGTGTGTGTGTGTGTGTGTGTGTGTGTGTGTGTGTGTGTGTGTGTGTGTCTTTCTCTCATATAAACACTTCCTCAACATTCTGATGGCTTTGGTCCTAGAAAAGTATGAGAGACTGAAGCACTGCAATCCTTTGTGGGCATAACATGTTGGGCTTTATACACTGATGGTATTTCTTCTGGAGAAGATACCCTCCACTCATTCCTACTTAGAATAATCTCAAAAGTGCCATTTCTCCTTCTCTTTTTAAGTGTCTGTTCCTTAAAATTTCTTCACCTTAAAGGTTTTTAACATTTTCACCTCTGATTCTACCCTGGACTATGTTTTCCACTTTATTTAAATTTATGCAGATTAACCACTTTATCATGTTAGTTGAGTTTTTTGACTGGAGTAGATACATTTAGGAGCTAAACTCACACTTATCAAAAAAATGGAAATAGCTTTAAATGCACAAAAGCAAGAGATAAAACAGACCAAGAAAAGGTGGCACAAAGCAATTCATAATATATAATTATTGAAAAACAGAACAATACAGATCTTTTCAGAGAGCTTAAGTAGAATCAAGAAGGTAAAATAAAATATTAGAGAAAGTTATCAGGAAAGGAATTTCTTGAAAGCATTTGAATATTGAGTGAGGAGGAAGAAGTCTGATTCACATAAATTATATTTGGCAATAACTATTTACTGTATATTTCTAGGGGAAAAAGAAGCAGAGAGTAAGTCTTGGCATCAAAATACATGAATAAACAAAAAGGATATATATCTGCAACATGACCTGATAAATTACTATAGTTCCAGAAATATGAATGCTTAATTATAAAGAAAAAAAATCATTGCCTAAGTGTCATAAAATATATTCAATATGGGCTTATAATTTGTGCATTTACATTGACTTACAATGCATATTTAACTACAAAGTCTGATGTTGGTAATGACTAAATTTACACAGGAAAATGAAACATATGTATCTTGATAGAGTCACAGACTGAAGTTCATGACTCATCAAGATTTTAACTATGAGGTAATTTTTTTTTTTCAAAATGTGTGTTAATTTTTTAAAAAGCCACCATGTGTCCTGAATAAATCATGGTGGAACTAAAATAATGAAGTAATATATTATTTTTCTGTACTTAATATTTGTGTCTCTTTAGGGAATAGTAAATTAATGTCTCATGGAAAATATGAACCAAAGATCAAGTCATATCTTCTTACTGGGGGTTATTCCCACCGTCAAGAATTGGCCTGTTTTTCTTCATTCCCAGTTTTCTCATTTTCTTAATGGCTCTGTTTGGTAACTTGTCCGTGATCATCCTCATCCTCCTAGACACCCATATCCACACACCCATGTATTTTCTACTTAGTCAGCTCACCCTCATGGACCTGAACTATGTCTCCAACATTGTCCCCGAGATGGCTTCTAATTATCTCTCTGGAAACAAGTCTACTTCTTTCATTGGGTGTGGAATTGAGAGTTGTTTTTTTTTTTTTTCATTACTTTAGCTGGTGCAGAAGGATTATTATTGGCCTCTATGGCCTATGATCATTATGTAGCAATTTCCTTTCCTCTCTGTTATCCCATTCTTCTGAGCAAGAGTGTGTGTGGTGATAACAGGTTCTTGGATCACGGGTTCAATCAACTCCTGTGCTCACACTGAATATGTCCTTGGTATACCTTGCTGTTGATCCTGAACCATCAACAATTTCTTTTGTGATGCTCCAGCCATGTTGAGTCTGGCCTACATGGATGCCTGGGTCTATGAGTACACTTTGTTTGTGAGCATCACTCTCTTCCTTGTGTTTCCTTTCATTGGCATTGCTTGTTCCTATGGCCAGGTCATCCTTGCCATCTGCTGCATGCATCCAAAGGAAGGAAGAAGGCCTATTTGTCCTGCAGCACCCATTCACTGTGGTGACTTTCTACTATGCATCCTTTGTTTACACTTGTTTATGTCCAAGATCCTTCAGATCTCCACAGAGGATAAGGTCCTGGCAGTCTTCTACACCATCCTGACCCCAGTGCTCAACCCAATCATATATAGCCTGAGAAACAAGGAGGTGATGTGGGCCCTGAGAAGAGTGGTTCTGAGGTTCTCCTAGTCAAAAATATAACAAATTTCTCACTAGTCTTGCTGCTTCATTCATTAATTTCACCTTGTACACTCTTTATGAACAATGCCATTCTAGGATTTAGGATAAGGATACAGTAATCTAGAAAAATAAGTTATATATATATATATATAAATAAATTTATAAATTATATATATATATATATACAAAAAAGAAACAAAAAAGAAAATTGCCACAAAAACAGAGTATCATTATATATTCCCTATCACTCTGTTTTTGTGGCAATTTTCTTTTTTGTTTCTTTTTTGTTATGAATAATTTATTAAATGTAAGTTGAATTCTAAAGGCCACATATATTTTCAATGATATGAGTACCTAAGTATTAAAGAAAATAAGACCATAATACCCAAAATATGGAAAGAGTCCAGATGTCCATTGAGAGATAAATGAATAAAGAAGATATGGTATATATACCATTATGTAAATTATGTAAATCTATACATATGCATAGATAGATATATGTGTGTGTATTATAACTATATTTATGTGTGCATTTCTATATATAGATAGATATAATCTATGGATATATATGTTATATCTATACATATATAGGTATATAATACAAATTAGACATTGGATATACAGATATATATTATAATATTACTCAGGCATAAAAACAGAATGAATTCTTGCCATTTTCTATCACATGAATGAAGCTAGACTGTATTAGGCCAAGAGAAGTAAGTCAGAGAAAGACAATTACCATAAGTTTTCACTCATATGTGAATTCAGAAAAGAAAGGTGCAAAGAGGGAAAAAAGAGAGAAAGACAAAACAATAAAGAGATCCTTAACTCTAAAGAATGAGCAGTTGGTCACAGAGGGGAGGGTGGTGGGGGATGTGTTAAACAGGGGATGGGGATTAATGAGAACACTTGTGATGAGCACCATGCGTTATGGAAGTGTTGAATCACCACATTATATACTTGCAACAAATATTATGCTGTATATTTTCTAACTGGAAATTAAATAAAGTCTTAAAAGCACGTTAAGTGGTGACAAATGATAAAACTTTAGCTACAATGGACAATTTGTGTAGCAAGCATAGAATGTTTTTAAAATAACTCCAATAACACTGAAGTATGTAATGGAGTTCACTTTGCATTCAATTGTTGCAAATGGTTCTCAGTGCTTATGCTTGGAAACAGAAGTTTAAAAAAAAGTCTGTATCAATGACCAATCCTACTACTGATCAATTAATAAAACAATATAAATTAATTTTCTTTGGGAAATTAACATATATATATCCATAAAATATCACACACGTATATGTAAACATATAACATAAAAGATAAAACACTGAATCATATTGAAACAAATAAATTTAGCACAATTGAAAGTGGAAAATTCCTGGATGAAAGCTGATTAGTATCTTAGCTAGGGTTTGTGAGATTTCATTTTCAACCACAGTAGGCAGACTTGTGGTGGCTCTGTTATATTGTGATTGCTTTTAGAAAGGGGTTTTTCTCTGTTCTCCATGCCACCAGTGGTTTCTATCCTAAAAATAATCCTCCTCATTTTTCTGGAAAACATCAACTTTGCTGCTTAAAGCTTGTCATATTTAGTAGAATTATAAATAGAGAATGCCTAGTAACCATCAGAGTTCTAAGGAGAATTGTTCTTAATATACTGTTGGTAACCTTATGATACTCATCCATGAGGCTGTTTCATTGTAATCTGTAGACATTCACTTAAAAGAAATTTAGTACAACAGCATTATAAAAACTTTTATTTTTAACCAATGATTGTGTTCCCTGGGTGGCTCAGTGGGTTAAGCATCCAACTCTTGATTTCATCTCAGGTCATGTAAGATCTAGCCCCAGTGTTGGGCTCCAAATATTGTGTGGAACCTGCTTAAGATTCTCACTCCATATCCCTCTGCCCCTCCTCCCATGCCCTAAAAGTAAAAAATAAAAGAAAAATTAAAAAGTGTACAAATTCTTATATATTCCCATTATAATTTAAAAATATATATAATTTAAAGAGATGCCAGCTTCTTTGCATATAACCCTATGTTGTTGTCAGTAGTAGGAACCCATATATTTCCATTTAAGTAATTCAGAATGAGGATCCCCAGACTGATCTCCTGCTTTATTGGTACATCCCTTCCTTTACTTAAACCTAGCCCAAGAAAACAGTGTTCCATTTTCATAAATGTAAGTCAAATATATACAATAAACCTATTATAATAATAATTATATTTCAAAAATAGAGGACAACAAGGTGATATAAATTACTCTATTTGGCTTTCAATAGAGAATTATTTGATTTAAAATTATATTACTGGTGACTTTTTTAATTTTTTTTTATTTTTTCAGTGTTCCAAGATTCATTTTTTTATGCACTACACCCAGTGCTCCATGCAATATGTGCCCTACTTGTATCAATATCATGGGATTAGCGAATTTTGTTTTTTTGTTTGTTTTTAATAAATTTATTTATTTATTTTTCAGCTAACAGTATTCATTGTTTTTGCACAACACCCAGTGCTCCATGCAATACATGCCCTCCCTATTACCCACCACCTGGTTCCCACAAACTCCCACCCCCACCCCTTCAAAACCCTCAGGTTGTTTTTCAGAGTCCATAGTGTCTTATGGTTCGCCTCCCCTTCCAGTTTTTTTTTATAAACATATAATGTATTTTTATCCCCAGGGGTACAGGTCTGTGAATCGCCAGGTTTACATACTTCACAGCACTCATGATAACAAATACCCTTCCCAATGTCCATAACCCCCTCCCCCTCGCCCTCTATCCCTACACTTTGAAGAGTTTTGATCAGGAAGGGAAGCTGTACTTTGTCAAATGCTTTTTCAGCATCTATTGAGAGTATCATATGGTTCTTGTTCTTTCTTTTATTAATGTGTTGTATCACATTGATTGATTTGCGGATGTTGAACCAACCCTGCAGCCCTGGAATAAATCCCACTTGATCGTGGTGAATAATCCTTTTAATGTACTTTTGAATCCTATTGGCTAGTATTTTGGCGAGAATTTTTGCGTCTGTGTTCATCAAGGATATTGGTCTGTAGTTCTCTTATTTGGTGGGATCCTTGTCTGGTTTTGGGATCAAAGTGATGCTGGCCTCATAAAATGAGTTTGGAAGTTTTCCTTCCATTTCTATTTTTTGGAACAGTTTCAGGAGAATAGGAATGAGTTCTTCTTTAAATGTTTGGTAGAATTCCCCTGGGAAGCCGTCTGGCCCTGGGCTTTTGTTTGTTTGGAGATTTTTGATGACTGTTTCAATCTCCTTACTGGTGATGGGCCTGTTCAGGTTTTCTATTTCTTCATGGGTCAGTTGTGGTAGTTTATATGTCTCTAGGAATGCATCCATTTCTTCCAGATTGTCCAATTTGTTGGCGT
This sequence comes from Meles meles, assembly GCF_922984935.1. Lineage (NCBI taxonomy): Eukaryota > Metazoa > Chordata > Mammalia > Carnivora > Mustelidae > Meles > Meles meles. The sequence goes on from NW_025721613.1 coordinate 446,095, forward strand.
AGAGTTGCTCATAGTATGTTCTTAAAATTGTCTGTATTTCTTTGGTGTTAGTTGTGATCTCTCCTCTTTCATTCATGATTTTATTTATTTGGGTCCTTTCTCTTTTCTTTTTGATGAGTCTCGCCAGGGGTTTATCAATCTTATTGATTCTTTCAAAGAACCAGCTCCTAGTTTCATTGATTTTTTCTATTGTTTTTTTTGGTTTCTATTTCATTGATTTCTGCTCTGATCTTTATGATTTCTCTTCTCCTGCTGGGTTTAGGGTTTCTTTCTTGTTCTTTCTCCAGCTCCTTTACGTGTAGGGTTAGGTTGTGTACTTGAGACCTTTCTTGTTTCTTGAGAAAGGCTTGTACCGCTATATATTTTCCTCTCAGGACTGCCTTTGCTGTGTCCCATAGATTTTGAACTGTTGTGTTTTCATTATCATTTGTTTCCATGAATTTTTTCAGTTCTTCTTTAATTTCCTGGTTGACCCATTCATTCTTTAGAAGGATGCTGTTTAGTCTCCATGTATTTGGGTTCTTTCCAGCTTTCCTCTTGTGATTGAGTTCTAGCTTCAGAGCATTGTGGTCTGAAAATATGCAGGGAATGATCCCAATCTTTTGATACCGGTTGAGACATGATTTGTGACCCAGGATGTGATCTATTCTGGAGAAGGTTCCATGTGCACTAGAGAAGAATGTGTATTCTGTTGCTTTGGGATGAAATGTTCTGAATAGATCTGTGATGTCCATCTGGTCCAGTGTGTCATTTAAGGCCTTTATTTCCTTGTTGATCTTTTGCTTGGATGATCTGTCCATTTCAGTGAGGGGAGTGTTCAAGTCCCCTACTATTATTGTATTATTATTGATGTGTTTCTTTGATTTTGTTATTAATTGGTTGATATCGTTGGCTGCTCCCACGTGAGGGGCATAGATATTTAAAATTGTTAGATCTTCTTGTTGGACAGACCCTTTGAGTAGGATATAGTGTCCTTCCTCATCTCTTATTATAGTCTTTGGCTTAAAATCTAATTGATCTGATATAAGGATTGCCACCCCAGCTTTCTTCTGATGCCCATTAGCATGGTAAATTGAAAAATAGTGTAAATGTCTTTCTCTCACACTCTGAAGTATCAAAGGGCAGGTGATGAAGACTTTAGGGTAGATTTAAAGCATCACTGATAATTACATTTATAATTGCTTTTTATTTTTTCATATGGATTTGAGTTACATTTACTGCCCTTTCATATCACTTTGAAGAACTCCTCTAATATTTCTTATAATACTAATGTGTTAACAATGAACTCAGTTTTGTTTACCTGGGAATGTCTTTTATTTTATAGCGTTGCTTAGCTTTTGCTGCTTATTGGCACAAAGACTCCAGGTTAACCAGAAGTAAATACTTAGGATATTCTCAGATCTTCGCTAAGCAGGTGCACAGCCCTGTACATGCACATAGCCCTATGTATGTGCCTTGAGGATTGCTAGGATTTCATTACAGTATTTTCAGCCCTGTCTAGGGACATCTCATTCTTCAGTTTTTCCTTTTAAACTTTATGATTAGCCTATTGTTTGTCTAAATTGTTATCTACTACCTTAGGCATTCATGATATTAAGCAATTGCCTCTAATTGTTTTCTTTATATTTATTTATTCATTTAACAGACAGTGACCACAAGTATGCAGAGAGGCAGGCAGAGAGAGGCGGGGGGAAGCAGCCTCCCCCTGAGCAGAGAGCCTGATGCGGGGTTTGATCCCAGTACCCTGAGATCATGACAGGTGCCCAGCCTCTAATTGTTTTTAACAAGTCTCTTGAGTCTTTTTACACTGAGTGAACTTTGAGTCAGTGCTTATGGACTGATTGCCTGTGTCCCCAGTGCCCCCTCACCCCAGTTCATATGCTGAAATCATATCCCCAATGTGATGGTATTTGGAGGTGGAGCCTTTGTGAGATGATTAGACCAGGAGATGGGATCCCTCATGAGTAGGATTGTGTCCTTATAAAAGAGACTCCAGAGAGCTCCTTCACTCCTTTTGTTGTGCAAAGACACAGTTAGAAGACTGCCATCTGCTAATCAGCAGTCAGCCTCTTAGCATGCACTGAATAGATGGGTGCCTCAATTTTGGACTTCCCATCCTCCGGAACTCTTTGAAATAACTATTTGTTGTTTAATCCATTCAGTCTATGACATTTTTGTTATAAGAGCCTGAATATGGGCTAAGACTGTTAAAATAAAGATAGCTTTGGAAGTGAAATCTTCTAGGGAACTACCAAACTGGTTAAATAATGAAAATTCTCTTGCATTCCCTTGAATGGGCTTTGAAAGGCTCCAATCTTGTTCTTCTTCCTCCAGTGCCTGCCAACCTGTAGATTTTCATGGGATTGTGAAGCTGTCGTTTTCAAGGCTATCACTGAGCTGGCGTGGGGTGAATGGGAATAGGCCAAGTTAAAAATGCCATGAAACTCTCTCTCCTTCTGATATTTAGCATTTTTAAAAAATTTTTATTTATTTATTAGAGAGAGAGACAGAGTGAGAGAGCATGAGAGGAGAGGTCAGAGGGAGATGCAGACTCCCAATGGAGCTGGGAGCCTGATGTGGGACTCGATTGCAGGACTCCAGGGTCATGACCTGAGCCAAAGGCACTTGCTTAACCAACTGAGCCACCCAGGTGCCCCGATATTTAGCATTTTTTCAAATTAAACACTATCCAGATTCCTGCAAGCCATCAATTAATTCCAGAGTTCTGAAATGTGGATTCTGACCATTAAACACACACACACATATTCATGCATGCACACACAGTTTTCTCCTGACTTTTATGGAAGGTTTTGGAGGCTTTTACGTTGCCATTTTTAGTAATATCACCTATTCATTTCCTTTTTGAATCTTATTTTGATCAGAGTGAGATAAGTATATTCACAATATGAAAACTGTACTACTTAGAGGTGGGTAAAAGGGTTTGTGCCCATCTTACATTCCTCAGTACATGCACAGTCCACACAACTTCTATACTAATGACATGCCCATGATAGCTTGATACCATATTAATGGTGGCTATTGGTATAAAACAAGCACCAAAGAAATAAGCAATAATAAAACATAATGGCCACCCAAACTAAGTGAAAGGTTAAAATCAAGTATGGCTAGTCTGTTGACTTTTTCAAATAGGATTACATGATTGGTGCTATAATGAATAAAACAGCCATGTCAACACTTGGCATTCCTGAGTGGGAATCCCAGGCCTGCAGATGCTTCATTTTCCTGATTCTGGTTTTCCTCATTTGTAGTGATACCAAAGACATCCCAGATTCCTCTGAGTACTAGCTATGGCATAAATCCGTGTGTGTCGCATAACAAGGATTCAATCCAAAGCAGCTATCATCAATAGAAAGGTACTAATCAGTAATAACTATTGTTATTTTGTCATCAATATGCTATGTCTCACAGGGAATATTGAGTATATTTTCCCAAACTGATTTAAAAATTCAGATAATGCTGGGGCGCCTGGGTGGCTCAGTGGGTTAAAGCCTCTGCCTTCGGGTCAGGTCATCATCCCAGGGACCTGGGATTGAGCCACACATTAGGCTCTCTGCTCTGCAGTGAGCCTGCTTCCCTTCCTCTCTCTGTGTGTGCTTCTCTGCCTACTTGTGATCTCTATCAAATAAATAAATAAAATATGTAAAAAAAAAGTTCAGAGAGTTATGTCTTTCAAAATGTGTATAAGGATATGTAAATTACTGGCATTTCACCTTGGGGGAGGTGATAATGAAATGGAAAACCACCATTGTAAGAATGTGCCTTTGAATGTAAACATCCGAGTGTGGTGTAGATATGGTGCATAGGTGGGAATTGTGTGTGGTATTGTGAAGGAGTCCATGCATCCCAGAATATAGGCGATGGATAGTGTGGCCTGAGGTTTAAATTGGTTAAGTCAAGCCATAAGGGGAAAAAAAACAAAACAGGTATAGGATAGGTGAATTGAGGACAAGGAAGAGTGAAAGAGAAGGCTAAGAGTTGTGAGCTGTTCATAGGTAGGAGAACACAGAAGAGTGGATAGACTAAAGAAATAAATAGAATTCAATGAGTCATTAAGAAAACAAGAGGTGGGGAGACAAGATGGCGGGGAAGTAGGAGGAGGCGCTCTTTCAACCTATACCCTAAAGTGAGCTGATTACCTACCAAAGAACTCCGATCGCCCATGAAATCAGTCTTTTTTTTTTTTAAGATTCTATTTATTCATTTGACAGACAGAGATCACTAGTAGGCAGAGAGGCAGGCAGAGAGAGAGAGGGGGAAGCAGGCTCCCTGCTGAGCAGAGAGCCCGATGCGGGGCTCGAACTCAGGACCCTGAGATCATGACCTGAGCCGAAGGCAGAGGCTTAACACACTGAGCCACCCAGGTGCCCCTGAAATCAGAATTATATCAGAATTATACACGTCTGGATCTCTATGGGGGCAGAAGACACCAGTGGGGAGGTAAAGTGGAGTGGGTACTTCGGACTGAAATCAGAAGATAAACAAAAGGGGGTGGGAGCCACCAGAGGCGACCAATTGGAAAATAATACTCCAACATGAGAGTGCCCTGCATCTCGGGACCAGCATTAACTTGGAGTCTGGTTGAAAGAACTCAAAAAAAGAACAAAGGATCATGGGAGGAAATTGTGGGAATCAGGGCAGTTAGGGACAGGGGCTTAAGTCCCCCGATCCAGCAGCGCCTCCCCTGGTGCTGAGCCAGAGAGAGTGCCGGAGAGAAACCAGATCTTGTTCCCTGAGCCACCAGCGCACCTGAGCCTCCAGCGCGCCTGAGAATGAGTGGGATCTGGCTCCCGTGAGGGGCTTTGAGCTTCGCCAGATGGCGTTCCTGAGATGCGCGCGCACCACACACTCCTTGAGAGAGGTGTGGGTAGGCATTAGCCTGGCGCTCTTAGAACCCCGCTGAGCGATCAGAGCCTGAGACATGCACGCCCCTCACCCTCCCCTGGGAGAGGTGCTCACAGGCACTAGCCAGGAGCTCTGAGACCCTGAAAAACCATGCACTCCCAGCCCGGGCCAGCGGGAAAATCTCAGTGTGCAATCGCTGCTTGGAACCTCTCTGGTGGTCTGGAGCTGCCCTACAGCCGCCACTGCTGTGGTTTTGAGTACAAGGAAGAGATCCTGCATCCCCAGGGACCAGGATTCTGAACCTACTCTGCCAGCAGCTCTGCAGAGCATTCTGAGGCTTCTGTCTGAGAGGGAGGTCTGGGTGCAGTTTGCTCTCCTCCAAAACTCCAAAAACCCTCAAAAGCTGTCAAGGCGAGAGCAAACAGATGAACAAACATAAAAACCTCCAGAGAACAAAAACCTGAAAAAAACAGTTTCCCCAGAGCCCACCCCCTTGAGGGGAGCAGGAGGACTTAACTCAGGGAACATCATTGACTGAAAACCCACGTAGCAGGCCCCTCCCCCAGAAAACCTATCAGGAAGGAAGGAGAAAAAAAACAGACAACAAGAGAACAACCACCACTACTTCACAGATACAACTTTTATTTTTAACTCCTTACCACTATTCTGGTTCATATTTTTTATACATATAGGTAATTTTTTATCCTATTTACCATCACAGTGAGATGTCCAGTACATCAAATCCCTTAATAACATTCTAACCTGAACATTTTGATACATACACCCATGTTTTATTTTTGCTTTTCTATTTTTTAAATTTTTTTTAAATTTTAGTTTAGTCTAGTTTATACTTTAATTTTTATTTTCTAATATACATATAGAGTTAAATTCAAGGTAATCCCCTTTCCCCAATCAATGCTACCCCACAGGTAAACCAATTTTTAATTACCCTTTATCTTAGGAAAGTTGAGTCCATTAACAAAACATCAAGATACATCCAAGAAGAATCAAAATAAACTTCCTTGCCCACACTGAGAATTTATAACCACTCTCCCATCTTTTCCTTCCTCCATTGTTTCTGTGTATTTTTGTTTGTCCTGATAGTATATAAATCTTATACTTAGAGTTCTTTTTGACGAGGTCCTTCATTTTTTTGCTTTTATGTATATATATATATTTTTTTTTCTCTTGTCATATACTTTTATCAGTCTTTTGTCTGTTTTTGTTTGTATACTTCATAAATCTTACCTTCTTTAAGGTAAATCTTACCTTCACAAATCTTACCTTCATAAATCTTTTGGGCTGAGCCTTCTCTTTTATCTTCCCTTTTTTTCCTCTCTCTCTCTCTCTCTCTCTCTTTCTTTTTCTTTTCTTTTTTCTCTCATTTAGGTGGGGAATCCTGATTACTCAGAGTGTTCCAGGGTGCACATTGACTGAACCACAGTTGATACATCCATCTATATCCATTCAGTCATCTCTCACCAAAATGAATAGGAGGAGGAATGCACAACAGAAGAAAAATACAGAGTATGGGGCTTCTGTAACAGGGCTAATGGCTATCGACATGGACAATATATTGGAAAAGGAATTCAGGCTAACAATTATCCAGGCAATATCTAGGTTGGAGAAAGACATGGATGACCAAATGGAATTGATAGGGCAGAATGGAAAGCCACCAGGGATGATGTTCACAATGTTAGGGCAGAACTGAAAGCCACCAAGGATGATGTCCAAAATGCTCTCAGCGAGTTCCAATCTAAGCTAAATTCTCTAAAAGCTAGGGTAACTGAGACAGAAGATAGAATTAGTGATCTGCAGGACAAACAGATAGAGAGAAAAGATCAGGAGGAAGCCTGGAACAAACAGCTTAGAAGCCACAAAAACAGAATCAGGGAAATATATGATGCCATGAAACGTTCCAAAGTCAGAAGTATTGGAATCCCTGAAGGGGAAGAGAAAGATAGAAATCTAGAAGATAGAGTGGAAGAAGTTGTCTATGAAAATTTTCCCAATCATGTGAATGGAACCAGAGTTCATGTGCTAGAGGCAGAACAGTCTCCCCCCAAGATTATAGATTCTTAAAAAAAATCAAGGCACTTGGTAGTAATATTGAAAAATCACAATTGTAGATACAATCTCTTGAAAGCCACTTGGACAAAGAGGCTCTTACCCTACAGAGGAAAGCCCATTAGAATAACGTCAGCCCTGTCCACAGAGACCTGGCAAGCCAGGAAGGGATGGCAAAATATATTCAGGTTAATAAATGAGAAGAACATACAGACAAGAATACTTTATACAGCAAGACAGACATTAAAGGGGATGGAGAGATAAAAAGTTTCCAAGAAGAGCAAGGCTAAAAAGACTATGCAACCACGAAGCTGACCCTGCAGGAAATATTAAGGGGGGGAGGGGAGTTCTATAAAAGAAAAAAAATCCTAAGAATATCATTGAACAGAAATATAGAGACAATCTACAGACAGAAATTCTTCAACGGTAACACAATGTCAACAAAAACATATCTATCAATAATCCCTCTCAATGTGAATGGCCTAAATGAGCCCATAAATGACACAGGGTTGCAGATTGGATAAAACGACAGGACCCATCCATATGTTGTCTACAAGAGACCGATTTTGAACCTAAAGATACACCCAGACTGAAAGTGAAGGGATGGAGAAGCATCTTTCATGCCTATGGGCCTCAAAAGAAGGCCAGGGTAGTGATTCTCATATCAGATAAATTAGATTTTAAATAAAGACTATAGTCAGAGTTACAAAGGACACTATATCATTCTTTTTTTTTTTCACTTTTTTAAAAATTTCTTTTCTGCGTAACAGTATTCATTGTTTTTGCACCACACCCAGTGCTCCATGCAATATGTGCCCTCCCTATTACCCAACACCTGGTTCCCCAACCTCCCACCTCCCACCCGTTCAAAACTCTCAGGTTGTTTTTCAGAATCCATAGTCTCTCACGGTTCATCTCCCCTTTCAATTTCCCTCAGCTCCCTTCTCTCCATCTCCCCATGTCCTCCATGTTATTTGTTATGCTCCACAAAGAAGTGAAACCATATGATACTTGACTCTCCCTGCTTATTTCACTCAGCATAATCTCTTCCAGACCCGTCCATGTTGCTGCAAAAGTTGGGTATTCTTCCTTTCTGATGGAGACATAATACTCAATTGTGTATATGGACCACATCATCCTTATCCATTCATCTGTTGAAGGGCATCTTGGTTCTTTCCACAGTTTGGTGACTGTGGCCATTGCTGCTATAAACATTAGGGTACAGATGGATCTTCTTGTCACTAGATCTGTATCATTGGGGTAAATACCCAGCAGTGCAATTGCAGGGTCATAGGGAAGCTCTATTCTTATTTTCTTGAGGAATAGCCACACTGTTCTCCAAAGTGGCTGCACCAACTTGCATTCCCACCAACAGTGGAAGAGGGTTCCCCTTTCTCCACATCCTCTCCAACACACGTTGTTTCCTGTCTTGCTAATTTTAGCCATTCTAACTGGTGTAAGGTGATATCTCAATGTGGTTTTAATTTGAATCTCCCTGATGGCTAGTGATGATGAGCATTTTTTTCATGTGTCTGATAGCCATTTGTATGTCTTCATTGGAGAAGTGTCTGTTCAGTCTCTTCAATAAATGGTGCTGGGAAAACTGGACAGCCATAAGTAGAAGAATGAAACTCTACCATTCTCTTACATGGTACACAAAGATAAACTCACAATGGATAAAACCTCAATATGAGACAGGAATCCATCACAATCCTAGAGAAGAACATAGGCAGTAACTTCTTCGATATCAGCCACAGCAACTTCTTTCAAGATATGTCTCCAAAGGCCAAGGAAACAAAAGTGATAATGAACTTTTGGGACTTCATCAAGATCAAAAGCTTCTGGACAGCAAAGGAAACAGTCAACAAAACAAAAAAGCAACCCACGGAATGGGAGAAGATATTTGCAAATGACAGTACAGACAAAAGGTTGATATCCAGGATCTATAAACAACTCCTCAAACTCAACACACACAAAACAGATAATCATATCAAAAAAATGGACAGAAGATATGAACAGACACTTTTCCCATGAAGACATACAAATGGCTATCAGACAGATGAAAAAAGAAATTAAAAAATGGAAAAAAATGTAATGAAGCTTACATTAAGCTTACATAAACAATGAATAACAGAAGAAAAACTAGAACACAATTATATGGATATTAAACAGTAGACTATTAAAAACTAAGAGGTTTAAGGATTTATAATAGGTATTACAAAAAAAAACCAATCTGAAGCATATGAAAGTAGAAATAAAGATACTGAAATATATGAATTTCAGATAAAAAGTCCTAAAGAAGAATTAATGGCAGTAAAAATTTAAATTAAAAAAGAAAGTTCTGAAATCAACAAGAATATCTTATAACTTAATCACATATAAAAAGAAAAAAAAATCTAAAGCTAATGAAGGTGAAGCAGTAATAAAGTTGAAGAAGAGATAACAAATAATAGTAGTACAGGAAAAACATCAAAGAAATACATCAAAACTAAAGCAGGATTCTTTCAAAATTAACAGAACTTCTACTATATTAACCAATAAAAAATAAAAAATAAACATCAAAATATTAACATATGCAGTGAGAGTGGGTACATTTTTGTAAGTTTTATACATATAAAAATTATGAACCCAATATTATAAATACATTAACATGTTGGATATCCATGAACTAGTATACTAACTTCCAGAAACAACATACTGGCTCATGAAGATATATAAAACTGAGTTCATCTATAAGTAGTAAGGAGATTGAATACATAATTAAATACATTCAACTAAGATAGTCCTTGAGCCAAAAAACTTCACTGATTAATTTTACCAAGTGTACAAAATCAAATTCACAGCAATACTTTTCCAACTCTTTCAAAAACCAGAGGAGAAAAGAATACATACTAACTCATTCCATATGGCAACATTGCCCTCATACAAATGCCATAAATGATATTGGTCTGGATATCAGTCTTTATGTAAGCTTTTAATAAAATATTGGCACTCAGAATTCATCAGTATATGAAGAGTATTATACACTATGACCTAGTTGGATTTAATCCTGGAATGCCAAGATTCTTCAACATATGAAAGTAAACATATATAATGCAACATAAACAAAAGAGAAACCTTCATGCACTAAAAGAACTTTGAGGAAGAATAAGATGGGATGACTCAGTGTTCCTGTTTTGAAAATTAAATATAAAGTGATAGTAATCGAAACAGTGTGGTAACCCAAGACAGAAGGCCATCTTGAGAACAAAGAACAAAACTGGAATTATCACAAGCCCAGGTTTCAAGCTATTACAAAACTAAATTGATAATAATAATAATAACAATAATAATAATAAACCTCAACAGTATGGAACTGGCATGGAAACTGACACATAGATCAATACAACAAAGTAACTCAGAAAAAAACTCACAGATACATAGTCAGTTAATCTACAAAAAAGTGGATAAGAAGGTACAATGAGAGAAAGGGCAGTCTTTTTTTTTTTTTTTTTGGTCCTTTTATTCTTTTTTTTTTTCCCTTTTTATTAATTTTTTCAGCGTAACAGTATTCATTCTTTTTGCACAACACCCAGTGCTCCATGCAAAACGTGCCCTCCCCATCACCCACCACCTGTTCCCCCAACCTCCCACCCCTGACCCTTCAAAACCCTCAGGTAGTTTTTCAGAGTCCATAGTCTCTTATGGTTCGCCTCCCCTCCCCAATGTCCATAGCCCGCTCCCCCTCTCCCAATCCCACCTCCCCCCAGCAACCCCCAGTTTGTTTTGTGAGATTAAGAGTCATTTATGGTTTGTCTCCCTCCCAATCCCATCTTGTTTCATTTATTCTTCTCCTATCCCCCTACCCCCCCATGTTGCTTCTCCATGTCCTCATATCAGGGAGATCATATGATAGTTGTCTTTCTCAGATTGACTTATTTCACTAAGCATGATACACTCTAGTTCCATCCACCCAAAGAACAAACAATCCAATCAAGAAATGGGCAGAGGACATGAACAGACATTTCTGCAAAGAAGACGTCCAGATGGCCAACAGACACATGAAAAAGTGCTCCACGTCACTCAGCATCAGGGAAATACAAATCAAAACCACAATGAGATATCACCTCACACCAGTCAGAATGGCTAAAATTAACAAGTCAGGAAATGACAGATGCTGGAGAGGATGTGGAGAAAGGGGAACCCTCCTCCACTGTTGGTGGGAATGCAAGCTGGTGCAACCACTCTGGAAAACAGCATGGAGGTTCCTCAAAATGTTGAAAATAGAACTACCCTATGACCCAGCAATTGCACTACTGGGTATTTACCCTAAAGATACAAACATAGTGATCCGAAGGGGCACGTGTACCCGAATGTTTATAGCAGCAATGTTTACAATAGCCAGACTATGGAAAGAACCTAGATGTCCATCAACAGATGAATGGATCAAGAAGATGTGGTATATATACACAATGGAATACTATGCAGCCATCAAAAGAAATGAAATCTTGCCATTTGCGACGACGTGGATGGAACTAGAGAAAGGGCAGTCTTTTCAGTAATTGGTGCTGTGACAATTGGACAGCTTAATGGAAAACAATTAAACTGTGGCACTTACTACATCATACACAAATATAAACTCAAAATGGATATTATAAAAAATTTCTCAGAAAGGAAATTAATGACTTGATATCAGCCATAGAAACAGACTTCTAGATAAGACTTCTCTGGCAAGAGAAACAGAAAACCACATTAAACCCTTGGGACTACAGAAGGGTTGTTTTGCTTGTCTGTTTCTTTTCTTTTTTTTTTTTTTTAATGCACAGTGAAAGAAACCATCAACAATATAAAAAGGCAATTTTCTGTTTGGGAGAAAATATTTGCAAATAATATATCCAATAAGGGCTTAATATCCAAAATATAGAAAGAATTTATACATGAAGACATAACATTCAAGAAGTCTGAATAAGTATATTTTTTTACCCTCTGGATTGACCTTGAACTCACCTATTAAAACAGCTACACATGGGGAGCCTGGGTGGCTCAGTCATTAGGCATCTGCCTTCACCTCAGGTTATGATCCCAGAGTCCTGGGATCAAGCTCTGCATGGGACCCCCTGCTCCTCTGGAAGTCTGTTTCTCCTTTCACTTACCCTGCTTGTGTTCCCTCTCACGCTGTTTCTCTCTCTGCCAAATGAATAAATAAACTCTTTAGAGAAAATTAAAAAAAAAAAAAAAAGCTACACAAAGTATCAGAACTCATTTCTAAACTTTGTTCTAGGGACATGCTAAGCAATTAGTATTTTCACCTTATTCATGTCTCAGTGGACATAGTCAAGTGAATACACACACAGAACACCACGTGTTATTGTTAATCTCCAAAGATACCCTGAAGTCATGATCCCTGTTTAGTCTTTATGGAGTTATCTCAAATGTCAAGGGTAGGGATGAGAAAAAAAGCATACAGACTGCTTTGAAAAATATTCAAAGTTAAAAAAAATAAATTAAAAAAAATTAAAAGAAGAAAAATATTCAAAGTTGACTCAGAAAAATGACTCCATTCCATTGAAGATGGGAAGACCAATGTCAGCTCTTCAAACCAGTAAGTTTGTAACTATGAAAGCTGATAAAAGGTACATGCCTTCTGGTATTTTTATTTTTATTTATCATTTAAGGTTGAGATACTTCTTTAAATGCTTAAGATAATTATGATTAGAATTAATAAAGAACTATCTTAAAATACTATAATTGATAATTAATACATTCAAGCATTTCATTAACTATGGAAAGTATAAGGGAAATTTTAGTTGACTAAAGTCGATTTAAAAGATATGCATTTTTAGGGTGCCTGGGTAGCTCAGTGGGTTAAAGTCTCTGCCTTCGGCTCAGGTCATGATGCCAGGGTTCAGGGGTGGAGCCCTACATTGGTCTCTCTGCTCAGCAAGGAGCCTGCTTCCTCCTCTCTCTCTGCCTGCTTGTCTGCCTACTTGTGATCTCTGTCAAATAAATAAATAAAATCTTTAAAAAATAAATGATATGCATTTTTATATCTCTTATATATCTCATATTTTCATTTAGATATCTAATTAAAACTTAAAAAGTAAATAAATTGAGTACATACTCGTTTGCTTTAAAAAAAAATGAAGCTCTCTTTAAACCCCAAGAAAATATTATGGAAATCTTGAAAGCATTGCTGCTGTTCCTTATAATCTATTGTGAAATGGTAATAAATATGGTGGAATTGATATTTGAATCAATGGCTGATATCTACAAGCATCGATGTACTTTTCTCAGTTTATGGTAAATTAAATTACACTAAATGGTAATATATCCATGTAAATATGATCAGTTTAATATAAAAAGTTCTCTCTGACAAAATATATAGTAAATATATGAATGCAAATGGACATGCAAATGTGAGAATTTGAACACGAGGGATTTTCAAAACAATTATTGAATTTGAAACAGACATATTATGCACTGAGGAAGGAAAAAAGTATTTTGAGTCCAGAGCTTGTCATGGACCCTCTGAAGAGTGTGAGATTGCAACTAAATAAAGAATGCTTTAGGGGCACCTGGGTGGCTCAGAGGGTTAAGCCTCTGCCTTCAGCTCAGGTCATGGTCTCAGGGTCCTGGCATGAAGCCCCACATTGCATCAGGCTCTCTGCTCAGCGGGGAGCCTGCTTCCCCTCTCTCTCTGCTTGCTGCTCTTCCTACTTGTGATCTCCCTATGTGTCAAATAAATAAATAAAATCTTTAAAAAAAAGAATGTTTTAGTATGGCCTAGGTAGCCTAAATTTTGTTTTAGAGAAGTACAGCTGATTTCATGCACGTGTAGGATGTGGTCCCAGAGCTGTTGATACTGTTGGGTGAATTCTTTGGTATTGTGGACTTTTTTAAAGATTTTATTTATTTATTTATTTGAGAGTGAGAGAGAGAGCATGAGAGGGGAGAAGTTCAGAGGGAGAAGCAGATTCCCTTTTGAGGGTGGGAGCCTGATGCATGACTTGATCCTGGGACTCCAGGATCATAACCGGAGGTGAAGGCAGTCGCTGAACCAACTGAGTCACCCAGGTGCCCAGGCATTGTGGATTATTGACTGGATGGAAATCATTCCCATTTTCAGGTTGTCAGTTTAGGAAATGAGTGATGTCATCTATGGAAGAGTTGGTCCACTTTGGAAACCGAAGATTTTAACTGGAGTCTGATTGCACAGTGTTACACTGTTTACTTTAGAAAATGGTTTAGGGGCCATTTCATAAATGTGCTCTCTGGAAAGGAAATGGATGAGGGCCTTTATAAGTACAGTGTTGAGTCATATTGGGTAGCATTTCCATGGGCTCACATGAAACTCAGGGAATAAAGCTTGGGAGAATGAAATCTTCAACAGTGATGGTAGAAAATAAGCATTTCCTAGTTCTTTCCTGTATCTGGGGGCAGGAAGGAGTGGTGGCCATGGAAGAGGGGGACTTTTCAGCCCGGTCAGCCTGCACAGCCCCCACACAGGAGGCCCAGCTGAGTGCTGTCCAGAAGCTCTCCCCCCAGCGGAGGCAGTGGAGGGAAAGAGCTTGATGAGATAATCCAAGAACTTTTTTCCCTGTTTGTTTGGTGGAGCGGTGCCAGGTATTGGTTTTGGAGAACTTGTCTACAACCAGGGATTGATTATAAACATGTCTTTTTTTAAATTATTATTTTACCTTTTTTTCAAGCAGCAAATCTGGTTCCCCCTCTTTCCCCACAGATTAATCTCAAATCATTCTGTTGCCACCATTCCCGCAGGTCAAGGAGAGCTTAAACAACTTCCTCTGCCTTGGTTCTCTTTTTCTTTTATTTTTTTTAAATTTTTTGCATCAGTATTAGTGTTTTTGCCTACTTTGCCTCTTTATTCAAAAATGTAAACTTCCTTTGTTAACCTATGGACATGTCCATATATGGAGATAGTTGGGTCCAAAAGAATAGGATTATTTTTAACACAAATTTTGCCCAGCTGTACTGCTTTCTGTGTCTAACTATGGCATTAAAAATGACTTTGGGGCATGTGGGTGGCTAAGTCAGTTAAACTTTGACCTTAGGCTCAGGTCATGTTCCCAGAGTCCTGATAGTGAGCCCTACATCTGGCTCCCTGATGGGTGGGGTGCCTGCTTATCTCTCTCCTGCTCCCTTTACTTATGTTTTCTGTTAAATAAATAAATACAATCATTTAAAAGAAGTCAACTTAAAAATACATAAAAATAAATAAATAAAATTTTCCTTGCCTCTCACTAACTTTCCAGTGCAATAATAGTTACATCTGTGAGAGCAAAGTAGGATGCTTTGTGAAAATCACTGAGTGTTTTTTCAACTTTTAAGGAAGAATGTCCCTGAGAAATCCAAGGATGACATGTGTATGGATAAAAATGTATGATAGTAAGTATGCTGATTTTAGTGACAGTGGTGAAGATGGTAAAAAATATCACAGCTACTGTGCATGGGTCACTCATGCCACTCGGATTTTACATATCCAGTACAAATTATGCCATTCAGTCTTGTTATACTTTTTGTTTGTTCTTCAGATTTCTTTTGGTATAAGTGACAAAAATTTTATATATTTAAGGTGCACAGCTTCATTTAAGATACTTATACTTTACAATAATCACCAAAATCAAAGTGAATATCCACCAATTCAATTAGCTTGTGTGTGTGTGTGTGTGTGTGTGTGTGTGTGTGTGTGTCTGTGTAAGAACATTACCAACTGATGAGGTATGCAGTAACAGAAAATTTCAAATATACAATGTTGTTAACTATATATAAATTGCTATAAATAGATCTTTTCAACATAGATCCTGGAAACATAGCATTTGACTCACATCTTCCCATTTCTCACTGCCTGTAGTCACTGACAATTGTCATTCTACTCTTTACTTCTAAAGATTGACTATTAGATTTCATATACAATTATAATTATGTTTGTCTTTCTGTGTTTGGCTTATTTCACTTCTCTCAGTGTCCTCCAGGTTCTTCCATGTTGCTGTTATTTCATTTTTCCATTCATTTGTCAATGCATATGTAAAATTAATTTCCATATTTTATCTATTGTGGGTCACACTGCAATAATGATTACAAGAGTAAAGAATAGCTTCAAATTTGATTTCATATCAACTTATTTCTTTTGCATATATAGCCAGAATTGGGATTGTTGGAACATAGGAAAATTTTACTTTTAAATTTTGAAGAACTTCTATACTATTTTCCATAATGGCTGTACTAATTTTCAGTCACATCAAGAGTGCTCAAGTGATGTGTTTTCTCCACATTCTCTCCAACTCTCATTATTTTTTTTTCAATTTGGGTAATATCCATTCTAAGAAGTGTGGGATCATATCTCATGATTTTGATCTGCTTTACTTGTGAGGTTGGGGCTCAGAGAGTGAATTCACTAATCCAAGTTCACATTTATAGTAAGAGACTGCTAACATTAGATCTAGAATTGGCTCCAAAAATCTGCAGCATGCTTTGCAATAAAGCAAAATAAACCTCACTTCAATCTGAACCCAAACTCAAAGTATATACTGATAAATCAGATATCTCTCCATATATCTGTCTACCGACTTATGTATTTATCAGTTCTAATTCACAATTGTGATATTTCATGAAGGTATACATAGAAGCAATAGTAACATGCACATATTAATACTGTGAATTTTAGATCTCTGTGCATTATAAAATCCTTAGGGGCACAAGCTCTGTAACCATCTAAACAAATAAGAATACACATTGCATAAATATTTAAAAAAGAGAATTTATTCCTAAGTCACTAAATCATTCTGAACTCTGTACTGTATATTCTTTTTTTAAATATTTTATTTATTTATTTGACAGAGAGAGAGAGGTCACAAGTAGGCAGAGAGGCAGGCAGAGAGAGAGGGAGAAACAGGCTCCCCACTGAGCAGAGAGCCCTATGCAGGGCTTGATCCCAGGACCCTGAGATCATGACCTGAGCCAAAGGCAGAGGCTTAAACCACTGAGCCACCCAGGTGCCCCTGCACTGTATATTCTTTTTAATAGAAGCTGTTATGGAAACATTAGAAGGCACAAAAAATTCCATGTATGACTCATTGCAGAGATATTGTAGGGCACTGTCTTTGGCAAGACTCCAGAGGATTCTCCTTTCTGTAATCTGATTCATTCTAGGAAAGTCATTTCACAATATTTTAAAACCTATATAACTGAAAGCGATTCAAAATAATTATTATCTACAGACATTACAGATACAAGTGTGAACACAATTTTCAATGAACCAAGGTAGACTCTGTGCAGCCAGTAGGTTCAAGGTAGTCCTGGGGCAAAAGTCCTGATAGGTCCTTTAGGGAACTCTTCCCCTATAGGTGAGTAACCTGAGGGTTTTGAAGGGTCAGGGGTGGGAGGTTGGGGGAACAGGTGGTGGGTAATGGGGAGGGCACGTTTTGCATGGAGCACTGGGTGTTGTGCAAAAAGAATGAATACTGTTACGCTGAAAAAATAAATAAAATGGAAGAAATTAAAAAAAAAGAAGCTTATTTTGCTAAAGTACATACAAAAATATGACAGAGTTCTTGAAAAGAGAAGGCAACCCAAATTTATATGAAAACTGGTGCTATTTTTTTAGTCTGAGATTCTTATAAAATTTTAGGCAAAGTGATAGAAAATTCTTAGTTCAATGCACATTCTTGTTGGAGCTATGCAATAATCAGACAAAATTGATTGTGGCCAGACATATTTTGTCATCTGAATGATATATTTTTGACATTCATTTGCTTCAGGGGAAAACTCTACATTGTCTGGTATCTAGAGGACACATTTCTAGATTTGCCACTGGATCATTATATAGTTTTATATAAATTACTTCTCATCACATGGAATCCACATTGAATCTTTATAATAATAATCCTATATTTGAAAAATCTCTTTATTCCATACATATGTGAATCAATAAAGGGAGATGTTTTTCAAGTTTTACTTCCAATTGAATAGGAACATGAGAAACATAGGAAAAAGAATATCTGTAATACTGATAATCCTTGTTAAATGTTATTAAAGTAAATTAAAACTGGCAATGTGAAAATTATTTATAAATGACATTATTTAGAGGAACTTCTTCATTATGATGTAGGAATAAACTGAATATATACATTTACAAAGCAATTTACAGAGGAGATATTAAAAGAGGAGAATGATGCTTTGTGAGGAAAGTCACCTAGGGCAACTTTTGTATAGGGAAGGACATGGATTAGAGTTCACTGAGAGAATCTGGAAGTGATGTGTGTATTCTCTATACTCTTGATTAAAGTATTTTTGCGGGTAACAAGAGAAACTATGGTTGAGACTGCAGATGAGAGCAAACAAGAAATATCTTGAACTGACAATACCAAAGCACTAAAACAATTTATTTATAAATAAATAACTTTTATGCATTCTTGACTCTGTTTCATCTATAGTAGATTTTTAATTAAAACTTTTATATTTTTATTTTAATTTCTTTTTAGTTTTGGACAGTTAACTACGATTTTTTTTTTTTAGTATATGTGCTGCCGAAGCGAGCACCAGTTAACTATTTTTTACTTCATAATTGTTGCCTAAAATATTTTGTGTTAAGATAGACTTCTTTTTAAATACAAATTTAATGTATATAAATATATGCATCTACTTACCAACTATGTTAAGACAGGATATCCAAAGAATTTCCTTAATTGTCTAAACATAATTTATCATCAGCTGTCTGTAGTCATATTGGTGGTTGTATCAACCTCAAGAGACTTTGGTCAGGATTAAATAAAATTAATTCCGGGCATAAATCTTGACATGTGGTAGGTTCCACCCTATGGAGATGGTCAATGAAAGTGTATAATTCTATCTTCTCTGCCATGTGTGGACCTTGTTCAGGTTCAAGCCTTAGTTCTCCTATTCGCTAAGAAACCAACTCTTTCCCTTTTTCTCCACTGCATATTACCAGTAATGCTAATGCCAGACCCAAATGTTCTAGCGAAGGTTAAAAGACTGAAGCAGGCACAAATCTTTTGCAAATTAAATAGGCTAGTTTTCATTATGTCATTGGATAAAATGAAAATAAGGGGGAAATAATCTAATTATTTTTACATGAAAATATAATTCTTCACATTAGAGTTTGTAACCAGATATTCAATATCTCAAGTGGCTTCCGTGTCAGATGCAATGCGTCTTTACCTTATAAACCCAACCACCTTCCCAGGTTTTCCTCTGGAAATTGTCAGTGACCACCCAATAATTGAAAAGCAATTGCTTCCTATAGACTCAGCACCCTGATGTGGGTATTTTGCAGAAGATTAGGAGATGCACACCTGCAATAATTTGAATACAGGTAAATTACTAACTGAAATAACTTTTTTAAAACACTTTAGTATATTACTCCAAGAATGGATGGATATGGCATCAACAAACCACAGGATAAAATGACAGTTTCATAGCTTATGCCTCTTGACACCAAGGCAAATTCTTCAAATTCGTTTACAATTTTTCCTAGTAGTTCATCAATATTTTAAACAATACGCTCATCTCTAATGCTTGATTCCTAAATCCAAAATACCAGACCATGATTTGTAACTCAGTCCACTGTGGATAAAGAGTCACCCCCTTCCTACAACATCAACGTTTTCCCCTTCCCTCCCCAATCTATCAACATAGCCACACATTACATTATGTCTGAGGATACGCATCAAGAGCTTTGCTTCATCTCATGGAATGTATTGTTCACATATAAAATATACAACAGTATTTTGAAACATGTTATTTTATACGCATGACTATATAGATTTCATCTCATATTACCATAATTTCTCCCAAGGAGAATTTAGGATATCAGTCTACCTCATTTTGAGGATTATCAAGAAATTGTTTTCAAGATAATATTTAGAATTTTCAAGAAGATGCTATTTAATAGATTAATTATGTTATTTTTCTGTGCTCTTTACCTCAAATTTCATCAATGTAGTTCACATATTGGTTTAGAGAAAAGCTCTTTTTATAATATTAACTTAAGAGTAAATAAGTGTTTTGACAAAAAGAAATTGATGTCATAGGCATTTACAGAAATGCCCATAAGTATATGTTGGGTCACCTTATATTATTCCTCTCATTCTCTTAACTGTCCTAAGTGTCAGATTTTGTGTTTCACTGTTGCTTCTGGTTGATTCTCATCAATTTATCTTTTGACACTTTTATTAAATTTATTATTTTAATTATTTTCATTTATTTTAAAAAGTCTTTTATTGTTATTGGGCACTTTATTTTATAAAATACATGACATTTTTACTTTGGATTTAACACAGTCTCACATTCCCCTGAAGACATAAGATTTTTTTTTTTGTAAAAGTTTCTTGCATATATCCTTTTTAAAAATTTAATTTTATCTTTTCAGTGTTCCTAGATTCAGTGTTTATGCACCACACCAAGTGTTCCATGCAATACATGCCCTCCTTAATACCGACAGCCAGGCATTTATGTAAGTCATTTTTAATTCAGTGTACGTGTGTGTGTGTGTGTGTGTGTGTGTGTGTGTGTGTGTGTGTGTATCTTTCATATAACAAATTCCTCAATATTCTGATGGCTTTGTTCCTAGAAAAGTATGATACTGAAGCATAGAGTCATTTGTTGGTGTTTCCTCCCAGATGGTACTCCTTTTGGAGAAGATTCCCTCCACTCCTTCCTACTTAGAATATTCTCAAAATACCATTTCTCCTACTCCTTTTAAGTGTCTATTCCTTAAAATGTCTTCACCCCAAATGTTCTTATCACCAATTCCACCCTCTATTCTGTTTCCCACTCCATTTTACCTTATGCAGATTTACTGCTTTATTATTATGTGAGTTGAGCTTTATGACAGAGGATGATACATATAGGAGCTAAACTCACACATATCAAAAAATGGAAAGAGTTTGAGGCACCTGGGTGGCTCAAAGGGTTAATCCTCGGCCTTCGGCTCAGTTCATGATCCCAGGGTCCTGGGATCGAGCCCCACATCGGGCTCCCTGCTCAGCAGGGAACCTGCTTCCCCCCTCTCTCTCTGCCTGCCTCTCTATCTGCTTGTGACCTCTCTATCTCTCTCTGTGTCAAATAAATTAAAAAAAAAAGAAAATTCTTAAAAATTGAAAGAGTTTCCAGTACACAAACGCAAGAGGTCAAGCAGACAAAAGAAAGATGTCATAAAGCAATGCAGAATGTTATATAATTAATGAGGCGCAAAAAAACAATACAGATATTTTCAGAGAGTGTAAGCAGAGTCAAGGAACCACAATAAAATGCTAGAGAAAATTGTCAGGAAAGTAGTTTCTTTAAAGTATTTGAATATTGAGTGAGGAGGACGAAATCTACTTCCTATAATTTATAGTTGTCAATAACACTTCATTGTAGATTTCTGGGCAAAAAAGAAACAGATACTAAGTCTTGGCATCAAAACCACCAAGTGATCAAACCAAAAGGATATATATCTACAGCATGACCTGATAGGACTACTATAGTTTCAGAAATCCTAGGGCTTAATTACAAATAAAAAAAAAAAATCACTGCCAAAGTGTGATAAAATATACTCAAGTATGGGTCTATAATTTATACATTTACACTGCCTTATAATGCATACTTAACAAGTATAAAGCCTGATGTTGATAATAACTAAACTTACACAGGAAAATAAAATATGTGTATGTGTATCTCAATAAAGTCACAAAAATATATTATCCTTAATAATTTACTCATTTCCATTAAGTATTTTGGGGATGGATATTTATATGTCACCAAGATTTTAACTATGAGGAAATTTTTTTTCAAAATATGTGTTAATTTTTTAAGAGCTGCAATATGTCCCGAATAAATCACAGTAGAACTAAAATAATGAATTAATAATTCATTAACCTACTATGTATCTCTCTTTAGGGAAAATGAAGTTACTGTCCCATGGAAAATATTAACTAAACACCAACTGATTCTTCTTATTGGGGGTATTCCCACCATCAAGCATTGGCCTGGGTTTCTTCACTCTTAGCTTTCTTATTTTCCTAATGGCTCTGTTTGGTAACCTGTCCATAATCATCCTAATCCTCCTGAACACCCATCTCCATACACCCATGTATTTCCTACTTAGTCATGTCCCTTAAGGAACTGTACTACATCTCCAGTATGGTTCCTAAGATGGTTTCTGATAATCAGTCTGGAAATAAGTATATTTCTTTCTTTGGGTCTACAATTCTGAGTTTCTTCTTCATTGATTTATCTGATGCAGAAGGATTACTATTGACCTCTGTGGTCTATGATCATTATGCAGCAATTTGCTTTCCTCTCCACTATGCTACTTGTATGATCAAAAGAGAGTGTGTGGCAATCACAAGAGGATCTTGGATGATAGGCTCAATCAACTCCTGGGCCCACACTGCATATGATTTATGTACCCCTTTTTGTAGATGTGGAGCCATCAACAATTGATTTTATGATGTCCCAGCCATGTCATGCATGGACAACTGTGTCTGAGTACAAAGTTTTTGTAAGCATCACCCTCTTCCTTGTGTTTCCTTGACCTGCAGCAACCATCTCACTGTAATGACTTTCTACTATGCACCCTTAGTTTACACATACTTATGCCCTAGATCCTTCCAATCTCCCACAGAGGACAAGGTCCTTGCTGTCTTCTACACCATCCTGACCCTAGTGCTCAACCTGATCATTTACAGCCTGAGAAACAGGGTGAAGCAGACCCTGAGAAGACTAATTCAGAGGATCTGCTCTATAAAAATGTAACAAAGTTCATACAATGAGCCCTGCTGCTTAGAAGTCCATTAATTTCACCTTGTACACTCTTTTAGAACAATGTCATTCCAGGATTTAAGATGAAGATTTCATTAATCCAGAAAAAAAATAATAAAGATTTGACAAAATAATTATATGTTACCAATCACTCTATTTTTCTGGTAATTTTTCTTTTTTCTTTCTTTTTTTCCCCAAATAATTTATTAAATGTAGGTTGAAGCCTAAAAGCCACAGATATTCTCAATAGTTTGGGTACCTAAGTAATACAGTAAATTGGACCACAGTAGCCAAAATATGGAAGGAGTCTAGTTGACCATTGGCAAATGAATGACTGAAGAAAATATGTTATATATACCATTATATAAAATATATACATATATATGTATATATCTATATGTAAATTGTATCTATACATATGTATATTTCTATAGATATACAGATATAATCTATAGATATATAACATGTGTTTTATATATATATATAGATATGTACACATATATAGATATGTAATGCATATTAGACATCAGATATATAGGTATATAATAAAATATTACTAAGCCATGAAAACAGAATGAATTTTTGTGATTTGCAGTGACACGAATGAAGCTAGAGAGTATTACTCCAAGCGAAGTAAGTCAGAGAAAGACATCATTGAGTTTTCACTCATATGGGAATTCATAAAAGAAAGGAGCAAAGGGGAAAAAAAAGAGAGAGGTAAATCAATAAACAGATCTGTAACTCTAATGAAAAAGCAGAAGGTCACCTAAGGGTGGGTGGTTGGAATGGGTTAAATTGGGAATGGGGATTAAGGGTACACATGTGATGAGTACCAGGTGTTGTGTGGAAGTGATGAATCACCATATTATATACCTACAACTAATATTGTTCCATATATTATCTAACTGGAATTAAAGTTAAATCTTACATGGTGACCAATGATAAAACTGTATCTACAGTGGACAATTGGTGTAGCAGCATAGACTGCTTTTAAATTAATTCCCTTCTGGGGTGCCTGGGTGGCTCAGTGGGTTAAATCCTCTGCCTTTGGCTCAGGTCATGTTCCCAGGGTCCTGGGATTGAGCCCGATGTCAGGCTCTCTGCTCCATGGGGAGCCTGCTTATCCTCTCTCTCTGCCTTCCTCTCTGCCTAGTTGTGATTTCTGGTATATATACACAATGGAATACTATGCAGCCATCAAAAGAAATGAAATCTTGCCATTTGCGACAACATGGATGGAACTAGAGGGTATCATGCTTAGTGAAATAAGTCAATCGGAGAAAGACAACTATCATATGATCTCCCTGATATGAGGACATGGAGAAGCAACATGGGGGGTTAGGGGGATAGGAGAAGAATAAATGAAACAAGATGGGATTGAGAGGGAGACAAACCATAAATGACTCTTAATCTCACAAAACAAACTGGGGGTTGCTGGGGGGAGGTGGGGTTGGGAGAGGGGGAGGGGGTTATGGACATTGGGGAGAGTATGTGCTATCGTGAGTGCTGTGAAGTGTGTAAACCTAGCAATTCACAGACCTGTACCCCTGGGGATAAAAATACATTATATGTTTATAAAAAAAAATTGGAAGGGGAGGTGAACCATAAGAGACTATGGACTCTGAAAAACAACCTGAGGATTTTGAAGGGTCAGGGGTGGGAGGTTGGGGGAACAGGTGGTGGGTAATAGGGAAGACATGTATTGCATGGAGCACTGGGTGTTGTGCAGAAATAATGAATACTGTTACACTGAAAAAATAAATTAATTAAATTAAAAAATAGGTAAAAAAACAAAAACAAATAAATAAAATATTTTTAAAAATAAATTAATTCCCTTCAATAGCACTTAAATGTGTAATGGAGTTCACCTTGATTTAATTTTTACAAATAGTTTTCAGTGTTTATGCCTGGAAACAGGAGTTTAAAAATATTCTGCATCAATGATCAATTGTACTACTGATCAATTAATAAAGCAATATAACATAATTATATTTGGAAAAGTGAGTATAAATATATACATAAAATAACACACACATACATACGCACGCATATGTATAACATACAAACATAAAATGTAAAACCCTGAATTATATTGAAAGAGATTAATTTAGCACACTTAAATGTGGAGTGTTCCTGAATTAAAGCAAATCCCTCTCATAGCTAGGGTTTTGTGAGATTGCATTTCCACCTACAGTAGACAGAAAAATTATAGAACCATGGTGGTTCTGTGAAATTTTGATGACTTTCAGAAAAGGGCTCTTCTCTGTTCTTCATACCACCAGAGGTTCCTATAATAATAATAACCATCCTTTTTTGTCTGGACAGCATCAACTTTGATGCTTAAAGCTTATCAGATTCAGTAGAATTATCAATAGAATATACCTAGTAACCATCGGTCTTCTAAAGTCCATTGTTCTTAAAGTACCAGCAGTCACTTTATTATACTCACCAGTGTAGCTTAGGCCATTGTAATCTGTAGCCATTCACATAAAAGGGATTTAGTACAACAGCATTTCCAACATTTTTTTTAATAAATCTACAAGTGACTGGGTTCCCTGGGTGACTCAGTGGGTTAAGCATCTAACACTCGATTTTATCTCAGGTCTTGTGAGATGTAGCCCCAATATTGGGCTCCAAGCATGGTGTAGAACCTGCTTAAGATTCTCACTCCCTCTCACTCTGCCCCTCCACTTACCCCCTAAAATTAAAAAGTATAATAAAAATTAAAAAGCAACCCATCAGGGAGATTCAAATTAAAACTACATTTAGATACCACCTGATACCAGTTAGAATGGCCAAAATTAGCAAGACAGGAAACAACGTGTGTTGGAGAGGATGTGGAGAAAGGGGAACCCTCTTCCACTGTTGGTGGGAATGCAAGTTGGTGCAGCCACTTTGGAGAACAGTGTGGAGATTCCTCAAGAAATTAAGAATAGAGCTTCCCTATGACCCTGCAATTGCACTGCTGGGTATTTACCCCAAAGATACAGATGTAGTGAAAAGAAGGGCCATCTGTACTGCAATGTTTATTGCAGCAATGGCCACGGTCGCCAAACTGTGGAAAGAACCAAGATGCCCTTCAACGGATGAATGGATAAGGAAGATGTGGTCCATATACACAATGGAGTATTATGCCTCCATCAGAAAGGATGAATACCCAACTTTTGTAGCAACATGGACGGGACTGGAAGAGATTATGCTGAGCAAAATAAGTCAAGCAGAGAGAGCGAATCATCATATGGTTTCACTTATTTGTGGAGCATAACAAAGAACACGGAGGACATGGGGAGATGGAGAGGAGAGGGAGTTGAGGGAAACTGGAAGGGAAGATGAACCATGAGAGACTATGGACTCTGAAAAACAACCAGAGGGTTTTGAAGGGGCGGGGGGGGTGGGAGGTTGAGGAACAAGGTGGTGGGTAATAGGGAGGCCACGTACTGCATGGAGCACTAGGTGTGGTGCAAAAACAATGAACACTGTTAAGATGAAAATAAAGAAATTAAAAAAAATTAAAAAGCATTCAGATGTCTAATTCTCATATATAATTTAAAAAACAGTGTCATTTAAAAGAGATGCCAGCATTGTGTCAGCACTAGGAACTCACAGATCTCCATTTAAGTAATGCAGGATGAAGTTCCCCAGCCAGGTCACCTGTTTTATTGGTACACCTCCACCTTTTTTAAAATATAGTGCAGGAAAACTGTGTTCACATTTTCATAAATGTAAGCCCAATATATTCAATAAACATGCTAGAGTAATCGATTTCAAAAAAGGGTGGGTAACAGGGTTATATAAATTTCTGTATTTGGCTTTCAATCCAGAATTATCTGAGTTAGATTCCTATTAATAATAATTTTTTTAAAGGGACCTGGTGAAACCAGAAATGCCCTTTACTTTTTCTGCAGTGGGAATATCTTGAAGTTTAGATCCCAGAGACTGATTTTCTTTCATGAACAGCACCAGTAGGCAGGACTGGGGTTACCAGGAAGTAGCTAGCTGAGGCACTTGTCCTTCACCAGAAATATTCTCTGTGCTCAGGGAAGTACAGGGAGGGGAGTTCTCATCCACCCACTGGGTACCAATCGAGTTTCATACCTTCAAGGAAGAGGTATGACAAAGGGTCCCCTGAGGTTGTTCCTGTCACAGAAACACACCATAAGGCTGTAAAGTCTTGGGAATAAACATGTGAAGTGGAAATGAAATGATGCGCACCATTTCCTTAGACATGTTTAAATGTTCTCTCGGTGTGGATGCCTCTTCCTTCTGTTTCTTTTTCTCTTTGCCCCATAATACTATTCCTAACTGATTGGAGTATCTGACACAGATTGCGTGTGTGTTGGTTTTATACGTTTCTATAATTATGGCTGCAAACTGAAAAAAAAAAACTGCTTTAAGAGAGTGTTTTCTATTTCTCTCTCTGATAGCACCATCAAAATAAGCTTCTATCAAAAAACAATCTAACTTGATAAACAAAACTGATTCATTTCCTGGTTTATGTTAGTCAACAGCAAACCAAAAGATCATTTTTGAAATGACAAGTGCTAATCATGATTAATTATTGAATTTCGTGCTGGAAGCAAAAAAATGATATTTTATACCTTCCAAGTATTATTTGCAGAATTGAATTTATACAAGACACCTCCAAGAAATTAAAGTAATGAAAAATTCACAAAGTATTATCATCAATTACCAACTATTTTTAATTTTAAATCAAACTAAGTGACTTAATAAGTATGTCTGTACTCTGGGAACAAAGCTTTGTGAAAGTCTGACTTGAACCAGGAAGATTGGGATTTCCATGAATGCAGGAGCTCAGTAGCTCCTGCTTCCTGCTCAGTCTTTAACAAGTAGAGCAGTAGATACTGTTTCTCCCCACTGGGAGAGAGTTGGTACATACCATATGTATGTATTTTATTTCATTTTTCTTTATTTCGAAATGGTCACCAAGAATGTGCAAGGAACAAAGTCAAGAACCAGAAAATGGCACCACAGGGGAGGTTGCAGAACCAGAAGTAGAAGAAAGACAGAGAGGATTTCACAGAGAAAAGAGCAGTTGGAAAGTGACCCTTCTGCTGGGGCAGCACTGAGGGAGTGGGGAAGGGTCTGGCAGGAAGCAGCCAAGACTCTTGGAATTCCTACCCATGGGACAAATAGAGAGATGTATTTCAAAAGAGAGCTACAGCCACCTCCCTCCCACATGCAAGACCACCAACCCTGCCGGGATGCAGCACAGTGGGACCCAGCTGTGCATTAGATCTGGTGCTGGAGGAGAGAAGCAGGTGCTACCAGGAACATGAGAATACATATGATATGTACCAACTCTCTCCCAGTGGGGAGAAACAGTATGTACTGCTGAGAATCCACCATCCAGCCACCTAGAGCCCCTTCTGCAGGGAACAGGGCCAGTGCCTCCTTTGACTGGGCCTGTGAACTACACTGCCCAGGTCACGCTCAGTTACATCTATGGATTGGAGGGTCTTGGCTAGTGTGAACAGGACAACCTGACTGAGGAGGTGAGTGTGGACTGGACTAAGCATCCACAGCTGGGCCATGGATTGCCAGGCACTGCTGGTGAAGTGTCTACTACTACTACTACTACTACTACTACTACTACT
Organism: Meles meles; assembly: GCF_922984935.1. Classification (NCBI taxonomy): domain Eukaryota; kingdom Metazoa; phylum Chordata; class Mammalia; order Carnivora; family Mustelidae; genus Meles; species Meles meles. The sequence continues at coordinate 474,402 of NW_025721613.1, forward strand.
ACTACTACTACTGTAGGAGAAATGCAAATAGTTCTAGTGGGTGCTCATGGCAAGGGGTGGGAGGGAATGGGGTCATCATCCATTCATTCTCTCGTTCCTGATGGTGCACCAGGCTCCCTATGCTTTTGCTTCCAAACTTGTTGCCCCCTCAGGTAGGGTATCCTCTGGCTAGAGGAGCCCAGTCAGCCCAGATACAGGCCAGCATTCAGGTGTGGACCTCCAGGGGTCCCTAATGAACCTCTGGACACTAGTCTGGCTTGGGGTGGACCTTTACCTTTTCTTTCACATTGGGGCAGGTATTGCCTATCTGTGCACTTCTCCCCATGGGGACAACAACCTTGTGTGGCAGGACAGGTCTCCTGCAGATACCCAGGAGCAAATTCATCACCCTAACCAACGTTGCTCCCTGGTCCAATCACCTAGAGAAAACTTGAGTGTCCAGTGTCCAAACCTGAGCAAAAGACGTGCTCAAGAGGTAGGGGGATCTCCCCAGTACCTGAGGGAGGTTAACCAGTCACCCACCATACCAGGAACTGTACAGGGTTGCACTAACTGAAGTCCCCCTTCCTGTCCTCTTGGCAGGGCAGGAAGCCAGAGGGCCTGGGTACACCTGTGCCAGCACCACAGTTACATTCCTGATTAATGTGAACATTTCCTATGGGTAGGAAAACTCTCTTATGGTTGTCCTCTGCATTTTGCATCCCTTAGTCATTGATTAAAATTCACAGAATGTGCTTTCCCTTATCTATGCCTTCATCCACTTGCAGACATATTAACGCTGTATACAACTTGAGGTGAAAACTGAGTAAAAGGAAGGTCTGGTAATTATTACTGTATTACTGCTGAAACTACTGCCTGTTATAACCAGATGCATTCAGCCTGGTGAGTGTGGGAGACAGAACTACTTCCATGCCCAGGACTGACACTTGAGTGTTCTTTGGTATCCACTAAGTTTGCATTGTCTTCTGGTTGGAGCTGTTGTAGACGTGCTAGGGACAAGCTGCAGTTTCAGTCCTCAGCTGAAATAAGTGGTGTGGGGTATCTGCTGGTGTTCTCTAGTTCCCCTTTCTTAACTTAAAAAAAATGGTAGAATGGCAAACAGTGGGTAGTGGTTGGAGTTTGTTCATGGGTCTTGGTAATACAGAATATGAGTTCGTTTGGCCCTTCACCAGATGCTACAACTGCAAACTTTCCTTGCTCCCTCAGGGACCCTAGAATCAGGGGAAAGTGTTGAAAGAGAAGAGATCTCCAGAGCACCCAAATGGATTGGATTCTGCTGTTCTAGGTGGAGTGTAAGTGTTAAGTAGGAAAGATGAGCTTAAAACTGGTATTAAATGAATATATGACATCTTTCTCCATTCATCTGTATGTGGACATTTGAGATCATTACATATTTGGACAATTGTGGATATTTCTCCTATAAACATTGGGGAAACAAGCATTGCTTTGAATTGTTACAAGCACTGCTTTGAATTGTTACATTTCTATTCTTTGGATAAATGCATAGTAGAGCAATTGCTGCATCACAGGATAGTTCTTTTTTTTTTTTTAAGTTTTACTTTATTTGATAAAGACACCATGAGTAGGGAGGGGAAGAGGGAGAGACACACTCGTGGCTGAGCAGGAAGTCCATGGTGGGGCTGAACCTGGGATCATGACCTGAGCCAAAGCCAAGTGTTTATCTGACTGAGCCACCTAGGAGACCTGAGTACTTCTATTTTTGGCTTTCTGAGAAAACTCTATACCATTTCTGGAGTGGCTGTACCAACTGACATTTCCACCCACTCTGAAAGAATATTCCCCTTTTTCTTCAGCCTAACCATCATATGTTGTTTCCTGTCTTCTTAAATTTAGCCAAACTGACCAGTGTGAGATGCTATCTGTTAATGCTCTGTGTATGTATTTCCCTGATGCGGGGGAGCAAGATGGCGGGGAAGTAGGAGGAGGCACCATTTCAACCTGTACCCTAAAGTGAGCTGATTACCTACCAAAGAACTCCGACCACCCATGAAATCAGCCTGAGATCAGAATTATACACGTCTGTATCTCTACTGGAGCAGAAGACGCCAGTGGCAGGTAAAGCAGACTGGGAGCATCGGACTGATATCGGAAGATAAACAAAAGGGGGAGGGAGCCACCAGAGGTGACTGATTGGAAAGTAACACCCCAACACGAGAGTGCTCTGCATCTGGGGACCAGCATTAACTTGGAGTCTGGTTGAAAGCACTCAAAAAACAAACAGCAAAGGATCGCGGTGGGGGGGGGGGGGTAATAGTGGGAACCTGGGTGGTTAGGGTCAGGGACCTAAGTCCCTGGACCCAGGACAGCCTCCCCTGGCGTGGAGCCAGAGAGAGTGCGGCGGAGAAATCAGGTCTTGGTCCCTGAGCTGCGAGTGCACCTGAACGCCAGCGTGCCTGAGAACGAGTGGGGTCTGTCTCCCATGAGGGGCTGGGAGCCTGGCCTGATGGCAATCCTGAAACGCGCGCGTCCCACACCCTCCCTTGGGATAGGTGCTCATAGGCGCTAGCCTGGAGCTCTGGCAGCAGGAAAAACCAGACGTTCCCAGCCGGGGACAGCGGGAAAATTTCAGTGCGCGATCTCTGCTCGGAACCTCTCTGGCGGTCTGGAGCTGCCTAGACAGCCACAGCTGCCCTGGTTTTGGGCACAACGAGGAGCTCCTGCATCCCCAGGGACAGTGTCCCAGAACCAACTCTGCCAGCAGCTTTTGCAAAACAGTCTGAGGCTTCTCTCTGAGAGGGAGGTTGGGGTGCTGTTTGCTCTCCTCTAAACCTCCAAAAACCATCAAAAGCTGTCAAGGCGAGAGAAAGCAGATGAAAGAACATAAAAACCCCCAGAGAACAAAAGGCTGAAAAAAAAAAAAAAACAGTTTCCTGAAAAAAAAAGAGCTCACCCCCTTGAGGGGAGTGGGAGGACCTAACTCAGGGAACATCATTGTCTGAAAACCCACGTGGCAGGCCCCTCCCCCAGAAAACCAACCAGGAAGGAAGAACAAAAAAAAAGACTACAAGAGAACAACCACCACTACTTCATAAATACAACTTTTATTTTTAACTCTTTACCAATATTCTGTTTTTTTTTACATACAGATAATTTTTTAACCTATTTAGCATCACACTGAGATGTCCAGTACATCAAATTCTTTAATAACCTTCTAACCTGAACTTTTTGATACATACACCTGTGTTTTTCTTTTGTTTTTCTATTTTTTAAATTCTTTTTTAATTTTAACTTAGTTTAGTCTAGTTTATTCTTTTTAATTTTTATTTTCTACTATACATATAGAGTTAAACTTCAAGGTAATCCCCTTTCCCCAATCAATGCTACCCCTAGAGGCAAACCAGTTTCTAATCCCCCTGTAACTTAGGAAAGTTGAGTTCCTTAACAAAAACATCAAGATACCTTCAGGAAGAATCAAAATAACCTTCCTCATCCACACTGAGAATCTATAACCATTCTCCCAATTTTTCCTTCTGTCAGTGTTTCTGTGAATTTGTGTCTGTCCTGACAATATATAAATCTTATACTTGGGGTTCTTTCTGAGGAGGTTTTTCCCTTTTTTTTGCTTATATATACATATTTTTTTCTCTTGTCATATACTTTTATCACTCTTTGTCTGTCTGTTTTTGTTGGTATACTCCACAAATCTTACCTTGTGGCCCATTTGGGCTGAGCCTTCTCTTATATCTTCCCTTTTTTTCCTATCTCTCTCTCTCTTTTTTTTTTTCTTCCTTTTTTCTTTCCCCTTTTTTTTCTTTCTTCTTCTCTTTTTCTTTTTCTTTTCTTTTTTCTCTCATTTGGGTGGGGAATCCTGATTGCACAGAAGCGTTCCAGGGTGCACATTGACTGCAACACAATCGATAAGTCCAGCTGCATCTGTTTAGTCATCTCTTACCAAAATGACTAGGAGGAGGAATACCCAACAGAAGAAAAATACAGAGGATGGGCCTTCTGCAACAGAACTAATGGCTATCGACATAGACAATATGTCAGAAAAGGAATTCAGACTAACAATTATCCAGGCAATAGCTAGGTTGGAGAAAGCCATGGATGTATTTCCCTGATGCTGAGTGATGTTGAACTTTTTCTACTATGTCTGTTGGCCATTTGTTTATACACAATGGAATATTACTATAACTTCAGAAAAGAAGGGCATCTTGCCACTAGCAACCACATGGATGAAAGAAGGGTTGTTATGCTAGGTGAGATATGTCAGTCAGGGAAAGTGAAACACCATATGATTTCACTCATCTGTGGAATTTAAGAAACAGAACACATGAACATAGAAGAAGGGAAGGAAAATAAAATAAAATAAGACAGGGAGGCAAACCTTAAGAGACACTTTACTGTAGGGAAAAAACTAAGGGTTACTGGAAAGGAGGTCATTGCGAGATGGGTTAACTGGGTGATGGGCTTTAAGGAGGGAACTTGATGTAATGAGAACAGGGTGTTATATGCACCTGATGAATCACTGAATTCTACCTCTGAAACTAGTAATATAGTATATGTTAATTAAATTGGATTTCAATATGTTTTTCTAAACACTGCTATAGAGATTTGTTTCAAATTTGTGGTACATTGGGGAGCTTGAGGATGGAGATGTTAGCATGCTAGAAAATATTGCTTTACCTTGACAATAAGCTCTCAATCTGTTTTCTAAAGAGGGGTACTGGTGTGAAGGTGATCTTGTGAAGATACAATGAAGGAAAGTTGAAGAACTGCCTTAATTTTCACTTTAAGGATAAATAAGTGTATTTTTAAGTTCATGGGATAACTCCACTATTCATTACAATGATTGTGTTACTTGAAGCTTAAATGACACTTAAATTCACCTTTGCTCTTGTTAAGAAAATTGTCATTTGTCTAACAAATGATCTATTGCTTATGTTCATACCTTCCTAGACAAACCACTAAAAACTTGAGGTATCACTGCTTTCAGGAGATAAAGCTCGCAAACCAAACCAACAAAATGATGTGACAAGGAACTAATAAGTAGGATTGGAAACTACAACAATCTTCACTAAAATGCCAGCCAAGTGAAGCAGACAGTGGACAGGACGGTTGTGGACTGACCAGAAGAAAAACAAAGGGGTTAAAGTTTTGAAATGAGTCTTGAGTAGTAGATATTATAGCGAATAGCTGGGAAAAATGAAGAGATAGGGGAGCCTAGGATGGAGAAGGGCTTTCGTCCCTCTCAAGGAATAGTTATGATTCATTAAGGCAAAGAAAGATTATTTACAGTGTCTGATTGAGACGTGTGGTTATAGAGGCTCTCCCTCCAGACCTTACCCTCCCAAACTGGAAAACTTCTGTCTCAAAACAATGAAATTGATAAAGATTCCTCTGCGGAGTGTTTCTTGATTTTCAGAACCAGAGTCTTTCCTTTGACTTTCACTTTTCCTGTTTCTCCTCCAAGACCATGTGTAAAATCAATTATTTCAGGTGGCATAGACTTTACCTTTTGCCAATTCCAGTTTATTCATTTATTTTTAAAAACTGAGGTAATATTGACATGTAACATTCTATTCCTCTCAGGTATGTATCAGAGTCATATATGTAAGTATGATGAAAGAACCACCACTGACTTCTGGTTAACATCTCTCCCCATTGTTACATATTTCCCTGTAATAAGAAAATTAAAATATTTTATTATAGAAATGTTCAAATATAGCATACAATGTACAATTAAATATGATTAACTGTAGTCATCATTAACGACAGTTCTCGTAAAACCAGTTTTATCCATTTTCACAACATTTATCCATTTTCATCATTAACTACAGTTCTCATAAAAGCAGTTGGATCCATTTTCCCATCTGCAAGTCACATATGTTTGTTAAGGGAGGAAGCAGGTCCTTGGTTCTCTTTTCATTCAGAATAGTTTTCCCTGTGTTTGTGGCTTTTTACCTTCAATGACAATAACCGTTTGATACCTTACATGGTCCTTGACAAGAGGTTAAGGACATCTTCAGCCAATGCTGGCAGGGCTGAGTCCCTGTGGTAGTAAGCATCTGCTGAGCATGGAGGCATGGGGTGATGAAAACTCAGATATACAATTATGCTGATTGTGAAGGAGGATTTGCATCAAGAAAGCCCAGTGGTTCTTACTGTGAAAAGGAGGGAGACCAGAGAGCCACTGCTGGAGAGTCTGTCAGTCTGAGCAAGGAAACAGAAGGAGCCTGGACTCCGTGGAAAAGTTTATTCTGGACTGAAAATTAATCCTTGGTCTGCTTTCACAGGTGGGCTTGTGAAGTCAGCAATGTAAGAGTATGCTCACTCTTTCCTAAGCATTAATTGTGTCCCCTTTTGTCAAGAATTTGTTATGGTGTGGGTGTAAGGCATAGGATCAGGATCCAGATGCTGACAAGCTGTTTCAGTCCAAAAGCTGGGACAAAGATTAAAACTGGAGGCTTTTCTGTAGCCCTTTACATAAGATGTACTGGTTTTTTCATGTATGTCTTCTTGTCACTCAGCTTTGAGTGCCTGTTGCACACCAGGCATTGTTATTGGGAGCTTAGTCCTTTTAGTCTAGGGAAACACCCAGAATTATTCTGGGAGGGAATGGTGATTGCCCCTGAGTAGGCCTTCATATGATGCAAGAGAGGCATGATATGATTGCCTATGCTGACAAGGGAGTGACTATGCTTCCAAAGTTTAGTGGGAATGAGAATATCTTAGGCAAGCCCATAACTGGGAAGCATTACTGTTCTGCTACATGGATGGTACCTAGAATACCAATGGGGAGGTCACACTGTTCAGGGCTGACTTACTCTCATGGAGTTCTAGTCACTGTCAGCAGGATGATATAACACTCTTTCCAGACACCTTGTATTGCAGAGAGAAGAAATGCCAGATCTTAATAAACACCTTGTAGGGATGTCTACTGTCTTCAGTGTTGTTTTATTTCTATGGTGTTTATATGACCACTCTTGGCTAATGGCACAAAAGAAAAAAGATACGGTTCATTTTTTTTTTGAAATTGAGAGAACAAACAAACAAAAAACACACAAACAACTATATCTTTATTGGTGAAAGTTCACACTCAATGTTACATCATGTGTGAAGGAACAAATTCACCAATGCATATGTTCATCTGAATGAGCATTAAAAATTTCTCCAAATTTCCCCCCAGACTAAGTTGATAAAAATGTCAGTCAACCACACACAGATGCAAAAGGAAATAGCTTATAAATCATTTTGAGGATTTATTTCATTCTCTCTCTATCCTGGTGCCTTCTTGGCCTATCAGACAGCTCAATTGTTCCTCTCCACATCCAAGAGTATATGATGATCCCACACTCCAGATGAATGCTTGGCCTGCCATAGAGCTCAGTTGTTGGTTGTCATATCTAAAGACACATTGTGTACCTGTTTTCAAGATGCCTCATTGGCCTAGTGCAGAGCTTTGTTATTGGTCTCCAGGTACAAGGGAACACAGTGAAAGTAGTGTCAAGGTGCCTGTTTTGCCTAGTAGTAAACAGAGTAGCAACATTCTGAGAACTTGGTGCAGGTGTTAGACCTAGGCAAGATATCTGTTCTCGGTTTCTAGTTCCACAGGCACATGGTGAGCCAGCTGTCAAGGTGCCTGCTTGGCCTAATGCTGAGCTGCATTGCTGGTCTCCAGCTTGATGGATGAATGGTGAACCCACCTCACCAAAGGCACCTGCTTGGCCCAGGGTAGAGATGAGTTGTTGGTTTCCAGGTCAAAGTCACATAATGTTCTCACTCTCCTCATGCCTGTATAGCCTAGTGTAGAGCTGAGTTGTTGTTTTGATTGTTAAAGGACAAATTGTAAGCCTTCTGTACCTGTGCCCTCTTGGCCGAGCACAGAGCGGTCTTGTTGGTGTCCAGGTGCAGGGGTACATAGTGAACCTGCTATCCAAGTTCCTGATTGGCCTAGTTGAGACATGATATTTTGGTCTCTAGGTCAATGCACACATGGTGAGCCAGCTCATTAAGTGTCATCTTGGCTTGGCCCAAGGCACTTTCTTGTTCTCCAGTCTAAGGCCATATTGTGATGTTGCTGTTCAGGTGAATCAATTTTCCCAATACTGACCTGGGATTCAAGATACATGGTTTCTTGGCACTTGGAAAGCTTGGTGTTCTCTGGACTTACTTGCTTTGTGCTGCACAGTTTAGGCAAGGTGTGTTATGAGGATTCCTTGTCTAAACAATGGCTGTGTGTCTCATTTGCCCAGGGTCAAATGCATTCAGAAAGCTCCCAGTCTCTGAGTTCCTGGTTGGTGTATTGTTCTGGGGCCTGAATTTGCCTGTGTTATACTGTGTTGAAGCGAATGTGGTCTGTAGGCTCCTGCTTGGACAGGAGTCTGGGAATTATTTTGTCCACTACTGAACTGGGTCAGCCTACTTGTGGTCTGAGGACCTAGGTTCCAAGGACTCACCCTATGTCTAGGGATGGTGATTCCTTCTCCCAGTCCTGGTTTCATAAAAAGTCCCATCTTTCTGGGGCACCTGAGTGGCCCAGTGGGTTAAGTCTTTGCCTTCAGCTCAGGTCATGGTCTCAGGGTCCTGGATTAAGCCCCGCATTGGGTGCTCTGCTCGGCAGGAAGTCTGTTCCCTATCTGCCTGCCTCTCTGGCTCCTTGTGATCTCTGTAAACAAAATAAAATCTTTTTTTTTTAAAGTCCTCTCTTTCTGTTGTCTGGAGACATTGAGAACATCAGGGATGGCTGGATTCTTAGGGCACTCATTTTCCCTGTGCTGGGCCAGGATGTAGGGCTCAGAGTAGTAGGTCCAGTCATCCCTCAGGACATGGAATCAGCTTTCCTGTACTGAACCCAGATTTTGATCCCAAAATTTGGGGATCCAGCTGGCTAGGAACCTACACTACTCTGATTTCCAGTGTCCCACTCACCTGTACCAAATGGAATGTGATCCTCAGCACCTGAGCCATCCACACATGGGGGAATGGGTCCAGGAGTCACTGGATACTGGCTTGAGGACTCTCAGGAGCACATAGGGTCACAAAAGTGAACACAAATATGAAGGTGGTATGCAGAGGGTTGGTGGGAGTTTCATGGAAGGAGGAGTGGGCAGGGTGCTTGCTATGAGTAGGGGAGGAGAACAGGGCATAGAATGTTAGGAATAGCAGGAAAGTTGTGGCTACAGTGCTATCTCTCTCTTCAGTGTGGTCTGGGCTCCTGAAGTGTTTTTATAACAGCCCCGGACACCACAATGCCTTCTTGTGATGTCACCACAATGCCTTATCCAATCCCCAGGGTGCTGTCAGTTTTGTCTCATCTGGGTGGCCAATCACCAGGCAGTTTGGCTGGCTAATGACTGATGGCTTTCATAATGACCCTTATGACATCATTGCCTGGAAACCAGGTTTTTAAGGGAAACAGGTACACTTTCCTTTAAGATGAAAAATTCCTATTTGGATTGTATTTATAGTGAAGATCATGGAGAGGCTGAAAGACTTAGCCAGTACAAAGCTAAATGTGTCACTCAGTGCCACCTTCCACTAAAACAGTAACACCAATGTAAAAGAGGACATGGGCCATTAGACTCCACGAAAGGCCACAGTTGTGGGGTAAGTCAGACCACATGGCACTGGAGCAAATGCTACACTCAACTCATTTGTCAAAACTTAAATATAAGTGGAGGAAATGGTAGGCAACATGTTTCATATATCTTCCCACAATAAACCTAAACCTAGAAAGGATGAAGCTGTGTCACAAGTCATTATCAGCTTGCCAAAATGACATTCTGCTCTCCTAGAAGGGGACAACAAAATCTAACCTAAGGTTCACAGCCTTAGTGTGCAACATCCAGTCATAATGTTCTGGGGGGAGGTGTTGAGCTTGTTTCTTTCCTCAAATACAGTTAACATCATCTTGAATTCCCAAGAAATCTATCACAGATGTCAGAAAATAAATGTCAAAAAGCTGAAAGTAGAAAAGTGACCAATATTTGGAAGGTAGGAGTTGTGGAAACTTGATTTGTGTCTGATATAGCTGAAGATACAGTGGAAGGGAGAGAGTCTGATTGAAGAATCTACTGCAAAGTATTATCAGAAGTGGGGTGAAAAATCAGAACTCTTTAGAATCTGAATAAGGAAGGTATGCTCTATACATACAATAGAATATTACACAGCATCAAAAAGAATGAAATCTTACCATTTACAGTGATGTGGATGCACCTAGATAGTATTATGGTAAGAGAAATAAATCGGCAAAAACAAATGCCATGTGATTTCACTCATAGGTGGAATTTAAGAAACAAAACCAATGACAATAGGGGAAGGGAGAGAATAAAAATAAGATGAAAACAGGGAGGGAGACAAAGCATAAGAGACTCCTAACTAGGGAACAAACAGTGTTTCTGAATGGGGCTTGGTGGGAGGTTGGGGTAAATAGGGATGGGCATTAAGGAGGGCACTTGATAGAATGAGCACTGGCTGTTCTAGGCAACTGATGCATCATTAAATTCTTCCTCTGAAATAGAGAAAAATAAAAAGAAAAAATAAAAAGAAGTGTGTTTAGGAACCTTCTGTTTTTTTTTCCCCACTGGCATAGAGGAAGTTCCCATTAATTACTCCTTGAAAGAGTGAGCTCAGATAGAGATATCTTCTCACAGACCAGATACACAGGCTACCATGCTCAGGGGAGAGAAGAATAAGGAGCAGATAGTTGTTCTCTATTTCAGGGGGATAGTTGGACTTCCCTATGAGAAGAGAAGAGGAGCATGTAGTCTAAGACTGAAGACCAACCAAAGAGACATACTGGAAAAAGATGTCAGAGGAAGCTGAAACTGAGATAATCAAAGAAAGAACAGGAAGTAAAATTGGCACAAAAGTGAAGCCAGGGTGTCCCCAAGGGAACAGTGTTACCTGCGGCTCCTAGACTGGCTGATTGAAGCTAATTCCAGCTGGTTTGCATTTGGGTCTCCATGACTCTCAGACAAACCATATATATATATCCAGACTCACTTTTTTAATTGAAGCAAATTGAAATGAAATATTATATTAGTTTCAGTTGGGGATTGGCAAGATGGCAGAGGAGTAGCAGACTGAAATGCCATCAGGTCGCAGGAGTTCAGCTAGATAGCAACCATTCAGAACACCTACAAACTCAACAGGGGAGAGAAGAGAAGAAGAGCAGCAAATCTAGGAAAAGAAAATCATACACTTTCTGAAAGTGTTTTCTGAAAGGTAGGATGTGAAGAGAAGTGAATTCGAAGCTATGGAGTTGGGCTGGCTTGTGGCAATTGGTGGAGCAGTGGAGCAGAAAATCGGAATACTTAGATCTCTGCTCCACTGAGGGACATTGCTCCAGAGGCTAAGCGGGGGTGGAGACTTCACAGGAACAGTGTGGTCTCAGGTCCCATGGGGTCATGGAAAGAGCAGGGGTGTCTGACTGTAACAGAGATCCCAGGTATCAGAGGAGAAAAGCCCTCTACAGAGATAGAGCCGAGGAGTCACAGCTTAGGGTTACCCTAAACCTTGATCCATGGTGTAGATGGGCCATAGCTTTTCGAGCAAGGACCCCACAAGTGCGAGATCTGGGGAAACTCATCTTTCTTCCCTGGGAGGAGCAGCACAGCAGGAATATGTTGAGTTTGGAGATTCCAAATGGGGCTGTGCCTCAGAGACAAAAACACTGGGTCACTGGCTAAGTGAGCTCAGATTGTGTCCAGAGGAGGAGTGATTGCTTATCTCTGAGGGCACATTGAGGAGTGGGACCCTAGGTCTCAGCTCCTCTGGGCTGGAGATTGTGAGGCTGCCATTTTCATCCCTGTGCTCCAGAGCTCTACAGAAAGCATTCAGGGAACAAAGGATCCTGAGAGCAAACCTGAGCAGATCTCTTAGCCAGACCCCTGGAAAGGGTAGTGCAATTCTGCCTTGGGCAAAGACATTTGAGACTCACTGCAACAGGACCCTCCCCTAGATGATCATTCAGGACCAAGCTCACTGATCTTAGAGAATAGCGAAACTATAGAGCTAGGGAAATCAATGTGTGTAATTCATGGCTTTTTCCTCATGATCATTTAGTCTTGCAAAGTTTAATTTATTAAATTAATTAATTAATTTTTTTTTCTTATTCTATTTTTTAACTTTTCCTCTTGCCTCTTTTGATGATTTTTAACTACTTTATGTTAATAAATCATTCTTTAAAAATTTTTTAAACCTTCATTATTATAGTCATATTTTATCCTACATTATATTTAACTTTTCTTTTGTATACATTTAGGGCTTTTTTTCCCAAAGTTTTTTGGGATACGGTTTCTTTTAACAGACCAAAATATACCCTAAGTCTAGCACATGGCTTTTTCTAGTCTCCAGCCTGACCACATTTCTCTTCTCCTTTTTTTCTTTATTTTTCCAACCAAATTATCTTATCAATTCTATTTTTATAATTTTTGTAATTTTCATCTGTACAGTCATATTTCATCCCTGCATTGTGCTTACACTTAATTTTGTGTATATATATATTTTTTTCTTTCCTTTAAGTTTTGGGAGGTAGTTTCTTCTAACAGAACAAAATACACCCAGAATCAAGTGGGTGGTTCTGTGCTATTCACCAGTCTTATTTTTTTAAAATATTTTATTTATTTATTTGACAGACAGAGATCTCAAGTAGGCAGAGAGGCAGGCAGAGAGAGAAGAGGAAGCAGGCTCCCTGCTGAACAGAGAGCCTGATGCGGGGCTCAATCCCAGGACCCTGGGATCATGACCTGAGCCGAAGGCAGAGGCTTTAACCCACTGAGCCACCCAGGCATGCCCACCAATCTTATATATATAATTTCTTCCCCCCCTTCTCCCCCATGAATTGGATCTCTTCTGATTTGTTTGGCATACATTTTCTAGGGTATTTTCCCTTTTATTATTTTATTCTCCCTTTCATATATTCTTATTTGGATAAAATGATAAAGCAGAAAAACTCATCACACACACAAAAAATAAGAGGCAGTACCTACAGTTAGGGACCTAATCAATATGGACATTTGTAATATGTCACAACTAGAGTTCAGAACAATGATTTTCGTGGTGCTAGTTGGGCTCGAAAAAGGCATAGAAGATGTTAGAGAAACACTTTCTTGATAAATGAAATTCCTTTATGGAGAAATAAGAGAATTACAATCTAATGAACTTGAAATTTTAAAAAAAGCAATCAATGCGTTGCAATAAAAACAAAAACAAACAAACAAACAAACAAAAAAAAAAAACAAAACGGAGGTTCTTACTGCTAAATGAGGCCGAAGAGAGAATTGGTGATATAGAAGACCAAATGACAGAGAGTAAAGAAGCTGAGCAAAAGGGAAACAAACAACTACTGGACAATGAAGGGATAATTCAAGAGATATGTAATACGATAAGACAAAACAATATTAGAATAATTGGGATTCCAGTAGAAGAAGAGAGAGAGGGGCAGAAGGTTTATTGGAGCAAATTATAGTAGAGAATCTCCCTTATATGGCAGAGGGAACAAGCATCAAAATACAGGAGGCACAGAAAACCCACTCAAATATCAATAAAAATATGTACACACCCCATCATCTAATAGTAAAACTTACAAGTCTTAGTGACAAAGAAATGATCGTGAAAGCAGCTCAGGACAAGAAGTCTGTAACATACAATGGTAGAAATATTAGATTGTCAGCAGACTTACCCACAGAGACCTGGCAGGACAGAAAGAACTGGCATGATATATTCAGAGAACTAAATGAAAAAAAAAATGTAGTCAAGAATACAACAGGTAGGCTATCACTGCAAATAGAAGGAGAGATAAAAAGCTTCCAAGGCAAACAAAAATTAAAAGAATTTACAAACACCAAATCAGCCCTACAGGAAATATTGAAAGGGGCCCTCTAAGCAAAGAGAGATTCTAAAAGTAATAGACCAGAAAGGAACAGGGACAATATACAGTAACAGTCATATTACAGGCAGTAAAATGGTACAAAATTCATATCTTTCAATAGTCGCCCTGAATGTAAATGGGCAAAATGCCCCAATCAAAAGACACAGGGTATCAGAATGAATTTTAAAAAAGTCAATATGCTATTTACAGGAAACTCATTTAAACTCATTTTATACCCAAAGACACCTCCAGATTTAAAGTGAGGGAATGGAAGAAAATTTACCATGCTAATGGGCATCAAAAGAAAGTTAGAATGGAATTCCTTATATCAGATAAATTATATTTTAAGCCTAATGCTATAATAGGAGATGAGGAAGGACACTATATCATACTCAAAGGGTTTGTCCAACTGGAGGCTCTAACAGTTTTAAATATCTATGCCCCTCACATGGGAGCAGCCAACTGTATAAACCAATTAATAGTAAAATCAAAGAAACACATCAACAATAATACAATAATAGTAGGGGACATTAACACCCCCTTCACTGAAATGGACAGATCTTCCAAGCAGAAGATCAACATAGAAAATAAAGCTTTAAATGACACACTAGACTAGATGGACATCACAGATATACTCAGAACATTCCATCCCAAAGCAACAGAGTACACATTCTTCTCTAGTGTACATGGAAAACTCTCCAGGATAGATCACATTGAGGGTCACAAATCAGGCCTCAGCCAGTACCAAAAGATTGGGATCATTCCCTACATATTTTCAGACCACAATGCTCTGAAGCTTGAACTCAGTCACAAGAGGAAAGTTGGAAAGAACTCAAATACATGGAGACTACAGTGCAATCTACTAAAGAATGAATGGGTCCACTAGGAAATTAAAGAAGAATTGATGAATTCATGGATATAAGTGAAAATGAAAGCACAACTGCTCAAACATCTTTAGGACACAGCAAAGGTGGTGCTGAGATGAAAGAATATAGCGATGTATGCTTCTCTCAAGAAACAAGAAAGGTCTCAAGTACACAACCTAACCCTACACTTGAAGGAGCTTGATAAAGAAGAACAAAAAAAGCCTGAACCCAGTAGGACAAGAGAAATAATAAAGATCAGAGTAGTAATCAATGAAATAGGAAACAGAAGAACAATAGAGCAAATTGATGAAACTAGGAACTGATTCTTTGAAAGAATTAATAAGATTGATAAACCCCTGGACACACTTACCAAAGAGAGAGAGAGAGAGAGAGAGAGAGAGAGAAAGGGCCCAAATAAATAAAATCAGGAATGAAAGAGGAGAGATCACAACCAACAGCAAAGAAATACAAACAATTATAAGAATATAAGTCAACAAATGTGACAATCTGGAATAAATGGATGCATTCTTAGAGACATATAAACTACCAAAACTGAACCAGGAAGAAATAGAAAACCTGGACAGACCCTTAACCAGTAAGGAGATTGAAGCAGTCATCAAAAATCTCCCAATAAACAAGAGCCCAGGGCCACATGGTTTCGCAGGGAAATTCTACCAAAAATTTAAAGAAAAATTAATACCTATTTCCCTGAAACTGTTCCAAAAAATTAAAATGGAAGGAAAACTTCTAAACTCATTTTGTGAGGCCAGAATTACATTGATCCCAAAACCAAAGAACCCATAAAAAAGAGAATTACAGACCAATGTCCTTCATGAACACGATGTGAAAATTCTCACAAAAATACTAGCCAATAGAATACAAGAGTACAATTAAAGTATTATTCACCATGACGCAGTGAGATTCATTCCTGTGCTGCAAGGTTGGTTCAACATCTGCACATCAATCAATGTGATACAATGTATTAATAAAAGAAAGAACAAGAAATAAATGATCTTCTCAAGTACAGCATTCTTTCTCAATCAAAACTCTTCACGGGGTAGGGATATAGGGTACATATGTCAATATCATAAAAGCCATCTATGAAAAGCCCACAGCGAATATCATCCACAATGGAAGAAAACCTGAGAGCTTTTCCCCTAAGGTCAGGAATATGGCAAGGCTGTCCTCTATCACCAATGCTATTTATTATAGTACTAGAAGCCCTAGCTTCAGCAGATGACAAAAAGAAATAAAATATATCTGAATTGGCTAAGGAGAAATCAAACTGTCACTCTTTGCAGATGATATGATTCTTTATGTGGAAAACCCAAAAGACTCCATTCCCAAACTCCTAGCACTCATACAAAATTCAGCAAAGTGTCAGGATATAAAATCAATGCACAAAAATTAGTTGCATTTCTATACAGCAAGAGGAAGACAGAAGAAAAAGAAATTAAGGAGTCAATCGCATTTACAATTGGGCCCAAAACCATAAGATACCTAGGAATAAGTCTAACCAAAGAGGCAAGGAATCTATACTCAGAAAACTACAGAATATTGAGGAAAGAAATTGAGGAAGACACAAAGAAATGGAAAAATTTCCATGCTCATGAATTGGAAGAAAAAATATTGTGAAAATGTCTATGCTACCTACTGCAATCTATATATTTAATGTCATTCCTATCACAGCATCATCATTTTTTTCAAAGAAACAGAAAAACTATAATCCCAAAATTTATATGGAACCAGAAAATACCCGAATAGCCAGAGAGATGTTGAAAAAGAAAACCAAAATTGGTACCACACAATTCTAGACTTCAAGCTCCATTACAAAGCTGTAGTCATCAAGACAGTATAGTACTAGCACAAAAACAGACACACATATCAAAGAAAAAGAACAGACAGCCCAGAAATGGACCCTCAACTCTATGGTCAACTAATCTTTGACAAAGCAGGAAAGAATGTCCAATGAAAAAAAGACAGTCTATTCAACAAATGTTGGGAAAATTGGACAGCCACATACAGAAGAATGGAAATGGACCATTTCCTTACACCACACACGAAAATAGACTCAAAATTCAGGAAAGACCTCAGTGTGAGACAGGAGTCTGTCAAAATCCTTGAGGAGAACACAGGTAGCAACATCTTCTACCTCAGCCACAGCAACTTCTTCCTAGAAATATTGCCAATGGCAAGGGATGCAAGGGCAAAAATGAACTATCGGGATTTCATCAAGATCAAACACTTTTGCACAGCATTTGAAGCAGTCAATAAAACCAAAAGACAACCAACATAATGGGAGAAGATATTTGCAAATGACATATCAGATAAAGAGCTAGTTTCCAAAATCAATAAAGAATTCTTCAAACTCAACACCCAAATAAGAAATAATCCAATCAAGAAATGGGCAGAAGAAAAAAAAAAAAGAAAAGAAATGGGCAGAAGACGTGAAAAGACATTTCTGCAATGAAGACATGCAAATAGTCAATAGACACGTGAATAAATGCTCAACCTCACCCGACATCAGGGAAATACAAATCAAAAGTACCATTAGTTACCACCTCACACCAGTCAGAATGGCTAAAATTAACCAGTCAGGAAATGACTAGTGTTGGCGAGGATGCAAGGAAAGGGTAGCTTCCCACATTGTTGGTGGGAATGCAAGTTGGTGCAGCCGCTCTGGAAAACAGTATAGATGGTCCCCCAAAAGTTGAAAATAGAGCTACCCCATGACCTAGCCATTGCACTACTGGATATTGACCCTACAGATACAAATGTAGTGATCCAAAGGGGCACGTGCCCCCAAATGTTTATCACAGCACTCTCCAAAATAGACAAATTATGATAAGAACCTATATGTCCATCAACAGATGAGTGGATAAAGATGTGGTATACATTGCAATGGAATACTATGCATCCATCAAAAAAAATCTTGCCATTTGCAGTGAGGTGGATGGAATGAGATGTTATTATGCTAAATAAAATAAGTAAATCCGAGAAAAGCAATTATCATACAATCTCACTGAGAGGGAAAAAATGAAAGAAGATGAAAGTAGAGAAGGAGACAAACCATAAGAGACTATTAATCTCAGGAAACAAACTGTGGACTGCTGGAGGGGGCTTTGGGGTGGCTAGGTGATGGACATTGGGGAGAATATGTGCTATAGTGAGTGTTTTGAATTGTGTAAGACTGATGAATCACAATTCTGTACCCCTGAAACAAATATACATTATATGTTAAGGAAAAAAAAAAAAAAGAATTGATGTACCTCAGTCTCTCAGACATTTCTAAGACCAAAACCATCAGACTGTTGAAGAAGTGTTTATATGAAAGACAGACACACACACACACGGACTTAAAAATGATTGGCATAAATGAAAGCTCCCTTTACAAAAATCTGATATCTTCAGAGTAGTATGAGTAGTTGTTAAATCCAAAGTAAAAATGTCATGTGTTGTTTAAACTGAAGTGCTAAATAACAATAGAAAATTTCTTGAAAATAAATGCTAATAATTCATATAATAAATTTAATAAAAAATTCAAAAAATAATTTGATGAAAATCTACCAAAAAAACCCACTGAAACACAAACTTTGAGATTTAGAACACATACGAGAATGAGAAGAATAATATAAGAGGACTGAACATATAATTATGGGCATTTCTATTAATATATATGACATTGATCCATTGTCAAAAAAATATTTAAGTATATATCATTATTAAAAACACTTTTTTTGGAGTCAAGATGGCAGAGAAGTAGTAGGCTGAGACGACATCAGGTAGCAGGAGATCAGCTTGATAGCTTATCAAACCATTGTGATCATCTACAAATCCAACAGGAGACTGAAGAAAAGAAGAGCAACAACTCTAGAAACAGAAAATCAGTGTCCTTCTGAAAGGTAGGACTGGCTGAGAAGTGATTCCAAAGTGACAGGAAGATAGACTGTGTGGGGAGGATCCAGCTTCCAGCAAGCGGCAGAAAAAAGGATCACAATGTCAGGACATTTAAAAGTCTGCCCCATTGAGGGACATTGCTCCAGAGGCTATACTGGGGTGAAGCCCATGCGGGGTCAGTGTGGCCCCAGGTCCCGCAGGGTCACAGAAGGATCGGGGGTGTCTGAGTGTTGCTGAGTTCACAGGTATTAGAGCGGGTAAGCTGGCTACAGAGAGAGAGCTGAGGAGTGAGCTCTCAATTCTGGGTTACCTGTAAAAGGCTGGGTGAGCTTGGAGCACGGACAGAGGCCAGAGAGAATGGAGTGATTGAGCACGTTTCTCTGAGGGTGCACTGAGGAGTGGGACCCCGAACTCTTGGATCCTCTGGGCCGGAGATTGGGAGGCTGCCATTTTCATCCCTGTCCTCTAGAATTCTATGGAAAGAGTTCAGGGAACAAAAGCTCCTGAAAGCAAACCCGAGCTAATTACTTAGCCTGGCGCCTGGTAAGTGTGGTAAAATTCCACCTCTGGCAATGACACTTGCAAATCATTTCAACAGGCCCCTCCCCCAGAAGATCAACAAGAAATCCAGCCAAAACCAAGTTCACTTACTAGGGTGTGCGGCTTCCAGTCTGCAAATGAGAGAAGAATGAGGCACAAACAAGTCAGCTGCAAGAGAAATGGAGTGAACAACAGTAGAAAAGACTGTTGCCCCGAACAACTCCTCAGTCTCGCTTTTACTAGATAGAAACAGTAACCAACAGAAGAGCTGAAGAAGGCCAAACATTAGTCACATGCTTTGTAGATAAACAATAAGGAGGGCAAAATGTCTGTACAAGCAGTATAAAGTTTATAGTTGAAAAATCACATTCAAATGACTTATTTAAGGTGATATCCAGTTGGGGGGGGAGATAACAGAAAAATGAAGCAGGCAGCACTCTGCCCTGAGCGGGCTGGGCATTCCCAGCTGCTTGGCTTCCATGAAGCAGGAAGCATTTTGCCCTGAGCTAGCTGGGCAACTTCAGCTGCTCAGTTTCAAGGCCGTGTATCATCCTCTCCCCCAGAGGCCTGTTGCCAGTATGTGTTTTTCTTAAGGCTATAACTAAATGTGCTTGGTACTAGTAAAATTTCCCATGAGTTATATTTTTAAGGAGTACATTGTTCTGAGGGGCAGTTGCAAAGGAGAACAACAGAATTCCAGAGGAGGCAAAAGCAAAGCATGGAATTCATGGCTTTTACTCTATGATTCTTGAGTCTTGCAGTTAGTTAATATTTTTTTAAATTTTGTTTTCTACTGCTATTTTTTTTTTACTTTTACCCATTCCTCTTTTAACATTTAACTAGTTTATCTTAACAAAACCTTACATAAAGAAAATAATAATCTTTTTTGAACCTTCATTATTATAGTCATATTGTATCCTTCATTATATCTAACTTTATTTTTTTGTATACACATAGAGTTTGTTCTTCTAAAAATTTGGGAGTACAGCTTCTTCTAATAGATAGAAACTCCAGGCTTGTTTTAGCCTCCAGCCTGAGCAAATACTCTCCACTTTCTTTTTCTTTATTCTCCTAAACAACTTACTTTATCAACTCCTTTTTCGGAAATTATTTTTTTTTCATTCTTTATAGGCATAGTCCATCCGTTCATTGTGTTTACCCTCATATATGTTATTCATTCCTTAAAATTTGGGGAAGTAGTTTCTTCTAAGAAACCAAAATATTCCCCAAATTAAGTGGGTGACCCTGTTCTAGCCACCATTCTAATATGTATCTATCTATCTATCTGGATATATATATATATTTTGTTTTTGTTTTCATTTTTTAAAAATATATTATTTATTTATTTGACAGAGAGAGATCACAAGTAGATAGAGAGGCAGGCAGAGAGAGAGAGAGAGAGAGAGGGAAGCAGGCTCCCTGCTGAGCAGAGAGCCCAATGTGGGACTCGATCCCAGGACCCTGAGATCACGACCTGAGCCGAAGGCAGCGGCTCAACCCACTGAGCCACCCAGGCGCCCTTTGTTTTCATTTTTTAACTTTTTTTTCTTTTCGGAACTTCTTATTTATTTATTTATTTTCAGTGTAACAGTATTCATTGTTTTTGCACCACACTCGGTGCTAAATGCAATATGTGCCCTCCCCAATACCCACCAACTGGTTCCCCAACCTCCCACCCCCCACCCCTTCAAAACCCACAGGTTGTTTTCAGAGTCCATAGTCTCTCACAGTTCAACTCCCCTTCCAATTTCCCTAAACTCCCTTCTCCTCTCCATTTCCCCATGTCCTCCATATTCTTTGTTATGCTCCACAAATAAGTGAAACTATATGATACTTCACTCTCTCTGCTTGACTTATTTTGCTCAGCATACTCTCTTCCAGTCCCGTCCATGTTGCTGCAAAAGTTGGGTATTCATCTTTTCTGGTGGAGGCATAATACTCCATTATGTATATGTACCATATCTTCCTTGCTCATTCGTACATTGAAGGGCATCATGGTTCTTTCCACAGTTTGGCAACCGAGGCCATTGCTGCTGTAAACATTGGGGTACAGATGGCCCTTTTTTTCACTACATCTGTATCTTTGGGATAAATATCCAGTAGTGCAATTGCAGGGTCATAGGGAAGCTCTATTTTTTTTTTTTAAGATTTTATTTATTTATTAGTCAGAGTGAGAGAGAGAGAGCACAGGCAGACAGAGTGGCAGGCAGAGGCAGAGGGCGAAGCAGGCTCCCTGCCGAGCAAGGAGCCCGATGCGGGACTCGATCCCAGGACGCTAGGATCATGACCTGAGCCGAAGGCAGCCGCCCAACCAACTGAGCCACCCAGGCGTCCCGGGAAGCTCTATTTTTAATTTCTTGAGGAATCTCCACACTGTTCTCCAAAGTGGCTGCACCAACTTGCATTCCCACCCACAGTGGAAGAGGGTTCCCCTTTCTCCACATTCTCTCCAACACACGTTGTTTCCAGATTGATAATTTGGCCATTCTAACTGGTGTGAGGTGATATCTCATTGTGGTTTTAATTTGAATCTCCCTGATGGCTACTGAGGATGAGCATTTTTCATGTGTCTGATAGCCATTTGCATGTCTTCATTGGAGAAGTGTCTGTTCATATCTTCTGCCCATTTGTTGATCGGATTATCTGTTTTGTGTGTGTTGAGTTTGAGGAGTTCTTTATAGATCCTGGATATCAACCTTTTGTCTGTACTGTCATTTGCAATATCTTCTACCATTCCGTGGGTTGCCTTTTTATTTTGTTGATTGTTTCCTTTGCTGTGAAGAAGCTATTGATCTTGATGAAGTCCCAAAAGATCATTTTCACTTTTGTTTTCATTGCCTTCGGAGACATACCTTGAAAGAAGTTGCTGTGGCTGATATCGAAGAGGTTACTGCCTATGTTCTCCTCTAGGATTCTGATAGATTCCTTTCTCACATTGAGGTCTTTTATCCATTTCGAGTTTATCTTTGTGTATGGTGTAAGAGAATGGTCGAGTTTCATTCTTCTACATATAGCTGTCCAGTTTTCCAAGCACCATTTATTGAAGAGACTTTTTTCCACTGTATATTTTTCCTGTTTTGTCAAAGATTATTTGGCCATAGAGTTCAGGGTCCATATCTGTGCTCTCTACTTTGTTCCACTGTTATATGTGTCTGTTTTTATGCCAGTACCACGCTGTCTTGGTGATCACAGCTTTGTAGTAAAGCTTGAAATCAGGTAACGTGATGGCACCAGTTTGGTTTTTGTTTTTCAACATTTCCTTAGCAATTTGGGTTCTCTTCTGATTCCCTAAAAATTTTAGGGTTATTATTTCCAGCTCTTTGAAAAATACCAGTGGATTTTTGATCGGAATGGAATTAAAAGTATAGATTTCTCTAGGTGGTATAGACATTTTAACAATGATTATTCTTCCAATCCAAGAGCATGGAATGGTCTTCCATCTTTTTGTGTCTTCTTCAATTTCTTTCATGAGTGTTCTGTAGTTCCTTGAGTACAGATCTGTTACCTCTTTGGACAGGTTTATTCCCAGGTATCTTATGGTTCTCAGTGATAGAGTAAATGGAATTGATTCTCTAATTTCCCTTTATGTATTATCATTGTTAGTGTATAAGAAAGACCCTTATTTCTGTCTGTTGACTTTGTATCTTGCCACGTTACTGAATGGTTGTATGAGTTCTAGTAGTTTGGGGGTGGAGTCTTTGGGGTTTTCCATATAAAGAATCATGTCGTCTGCGAAGAGAGAGAGTTTGACTTCTTCCTTGCCAATTTGGATCCCCTTTATTTCTCTTTGTTGTCTGATTGCCATTGCTAGGACTTCAAATTCTATGTTGAACAAGAGTGGTGAGAGTGGGTATCTTTGTCATGTTCCTGATCTCAACGGGAATGTTGAAAGCTTTTTCCCATTGAGGAAAATATTTGATCTGGGTCTTTCATAGATGGATATTATGAAGTTCAGGAATGTTCCCTCTATCCCTATACTTTGAAGCGTTTTAATCAGGAATGGATGCTGGATTTTGTCAAATGTTTTTTCTGCATCAATTGAGAGGACTATGTGGTTCTTCTCTCTTCTTCATTCTCATTGGTTTCCATGAATTGTTTAAGTTCATCTTTGATCTCCTGGTTGATCCAAGCATTCTTAAGCAAGGTGGTCTTTAGCTTCCAGGTGTTTGAGTTCCTTCTGAACTTTTCCTTGTGATTAAGTTCCAGTTTCAAAGCATTGTGATCTGAGAATATGCAGGAAATAATGTCAGTCTTTTGGTATCGGTTGAGTCCTGCTTTGTGACCCAGTATGTGGTCTATTCTGGAGAAGGTTCCATGTGCACTTGAGAAGAATGAGTATTCTGTTGTTTTAGAGGGGAATGTTCTGTATATGTCTATGAGGTCCATCTGATCCAATGTTTCATTCAATGCTCTTATTTCTGTATTGATTTTCTGCTTCAATGATCTGTCTATTACTGGAAGAGGTGTGATAAGATCTCCTATTATTAATGTATTCATATCAATATGACTCTTTATCTCGATTAATAGTTTTCTTATGTAATTGGCTTCTCCCACATTGGGGCTGTAGATATTACAATTGTTGGAACACCTTGGTGTATAGTCCTTGTAAGAATTATGTAGTGTCCTTCTGTATCTCTGACTACAGTCTTTAGTTTAAAATCTAATTTATCTGATATGAGAATCTACCACAGCCTTCTTTTGAGGCCCATTGGCATGAAAGATGCTTCTCCATCCCTTCCCTTACAGTCTGGTTGTACCTTTAGGTTCAAAATGGGTCTCTTGTAGACAACATATAAATGGGTCATGTCGTGTTATCCAATCTGCAAACCTGTGTTATTTTATGGGTGCATTTATGCCATTCACATTGAGAATGATTATTGATAGATACGTTTTTATTGACATCGTGTTACCTTTGAAGTCTTTCTTTCTGTAGATTGTCTCTATATTTCTGTTCAATGATATTCTTAGGATTTTTTCTCTTTTATAGACCCCCCCTTAATATTTCCTGCACTGTGGCGTGGAGGTTGCATAGTCTTTTAAGCCTTGCTGGTCTTGGAAACTCTTTATCTCTCCATCCATTTTGAATGTCAGTCTTGCTGGATAAAGTATTCTTGACTGCATATTCTTCTCATTTAGTACTCTGTATACATTTTGCCAGCCTTTACTGGTTTGCAAGGTATCTGTGGGCAGGTTGACGTTATTCTAATGGGCTTTCCTCTGTATGTAAGGAGCTTCTTTGTCCTAGCTGGTTTTAAGAGGGTCTGTCTAGAATTATAATTCTTCATTCTAACTATCAGGTGTAGCGAGGACTATCAAGAATCTAAAATCTTGAGGGGAAACTGCTCTGCCTCTAGTACATGATCGTTGTTTCCATTCGTGAGATAGGAAAATTTTCATAGACAACTTCTTCCACTATATCTTCTAGACTTCTGTCTTTTTCCTCCCCTTTAGGGATTCCAATAATTCTGACGTTGGAATGTTTCATGGCATCATTTATTTCCCTGATTCTGTTTCTGTGGCTTCTGAGCTGTTTGTTCCAGGCTTCCTCCTGATACTTTATCTCTGTCTGTTTTCCTCCAGATCACTAATTCTATCTTCTATCTCAGTTACCCTAGATTTTAGGGAATTTAGAATATATTGGAACTCATGGAGAGCATTGTGAACATCATCCCTGGTGGCTTTCAGTTCTGCCCTAATCAATTCTCTTTGGTCACCCATGGCTTTCTCCAACCTAGCTATTGCCTGGATAATTGTTAGCCTGAATTCCTTTTCTGACATATTGTCTATGTCGATAGCCATTAGTTCTGTTGCAGAAGGTCCATCCTCTGTATTTTTCTTCTGTTGGGCATTCCTCCTCCTAGTCATTTCGGTAAGAGATGACTGAACAGATGCAGCTGGATGTATCGATTGTGGTGCAGTCAAGGTGCACCCTGGAACGCTTCTGTTCAATCAGGATTCCCCACCCAAATGAGAGAAAAAAGAAAAAAAAAAGAAATAGAGAAAAAAAAAGAAAAGAGAGAGAGAGAGACAGGAAAAAAGGGAAGATAAAAGAGAAGGCTCAGCCCAAATGGGCTTCAAGGTAGAATTTATGAAGTATACATACAAAAACAGACAAACAAAATGACTGATAAAAGTATATGAAAAGAGAAAAAAACTATATATATAAAAGCAAAAAAAGGAAGAACATCATCAAAAAGAACTCCAAGTATAAGATTTATATGCTATCAGGACAAACACAAATACACAGAAACACTGGTGAAAGGAAAAGATGGAAGAGTGGTTATAAATTCTCAGTGTGGACAAGGAAGGTTATTTTGATTCTTCCTTGATATATCTTGATGTTTTTGTTAAGGGACTCAAATTTCCTAAGATACAGGGGGATTAAAAATTGGTTTGCCTATAGGGGTAGCATTGATTGGGGAAAGGGGAATACCTTGAAGTTTAACTCTATATGTATATTAGAAAATAAAAATTAAAAAGTATAAACTAGACTAAACTAAACTAAAATTTTAAAAAAATTAAAAAAGAAAAGCAAAATAAAACACAGGTCTATGTATCAAAAATTTCAGGTTAGATGGTTATTAAGGAATTTGATGTACTGGAAATCTCACTGTGATGGTAAATAGGTTAAAATTATCTACATGTATAAAAAAATGAACCAGAATAGTGTTAAAGAGTTAAAAATAAAAGTTGTATTTATGAAGTAGTGGTGGTTGTTCTCTTGTCATCTTCTTTTTTTTTTTTTTTCTTCCTTCCTGGTTGGTTTTCTGGGGGAGGGGCCTGCCACGTGGTTTTTCAGTCAATGATGTTCTCTGAGTTAGGTCCTCCTGCCCCCTCAAGGGGGTGGTCTCTGAGGAAACCGTTTTTTTCAGACTTTTGTTCTCTGGAGGTTTTTATATTTGTTCATCTCTTTTCTCTCGCTTTGACAGCTTTTGATGGTTTTGGGAGGTTTAGAGGAGAGCAAACTGCACCCTGACCTCCCTCTCAGAGAGAAGCCTCAGAATGCTCTGCAGAGCTGCTGGCAGAGTAGGTTCTGACTCACGGTCCCTGGGGTTGCAGGATCTCCTCCTTGTACCCAATACCAGGGCAGCATCAGCTGTCTGGGCAGCTCCAGACTGCCAGATTGGTTCCAAGCAGCAATCGCACACTGAGATTTTCCCGCTGGCCCAGGCTGGGAATGCCTGTTTTTTCCGGGTGCCAGAACACCTCGCTAGCACCTGTGAGCACCTCTCTCAGAGGAGGGTGTGGGACATGCGCTTTTCAGGATTGCCTTCTGGCGAGGCTCCAGGCCCTCATGGGAGCTGGACCCTATGTGATCTCAGGTGCGCTGGCCGCTCAGGTGCGCTGGTGCCTCAGGGACCAAGGCCTCCTTTCGCTGCCACATTCTCTCTCTGGCTCAGCGCCAGGGGAGTCTGTCCTGGCTCTGGGGACTTAAGCCCCTGTCCTTAACTGCCCAAATTCCCCCAATTTACCCCCATGATCCTTTGCTTTTTTTTTTTTTTTTTTTTTTGAGGGCTTTCAACCAGACTCCAAGCTAATGCTGGTCCCCAGATGCAGGGCACTTTCATGTGGGGTATCACATTCTAATCGTTCACCTCTGGTGGCTCCCTCCCCCTTTTGTTTATCTTCTGATATCAGTCCGACGTTCCCACTCTGCTTTCCCTGCCCACTGGCGTCTTCTGCTCCTGTAGAGATCCAGATGCGTATAATTCTGATATCAGTCTGATTTCATGGGTGATCAGAGTTCTTTGGTAGGTAATCAGCTCACTTTAGGATACAGGTTGAAACGGTGACTCTTTCTACTTCCATGCCATCTTGACTCCCCCTTTTTTCTGAACTTCTTTTTGTCCCCTTTCTCCCCCCCATGATTTGGTGTCTCTTCTGATTAGTTAAAGCACATTTTCCTGGGGTCTTTGCAACACTTTTAGTATTTTATTTACTTCTTCATATTTTCTTATCTGGGCAAAGGGACAAAGCAGAAAAACACACTGAAAAAAAAAAAAAAAAAGAACAAGCAGCAGTACTGAAGGCTAGGACCTAACCAAAACAGACATTGGTAATATGTCAGATCTAGAGTTCAGAATGGTGATTCTCAAGGTTCTAGTCAGGCTCAAAAAAGGCATGGAAAATCTTAGAGAATCTCTCTCCAGAGAGATAACAGCCCTTTCTGGAGAAATAAAAGAACTGAAATCTAACCAAGTTGAAATTTAAAAAGCTATTAATGAGGTGCAATAAAAATGGAGTCCCTTACTATTAGGATAAATGAAGCAGAAGAAAAAATTAGTGATATAGAAGACCAAATGACAAAGGATAAAGAAGCTGAGCAAAAGAGAGACAAACAAATACTGGATCACCAGGGTAGAATTCAAGAGATAAGTGAAACCATAATACGAAATGACAAGAATAATTGGGATTTCAGAAGAAGACAAAGGAGAGAGGAGAACAGAAGGTATATTGGAGAGAATTATTGTAGAGAATTTCCCTAATGTGGCAAAGGGAACAAGCATCAAAATCCAGGAGGTGCAGAGAACCCCACTCAAAATGAATAAGAATAGGTCCACACGCCATCACCTAATAATAAAATTTAAAAGTCTTAGTGACAAAGAGAAAATCCTGAAAACATCCCGGGAAAAGAAGTCTATAACATACAATGGTAAAAAATATTAGATTGGCAGTGGACTTGTCCACAGAAGCCTGGCAGGACAGAAAGAACTGGCATGATATATTCAGAGCACTAATTGAGAAAAATATGCAGCCAAGAATACTATACCCATCTAGGCTATCGTTGAAAATAGAAGGAGAGATAAAAAGTACCAGGACAAACAAAAACTGACAGAATTTGCAAACACCAAACCAGCTTTATAGGAAATATTGAAAGGGGTCCTCTAAGCAAAGAGAGAGCCTAAAAGTAGTAGATCAGAAAGGTACAGAGACAATATACAGTAACAGTCACCTTACAGGCAATACAACGGCACTAAATTAATCTCTTTCAATAGTTACCCTGAATGTTAATGGGCTAAATGCCCCAATCAAAAGACACAGGGTATCAGAATGGATAAAAAAAACAAAACCCATCAATATGCTGCCTATAAGTAACTCATTTTAGACCCGAAGATACCTCCAGATTTAACGTGAGGAAATGGAAGACAATTTACCATGCTAATGGACATCAGAAGAAACCTGCGGTGGCAGTCCTTATATCAGATCAATTAGATTTTAAGCCAAAAACTATAATAAGAGATGAGGAAGCACACTATATCATACTCAAACGGTCTGTCCAACAAGAGGATCCTATAATTTTAAATATCTGTGGCCCTAACATGGGAGCAGCCAACTACATAAACCAATTAATAACAAAATCAAAGAAACACATCAGCAATAAAACAATAGTAGGGGACTTTAACACTCCCTTCACTGAAATGGACAGATCATCCAAGCAAAAGATCAGCAAGGAAATAAAGGCTTTAAATGACACACTGGACCAGATGGACATCACAGATATATTCAGAACACTCCTTCTCAAAGCAACCAAATACACATTCTTCTCTAGTGCATATGGAACATTCTCCAGAATAGATCACATCCTGGGTCATAAATCAGATCTTAACTGGTATCAAAAGATTGGGATCATTCCCTGCATGTTTTCGGACAACAATTCTCTGATTCTAGAATTCAATCACAAGAGGAAATTTGGAAAGAACCCAAATACATGGAGACTAAACAGCATCCTTCTAAAGAATGAATGGGTCAACTAGGAAATTAAAGAAGAATTGAAAAAATTCATGGAAACAAATGTTAATGAAAACACAACAGCTCAAAATTTGTGGGACACAACAAAGGCAATCCTGAGAGGAAAATATATAGCAGTACGAGACTTTCTCAGGAAACAAGAAAGGTCTCAAATACACAACCTAACCCTACACTTAAAGGATCTGGAGAAAGAACAACAGAGAAAGCCTAAACTCAGCAGGAGAAGAGAAATCATAAAGATCAGAGAAGAAATCGATGAAATAGAAATAAACAAACAACAAAAACAATAGAACCAATCAATGAAACTAGGAGCTTGCTCTTTGAAAGAATTAATAAGATTGAAAAACCCCTGGCCAGACTTATCAAAAGGAAAAGGGAAAGGAACCAAATAAATAAATTCATGAATGATAGAGGAGAGATCAAAACTAACACCAAAGAAATACAGACAATTATAAGAACAAACTATGAGCAACTCTATGCCAACAAATTTGAGAATCTGGAAGAAATTGATGCATTCCTATGGACATATAAATTATCACAACTGAACCAGACGGAAAAAGAAAACCTGAACAGACCGATAACCAGGAAGGAGATTAAAATAGTCATCAAAAATCTCAAAAAAAAAAAAAAAAAAAGAAAAACAAACAAACAAAACAAACAAACAAACAAAAAAAACCAAAAGCGCAGGGCCAGTCAGCCTCCCAGGGCAATTCTACCAAACATTGAAAGAAGTATTAATTCCTATTCTTCTGAAACTGTTCCAAAAAATAAAAATGGAAGAAAAACTTCCAATTATCAGGCCTGCATCACCTTGATCCCAATAACAGACAAGGATCCCATCCAAAAAGAGAATTAGAGACCAATATCCTTGATGAACACAGATGCGGAAATTCTCACCAAATTACTAGCCAATAGGATCCAGCAGTACATTAAAAGGATTATTCATCACGACCTCATGGGATTTAATCCAGGGCTGCAAGATTGGTTCAACATCCACAAATCAATCAATGTGATACAATACATTAATAAAAGAAAGAACAAGAACCATATTTGATGTTGAAAAAGCATTTGACAGCATCCCTTCCTGATCAAAACTCTTCAGAGTGTAGGGATAGAGGGCACATACCTCAATATTATCAAAGCCATCTATAAAAAACGCAACACAAATTCATTCTCAATGGAGAAAAACTGAAAGCTTTTAGCTAAGGTCAGGAACACGGCAGGGATGCCCATTATCACCATTGCTATTCAATATAGGACTAGAAGTGCTAGCCTCAGCAATCAGAAAACAAAAAGAAATTAAAGGCACAAAAACAGCAAAGAGGAAGTCAAACTATCATTCTTTGCAGATGATATGGTACTCTATGTGGAAATCCCAAAAGATTCCACTCCAAAACTGCTAGAACTCCTACAGGAATTCAGTAGTGTCAGGATATAAAATCAATGCACAGAAATCAGTTGCATTTTTTTACACCAACAACAAGACAGAAGAAAAAGAAATTCAGGAGTCAATTCCATATACAATTGCATTCAAACCCATAAGATACCTAGGAATAAGCCTAACCAAAGAGGCAAAGTATCTGTACTCAGAAAGCTATAAAGTACTCCTGAAAGAAATTGAGGAAGACACAAAGAAATAGAAAAATGTTCCATGCCCATGGATTGGAAGAACAAATATTGTGAAAATGTCTATGCTACCTAAATCAATGTACACATTTAATGTAATCTCTATCAAAATACTATCCATTTTTTTCAAAGAAATGGAACAAATAATCCTAAAATTTATATGGAACCGAAAAGACCTCGAATAACCAAAGAAATTTTGAAAAAGAAAGACAAAGTTGGTGGCATCACAATTCCATACTTCAAGCTCTATTACAAAGCTGTCATTATCTAGACAGTATGATACTGACACAAAAACAGACACATAGGTCAATGGAACAGAATAGAGAGCCCAGAACGAGACCTTCAACTCTATGGTCAACTAATCTTTAACAAATCAGGAAAGAATATCTAATGGAAAAAAGACAGCCTCCTCAACAAATGGTGTTGGGGAAATTGGACAGCCACGTGCAGAAAAATGAAATTGGATCATCTTCTTACACCACACACGAAAATAGACTCAAAATGGATGAAGGACGTCAATGTGAGAAAGGAATCCATCAAAATCTTTGAAGAGAATACAGGCAGCAACCTCTTCGACCTCAGCCACAGCAACTTCTTCCTAGGGAGTTCGCCAAAGGCAAGGATAGTAAGGGCAAAAATGAACTATTGGAATTTCCTCAAGATCAAAATCTTTTGCACAGCAAAGTAAACAGTTAACAAAACCAAAAGACAACTGACAGTATGGGAGAAGATATTTGCAAATGACATATCAGATAAAGGGTATTGTCCAAAATCTATAAAGAGTTTAGCAAACTCAACACCTAAAGAACAAATAATCTAATCAAGAAATGGGCAGAGGACATGAACAGACATTTCTGCAAAGAAGACATCCAGATGGCCATCAGACACATGAAAAAGTGCTCCACATCACTCGGCATCAGGGAAACACAAATCAAAACCACAATGAGATACAACCTCACACCAGTCAGAATGGCTAAAATGAACAAGTCAGGAAATGACAGATGCTGGTGAGGATGAGGAGAAAGGGGAATCTTCCTGAACTCTTGGTGGGAATGCAAGCTGGTGCCACCACTCTGAAAAAGAGCATGGAGGTTCCTCAAAAAGTTGAAAATAGAGCTACCCTATGACACAGCAATTGCGCTACCAGGTATTTACCCAAACATACAATCATAGTGATCCAAAGGGGCCCATGCACCTGAATGTTTATAGCAGCAATGTCCACAATAAGCCAAACTATGAAAAGAACCTAGATGTACATCAACATATTAATGGATAAAGAAGATGTGGTGTGTATAATGGAATACTATGCAGCCATCAAAAGAAATTAAATCTTGCCATTTGCGACAACATGGATGGAACTAGTGGGTATTATGGTGAGCAAAATAAGTCAATCAGAGAAAGACCATTGTCATATGATCTTCCTGATGTGAGGAAGTGGAGAGGCAACGTGGAGGGTCTTAGGGGGTAGGAAAGGAATAAATGAAACAAGATGGGATTGGGAGGGAGACAAATCATAAGAGACTCTTAATCTCACAAAACAAACTGAGGGTTCCTGGGGGGAGGGGAGTTTGGGAGAGGGTGGTGAGGTTATGGACATTGGGTAGGTTATGTGCTATGGTAAGTGCTCTGAAGTGTGTAAACCTGGTGATTCACAGACCTGTACCCCAGGGGATAAAAACACATTATATGTTTTTAAAAAAATAAATAAATAATTTTAAAAAAGTTTTTCTCAGAACCAGTATTTATGAGCTACAATACTCAAATACGATGCAAAGAACACAGAAAAATAAAATAAATAATCTATTAAATGGTGCTTCCTTAGGGGCTCAGTGGTTTAAAGCTTCTGCCTTTGGGTCAGGTCATGATCCCAGGGTCCTGAGACTGTGCTCTACCTCAGGCTCTCTGCTCAGCAGGAAGCCTGTTTCACCCTCTCTCTGTCTCTCTGCCTACTTCTGATCTCTGTTTGTTAAATAAATAAATTAAATCTTAAAAAAATTTAAAATGGTGCTTCCTTAAAAATACCAAGTATTGTCTTGAAAACAATGTGTTCATAATTCCCAATATCAGGTGGATAGATGTCCTAAATTTTCCTTGAGGGAAATTATGGTAATATGAGAATAAATATATGCAGTAATGTATATACAATAACATAATGTTTTGAAATTGGTTATATATTTTATATGCAAACAATAAATTCTAGGAAATGGAAGAAAGCTATCAATGCACGTCCTCAAACATAGCATGGTATGTAACTATGTTGACAGAATAAGGAGGGGAGGAGAAAATGTTGATGATATAGGGAGTGAATGAACTTCATCCACAGTGGCTGACTTACAAATCATGACCTGATATTTGGGATTTAAGAACAAAACATTAGAAGATGAGCATATTGTTTAAAATATTGAGGAAGTTTGGGATGCCTGGGTGGCTCGATTGGTTGGATGACTGCCTCAGGTCATGATCCCAGAGTCCCAGGATCGAGTCCCGCATTGGGCTCTCATCTCCATGGGGAGTCTGCTTCTCTCTCCGACCTTCTCCTTGCTCATGCTCTCTTTCACTGTCACTCTCTCAAATAAATAAATAAAATCTTAAAAAAATATTGAGGAAGTTCTGGGAAAAAATGAGAAAGAATTTGAAGTAATTGCCTTGGGTGTTTAGATTACTAGATTATGGGACAATTATTTTACCCAGTGGTTTTTTGATGGCATGTACATGCATTCTTGGAATAATATATTAAAGTGATAAAAAGTTATTTCAGTTAGTAATGTGCATGTACCAAATTATTGCAGATGTGAATCTTCAAATCTACTGTGAAATACCTACAGCAGTTCTCTGTGTCTATATGAAGCAATGCTCTTGATGTTGACACAACTATCAATATGGCTATAGATATTTGCAGACATAAAATCAAGTTTCAGACATTTAAGGAAATTCTTTATATTTCCTATCGTAACTTAGATGCTAGATAGATGCAGATTTTATGTATTAAATTTGTGTTTAAAATAATCCTCACTTAACACTAAATATGTTTAGGCAACTCTGAAGAAATAAAAATGATTATTCTTAACAATCAAACCTAACTATAAATGAAACATACATAAAATCTATTAATTAAAAATTTACTATAGATGAAACAGATTCAAGAATTTATTTAAGTTCCTTCATGCCTAAATAAATCAGGTGAGTGCTTATATTTTCTTCATTTCAAGATACTTCTTGTTTTCTCCTATTTGGAATCTTAATATCTTCTCTTGTTCTCTGCAACAATACTACTTTAATCAATGGTGTAGAGAATACACACATCACTCGGAGATCCTCTAGATGAACTCAAAACAGTGTTTTGCTCCAATATCAAAGTTTCCCTTGGTGGTTTTGCTTACAAAGAAGCATCCTCCTCTGTCTTATCACCAATGTAAATTGGTCTGTTAATGCAAATATTCAATTCATTCCTACATCATAATGAGGAGGATTCTCTAAATAGTATCCAGTTTTAAATTTGCATATTGCCATATTTAATTAGTTTAATAACATATAATAAGCAATATTAATATTGTAGATATTATTTTTCCCATGTTTCCCATGTTCCTGTTCAATCGCAAATAATACATAAAAAAACTCACTGTAGTGATTCACATATTTACAGAATAAAGAGATTCTTCAAATATAAGATCATTATTATAAAGATGAAAAGTGGATTCCATGTGATGAGAAATAGATTGCTTAAAGCTATATGGAGAGGGGCGGCTGGGTGGCTCAGTGGTTTAAGCCACTGCCTTCGGATAAGGTCAAGATCTCAGGGTCCTGGGATCGAGTCCTGCATCGGGCTCTCTACTCAGCAGGGAGCCTGCTTCCTTCTCTCTCTCTCTGCCTGCCTCTCTGTCTGCTTGTGATATCTCTCTGTCAAGTAAATAAATAAAATCTTAAAAAAAAAAAGCTATATAGAGAGTTGGAGGAAATCGGAAGGGGAGAGGAACCATGAGAGACTGTAGCCACTGAGAAACAAACTGGGGGTTTTGGAGGAGAGGGAGTGGGGAGTTCAATGAGTCTGCTGGTGGGTATTAAGGAGGACACACATTACATGGGGCATTGGATGTGTTGCATAAACGATGAATCTTGGAACACTTTAAAAATAAAATAAACGACTCTGCCAGCAGCTCTTGCAAAACATTCTGAGGCTTCTCTCTAAGAGGGAGGTTGGGGTGCAGTTTGCTCTCCTCTAAACCTCCAAAAACCATCAAAAGCTGTCAAGGAGAGAGAAAGCAGATGAAAGAACATAAAAACCCCCAGAGAACAAAAGCGTGAAAAAAACAGTTTCCTCAGAGCCCACCCCCTTGAGGGGAGAGGGAGGACCTAACTCAGGGAACATCATTGTCTGAAAACCCACGTGGCAGGCCCCTCCCCCAGAAAACCAACCAGGAAGGAAGAAAAAAAAAAAAAAAGACTACAAGAGAACAAAGACCACTACTTCATAAATACAACTTTTATTTTTAACTCTTTACCAATATTCTGGTTCTTATTTTTAAACATACAGATAATTTTTAACCTATTTACCACCACACTGAGATGTCCAGTACATCAAAATCTTTAATAACCTTCTAACCTTAGCTTTTTGATACATACACCCGTGTTTTTCTTTTGCTTTTCTATTTTTTTAATTCTTTTTTAATTTTGGGTTTACTCTAGTTTATTCTTTTTTAATTTTTATTTTCTACTATACATATAGAGTTAAACTTCAAGGTAATCCCCTTTCCCCAATCAATGATACCTCTATAGGCAAACCAGTTTCTAATCCCCCTGTAACTTAGGAAAGTTGAGTCCCTTAACAAAAACATCAAGATACATTCAGGAAGAATCAAAACAACCTTCCTTACCCACACTGAGAATTTATAACCACTCTCCCAATTTTTCCTTCTGTCAGTGTTTCTGTGAATTTGTGTTTGTCCTGATAATATATAAATCTTATACTTGGGGTTCTTTCTGATGAGGTTCTTCCCTTTTTTTTTTTGCTTACATATATATATATTTTTCTCTTGTCATATATTTTTTTTTTTAGTTTCATTTTATTTATTTTTTCAGCGTAACAGTATTCATTCTTTTTGCACAACACCCAGTGCTCCATGCAAAACGTGCCCTCTCCATTACCCACCACCTGTTCCCCCAACCTCCCACCCCTGACCCTTCAAAACCCTCAGGTTGCCCCAACCTCCCACCCCTGACCCTTCAAAACCCTCAGGTTGTTTTTCAGAGTCCATAGTCTCTTATGGTTCGCTTCCCCTCCCCAATGTCCATAGCCCGCTCCCCCTCCCCCAATCCCACCTCCCCGCAGCAACCCCCAGTTTGTTTTGTGAGATTAAGAGTCATTTATGGTTTGTCTCCCTCCCAATCCCATCTTGTTTCATTTATTCTTCTCCTATCTCCTACCCCCCCATGTTGCTTCTCCATGTCCTCATATCAGGGAGATCATATGATAGTTGTCTTTCTCCGATTGACTTATTTCACTAAGCATGATACGCTCTAGTTCCATCCACGTCGTCGCAAATGGCAAGATTTCATTTCTTTTGATGGCTGCATAGTATTCCATTGTTTTTATAAGTCTTTTTGTTTGTCTGTTTTTGTCTGTATACTTCACAAATCTTACCTTGTGGCCCATTTGGGCTGAGCCTTCTCTTTTATCTTCCCTTTCTTTCCTATCTCTCTCTCTCTTTTTTTTCCCTTTTTTCTTTTCCCTTTTTTTTTCTTTCTTCTTCTCTATTTCTTTTTCTTTTCTTTTTTCTCTCATTTGGGTGGGGAATCCTGACAGCACAGAAGCATTCCAGGGTGCACATTGACTACACTACAATTGATTAAGTTCAGCTGCATCTGTTCAGTCATCTCTTACCAAAATGACTAGGAGGAGGAATACCCAACAGAATAAAAATACAGAGGATGGGCCTTCTCCAACAGAGCTAATGGATATCGACATAGACAATATGTCAGAAAAGGAATTCAGACTAACAATTCTCCAGGCAATAGCTAGGTTGCAGAAAGCCATGGGTGACCAAAGAGAATTGATTAGGGCAGAACTGAAAGCCACCAGGGATGATGTTCACAATGTTAGGGCAGAACTGAAAGCCACCAGGGATGATGTTCAAAATGCTCTCAATGAGTTCCAATCTAGTCTAAATTCTCTAAAAGCTAGGGTAACTGAGACAGAAGATAGAATTAGTGATCTGGAGGACAAACAGATAGAGAGAAAGGATCAGGAGGAAGCCTGGAACAAACAGCACAGAAGCCACGAAAACAGAATCAGGGAAATAGACGATGCCATGAAACGCTCCAACGTCAGAATTATTGGAATCCCTGAAGGGGAGGAAAAAGAAAGAAGTCTAGAAGATATAGTGGAAGAAGTTGTCTATGAAAATTTTCCCAATCTCACGAATGGAAACAACGTTCATGTACTATAGGCAGAGAGATTTCCTCCCAAGATTTTAATTCTTGAAAGTCCTCACGACACCTTATCGTTAGAATGAGGAATTATGTTTCAAGAGAGACCCTCTTAAAAGCAGCTAGGACAAAGAATCTCCTTACATACAGAGGAAAGCCCATTAGAATAACGTCAGACCTTTCCACAGAGACCTGGCAAGCCAGGAAGGGCTGGCAAAATATATTCAGAGTACTAAATGAGAAGAACATGCTACCAAGAATACTCTATCCATCAAGACTGACATTTAAAATGGATGGAGAGATAAAGAGTTTCCAAGACCAGCAAGGCTTAAAAGACTATGCAACCACCAAGCCGATGCTGCAGGAAATATTAAGGGGGGTCCTATAAAAGAGAAAAAAATCCTAAGAATATCATTGAACAGAAATATAGAAACAATCTACAGACAGAAAGACTTCAAAGGCAACACGATGTCAATAAAAACCTATCTCTCAATAATCACTCTCAATGTGAATGGCCTAAATGCGCCCATAAAATGACACAGGGTTGCAGATTGGATAACACGACAGGACCCATCCATATGTTTTCTACAAGAGACCCATTTTGAACCTAAGGATACACCCAGACTGAAAGTGAAGGGATGCAGAAGCATCTTTCATGCCAATGGGCTTCAAAAGAAGGCCGGAGTAGTGATTCTCATATCAGATAAATTAGATTTTAAACTAAAGACTGTAGTCAGAGATACAGAAGGACACTACATAATTCTTAAAGGGACTATCCGCCAAGATGATCTAACAATTGTGAATATCTATGCCCCCATTATGGGAGCACCCAATTACATAAGAAAACTATTAATCAACATAAAGAGACATATTGATATGAATACAATAATAGTAGGAGATCTTAATACGCCTCTCTCAGAAATAGACAGATCATCGAAGCAGAAAATTAATAAAGAAATAAGAGCATTGAATGAAACATTGGACCAGATGGACCTCATCGACGTATACAGAACTTTCCACCCTAAAACAACAGAATACTCATTCTTCTCAAGTGCACATGGAACCTTCTCCATAATAGACCACATACTGGGTCACAAAGCAGGACTCAACCGATAGCAAAAGACTGACATTATTCCCTGCATATTCTCAGATCACAATGCTTTGAAACTGGAACTCAATCATAAGGAAAAGCTCAGAAGGAACTCAAACACCTGGAAGCTAAAGACCACCTTGCTTAAGAAAGCTTGGATCAACCAGGAGATCAAAGATGAACTTAAACAATTCATGGAAACCAATGAGAATGAAGACACTTCAGTCCAAAACCTATGGGATACAGCAAAGGCGGTTCTAAGGGGGAAATACATAGCCATCCAAGCCTCCCTCAAAAACATTGAAAAATCCAGAATACACCAGCTGTCTCTACACCTTAAAGAACTGGAGAATCAACAGCAAATCAAACCAACTCCACACACAAGAAGGGAAATAATCAAGATTAGAGCAGAGATCAATGAGGTAGAAACCAGAGATACAGTAGAACGTATCAATGAAACTAGAAGCTGTTTTTTTTTTAAGATTTTATTTATTATTTGACAGAGAGAGAGAGCTCACAAGTAGGCAGAGAGGCAGGCAGAGAGAGAGGAGGAAGCAGTCTCCCTGCAGAGCAGAGAGCCCGATGCGGGGCTCGATCCCAGGACCCCGAGATCATGACCTGAGCCGAAGGCAGCGGCTCAATACACTGAGCCACCCAGGCGCCCCCTAGAAGCTGGTTTTTTGAAAGAATCAATAAGATCGATAAACCATTGGCCACACTAATCCAAATGAAAAAAGAGAAAGCCCAAATTAATAAAATTATGAATGAAAAGGGAGAGATCAGAACTAACACCAAGGAAATAGAAACAATCATCAGAAATTATTACCAACAGTTATATGCCAATAAGCTAAGCAACCTAGATGAAATGGATGCATTCCTGTAAAACTACAAACTCCCAAAATTGAACCAGGAGAAATTGACAACCTGAATAGACCGATATCTAGTAATGAGATTGAAGCAATGATCAAAAACCTCCCAAAAAACAAGAGCCCAGGACCTGATGGATTCCCTTGGGAATTCTACAAAACTTTCAAAGAAGAAATCACACCAATTCTCCTGAAGGTGTTCCAAAAAACTGAAGCAGAAGGAGATCTTCCATACTCTTTTTATGAAGCCAGCATTACCCTGATCCCAAACCAGGCAAAAACCCTACAAAAAAGAATTTCAGACCATTATCACTGATGAATATGGATGCTAAGATTCTCAACAAGATCCTAGCAAACAGGATCCAGCAGCACATTAAAAAGATTATCCACCATGACCAGGTGGGATTCATCCCTGGATTGCAAGGATGGTTCAACATTCACAAATCAATCAATGTGATAGAACAAATCAATAAGAGAAGAGAGAAGAACCACATGGTGCTCTCAATTGATGTAGAAAAAGCATTTGACAAAATCCAGCATCCATTCCTGATGAAAACGCTTCAAAGTGTAGGGATAGAGGGAACATTCCTTAACTTCATAAAATCTATCTATGAAAGACCCACAGCAAATGTCATCCTCAATGGAAAAAATCTTGCAACCTTCCCGTTGAGATCAGGAACACGACAAGGATGCCCACTCTCACCACTCTTATTCAACATAGTATTAGAAGTTCTAGCAATGGCAGTCAGACAACAAAGAGAAATAAAAGGTATCCAAATTGGCAAGGAAGAAGTCAAAATCTCTCTTTGCAGATGACATGATTCTTTATATGGAGAACCCCAAAGACTCCATCCGCAAACTACTAGAACTCATACAGCAATTCAGTAACATGGCAGGATA
This sequence comes from Meles meles, assembly GCF_922984935.1. NCBI lineage: Eukaryota > Metazoa > Chordata > Mammalia > Carnivora > Mustelidae > Meles > Meles meles. Next base: position 514,197 of record NW_025721613.1, read on the forward strand.
CAAAGTCAATGTACAGAAATCAGTGGCTTTCTTATACACTAACAATGAAAATAGAGAAAGGGAAATTAGAGAATCGATTCCATTTACTATAGCACCAAGAACCATATGATACCTGGAAATAAACCTAACCAAAGAGGAAAAGGACCTGTACTTGAGGAACTACAGAACACTCATGAAAGAAATCAAAGAAGACACAAAAAGATGGAAGACTGTTCCATGCTCTTCGATTGGAAGAATAAACATTGTTAAAATGACTATACTGCCTTGAGCAATCTATACTTTTAATGCCATTCCGATCAAAATTCCACCGATATTTTTCAAAGAGCTGGAGCAAATAACCCTAAAATTTGTATGGAATCAGAAGAGACCCCAAAGTGCTAAGGAAATTTTGAAAAACAAAAACGAAACTGGCGGCATCACGTTACCCCGATTTCAAGCTTTACTACAAAGCTGTGATCACCAAGACAGTGTGGTACTGGCATAAAAACAGACACATAGAGCAGTGGAATAGAGTTTAGAGCCCAGATATGGACCCTCAACTCTATGGTGAAATAATCTTCGACAAAACAGGAAAAAATATACAGTGGAAAAAAGACAGTCTCTTCAATAAATGGTGCTGGGAAAACTGGACAGCGATATGTAGAAGAATGAAACTCGACCATTCTCTTACACCGTACACAAAGATAAACTCAAAATGGATAAAAGACCTCAACGTGAGACAGGAATCTATCAGAATCCTAGAGGAGAACATAGGCAGTAACCTCTTCGATATCAGCCACAGCAACTTCTTTCAAGATATGTCTCCAAAGGCCAGGGAAACAAAAGCGAAAATGAACTTTTGGGACTTCATCAAGATCAAAAGCTTCTGTACAGCAAAGGAAACAGTCAACAAGACAAAAAGGCAACCCACGGAATGGGAGAAGATATTTGTAAATGAGAGTACAGACAAAAGGTTGATATCCAGGATCTATAAAGAACTTCTCAAACTCAACACACACAAAACAGATAATCATATCAAAAAAATGGGCAGAAGATATGAACAGTCACTTCTCCAATGAAGACATACAAATGGCTATCAGACACATGAAAAAATGTTCATCATCACTAGCCATCAGGGAGATTCAAATTAAAACCACATTGAGATACCACCTGACACCAGTTAGAATGGCCAAAATTAGCAAGACAGGAAGCACCGTGTGTTGGAGAGGATGTGGAGAAAGTGGAACCCTCTTACACTGTTGCTGGGAATGTAAGTTAGTGCAGCAACTTTGGAGAACAGTGTGGAGATTCCTCAAGATATTAAGAATAGAGCTTCCCTATGACCCTGCAATTGCACTGCTGGGTATTTACCCCAAAGATACAGATGTAGTGAAAAGAAGGGCCATCTGTACCCCAATGTTTATAGCAGCAATGGCTACGGTCGCCAAACTGTGGAAAGAACCAAGATGCCCTTCAACGGATGAATGGATAAGGAAGATGTGGTCCATATACACAATGGAGTATTATGCCTCCATCAGAAAGGACGAATACCCAACTTTTGTAGCAACATGGACGGGACTGGAAGAAATTATGCTAAGTGAAATAAGTCAAGCAGAGAGAGTCAAGTATCATATGGTCTCACTTATTTGTGGAGCATAACAAAGAACATGGAGGACATGGGGAGATGGAGAGGAGAGGGTGTTGAGGGAAACTGGAAAGGGAGATGAACCATGAGAGACTATGGACTCTGAAAAACAACCAGAGAGTTTTGAAGGGGTGGGGGGGGTGGGATTTTGAGGAACCAGGTGGTGGGTAATAGGGAGGGCACGTACTGCCTGGAGCACTGGGTGTGATGCCAAAACAGTGAACACTGTTATGTTGTAAATAAACAAACAAACAAACAAAAAAAAAGTACACAGTATGTTAGTAATATATTTACATTTTAAGTCTTAATATATATCTAATACATATGAAATATAAATATATATATAAATATATATATATCTTTTAAATTGATTTCAGTCAAATAAAACTTCACATTGAATTTCCATAGTAAATTAGTAATGTGCTGCTAAAACAAGCACAGAATTTCCAGTTAATTAAATGCTAGAATGTATCAATTGTTAATTCTAATAGTTTATTCAAATAGTTTATTATTAATTCTACTCAAAATTATCTTAACCATTACAGAAGTATCTCAACTTTAAATGATAATAAAAATAAAAATACAAGGAAGACATGTGCTTTTATTAACATGCATATTTACAAACTTACTGGCTTGAGTAACTGACATTGGTCCTCCCATCATCATATGAATGAAGTCATTTATCTTAATAGATCTGAGTATTTTTCAAATCTGTTTATACTTATGTCTCACCCCTGCACTTGACATTTTATATAACTCCGTAAAGACTGAGCAGCAATCATGATTTCAGGACCTCTTTGGAGATTAAGGATAAAACTTGGTGTTTTCTGTGTATTTCCTTGGGAATGTCCACTGAGGCATGAACAATGCAGGCTAAATCACCAATAGCTCAGCATGTCCTAAGGACAAAGTTTTAGAAATGGGTTCTGATAATTTCTGTGGCTGTTTTAATAGTTGTGTTAATCATCAAGTCAGTGGGCAAACAAATATATTTATTCAGACTTTTTGAATATTATGTCTCTCATGTGTAAGTTCTTTATAATTTTGGATGTTAACTGTTTATTGAATATATGATTTGCAAATAAGAAGCTAGGCTTTTTCCTTTGTTTATGGTTTCTTTCACTTTGCATTTAGGAAAAAAAATGCTGTAGTCCTAAGAATTTAGTGTGGATATTTGCTTCTCTTTCCAGATAAGTCACATTTAGAAATATGTTTTTATGGTCAATTTCAAGGCAAGTCTTTTAAGGAAGACCTAAGAATATCCATTTTGGGTTTATATTTGTATATGGTGTATGAAGTGGTTCAGTTTAATTCTTTTGTATTAAGCTGTTCAGGTTTTACAGCACCATTTACTGAAGAGACTATCCTTTCTCCCATCATGCATTTATATCCACTCTTTTGTAGATTAATTGACGATATAAGTGTAGGTTTATCTCTGAGATATTTTGTTGTATTGACCTATGTGTGAGTTTCTGTTCCAGCACCATACTTTTGTTTGTTTATTTGTTTGTTTTCTTTTATTAATTTAACTTTGTGGTAGCTTGAAATCTGGGATTGTGATACCTCCAGCTTTGTTCTTTTTTCTCAAGAAGACCTTAGCTAATGGGGTACCATTCTTATTTGACTACTATTGCCTTACATTTATTTCTCTAAGCAGGAACTCTAAGTCTTCCTATCTTACTGTTTTTCAAAGTTGTTTTGGTGCATGAATGTTCCTATATTATGTTCCTGTGGTGCATTGTATATATTCACTTTCATATGTTGAACAATCCTGGCATTCCAGGGATAAATCCAACTATTTACAAATAGTGCAAAATAATTTTCATGTACTGATGAATTAAGAGTGCCAGTGTTTTATGAAACTGTTATATAAAGACAGATATCCAGACTGATATCACTTATGGCTTTGGCATCAGGACAATGTTGACCTCAAAGAATGAGCTAGTATGTATTCTATTCTCTGGTTTTTGCAAGAGTTTGAGGAAAATGTGTCAATATAGTTAGTACACTTGGAAAAATTACCAGTAAAGTAATTTTGGCCCAATGATCTTTTCAGTTGCATAGATTTAACTACTTGTTCAATTTTCTTACAAATTGTAGGTCTTCTCAAATTTTACATTTCATCATAACTCAGTCTTGGTCATGTGCCTGCTTCTAGGAATTTATTTTTGGTTATCCAATTTGTTAACATACAATTATTCAAATCCCACTCATATTTGTTTTCTATCTATAAAATTTATGATAATTTAACCAACAGAATTGTTGATATTGCTATTTTGAGACTTCTTTTTTAAAGATTTATTTATTTGTTTGTTTGATAGAGAGACAGAGAGTGTACAAGCCTGGGGAGGGCAGAGACAGAGGGAGAGGGGAAAAGAAGCAGACTCCTCATTGATCTGGAAGTCAGATGTCAGACTGAATCCCAGGACCTGGATATCATGACCTGAGCCGAAGGCAGATACTTAGCCATGTGAGCCACCCAGACACCCATGAGCCTTTGTTTTTGTTTTTGTTGTTGTTGTGTTTGATATAGTTAAGGTTTTGTCGATTTTCAAAGAATCTTGATTAGTTTTGATGTCTTTCTATGCTGCGTTTTCTATACTGTTATCATCTCTGCTGTAATCTTTAATATTTCTCCCTTTTCAAGCTTTGGGTTTAAATTTTACTTTCTTTTTCTAGTTGATTAAATTATAACATTTGTTTATTGATTTGAGAAATTTTTTGTTTATTAAATGTAAATTTTTACTGCAATTCTCCTTAGCAATGATTTATGTGTTGGGGCGCCTGGGTGGCTCAGTGGGGTAAAGCCTCTGCTTTCGGCTCAGGTCATGATCCCATGCTCCTGGGATCAAGCCCCACATCAGGCTCTCTGCTCGGCGGGGAGCCTGCTTCATCCTCTCTCTCTCTCTCTTTCTGCCTGCATCTCTGCATACTTGTGATCTCTCTCTGTCAAATAAAGAAATAAAATCTAAAAATATATATATATTAATGAGATTCAGTCTAAAATTAATACTCTGACAGCCAGAATAAATGGGCCAGAAGAACGAGTCAGTGAACAAAAAGGTAAGATCATAGAAAAAAAAGGAAACTGTGGAGGCCTAAGATAAACACCTAAAAGCCAAAGAGATCAGACTGAGAGATTAATAACAACAGTAAACATTCCAGTGTCAGAATTATTGGGATCCCTGGGGTGGGCGAGAGGACAGGAAGATGTATTTGAGAAAATCATAGCTGAAAATTTCCCTCATCTGGGGAAGGAAACAAGCATTCCTGTCCAAGAGGCTGAGAGGACCACTCCCCAAATTAATGAGAACAGATCAATGCCCTGATGTATAATAGTAAATCTCACAAATCTTAGAACCAAGGAAGCAATCCTAAAAGCTACTAGGGGGAAGAGATTTCTTATGTACAGAAGGAGGAACATTAGAAAAGCATCAGACCTGTTCACAGTGACCTGATATGCCAAAAAAGGCTCACAAGACATATTGAGGTTACTAAATGAGAAGAACATGCAGCCAAGGATATTTTGTCCAGGAAGGCTGTCATTTAGAATGGAACAAAAGATAAAAGAGCTTCCAGGACTGGCAGATACTGAAAGGATATGTGACCACCAAGCTGGGCCTGCAAGAAATATTAAGGTGAGAGGGGTTGACTGAAAGAAAAAAGACTCCAGGAGTAATATAGATCCGAAATTACAGAGGCAATATGTAGAAACAGGGACTTCACAGACAACATGATGGCACTAAAACCATATTTTTCACAGTCACTGTCAATGTGAACAGACTAAATGCTCCCATGAAATGACACAGGGTTGCAGATTGGATAAAATGACAGGACCTGTCCATTTGATGTCTACAAGAGACCCATTTTGAACTTAAAGATACATCCAGACTGTAAGTAAGGGGATACAGAACCATTTTTTTTTTATGCCAATAGACCTCAAAAGAAGGCTAGGGCAGCAATTTCCATATCAAACAAATTAGATTTATACTAAAGACTGTAGATACAGAAGGACACTATATCATTCTTAAAGGATTGCTCTAACAAGAAGATTTAACAATTGAAAATATTTATGTCCCAAAAGTGGAACCAGATGGACTACATAGATATATACAGGGCATTCCACCCTAAAAGAACAGAATGCACATTCTTCTCAAATACACATAGAACCTTCTCCAGAATAGAGCAGACACTAGGTCACAAATCAGGTCTCAACCAATACCAAAAGATTGAGAATATCCCCTGTCTATTTTCAGACCACAGTGTTTTGAAACTGAAACTAAATCCCCCCCCCCCAAAAAAAAAGGAAGGAATTCAAACAGATGGAAGGTAAAGACCATCCTACTAAAGAATGTTTGGGTTAACCAGGGATTTAAGGAAGAATTTAAATAATTCTTGGAAACCAAGGAGAACAGAAACACATTGGTCAAAAACCTGTGGGATATTGCAAAGGCAGTCCCAAGGGGGAAGTACATAGCCATGCAAGTCTCACTCAAAAAAAACTAGAAAGATCCCAACTGCACAAGCTAACCTTACACCTAAAGGAACTGGAGAAAGAACAAAAAATTAAACTCAAAGGAAGCAGGAGAGAAATAATAAAGAGAGCAGAAAATAATGAAATAGAAACCAGAAAAAGGAAACATTAGAGTAGATCAACAAGACCTGAAACTGGTTTTTTGAAAGAATTAATAAGATCAAGAAACCTCTAGCCAGACTCTTCCAAAAGAAAATGGAAAGGATCCAAATTAATGAAATTTGGAATGAAAATGGAGAGTTCACGACTAACACCAAGAAAATAGAACAATTGTTAGAAATTATTATCAGCAACTATATTCCAATGAATTAAGCTACCTGGAGGAAGTGAATGCCTGCCTGGAAATTTATAAACTACCAAGACTGAAAGAGGAAAAAACTGACAATCTGACTAGAACAATAACCAGTAAGAAAATTGAGACAGTAATCAAAAACCTCCCTGAAAAAAAGAGTCCAGGCCCACATGGCATCCCAGGGGAGTTCTACCAAACATTTAAAGAAGAAATAATACCTAATCTTCAATAAATATCTAAAAAAATGTGAACAGAAGGAAAATGTCCATACCCTTGCCTTGGTCCCTAAACCAGGCAAAGACACCGTCAAAAAGGAGAACTACAGACCAACTGTGCCATGCTCATTTAATTACTATAGCTTTATAAGATAACTTCAAATCTGGAATTGTGGTACCTCCAACTCAGTTCTTCTTTTTCAAGACAGCTTTGCCTGCCCTGCATCCTTTTTCCTAGTCCCATATAAATTTGAAGGTTGTTCAAATTCTGGGAAAGAAAAAGCTTTTGACATTTTGATAGGGATTGCATTGCATGTGTAGATGTTTTGGGTAGTGTACATTTTAACAATATTAGTTTTTCTAATCCATGAACATGGAATGTTTTTCCCTATGTTTGTGTCATCTTTAATTCCTTTCACATATATTTTATAGCTTTCAGATTACAGGTGTTTCACTGCCTTGTTTAAATACATTCCTAGGTATTTTATGATTTTTGGTGCAATCACAAATGCAATTTTTTTTTCTTAATTTTTGCTTCCTTCTTACTTATTATTAGTTTATGGAAATGAAATGGATATATGTGTGGTTATTTTGTGTCCTACAACCTTCTTGAATTCCTTTTTCATTTTTTGTGATGTTTAGTGGTTTTATAGTGATGTTTTGCTGAGGTCCTTATGATTTCCTATGTAATTATGTCTCCAGTGAATGTTTAAAATTTTACTCTTTCCTTACTAATTTTGATGCCTTTATTTATTTTTATTCTCTCATTGCTGTGTCTAGGGATTCATGTCCTGCATTGAATCAAAGTGTTTAGAGTGGATTTCTTTGTCTTATTCCTGATTGTAGGGTAAAAGCTCTCAGTTTTTCAGTAGAGTATGATATTAGCTGTGTTTTTATTTGTTATTTTATTTTCTTTTTTCATATACAGCCTTTATTAGCTACTGTTATATTTCCTCAAAACGTCCTTTGTACGGGGTGATTTTCTGTCAAACACTTTTCCTGCGTCTATTGAAATAATCATAGGGCTTTTTGCTTTCTTACTGATGTAATGTAGCACGCTGAGTGATTTGAAACCATTGTACTACCTTTGGGTTCATAAATAAATCCAACCTGATAGTGATGAATTAGTTTTTAGAAGTATTTTTAGATTCTCTTCATTAATATTTTATTGAGGATATTTGCATATATGTTCATCAGAATCATTGCCCTGTAGATCGATTTCTCCTTCTCTCTCTCTTACTTTTTTAAAATTTATTTTTAATTTTTCACTGTATCTTCATCTGGTTTTGGTATCAAGGTAATGATAGCCTCATAAAATGAATGTGGACATTTCACTTCCTCTTGTATTTCTGGCATAGTTTTAGAAGGCTAGGTTTTAACTTTTCTATAAGTTCTGGTAGAATTCACCTTGAAGCCATATGGTCCTGGATTTTTGTTCTTTGTGAGTTTCTTGATTCCTCATTCAATTCTATTGCTAGTAATCAGTCTGTCGATTTTTCTATTTCATCCTGATTCAGTTTTGGAAGGTTTTGTCTCTTTAGGAATTTATCAATTTTTTCTAGGTTGTCCAACTTCTTGGTATAGAATTTTTCATTATATTCTCTTGTTACCCTTTGTATATATGTGATGTCAGTTGTTACTTCTTCTCTTTAATTTATGATTTCATTCATTTGAGTCCTTTATATTTTTTTTGAGTTTGGTAAAGATTTATCAATTTTCTTGATCTTTTCAAAGTACTATGCTCTACTTTTACAGTTCTGTCCCTATTTTCCTTTCTAAAATTTTATTTTCTCTGTCTTTATTTCTGTTCTAATCCTTTAATTTCTTTTTTACATTTTTATATATTTTTTAAAGATTTTATTTATTTATTTGAGAGACAGAGATTACAAGTAGGCAGAGAGACAGGCAGAGAGAGAGAGGGAAAGCATGCTCCCCACTGAGCAGAGAGCCTGATGTGGGGCTCCATCCCAGGACCCTGAGATCATGACCTGAGCTAAAGCCAGAGGCCTAACCCAACGAGCAACCCAGGTGTCCCCTTTTATTTCTTTCCACTGTTTTTTAGTTGTTTGTTTTGCTCTTTTACCTCCTTCATACGTAATCTTTTGTACTTGAGATTTATTCATGCTATATGATGTAGGCCTGTATTGCTATATACTTTCCACTTAGAACAGTTTTCCTACCCCCCCCCCAAAGATTTTGGGACATTATCTTTTCATTTTCATTTGTGGCCATGTGTTTTATGACTTCCTCCTTGATTTCTTGGTAGAGCCATTCATTGTTTAGAATCACATTATTAAATCTCCATTTACTTGAGCTCTTCCTGGAATTCTTCTTTGCTTGATTTCTAGTGGTCTTAAAGGTTCCATGGTATAACTTTGATCTTTTAAAAATTTTGGAGATAATGTGGCATAACATGTGATCATTTCTGGAGAATATTCCATATGCTCTTGAAAAAAATGTGCATTCTGCTGTTTTAGGATGTAAATTTCTGAATATATGTTAAATCTATCTAGTCCAAAAATAAAACCTACTGGTTCCTTGTTCATTTTCTGTTTGGATGATCTATCCTCTGATGTAAATGGGCATTTAATGTCCTCATTATTTTTATGTTACTCTTCATTGTTTATTTATGTTTGTCATTAATTACTTTATGCATTTGGTACGCCCATGTTGAGTACATGAATGTTTACAATTTTTTTTATCCTCTCGTTGGATTGTCCCTTTCATAATTATATAGTTTCCTTCTATCCCTCTTTTTACAGTTTTTCTTTTATGCCCTTTGTCGTTATAACAAATTCCAACATTGCTTTCTTATAACACACATTCTCATAGTAAATGATTCTTAATCCCAACAGCTTAAATTTGCATGAGTCTTTAGATCTAAAATCAGACTATTATAAACAGAAGATAGATGAGTTTTCTTGTTTTAAAAATCCATTCCATCATCATGTTTTTTGACTGAAGCATTCAGTTCATTTAAATTCAAAGTAATTATTGATATATATGTGTTTATTGCCATTTTGTTAATTGCTTTGTGGCTGGATTTGTAGTACTGTTCCTTTTTTAAGTTTCATTTAAATTGTGGTTAGTTAATAAGCAGTGTAATTTGTTTAAGGTGTGCAATACAGGGTTTGAACACTTCCATAAAACATCTAGTGTTGTGTGTGATGCATAAACAATGAATCTTGAAACAGTGAAAGAATAAATTAAAATTTAAAAAAAATTATTCATCACAGCAAGTACATTTGCTATTCTCTATCACCTATGATTACCATCACATGAACCAACTCCCTTTTGTTATCTATTCACTCACAGTTAAGTGTCTGTTTCTTGGTTTTCCTTCCCTCCTCTCTCTCTCTCTCTCTCCAGTTTGCTCATTTTCCCCCTTCAATTGTCTGTATGAGTGAAATGGTATGATAGTTGTATTCTCTGACTGACTTATTTGCTTAACATTATACTCTCTAATCCATAGTTACATGGGAGACTGTAAATGCAGTTGTAAATGGAAAGATGTCTTTCTTTTTACAGTGAGTAATATCCCTCTGTATGACATATTATTTGTCCATTCATCAGTCAGTGGACAGGTAGACTATCTCCAGAATTTGGTTACAGTAGATAATGATGTCATAAATTTCTTGATGACTGTATTCCCTTGAATTAGTACTTTTGTATTCTTGCATAAGCACCTAGTAGTTCAATGATTAGATAGTGGGGCCATTCTAATTTTAACTTTTTAAGGAACCTCCATAGTTTTGCAAATTGCTTGCAACAATCAACTATGTGGAGTTTAGTGGTGCTAGGGGTACTATAGTGGAGAAGTAAGACAGAGGCCAGGGATTGCACTGTGTGGTCTAAAGTATCCTGTGTCACACTGGGAGACATAACTCCCCTTCTTAGTGTGCATTTGAGAGGGGTGGGACTGTTTCTCCAGTGACAAAGTAACCAACGAACACCATTGAGCTGACCAGTCCAATAGCACAGTAATAGAAGCAGCTACTGGGGACAGCTAAACTGGACACAAGCTTTTTTCTCTGCTTTACCATAAAGTCTGATCCCCTGTATGTTCAGATGACTGCCCTTCTGGGAAAAACTGGCATATGTCAGAGCACGATCCCCAAGAGGATCAGCATGGATCCTCACCATGAAGGGTCCTTCAAACTTGGAGAGTAAATCCATCCAGAAAACCTGAGATAAAACATGGTAACACTAGACCACTGGATGGGCAGTAATTTGGGACACAGGCAGGAATTTGAGGGAAGCCTAGGAGGAACAAGGTGAGATTGTTCACTGTTCTGCGAGGCCTTCTTGAACAGCAGGGTTCACAAACACCCCTCTCTAGGGACAATATAGCTGGGTGATGCCATTTTTACCCTTATGTATCAGTAGGACAAACTTCAGGGGCCAGAACAGCACACACATTGGAGGCTTGGGTCCCTTACAACAAGCCCTGACCCTTGTGGTCTGCAGGAGCATTTTTACTAGGCAAGTGTTCCTAAAAGTCAGAGAAGCCCCACCTAAGAAGAAGAACACAACACCCCCCTCCACTCTGGTACCATGTGTACTGACCAAGACTGCTGTTTGAACTGTGGCTCTAGGGGAAATAGGATCTAATGTCTCTTAGCAGGAAGACCAAAAGGCACTTAGTTAAAACTTGAAACAGTCAAACACTTCTGAATATAGGAAGGAGGAATTCTGAAGAGGATTGACCTGAGGGAAAGAGCAATCAAAACACAGAAACAGCATGCACAGAACATACACCAGAAATATTGGAGTCACCAGTGTCAGGTCCTAGACATTATATGACCTTTTCTTTATATAACTGTTATTCACAGAGCTAGAAACATAATATATTATCTAACACAGAGAAGAAGACCAACACCTATACAAAATTACGAGATGGAAGAATTCATCCCAGTAGAAAGAATAAAAGGTCACAGATGGGGATCTAAACAAAATAGATATAAGTAATATGTGTGAGGCAGAATTTAAAGGAACAATCATAAGCATATAATCTGGCTTTATAAAAGCATTGAAGATACCAGGAGGCCCTTATTAAAGAACTATAAGACTCAAAAATAAGTCAGGTTGAAATAAAAATGTTGTAACTCAGATGCAAACCTGACGGGATGTAATGAACATATGGATTGAAAAAAGATAAGTAAAAGACAATTGATACAGAAGATAACATTGTGGAAAACATGAAGCTGAAAAGAATAAGCAAAAAAAAATTATCGTGAAGGTAAACTTAGAGAACTCAGCAACTCCATAAAAGTCATTATGATAGATAATGGGATAAGAATCCCAAAAGAAGGGGGGGGGAAGGACAGGTTTATTTGAGGAAATTATAGCTGAAAACCTCTCTAGTCTGGGAAAAGGAAGACATCCCAATCCAGGAGGCACAGAGATCTCCCATCAGATTCAACAAAAGAAAACCAACACCAAGATGATATTCTAGTAAAATTTACAAAATACAGAGAGAAGGAAAGTAGCAAGACAGAAGAGGCCCCAAACTCACAAAGAAAAACCAGTAAAGGTAGCAACAGATCTGTCCACATAAACTTGGCAGGCCAAGAGAGAGTGGCCTAATATATTCAACATGCTGAAGGGGAAAAATATACAGCCAGGAATATCTTATGCAACAATGTTGTCACTCAGAATAGCATAAGAGATAAAGAGTTTCTGAGACAATTACAACGGAGTTTAGGACCACTAAATCAGTCGTGTAAGTAAGAGTAAAAGAGACTCTTTGAGTGGGAAAGAAAAACCAAAAGTAACAATGGTCAGAAAGAACAAAGAAAAACTCTAGAAACAATGAATTTACAGGTAATACAATCTTACTAAATTCAGATCTATTAATAATCAGCCCGAATGGAAATGGATGATGTTCCAATCAAAGACATAGTGTGTCAGAATAGATATAAAAGCCGTACCCATCTATAATGCTTCCTGGAAGGGAGTCTTTTTAGAGCTAAATATAACAGCAAAATGAATGTGAAGGAATAGGGAACAATTTATCATGCTAATGCATGTCAAAGGAAAGCTGGAGTAGCCATACCTATGTTGGAAAAACTAGATTTTAAATGAAAGAGCATAAAGAGATGAAAAAGGGCACTATTCATAATTAAGAGGCCTATCCAATGAGAAGATCTAACAATTATAAATATTTATGCTCCAACTAGGGAGCTCCCAAATTAAAAAAAAATTAATTACAAATGTAATTAAAGTCCTGGATCAAAATACAATAGCAGTAGGGGACTTTAAAACCTCACTTATAACAACAGAAAGATAATCTAAGCATAAAGTCAACAAGGAAATGCTTGTTTGACTGACACATTGGAACAGACGGACTCATAAGACATGTTCAGAACATTTCTTCCTAAAAGAGAATACACGTTATTTTCCATTATACATGGGACATTCTCCAGAATAGATTGCACAGTCAATCACAAATCATTTCTCAATATGTACAAAAATATTAAGATCATACCATGCACATTATCAGACCAGAACACTATGAAATATAAGGTCAACCACAAGACCACAAATAAATGAGCATCAATGGACATAGTACAAAAGAATGAATGAATTAACCAGGAAATTAAGAAGAAATAAATAAAAAATCGGGATGCCTGGGTGGCTCAGATCATTAAGGGTCTACTTTTGGCTGGGGTTATGATCCCAGAGTCCTGTGTTTGAGTCCCACATCAGGCTCCTCACTAGGCAGAGAACCTGTTTCTCCCTCTGTGTGTTGCTCCCTCTGCTTATGGTCTCTCTGATGAATGAATGAATGAATGAAGTCTTTAAAGGATTACATTTAAAAATTAATGAGGAAAATACAACATCCATAAATATTTGGGATGCAGCAAGAGTGGTCTAAGGAAGGAAGTACATTGCAATGCATGCTTATCTGAAGAAGGAAGAAAAGTCTCAAATACACAATTTCAACTTATACCTCAAGGAACTAGGGAACTAGAAGAAGAACAGCAAATGAAGCCTATATCCACGAGAAGGAAGAAAAAAAATAAGAATACAACAGGAATAAATGAAAGAAAAACAGAAAATAGAGAATGACAAATCAATGCAACTATGAGCTAGTTAGTTGAAAAGGTTAACACAATTGGTAAAACACAGCCAGATGTATCAAAAAGAAAAAAAAATGGACTCAGGTAAATAAAGTCATGTATGAAAGAGGAGAGATCACTGCCAACACCAGAGAAACAAAACAGTCAAAGAGAACATTAGGGAAAAAATTTTGCCAACAGATTGGGCAATCTGGAAGAAATGGATAGAATCCTAAAAATACATAAACTATTAAAACTGAAAGAGGAAGAAATAGAAAATTTGAACAGGCCCATAACCAGCAAAGAAATTGAAACAGTAATCAAAAATCTCTGATCAAACAAAAGTCCAGGGCCAGAGATTTACCAGGAGAATTCTACCAAACACTGAAAGAGGACTTAATAACTCTTCTTCCCAAATAGTTTTATAATATAGAAATGTATAAGCTTCCAAACTCATTGTGTGAAGCCAGCATTACTTTCATTCCCAAAGCAGACAATGATCCCACTAAAAAGGAAAATTACAGGCCAGTATCCCTGAAGAACACTGATGCAAAAATTCTCAAAAAGACACTAACAAGTTACATCGAAGAGTACAATTAAAGATTTATTCATCATGCTCAAGTGGGATATATTCCTGGAGTGTAAGTGTCATTCAATACTGCCGAATCAAATAATGTGATAAACCACATTAATTTTTTAAAAAGTGATAAGAATGACACAATCCATGCAGAAAAATGTGTGAAATATTACAGCATTGATTCTTGATAAAAATCCTGCAAAAGTAGAGATAGAGGGAATATGCCTCAATATCACAAAGGTGATATATGAAAAATTCATAACTAAATTCCTCCTCAGTGGGGAAACTTTATGACCTTTTCTCTACAGTACAGAACAATACTGGGATGCCCACTATCACCATTTTTTAGCATATTACAGATGTCCTAACTTCAGAAATCAGACAAAAATGATGCAAATTGCCTTGAATTGGGAAAAATGAAGTCAAATATCCACTATAAACATATGACAAGTTACTCCATGTAGATAACCCAAATGTCACCACCAAACAATTGATAGAACTAACACATGAATTCAGCAAAGTCATGGGACACAAAATCAATACACAGAAATCTGTTATGTAACTAGTCACCAATAATGAAGCAGCAAACTGAGAAATTAAGGATTCAATCCCATTTACATTTGCAACAAAAACCATAAGAAACCTAGAAATAAATCTACCCAAAGAGGTAAAAATATTGTACTCTAAAACTGTAGAACAATCATGAAAGAAATTGAAGATGACACAAAGAAATGAAAAAAAAATCACATATTCATTGAAGAAAAAATATTATTAAAATGTTCTATATTACCAAATCTCAACAATACTTTTAATAAAGTCCCTGTCAGATTACCAATATCATTTTCCCCTAAAGATAGAAGAAACATTGCTAAAACATGTGTGGAACTACAAAAGACCACTAACAGTGAAAGCAACATTAAGAAGAAAAATGAAGCTAGAGGCATTGAGATTCCAGACTTCAAGATATATTACAAAGTTGTAGTCATTAAAGTAGTATGGTACTTGCACAAAAGCAGACACATAGATCAATGGAACAGAACTAAAACCCACAAATGGACCCACAACTCTATGATCAACTAATCTACGAAAACACAGAAAAGACTACCCAATCTAAATAAGACAACAAATAGTGTTGGGAAAACTGAACAGCAACATGCTGAAGAATGAAACTGGACCATTTTCTTGGGGAACCTGAGTGGCTCAGTCACTTGTGCATCTGACTCTTGGTTTTGGCTCAGGTTATGATATTGAGATCAAGCCCTGCATCAGGCACTCTGCACAGCACAGAGTGTGCTGGTCCCTCTCCTCTGCTCCTCCCCCTGCACTCTCTCTCTCTCAAATAAATTAATCAATTATACATTAAAAAAGAAAAACTTGGGATGGCTTGGTGGCTCTTTTGGTTAAGCATCTGCCTTTTGGCTCAGGTCATGATCCCAGGGTCCAGGAATTGAGTCCTGATTTGGGTTCCTTATGTAGCAGGGAGCCTGCTTCACCCTCTGACTGCTCCTATCCCTGATTATGCTCTCTCCCGCAAATAAAGAAATAAAATCCTCAAACAAAAAAGAAACTGGACCACTTTCCTACAGCGTACACAAAAATAAATTCAAAATGGAGGAAAGGCATAAATATGCAACAGGAAACCATCAAAGGAGGAGAGTAAAGAGAGCAACATTTTTTAAATATTTATTTATTTATTTTATTTATTTTCAGTGTAACAGTATTCATTATTTTTGCACCACACCCAGTGCTCCATGCAATACGTGCCCTCCCTATTACCCACCACCTGGTTCCCCCAACCTCCCAACTCCTGCCCCTTCAAAACCCTAAGGTTGATTTTCAGAGTCCATAGTCTCTCATGGTTCATCTCCCCTTCCAATTTCCTTAAATTCCCTTCTATTCTCCATCTCCCCATGTCCTCCATGTTCTTTGTTATGCTCCACAAATAAGTGAAACCATATGATACTTGACACTCTCTGCTTGACTTATTTCACTCAGTATAATCCCTTCCAGTCCCATCCATGTTGCTACAAAAGTTGGGTATTCATCCTTTCTGATGGAGGCATAATACTCCATAGTGTATATGGACCACATCTTCCTTAACCATTCGTCCGTTGAAGGGCATCTTGGTTCTTTCCACAGTTTGGCGACCATGGCCATTGCTGCTATAAACATTGGGGTACAGATGGTCATTTTTTTCAATCCATCTGTATCTTTGGGGTAAATGCCCAGTAGTGCAATTGCAGGGTTAAAGGGAAGGAGAGAAACATTTTTAACATTGATCATTGCAACTCTCACTAGACACCTCTCCGGAGGCAAGGAAAACCAAACCAGAAATGATCTATTGAAAGTTCTTCAGAAACAAACAAACAAACAAACAAAAAATAAAACAACAACAGCAAAAAAATACATGTCTGTACAGCAAAGCAAGCAATCAACAAAACTTCATAGCAATCTGTAGAATGGGAGAAGACATTTGCAAATGACATACCTGATAAAGGGTTAGTATCCACAATCTATAAAGAAATTATAAAACTCAACAGTCCCCCCAAAATAATCCAAGTGAGAAATGGGCAAAGGACATGAATAGACATTTTTGCAAAGAAGACATCCAGATATCTTAAGACCCATGAAAAGATACTCAACATCACTCATCATCAGGGGAATACAAATGAAAACCACAATGAGATACCACCTCACACCTGTCAGAATGGCGAAAATGAACAACATAATAAACAACAGATGTTGGCAAGGATGCAGAGAAAATGGAACCATGTTACTCCATTGGTGTGAATGCAAAGTGGCTTTTCCACTCTGGAGAACAGTATGAAGGTTCTTCAGACAATTAAAAACAGGACTACCCTGCAATCCAACAATTGCACTACTAGGTATTTACCCAAGTATACAAAAGTGCAGATTCAAAGGTGTCCATGTACCCCGATGTTTATAGCAGCATTATCAAAAATAGCCAAATTATGGAGAAAGCCCAAATGTCCTTCAACTGATGAATGGTTAAGGAAGATGTGGTGTATATGTACACAATGAAATGTTACTCAGCCATCCAAAGAAAGAAAGAAAGAAAGAAATCTTGCCATTTGCCACAACATGGATGAAGCTGGAGTGCATTATGCTAAGTGAAATAGAAAGATAAATACATAGGATCTCACCCATAGGTGTAATGAAAGAAAGAAAAAGATGAACATAGGGGTGGGGTAAAAAAAAAAAAGATGGACTTAACTATAGAGAGCATACTGAGGGTTTCTGGAAAGGAGGTGGACAGGAGATGTGAAAAGAGTATAATAGATTATTAGGGAGGGCACTTTTTGTTATGAGCACTGGGTGCAAAATATAAGGGATGAATTACTAAATTCTACTCTTAAAACCAATATTACATTATATGTTAACTAACTAGAATTTCAATAAAATCTTGAGAAAGTAAAAATAATTTTATTGCTTCCTATGTATGAGCATGGAGTATCTTTCCAATTCTTTGTGTTTTCTTCAATTTCCTTCATCAATGTTTTGTAGTTTTCAGAGTACAGGTGTTTCACCCTATCAGTTAAGGTTATTCTCATGGTTTTTGGTGCCATCATATACAGTTGTGTTTTTTGTGAACGTTGCTCTTTTGTTTTGGCTGATCCTTCCTTCAGACCGGTCATCTCCAGAGGACTTCCTTGTCTGCGATGGGCAGTGTTTGGTACTGGGCCTGAATGTGGTGAGTTTTAACTAGGTGTGCCCTTGTCCACTTGTGAGATGAGAACTGATACCACTTCTTTAAAAACTGAGGAACTGAGGAACCCTGTTGTAAAGAAACATGGTGTGGGCAGGAGCATGGGCTTGTCTTCTGCTTGAGGAGCAATGATGCTGAAACAGAAAAACAGGACAAAGATGAGCATCACAGCAGAACACATGGGTGTGGAGCTTAGTGTAAGCAAGTTAGGCAACCTGTTTTGGGGTTGCACTGCTTCTTGCAGGTGCTCAGTATTTATGTGAAGGTGGTGCCAGGCAGCTCCTTTCTTCCTGGAGAAGCATCTCTGTGAATGTCGCCTCTGAGTCTGTTTGTCCTATGCTGTTTTTCCACCTTCCTTTGAGGGGCAGTCCAGTGCACTCAGGGCTCCATCCCATCCAAGCCCACTGACCTTTAAAACTCCAGGCTTTAAGTCTCTCTGGTTGAAGGAAATCAAGGTATTCAGTCCCCTCATTTTGCAAGCCAGAGCTTTGGGGGAAATATTTCTGTGAGTTATCCTGTGAGCGCCTCTCTCACCTTTGTTTATGATCATAGGTTCCTTTCCTACACAGCACTCAGGATCCACTTCTCCACCAAACAATGTCTAATGTTTCCTCTTTCCTTTTAGACATGGATTTTGTTTTCTCAGTCTTCATGTCTATTTCTGGGGTATTTATGATGATTTTATAGTTATCTTTGTGTTTCCTGGGACAAAGCAAGTTTAGTGTCCTCCTACTCCACTGTCATCTTATTTTTTTGCAGTTCTTTTCCGATCTTTTTCTTTTGCTCCTTTCATAGTTTGCTGGTTTTCTTCAGTGAATTCATTTTCTATATTTTTAGCATATTGATTATTGTCTTTTTATATGTGGTTACCATTTGGTTTTTCTCTAACTTGGTCAGCATATAACAGTCTATATGAAGGTGAGGTAATGCAGGTAAATACATTCTTTACCTCCCTTCAATCTACAATTTAGGTGTATGGGGTCATGTTTTACATTCTTTAACTTTCTGACACCGCTGACTGATATTTTGAAACATACTTATTTTTTCATGCTTTTATGCTTTCTACTTTTTTTTTTTACTTTTAATTATGGTTTTTCATTCACATTCAGTAGGTCCCCATTAACTTTTCTGGTAGGGTTATTTCAGTGGTCATTGATTCCTTTAAATTTACTTGTCTGGGAACTATTTATCTATCCTTGTAATCCGAATGATACCCTTCATGGTTACAGTATTCTTGGCTATATTTTTCCCCTTTTCTGCTCTTTGAAAGGCCATTCCATTCTGGACAACAATTTTTCTGCTGAAATATCAACTGATAGCCTGAAGGGGTGTCACCGGTGAGTAACCGCTTTCTTTCTTCTTACTGCTATTTATTTATTTATTTATTCTACTTATTTATTCTACTTATTTATTGTTTGGTTCAAATTTTTATTTAAATTTTAGTTGGTTAATATACAATTCAATATTGATTTCATTAATATGATTTAGGGAGTCATCACGTACATATACATCACATAGCGATTACTCCATTTAAAATTTTCTATCACTAATTTTTGACATTTTAATTATTAATTTTTACTACTTTTTCCCACTTTAATACCACATTTCTTTTTTTTAAGGATTTTATTTATTTATTTGACAGACATCACAAGTAGGCTGAAAGGCAGGCAGAGAGAGAGAGAGGCAGAAGCAGGCTCCCCCGTGGAGAAGCAGGCCCAATGTGGGGCTCAATCTCAGGACCTTGGGATCATGACCTGAGTGGAAGGCAGAGGTCTTAATCCACTGAGCCACTCAGGTGCCCCATTATTACCGCATTCTTACTGTGGACTTTAGGGGGATGATTTTGTTAGGTGCTTTTTGTGCCTCCTGCGTCTGGGTTTGTTTTCTTTCCCTTATTTGTGAAATTGTTACCTATTATTTCATCAAATACATTTTCTGCCACTTCTTTATATTCTTTTTCTGAGATCCCCATTATGAAGATGTCATTATACTTGATGATATTGCTGAGTTCCCTAAGTTTATTATAAAGTGTTTTTTTTTAAGTTTTTAGTTTTTTAAATATATATTTATTTGAGAGAGACTGAGGGAGAGAGGGATCAGGGGAGGGACAAAAGGAGAGGAAGAAGAGAGAAGCAGATTCTCCACTGAGCAGGGAACACAACTTGACTTGATCCCAGGATTCTGAGATTAGGACCTGAGATGAAATAAAGATTTGAATCCTTAATAGACTAAGCCACCCAGGAGCCCCTAAGTCTGTTCTCATTTTGCTTTTTTTTTTCTCTCACCTGCTCAGTTTGATTAATTTCTATTCTTATGTCCTCCAGGTCGCTTGATTCATTTTTCTTCTTCTTGCCTGCTATTTATTCCATCTATTGTATTTTAAGTTTCATTTATTATGTTCTTTATTACTAAGTAGTTTTTTTTTTCTGTTTTTCTCTCTGTTTGTTGAGGGTCTTACTGATATCCTCTACTCTTCTCTCAAGGGTCATGAATATCTTTATGATCACTACTTTAAATTATTTATCAGGCATATTAACTTGGTTTCATTTTGGTGTCTGTGCAATTCTTTTCTGATTTTCATTTGGGATGCATTTCTTTGTCTCCTCATTTTATTCCACTCTCTGTATTTGTTTCTGGGTGTTATGACTGTCATCTATGTCTCCTCTTCTTGAAACTAGTGACCTTATAAAGAAGAGGTTCTGTAATGCCTTGCAGTGCAATGTGGCCATTTCACCGTCAGCTGATGCTTCAAACATATCCACTGTGTGGGTTTTTAGCACCTGGTATTGTGGCTAAGCCACTTTTGCCTTTGATTCAGTTATCTGAAGTGACTCCCTTTCCAGTTGTGGGCACTGTTTGGTCCCTCTGTTGTTAGTGGCCAAGTGTGGGTCTTCCTTGGGCTTGAATTGAAATATATCAGACTTTTCAGAGAGATGAAGTAGTACCAAACTACTTTAACTGCACTGTCCTCTGAGAAGAATTCACTGGCGGGTAGGGCCTATAGTCAGATCAACTCTAAGGAACCAGGCCACTACTGAGGCACTTGTCATCAATCTACCTTAGCTATGTCATTATCATTCCCAGTCTTAGGGCAGGAGTTACTTGGAATTTGTGCTGGCAACTGTCCTGAATGCTTGCATACTGAAAGGCTAATGTAACATTTTGAATGGGCTTCAGCTAAAAGCATATTGGCTGTTCTTCATTTCCTAGAGATTAAAGATAGGACTTCTCTTTCATGCGTGCTCACCTGGGGAAGTCCATAGAGACTTGAATATTGTAATTTAAGTCACAAATAGTTCAATATGGTCCCAGGGCAAGATGGGATAGGAGTTCTTATAATTTATTTACAAGTTTTGAGAGCTGTATTAAGGGTCAATTTACTGGGAAACCAAATATGTATTTTTCAGATTCATGAGGGGAATCTCATCTTGGTTTTAATTCACATTTCCTTAATGATGAATGATGTTGAGCATTTTTTCATGTCTGTTGCCCCTCAGGATGTCTTCCTTGGGAAAAAAAATGTCTGTTCATGTGTTCTGCTCATTTTTAATTAAGTTATTCTTTAATGGGTATTGAGTTTTATAAGTTCATTATATTTTTGGATACTAACTCTTTATCAAATATGTCATTTTCAATTATGTCCTCTGATTCCATAGTTTGCTTTTACTATTGTGGATTGTTTCCTTAGTTGCGCAGAAACATTCTGTTTGAATGAAGTCCCAATTATTTACTTTTGCCTTTGTATCTCTTGTCTCAGGAGATATAGATATATAAGATGTTGCTAAGTCTGACATCAAAGAGATTACTGCCTTGTATTTCTCTAGGACTTTTAAAGTTCCCTGTGTCTCATATGGGTCTTTTTTTTTAATATTTCTTTTAATTTATTTATTTTTCAGCGTAACAGTATTCATTGTTTTTGCACAACACCAGTGCTCCCGCAAAACGTGCCCTCCCTATTACCCACCACCTGTTCCCCCAACCTCCCACCCCTGACCCTTCAAAACCCTCAGGTTGTTTTTCAGAGTCCATAGTCTCTTATGGTTAGCCTCCACTTAAATTTTTTTTTTTATAAACATATAATGTATTTTTATCCCCAGGGTACAGGTCTGTGATTCACCAGGTTTACATACTTCAGAGCACTCATGATAGCACATACCCTCCCCAATGTCCATAACCCCCTCCCCCTCTCCCAACCCCACCTCCGCCCAGCAACCCCCAGATTGTTTTGTGAGCTTAAGAGTCATTTATGGTGTGTCTCGCTCCCAAACCCATCTTGTTTCATTTATTCTTCTCCTATCCCCCTAACCCCCCATGTTGCTTCTTCATGTCCTCATATCAGGGAGATCATATGATAGTTGTCTTTCTCCGATTGACTTATTTCACTAAGCATGATACGCTCTAGTTCCATCCACGTCATCGCAAATGGCAAGATTTCATTTCTTTTGATGGCTGCATAGTATTCCATTGTGTATATATACCACATCTTCTGTATCCATTCATCTGTTGATGGACATCTAGGTTCTTTCCATAGTTTGGCTATTGTAGACATTGCTGTTATAAACATTCGGGTACACGTTCCCCTTCGGATCACTATGTTTGTATCTTTAGGGTAAATACCCAGTAGTGCAATTGCTGGGTCATAGGGTAGTTCTATTTTCAACATTTTGAGGAACCTCCATGCTGTTTTTCAGAGTGGTTGCACCAGCTTGCATTCCCACCAACAGTGGAGGAGGGTTCCCCTTTCTCCACATCCTCGCCAGCATCTGTCATTTCCTGACTTGTTAATTTTAGCCATTCTGAGTGGTGTGAGGTGATATCTCATTGTGGCTTTGATTTGTATTTCCCTGATGCCGAGTGATGTGGAGCAGTTTTTCATGTGTCTGTTGGCCATCTGGAAGTCTTCCTTGCAGAAATGTCTGTTCATGTCCTCTGCCCATTTCTTGATTGGATTGTTTGTTCTTTGGGTGTTGAGTTTGCTAAGTTCCTTATAGATTTTGGATACTAGCCCTTTATCTGATCTGTCGTTTGCAAATATCTTCTCCCATTCTGTCAGTTGTCTTTTGGTTTTGTTAACTGTTTCCTTTGCTGTGCAAAAGCTTTTGATCTTGATGAAATCCCAATAGTTCATTTTTGCCCTTGCTTCCCTTGCCGTTGCCGTTGTTCCTAGGAAGATGTTGCTGTGGCTGAGGTCGAAGAGGTTGCTGCCTGCGTTCTCCTCAAGGATTTTGATGGATTCCTTTCTCACATTGAGGTCCTTCATCCATTTTGAGTCTATTTTCGTGTGTGGTGTAAGGAAGAGGTCCAATTTCATTTTTCTGCATGTGGCTGTCCAATTTTCCCAGCACCATTTATTGAAGAGGCTGTCTTTTTTCCATTGGACATTCTTTCCTGCTCTGTCGAAGATTAGTTGACCATAGAGTTGAGGGTCAATTTCTGGGCTCTCTATTCTGTTCCACTGATTTATGTGTCTGTTTTTGTGCCAGTACCATTTTGTCTTGATGATGACAGCTTTGTAATAGAGCTTGAAGTCCGGAATTGTGATGCCACCCACTTTGGCTTTCTTTTTCAATATTCCTTTGGCTATTCGAGGTCTTTTCTGGTTCCATATAAATTTTAGGATTATTTGTTCCATTTCTTTGAAAAAAATGGATGGTATTTTGATAGGGATTGCATTAAATGTGTAGATTGCTTTACGTAGCATGGAAATTTTCACAATATTTATTCTTCCAATCCAGGAGCATGGAACATTTTTCCATTTCTTTGTGTTTTCCTCAATTTCTTTCATGAGTACTTTATAATTTTCTGCATATAGATTCATAGCCTCTTTGGTTAGGTTTATTCCTAGATATCTTATAGTTTTGGGTTCAGTTGTAAATGGGATTGACTCCTTAATTACTCTTTCTTCTGTCTTGTTGTTGGTCTACAGAAATGCAACTGATTTCTGTGCATTGATTTTATATCCTGACACTTTACTGAATTCCTGTACAAGTTCTAGCAGTTTTGGAGTGGAGTCTTTTGAGTTTTCCACATATAGTATCATATCATCTGCGAAGAGTGATAGTTTGACTTCTTCTTTGCCAATTTGGATGCCTTTAATTTCTTTTTGTTGTCTGATTGCTGAGGTTAGGACTTCTAGTACTATGTTGAATAGCAGTGGTGATAATGGACATCCCTGCCATGTTCCTGACCTTAGCAGAAAAGCTTTCAGTTTTTCTTCATGGAGAATGATATTTGCGGTGGGTTTTTCATAGATGGCTTTGATAATATTGAGGTATGTGCCCTCTATCCCTACACTTTGAAGAGTTTTGATCAGGAAGGGATGCTGTACTTTGTCAAATGCTTTTTCAGCATCTATTGAGAGTATCATATGCTTCTGGTTCTTTCTTTTATTAATTTGTTCTATCACATTGATTGATTTGCGGATGTTGAACCAACCCTGCAGCCCTGGAATGAATGCCACTTGATCGTGGTGAATAATCCTTTTAATATACTGTCGAATCCTATTAGCTAGAATTTTTGGGAAAATTTTTGCATCTGTATTCATCAAGGATATTGGTCTGTAGTTCTCTTTTTTGGTGGGATCCTTGTCTGGTTTTGGGATCAAGGTGATGCTGGCCTCATAAAAGGAGTTTTGAAGTTTTCCTTCCATTTCTATTTTTTGGAACAGTTTCAAGAGAATAGGAATGAGTTCTTCTTTAAATGTTTGGTAGAATTCCCCTGGGAAGCCGTCTGGCCCTGGGCTTTTGTTTGTTTGGAGATTTTTTTTTTAAGATTTTATTCATTTATTTGACACAGAGAGATCACAAGTAGGCAGAGAGGCAGGCAGAGAGAGAGGAGGAAGCAGGCTCCCTGCAGAGCAGAGAGCCCGATGCAGGGCTCGATCCCAGGACCCTGAGATCATGACCCGGGACAAAGGCAGCAACTTAATGCACTGAGCCACCCAGGCGCCCCTGTTTAGAGATTTTTGATGACTGTTTCAATCTCCTTACTGGTTATGGGCCTGTTCAGATTTTCTATTTCTTCATGGGTCAGTTGTGGTAGTTTATATGTCTCTAGGAATGCATCCATTTCTTCCAGATTGTCAAATTTGTTGGCGTAGAGTTGCTCATAGTATGTTCTTAAAATTGTCTGTATTTCTTTGGTGTTAGTTGTGAACTCTCCTCTTTCATTCATGATTTTATTGATTTGGGTCCTTTCTCTTTTCTTTTTGATGAGTCTGGCCAGGGGTTTATCAATCTTATTGATTCTTTCAAAGAACCAGCTCCTAGTTTCATTGATTTTTTCTATTGTTTTTTTTTTTTTTTTTTTTTTTTTTGGTTTCTATTTCATTGATTTCTGCTCTGATCTTTATGATTTCTCTTCTCCTGCTGGGTTTAGGGTTTCTTTCTTGTTCTTTCTCCAGCTCCTTTATGTGTATGGTTAGGTTGTGTACTTGAGACCGTTCTTGTTTCTTGAAAAAGGCTTTTACCGCTACATATTTTCCTCTCAGGACTGCCTTTCCTGTGTCCCACAGATTTTGAACCTTTGTGTTTTCATTATCATTTCTTTCCATGAATTTTTTCAATTCTTCTTTAATTTCCTGGTTGCCCCATTCATTCTTTAGAAGGATGCTGTTTAGTCTCCATGTATCTGGGTTCTTTCCAGGTTTCCTCTTGTGATTGAGTTCTAGCTTCAGAGCATTATGGTCTGAAAATATGCAGGGAATGATCCTAATATTTTGATACCAGTTGAGACCTGATTTGTGACCCAGGATGTGATCTATTCTGGAGAAGGTTCCATGTGCACTAGAGAAGAATGTGTATTCTGTTGCTTTGGGATGAAATGTTCTGAATATATCTGTGATGTCCATCTGGTCCAGTGTGTCATTTAAAGCCTTTATTTCCTTGTTGATCTTTTGCTTGGATGATCTGTCCATTTCAGTGAGGGGAGTGTTCAAGTCCCCTACTATTATTGTATTATTATTGATGTGTTTCTTTGATTTTGTTATTAATTGGTTGATATAGTTGGCTGCTCCCAGGTTAGGGGCATAGATATTTAAAATTGTTAGATCTTCTTGTTGGACAGACCCTTTGAGTAGGATATAGTGTCCTTCCTCATCTCTTATTATAGTCTTTGGCTTAAAATCTAATTGATCTGATATAAGGATTGCCATCCCAGCTTTCTTCTGATGCCCATTAGCATGGTAAATTGTTTTCCACCCCCTCACTTTAAATCTGGAGGTGTCTTCGCGTCTAAAATGAGTTTCTTGTAGGCAACATACTGATGGGTTTTGTTTTTTTATCCATTCTGATACCCTGTGTCTTTTGATTGGCAAATTTAGCCCATTAACATTCAGGGTAACTATTGAGAGATATGAATTTAGTGCCATTATTAGTCTGTAAGGTGACTGTTACTGTATATTGTCTCTGTACCTTTCTGATCTACTACTTTTAGGCTCTCTCTTTGCTTAGAGGACCCCTTTCAATATTTCCTGTAGAGCTGGTTTGGTGTTTGCAAATTCTTTCAGTTTTTGTTTGTCCTGGGAGCTTTTTATCTCTCCTTCTATTTTCAATGATAGCCTAGCTGGATAGAGTATTCTTGGCTGCATGTTTTTCTCGTTGAGTGCTCTGAATATATCATGCCAGCTCTTTCTGGCCTGCCAGGTCTCTGTGGATAAGTCTGCTGCCAATCTAATATTTTTACCATTGTATGTTACAGCCTTCTTTTCTCAGGCTGCTTTCAGGATTTTCTCTTTGTCGCTAAGTCTTGTAAATTTTACTATTAGGTGATGGGGTGTGGACCTATTCTTGTTGACTTTGAGGGGGGTTCTCTGCATCTCCTGGATTTTGATGCTTGTTCCCTTTGCCATATTAGGGAAATTCTCTCCAATAATTCTCTCCAATAGACCTTCTGCTCCCCTCTGTTTCTTCTTCTTCTGGAATCCCAATTATTCTAATGTGGTTTTGTCTTATGGTGTCACTTATCTCTCGAATTCTCCCCTCATGGTCCAGTAGCTGTTTGTCCCTCTTTTGCTCGGCTTCCTTATTCTCTGTCATTTGGTCTTCTATATCACTAATTCTTTCTTCTGCCTCATTTATCCTAGCAGTGAGAGCCTCCATTTTTGATTGCACCTCATTAATAGCTTTTTTGATTTCAACTTGGTTAGATTTTAGTTCTTTAATTTCTCCAGAAAGGGCTTTAATATCTCCAGAGAGGGTTTCTCTAATATCTTCCATGCCTTTTTCGAGCCCGGCTAGAATGTTCAGAATCGTCATTCTGAACTCTTGATCTGACATATTACCAATGTCTGTGTTGATTAGGTCCCTAGCCTTCGGTACTGTCTCTTGTTCTTTTGTTTGTGGTGATTTTTTCCGCCTTGTCATTTTGTCCAGATAAGAGGATATGAAGGAGCAAATAAACTACTAAAAGGGTGGCAAAGACTCCAGAAAAATGCGCTGTTACCAAATCTGAAGAGACCCCTAATTGTGGGGGGGAGAAAGGCGATAAAAACAGGTTCTTTCAGAAAGTGGTTGATGTTCTCTTTCTAGAGTTGCTGTTCTTCTTCTCTTTGCTCTCCCGTTGGATTTGTAGGTGTTTGCAATGTTGAGATAAGCTATCGAGCTGATCTCCTGCTACCTGATGTAGTCTCAGGCTGCTACTTCTCCACCATCTTGACTCTCCAGACCTCAACTTTTTAAAAAAGATTGAGATCATGCCATACATATTTTCAGACCACAATGCTATGAAACTTGAAATCTAACATATGAAAACATAGGACCACAAATGCATGGAGGTTAAAAGGAATCCTATTTCAGAATGAATAGGTCAACCAGAAAATTAAAGAAGAACTTTAAAAATTCATGGAAGCAAACGAAACTGAATATACGACAGTTGTGAACCACTGGGAAGCAGCAATGGCAGTTCTAAGAGGTAAGTATATAGCAATACAAGCCCCCCCCCCCCACCAAGAGAGAAGAAAAGTATCAAATGCACAACCTAATCTTATACGTAAACATACTGGAGATAAAAAGGACATAAACCATAAATCCAGTGGGAGATAAGAAATAATAAAGATTAGAGCAAAGGGGCACCTGGATGGCTCAGTGGATTAAAGCCTCTGCCTTCAGCTCAGGTCATGATCCCAGGGTCCTGGTACTGAGTCCTACATCGGGCTCTCTGCTCAGCAGGGAGTCTGCTTTCCTTCCTCTCTCTCTGCCTGCCTCTCTGCCTACATGTGATCTCTGTCAAATAAATAAATAAAACCTAAAAAAAAGATTAGAGCAGAAAGCAAAGAAACAGAAATTAAATAAAAGAACAGAGAAATGTGACTAGGAACTGGTTCTTTGAAAGAATTAATAAGATTGCTAAACCTCTAATCAGGTTTACCAAAAATAAGAGAAAGGACCCATATAAATAAAAGCATAAATGAGAGAGGAGAAAACACAGCAAAACCCAAGAAATGCAAACAATCATATGGAAATATTATGAGCGAATACATGCCAAAAGATGGGCAAGCTGAAATAAATGGATACAGTCCTTGAAACATAATCTACCAAAATTCAATGAGGAAGAAACAGAAAACCTAAACAGACCCAAAACCAGCAAAAAGGGGAAAAAAACTGAATTACCAAAAATTTCCCAAAAAGTATCCAGAGACAAATGGCTTCCCAGGGGAATTCTGCCAAGTAATAAAATAAGAATTAATGCCCATATTTCTGAAAGTATAAAAAAATAGAAAAAAGAAAACAGCAAACTCCTTCTATGAGACCAGCATTGCCTTGAGGCCAAAATCACAGAAGAATGCCCCCTGAAAACAATTACAGACCAGTATCCCTGATGAACAAGGATGCATATAGTCTCACCAAGATACTAGCCAACAGGATCCAATGGTACATTTAAAGGATTATTCAATATGACCATGAGGGATTTATTCCTGCACTGAAAAGTGACTCAACCTCAGCAAGTCAATCAATGGGATAGACCACATTAAAAAATGGACAAAAAATAAAATAAAAAACAAACGCAAGAACCATGACATTTTCCATAGATGCAGAAAAAGCATTTCACAAAATACTGCTTCTTCTTTGAAAAAACTCGCTACCACGTAGAAAGAGAGGGAATATAACTCAACATCATAAAGACCATATAGGAAAGACCCACAATAGATATAATCCTCAACAGAGAAAGACTGATTTTCCCCTATGTTCGGGAACACACCAGGTTTGTCCACTCTCACCACCGATGTCCAAATGTTTAGCATGGAAATGTGTGGTTCCTCTCATAGCAGATCTCCTATGCTTCTGCCTTTTTCCTCCCTATCCCTGGAAAACAATCCTACAACCATGCAGTAGCAAGCAGTTTATGTCAACACAGAGCAGAAAACTGGCATCTAGACACTCTCTTCTCAGGCAGGTTTCCTGCTCCTAAAGTTCGGTGGAAAGATAGGGGTTTTTTTGTTTGTTTGTTTTTTGTTTGTATGTTTGTTTTGCTGTTTTGTTTTTGTTTGTTTGTTTTTAACTTTCTGAAGTCTGGGAACTCTGCCATACTCAGCACCACCCATTTTCATGTCACCCCAGGGATCCTGAGACCAATCTTGCCACTCAGGATTGACAAGGATTCCACCTGGCTTCCCTACCTGAGCATTTTTAAGCCAGGGACACCCCCACAGTAGCAGACTTCTAAATGTTACCATTTTCTGATCTGCTGCTAAGAAGACTTTGTGGTAGCTTCCCCAGGCAGGTTCCCACCCCTAAGCTATATAACACCAGATTCAAATCTGAATAACACCTCCCTTCTGAATGGTGGGTCCTTTTCTACTTGTAGACCTGCAGCATTTGTTTTCACAGATCTCTGATTCATTTATTGTGTGTTCTGAATGATCTGATAAATATTGACTTGTATTTGAGGGAGGAGACAAACTTAAGTCCTCCTCCCACTGCTTTGTGTTGGAAGCTAGACATGAAGACAGTGAACCTGCTGACAGGCTGGATTTTGTTCTCCCCGTCTATGAGAGCTGAATATTGTTTTGGCAAAAGGTAATGACTTGGGACACAGCATCATCCTTTCTTGGTTTAAGTTTATTTTGGGAAGACATAGCAAACATAATAGCTACCATTTTCTACATTGATATTTAAGCTTTAATGGAGGAGTGGAAAGTAGCGTTTACTTGAATGTCATATTATGAACTTACCCATGAAATGTGACAGTTCATGGGGTTTAATGGTCCATGTCTTCATAAATACTGGTGATAGCATTTCAGGGAATGGTGACGCTGAGTGACACATTTTGCTTTATACTGGTTGAGTCTTTCAGCCTCACCATGAACTTCACTATAAATACATCCCAAAGATGAATTTTTCATCCTGAAGAAAGTTAACCTGTTTTCCATTCGATGATGTCAGAAGGGTCACTGAAAAAGCCCTTGGTCATTGGCCAGCTGAGCTACCTGGTGACTGGCCACCTGAATGAGAGCAATTTGTGAGTGCCTGGGTGATTCACCAGAGCATGGTGGTGACATCACAAGAAGGCATTGTGATGCCCTAGGGTGAGGCCAGCAAGACAGGATAGGCTGTGCCGCTGATGGGGAGGCCATCTGAGCCGCCTCCTCGAAGTCTCCCCAGAAGGCTGTGGAATGGACAGGGCTCACCCAGCAGTAAGACCCCAAGAAATTGGAAGGAGTGCTTTTCCTTCCAGAAGTCTTTCTAGGGGAGCAGCTTCTCCTTCAGGCAGAGCAGGAAGACCGCGGGAAAGCGGGGTGGCGGGGGGGGGGGGGAGCCACTGGCGAGGCCAGAACCTCTGAGGACCTCCAGGGGCACCGCTCCAGCCTCCACAGAGATGGGCACTGCCTCTGGGAGCAGGTGGCAGCAGGTCGGGGAGGCCGCGGTGTGGACCTGACTTCCAGAGGCGCTGCTCCATCTGCTTCAGAGATGGGCCTGGCCTGGGGGAGCTGGCATTGGTGCTGGGCATGGAGTGGGCTGTGCAGAAAGAGGGGCTGTGGGGGCGACCCACAGGAGGCCCAGCCCCAAAAGGCGGGGAGAGTCAGGTAATCCTGGTCAGCCTGCACAGACCCCACACAGGAGGCCCAGCCAAGTGCAGTCCAGAAGCCCCCTGGTGGATGCAGCAAGGAAAAGGGCCCAATTGTTGAGATAATCCAAGAACTTGTCTCAAGTTTGTTGCAGGGGTGCCAGATACCGGTTTTGGAGAACTTGTCTACAATCAGGGGTTGATTTCAAGGATGTCCTTTTTTTTTCTTTTTTCTTTTTTAATCGACAAATTTGGTTCCCCCTCCTTCCCCACAGATCCCATCCTAAATCCCACTGTTACCCCATTCCAACAGGTCCAGCAGATCATAAACACCTTCCTCTGCCGTGATTCTCTTTTGTTTTTAAATTTTGAATCATTATTAATTTTTTGCATACTTTGCATCTTTGTTCTAAAATATAAACTTTGTCAATCTATGGGCATGCCTATATATGAAGGAGATTGGTGTGCCCAAAGTGATAGGATGATTTCTTAACAGAAAATTTACCTAGTTGTACTTCTTTCTGTACTTAGCTAGAATATTAAAAAAAAAATGTCCTTGGGGCCCTGGGTGGCTAAGTTGGTTAAACTTCTGCCTTAGGCTCAGCTCATGATCCCAGGGTCCTGATAGTGAGCCCTGCATCTGGCTTCCTGGTTGGTGCGGTGCCTGCTTACCCCTCTCCTTCTCCCTTTGCTTGTGCTTTCTGTGACACAAAGACAATTTTTTTAAGTTAATTTAAAAAAATAAGTAAAAATAAGAAAATGAAATATGATTTTCTTTGCCTGTCACTAATTTTCCAGTGCAGTAATAGTGACAGTAATAGTAATAGAGCAAAGTTGGATACTTTATTAAAACCAATGAGTGTACTGAAACTTTTCGGGAACAAAGTCCCTGAGAAATGCAAGGATGACATGTGTATGGATAAAAAATGTATGATGGTTACTCTGCTGATTTTAGTGGCAATGGTGAAGATGGTAAAAAAATATCACAGCTACTGTGCATGGGTCACTCATGCCACTCAGATTTGACACATCCAGTATAAACTATCCCATTTAGTCTTGTCATTTTTTTTTTGCTTTTTCTTCTAATTTATTTAGGTATAATTGACAAAAATTAAATATATCTAAGGGACACAGTTTCATTTAAGTATTACGCTTCCTAATAACTACAAAGTGCATATCCACCAATTCACTTAGCTTGTGTATGTGGTGTGTGTGTGTGTGTGTGTGTGTGTGCGCGTGTGTGTGTGTAAGAATACTACCAACTGGGGAGATCTCCAGTAACAGGAAATTTCCAATATACCGTGTTGTTAACTATATATAAATTGCTGTAAATATAACTTATTCAACATGTATACTGGAAACTTAGCATTTGACCCACATCTTCCCAATTTTCCCTGCCTTTAGTCACTGACAATTGCCATTCTACTCTTCTAAAGATTGACTTTTAGATTTCATTTACAATTGTAATTATAAAGTGTTTGTCTTTCTATGTCTGGCTTATTTCACTTCTCTCAATGTCCTCCTGGTTCATCCATGATACTTTTATTTCATTTTTCCATTCATTTGTCAATGAATATGTCAAATTAATTTCCACATTTTAGCTATTGTGAGTCACACTGCAATAATGATTACATGAGTAAAGTATAGCTTCAAATTTGATTTCATATCATTTTATTTCCTTTGCATAGATATCCAGAAGTGGGATTGTTGGAACTTAAGATAGTTTTACTTTCAACTGTTTGAAAAACTTCTATACTATTTTCCATAATGGCTGTACTAATTTATATTCCCATCAATAGTGCTCAAGTGTTGTTTTTTATCCGCATCCACTCCAACAGACATCATTTTGTTCAATTATTGATAATAATCATTCCAAGAAGTGTGAAATCATATCTCATGATTCTGATCTGCTCTCCTGATGAGTTAAAGGCTCAAAGAGTTGGATTCACTAATCCATGTTTACATTTCTAGTAAGTGACAGCTAGCATTAGATATAAAATTGGCTCCAAAAATCTGCAGCATGTTTTACAAAAAAGCAAAAATAAACTTCTCTTCAGTCTGAATCTAAAGACAAAGTATATACTGATAAATCAGATATCTCTCCATGTATCTCTCTACCTACTTACCTATTTATCAGTACTGATTCTCTGATGTGATATTTCATGACGATATATATACAGAAACACACAGATATAGGCACATACGAATACTATACATTTTAGATCTCTGTGTACAATGAAATCCTTAGGATCAAAAGCTTTATAACCATCTAAACAAATAAAAAATACACATTGGTTAACCATTTTAAATGAGTCTTAATCCCTAAGTCATGAAAGCTTTCTGAACTCTGTGCTGTTTGTCTTTTTTTTTTTTCACTTTTTAAAATTTCTTTTCAGTGTAACAGTTCATTGCTTTTGCACCAAACCCAGTGCTCCATGCAAGACATGCCCTTCCTATTACCAAACATCTGGTTCCCCAACCTCCCACCAACTGCCCCTTCAAAACCCTCAGGTTGTTTTTCAGAGTCCATAGTCTCTCATGTTTCATCTCTCCTTCCAATTTCCCTCAACTCCCTTCTCCTCTCCATCTCCCCATGTCCTCCATGTTATTTGTTCTGCTTCATAAATAAGTTGTCTTCTTTAACAGAAACTGTTGTGGAAACATTAGAAAAATGAAAAATTTCATGTATTTCATGTATGACTCATTGCAGAGATACTGTAGGGAAATGTGCTTGGCTGGACGCCAGAGGATTGTCCTCTTGGCAACCTGATACATTCTAGGGAAGTCATTTCATAATATGTTAAAATCTAGATAATGGATAGCAATGCAAAATCATTATTATCTATGGGCATGCAGCTACAAGTATGAACAAATTTTTCAAAGAACTGAGGTATGCTTTGTGCAGCCAGTAGGTTCATGGTAGTCCTGTGGAAAAAGGTCTGCTAGGTCTTTTAGAGATCTCTTCCCCCATAGGTGGGTAAAGAAGTTTATTTTGATAAAATTCACACAAAAGTATGACAGAGTTCTTGAAAAGAGAAGAAAAAAAAACAAATTTATATGAAAATTGGTGATTTTTTTTTTGCATTCAGATGCTTATTAAAGTTTAGTCTGAGATTTCTTATAAAATTTTAGGGAAAATGGTAGAAATTTCTTTGTTAAAGGCACATTCTGGTTGCAACTATGCAATAATCAGACAAAATGGATTGTGACTAGACTTATTTAGTGATCTGAATGATCTTTTTTTGAGATTCGTTTGCTTCTGAAGAAAATTCTACATTGTCTGGTATCTAGAGAACATATTTCTAGATTTACCAATGGATCATATATAGTTTTAACTAAATTACTTCTCATCACATGGGATCCACATTTAATCTTTATGATAATGATCCTATATTTGAAAAATCACTTTATTCTGTAAATATGTGAATCAATAAGGTGAGAGGTTTTCCAAGTCTTATTTGTAATGGAATAAGAACATTGGAAGCCTAGGAAAAAGAATATCTGTAATATTGATAATGCTTATTAAATTATATTAAGCTAAATTCAAAATGGTAATATGCAAATTAAGTATAACTTACATTATATTGAGGACTTTTCTCATTATGAAGTAGGAATAAACTGAATATATACATTTACAAAGCAACTTATAGGGGAGAAAATAAAGAGGATGTTGATTTTGTAAGCAAAACCATGTAGAGCAACTTTGGTATTGGGTCAGGACATGAATCAGAGTTCATTGAGAGGATCTGGAAGTGATGTGTGTATTCTCTACACTATTGATCAAAGCTGTATTATTGCAGGGAACAAGAGAAAATAAGATTAAGACTGAAATAGATAGGAAACAAGAAATATCTTGAAATGACAATATAGAAGAAACAAAGCAATTTATTGAGGCATAGATAACTTGTATAAATTCTTGACTCTGTTTCATCTCTGGTACATTTTTAATAATAGGTTTAATACTTTTCTTTTAATTTCTATTTAGTTTTGAGCGTTAAAAATGACCAATTTTATTTCATAATTGTTGCCTAAAATATTTAGTGCTATGATAGGATTCTTTTAAAATACAAATTAAAAATATAAATACCTGAATCTATTTACTATCTGTGTTAAGACAGGAAATCCAATGAATTCCCTTAAATTTCTGAAACTTGATTTATCATCAGCAACTCTCTGTATTCATATTGATGGTAGTCTCAACCTCAGGAGACTTTGGTCAGGAATAAATAAAATAAATTCCTGGCATCAGTCTCACATATGGTAGGTTCCACCCTGGGGAGATGGTCAATAGAAGTGTATAGTCCTATCCTCTCTGCCATGTATGGACCTTCTTCAGATTCAACCATTCGTTCTCCAACTGACTAAGAAACCATCTCTCTCCCTTTTACTCCACTCCCTATTGACAGTAATGTTGATGCCAGACCCAAAAGTTTGAGTGCAGTTTAAATGATTGAAGCAGGTGCAAATCTTTTACAAAGTGAATAGACTGGCTTCCATAATGCCATTGGGTAAAATTAAAATAAGGGAGAAATAATCTAATTATTTTACATGAAAATATAATTCTTCATATTAGAGTTTGGAACCAGATATTCAATATCTAAAGTGGCTTCCGTGTCAGGTGCAGTAGCTCTTTAACTATAAACACAACCAGCTTTCCCAGTTTTTCCTCTGCGAGTTGACAGTGACCACCCAATAATTGAAAATCAACTGCTTCACATAGACCCAGAACCCTGATGTAGGTATTTCAAAGTAGATTAGGAGATGCACATCTGCAATAATTTGAGTACATGTAAATTACTAAGTGAAATAACTTTTTTATGACTTTACTATATTATTCCAAGAATGCATGGACACTGCATCAACAGACCATAGGATAAATTGATGGTCCCACAACCTATGCCTCTTGACACCAGAGGCAGATACTTCAAACCCATTTACAATTTTTACCAGTACTTCATTTTTTAAAAAGATTTGATTTGACAGACAGAGATCACAAGTACGCAGAGAGGCAGGCAGAGAGAGGAGGAGGAAGCAGGCCCCCTGCTGAGCAGAGAACCTGATGCAGGGCTCCAACCCAGGACCCTGAGATCATGACCTGAGCCAAAGGCAGAGGCTTTAACCCACTGAGCCACCCAGGGCCCTCCTTCCTCAGTTTTTTAAAATAATACACTCATCTCTCATCTTGATTCCTAAATCCTAATTACCATGCCATGATTTATAACTCAACCAATGCCAAGTTAAACGTGTCTAGAAATCGCAGTGCACAGATTTGAGGCCTCAGGACCACAGAGGGGCACAGACATAGGTGCTGATATGAAGGTGGTGTGTAGAGTATTGGAGAGAGGCCCAGGACAGGAGGAATGAGCAGGGGCTTGCTATGGGCAGGGGCAGGGAACAGGACAGAGAAGTCAAGGAAGAGCAGGAAGAGCAGTGACTGAACTGCCATCTCTCTCCACACTGCAGCCTGTGCTGTTGCCAAGCTTCTATAACTGCCCCAGGACATCACAATGCCTTCTTCCTGTGATGTCACCACCATGCAAAGTAATCACTATGCCCTGGCCAATCATCAGGGATTTCTCAGATTAGCCTCATTCTGGTGACCAATCACCAGACAGGTCAGCTGACCAGTTATTGTTGGCTTTCTCAGTGACACCCCTGACTGATATTATCACCTGGAAACCATGTTTTAAAGGAAAACAAGTAAACTGTCCTTCAAGAGGAAAAGTTAATATTTGAGCTGTATTTATACTGAAAGTCATGGTGAGGCTGAAAGTCTCAACCAATGCAAAGCTAAATGTGTCACTTAGAGGCACCGTTAATTAAAACACTTACCTGGATATTAATGAAGACATTGGCCATTAGACCACATGAAGGTCACAGTTGTGGGTAACTCAGACCACGTGGCAATAGAGCAAATGCTACTCTCAACTCATCCATCACGGCTTAAATATAAGTGTAGAAAATAACAGGCATTATGTTTGTTTCATAGTAATAATAAAAGGGAGAGATCATGACCAATGTAAAAAAAAAAACAGGGAATTCTTAGAACATATTATCAGCAACTATACAGCAATGAGTTAGGCCATTTGGAAGAAATAGATGCATTCATGGAAACTTGCAATCTACCAAGTCCAAAACAGGAAAAAATAGATAATCTGAGCAGACCCAAAACCAGCCCAAAAATTGAAGCAGGTATCACAAAGCTCAAAACAACAACAACAACAACAAAACTAGATTCCAGGGCGAGATAGCTTCCCAGGGGGATTCTACCAAACATTGAAAGAATAAATCATACCTCTTCTACTGAAGCTGTTTCAAAAGAAAGAAAGAAAAAGAATTGGATGGATAATGTCCAAACTCATTTTATGAGGCGACCATTAGCTTGATCCAAAAAACAGACACCCTACTGGAAAGGAGAATTACAGACCAATAACCTTGATGAACAGGAATGCCAAAATACTCAGCAAGATACTAGCCAATAAGATCCCATGGAATGTTAAAAGAGCTATTCATGATGAAGGGAGATCAATTCCTGAGATGCAAGGAAGGTTCAACATAGACAAGTGCATCGATGTGATAGATCATATTAACAAAAGAATGACAAGAACCATATCATCCTCTCAACTGATGCAGAAAAATCATTTGGCAAAATACAACATCCTTTCCAGATGAAAACTCCTCAAAATATAGGGTTAGAAGGCACATGTTTCATCAAAGCCATCTCTGAACAACCCACAGCAAATGTCATTCTCAATGGGAAAAATCTGAGAGCTTTTCCCTTTGGGTCAGGAACATGACAGGGATTCCCATTCTCACCACGTTTGTTCAACAGAGCATTAGAAGTCCTAACCTCAGCATTTGTACAACAAAAAGATAATGGATTCAAACTGGCAAAGAAGTCAAACTCTCTCTTTGCATATGACAATATACTTTATGAGAAAATCCCAAAAGACTCCACCCCTTAATTACTTGAACTGTAGCAGCAATTCAGCAACATGAAGGACTCAAAACGAATGCCCAGAAATCAGTTGCTTTTCTATATACTAACCATCCGAATGGAGAAAGAGTAAGGTTTCAATTCCATTTACTATAGCATTCAAAATCATAAGATACCTATGAATAAGCCTAATCTAAGAGGTCAAGGATCTGTACCATAGAAA
This sequence comes from Meles meles, assembly GCF_922984935.1. Lineage (NCBI taxonomy): Eukaryota > Metazoa > Chordata > Mammalia > Carnivora > Mustelidae > Meles > Meles meles. The sequence goes on from NW_025721613.1 coordinate 552,389, forward strand.
CTACAGAAGACTTATGAAGGAAACTGAGGAAGACACAAAGAGATGGAAAAACCTCTATGCTCATATATTGGAAGAAAAACATTGTGAAAACATCTAAGCTGCCCAGATCAATCTACACATTCAATGCAATCCCTATCAAAATAACCTTGATATTCTTCCCAGAGCTAAAACAAGCAATCCTAAAATTTGCATGTAGCCAGAAAAACCCCTAATTGCCCAGGGATTGTTGAAAAAGAATACCAAAGCTTGGGGCATCACAATTTCTGTTTGCAAGCAAGTTTACAAAGCTGTGATCATCGAGACAGCATGGTAGTGACACAAAAACAGACGTATCTATCATATGATCTCCCTGATATGAGGACATGGAGAAGCAACATGGGGGGGTAGGGGGATAGGAGAAGAATAAATGAAACAAGATGGGATTGGGAGGGAGACAAACCATAAATGACTCTTAATCTCACAAAACAAACTGGGGGTTGCTGGAGGGAGGTGGGATTGGGAGAGGGGGAGCAGGCTATGGACATTGGGGAGGGGAGGCGAACCATAAGAGACTATGGACTCTGAAAAACAACCTGAGGGTTTTGAAGGGTCAGGGGTGGGAGGTTGGGGGAACAGGTGGTGGGTGATGGGGAGGGCACGTTTTGCATGGAGCACTGGGTGTTGTGCAAAAAGAATGAATACTGTTACGCTGAAAAAATAAATAAAAAGGGAAAAAAAAAACAAAAAAAAAAAACAACAAAAAAAAAAAACAGACGTATCACTCAATGGAATAGAACAGAGAGCCCAGAAAAAAACCCCTTGACTCTAAGGCCAACTGATCTTTAATAAAACAGGGAAGAATATCCAATGGGAAAAAAGGCAATGTCTTTGATAAATGATGCTGGGAAAATTGGACAGTCATATGCAGAAGGACAACACTGGCCCATTCTCTTATACCACATGTAAGAAAAAATCCAAAATGGATGAAATACCCAAGTGGGAGAGAGGAATCCTTCAGAACCCTAGAGGAGAACCCCAGGCAGCAACCTCTTCAACCTCAGCCACAGTAACTTCCTGCAACACAGGTCTCTAAAGGCAAGGGAATCAAAAGAAAAATGAACTGCTGTTTCTCAAGATAAATAGCTTCTGCACAGCCAAGGGAACAATCAACATAACTTCTGATTGGGAGAAGATTTTTGCAAATGATATATTCAATAAGGAATTAATAGCCAAAATAAAGAAAGAAGTTATACATGAGAGATATAATATTCAAAATCTGAATAAGTATATTTGTTTACCCACTGAATAAACTTGAACTCAACTATTAAAACAGCTACACAAATTATCAGAACTTGTTTCTAAATTTTGTCCTAGAGATATGATGAGCAATTGCTATTTTAATGTTACTCATATCTCAGTGAATGAGACATGAGAATTGTATTCACTTCTCACACTGAGTGAGTTTTTGAGTGAATACACTCATAAAACATCAAGTATTCTCCTTATTCTCCAAAGATGTCCCCAGATCATGAGTCTTTATGGAGTTATCTAAAATGGCAAGAGCAGGGATGAGAGCAAAGTATACACAGTGGTTTGAAAAATAGTCTATTCAGAAAAATGACTTCATTGATAGGATGATGGGAGGACCGATATCAGCTTGAGAAACCAGTACGTTTGTAACTATGCATGATAACAAAGGGTACATGTCTTATGCATATTTTTATTGTTACTTATCATTTAAATGCTTAAGATAATTTTGATTAGAATTAATAAAGAAACTATTTAATAAAATATTAGAATTAACAATTGATAGATTTTTTAAAGATTTTTTTTTATTTGACAGAGAGAGATCACAAATAGGCAGAGAGACAGGCATAGAGAGAGGGAGAAGCAGGCTCTCCGCTGAGCAGAGAGCCCAATTCAGGGCTCTATCTCAGGACCCTGAGATTATGACCCAAGCTGAAGGCAGAGGCCTAACCCACTGAGCCACCCAGGGACCCCAACAATGGATAGATTTAAACATTTAATTAACAATGGCCGGGGCGCCTGGGTGGCTCAGTGGTTTAAGCCGCTGCCTTCGGCTCGGGTCATGATCTCAGGGTCCTGGGATCGAGTCCCGCATCGGGCTCTCTGCTCAGCAAGGAACCTGCTTCCCTCTCACTCTCTCTGCCTGACTCTCTGCCTACTTGTGATCTCTGTCTTTCAAATAAATAAAAAAAAAATCTTTAATTAACAATGGCCATTCAAAGGAAAATCTTATTTTGCTAAAGTCTATTAAAATATCCATATTTTACAGATTTTATATATTTCATATTTTCATATAGATATATAATTAAATGTTAAAAAGTAAATAAATTTTGACATACTTGTGTGTTTAAAAAAAATGAAGCTCTCTTTAAGCCTTAGACATACCATTATAGAATTCTTGAAAGAATTGTTGTTGTACCTTGTATTCTACTGTAAAATGGTAGTAAATATAGTGGAATTGATATTTTAATCAATGGCTGACATCTACAATCATCAATGCACTTCTTTTCTCTATTTATGGTAAATTAAACTAAGGTCTACACTGAATACTATATTCACATAAATACGGTCACTAAATAATTATAATTCTCTGACAAAATACACAGCACATGTATGAATGGTAATGGACCTGCAAATGTGAGAATTTGTCTAAACCAAGGTATTTTTAGTAAAATAATTGAATTTCAAAGAGGCATATTATCACTGACTGGTACAGCTGAGATAAGTGAAAAGTTCCTGTGGTTTAAATTAACTCCTAAGACTATGATCTTTTAGAAAATGTGGGTATTGGTTTTTTCTGTGTGTTTTTTTCCCCTTTCCTTCTTAATCAAGACTGTAGTGTTGTAAATCTGCCTCACAAAATACATCCTAAGAATGTTTATTAAAAAAACAAAAAAAAAAAAAACAAAACAACAACAACAACAACAACAAAAAACCACTAAGCCTCCCCCTGTTATTTCCAGTGTCCCATTATTCCTGGCGCTGTCATGCACCCCTTCCATTTCCCCACCAGTCCCATCACCCGCAGGTAAAGGCGCCACCTCTCCCACTCCCGGCCTAGCCAGGCTCCAAAGGATGAGCTGCAGGCCAAGGGCAGTGCTGGAGCCCAGACCTGGAGGAGCCCATGGCTGCTGGGAGCAGGGCGGGGCGGGGGAGGGGTCCCACCCATGGCCCAGAAGGAAGAGCTTCCATGGTTACCCCTGAAGTCAGGCTACCTCGCCAAGAAAGAGGCGCCCTGGGAGGGGGGAGGCCGCCAAGACGGGCTAGGCTGCACCCTCTGACAGGGAGGCCGCCTTGGTCCCCTGCTGGATGTCTCCCCCAAAGGCCAGGGACCAGCCCTGCACTAACCCAGCAGCGAGAGACCCCCAGAAATAAGAAGAAGCACTTTTCCTTTCAGAAGTCTTTCTGGTGGAGGGGCTTCTCCTTCAGGAAGAGCAGCGAGGCCACAGGAGAGCGGGAGAGGCCTCGGGGGCCAGGAGACCCTCCACTGAAGGCCAGATGGACCAGGCCTCCAGGGGCAGGGGCACAGCTTCAACTGCCACAGAGTGGGGCTGGCCTCTGGGTGAAGCAGGTGGCAGGCCAGGCGGGAGGGGGCAGCGGGGTAGGAGGGGGCAGCTGGGGCAACCCACTGGAGCCCAACATCAGGAAGGGAGCAGACTGGTCAGCTTGGTCAGCCTGCCCAGCCACTGCACTGGCGACCCAACGGAGTACAGTCCAGAAACCCCCCAGTACCGTCAGCAGAGGAAAGGACCTGAGTGTTGAGATAATCCAGGAACTTTTTCCCTCTTTGTTTGTTGCAGGGGTGCCAGCTACTGGTTTTGGAGAACTTGTCTACAACCAGGGATCGATTTTAAAGCTTTTTTTGGTTTGGTTTGGTTTGGTTTGTTTTTTTACTTTTTATTAAGTGGAGAATTTGTTTGCCCTCCTTCCCTACAGATTCCCTCATAAAGCTCTCTGTTACCACCATTCCAAGAAGTCAAGGAAAGTTTAAACACCTTCCTCTGCCTTGGTTCTCCTCTGTTTTTGTTTTTGTTTGCATCAGTTTAAAGTTTTTTACATACTTTGTATCTTTATTCAAAAACGTAAACTTTTTCTATGTGCAGGCCCATATATGAAGGAAATGGGTGGGCCCAAAGGGATAAGATTTTTTTTTTTGATTTTTTTTCCATTTTATTTATTTTTTCAGTGTAACAGTATTCATTCTTTTTGCACAACACCCAGTGCTCCATGCAAAACGTGCCCTCCCCATTACCCAACACCTGTTCCCCCAACCTCCCACCCCTGACCCTTCAAAACCCTCAGGTTGCCCCAACCTCCCACCCCTGACCCTTGAAAACCCTCAGGTTGTTTTTCAGAGTCCATAGTCTCTTATGGTTCACCTCCCCTCCCCAATGTCCATAGCCCGCTCCCCCTCTCCGAATCCCACCTCCCCCCAGCAACCCCCAGTTTGTTTTGTGAGATTAAGAGTCATTTATGGTTTGTCTCCCTCCCAATCCCATCTTGTTTCATTTATTCTTCTCCTATCCCCTTAACACAAATTTTACTGCTTTCTGTATTTAACTATGGTATTAAAAAAATTGTCTTTGGGGCGCCTGGGTGGCTAAGGGAGTTAAACTTCTGCCTTAGGCTCTGCTCATGATCCCAGGCCCCTGAGAGTGAGCCCTGCATCTGGCTCCCTGGTTGGAGGGGTGCCTGCTTATCCCTCTCCTGCTCCCTTTGCCTGTGCTTTCTGTCAAATAAATAAATACAATCTCTTTTTAAAGTTAACTTAAAAAATAAGTAATAATAAAAACATAAAATAAAAATTTATTTGCCTATCACTAAGTCTCCAGTGGAGGAATAGTTACATCTGTGATAGCAAAGTAGGATGCTTTGTGAAAATCAATGAGTGTTTTGAAACTTTTTGGGAACAATGTCCCTGAGAAATCCAAAGATGGTATGTGTATGGATAAACATGTATGATGGTAACTATGTTGATTTTAGTGGCAATAGTGAAGATAGTAAAAAAGGTCACAATTAGTGTGCATGGGTCACTCATGCCACTCAGATTTGACATATCCAGTATAAATTATATAATTCAGTCTTGTCATTTTTTTTGTTTTTTTTTCTTCAGATTTGTTTAGGAATAATTGACATATATATATATATACACACACATACATATGGTGCACAGCTTTATTTAAGATACTTACACTTTCCAATAATCACTACAAAGCACATATCCACCAATTCACTTAGCGTGTGTGTGTGTGTGTATGAATACTACCAACTGGTGAGATATAGTAACAGAAAATTTCCAATATACAATTTTGTTAAGTACACATACATTTCTCTAAATAGAACTTATTCAACATGTACACTGGAAACTTAGCATTTCACCCACATCTTCCCATTTCTCCCTGCCTTCAGTCACTGACAATGGCCATTCTACTCTTTACTTTTAAAGATGGACTACTAGATTTCATATACAATTGTAATTATTGTAAGTGTCTGTCTTTCTGTGTTTGGCTTATTTCACTCCTTTTAATGTCCTCCAGGTTCATAAATGTTGCTCTTATTTCATTTTTCCATTTATTTGTCAATGAACATGTAAAATTAATTTCCATATTTTATCCCTTATGAGTCACACCGCAATAATGATTACAAGAGTAAAGTATAGCTTCAAATTTGATTTCATATCATTTTACTTCCTTTGGGTATATAGCCAGAGGTGGGACTATGGGAGTTTTACTTTTAACTTTTTGAAGAACTTCTATACCAATTTCCATAAAGGCTGTAGTAATATATAGTCCAATCAATAGTGCTCAAGTGTTGTGTTTTCGCCACATTCTCTCCAAAACTCATTATTTTTTCAATTATTAATTACAGGCATTCTAGGAAGTGTGAGATCATATCTCATGATTTTGATCTGCTATACTGATGAGGTAAAGGTCAGAGAGTTGGATTCACTAATCCGTGTTTACATTTCTAGTAAGTGACAGCTAGCATTAGATTTAGCATTGGCTCCAAAAATCTGCAGCTTGTTTTGCAATAAAGCAAAATAAACTTCTTTTCGATCTGAATCCAAAGTCAAAGTATATACTGGTGAATCAGATATAACTCCATACATCTGTCTACCTAACTACCTATTTTTCAGTGCTGATTTGCTATTGTGATATTTCATGAAGGTATATATAGAAGAACACAGATGTATGCACATACAAATACTGTGCATTTTAGATCTCTGTGTACAATAAAATTCTTTTTTTTTTTTTTTTTTTTTTTAGTTTATGTTTTCTATTTATTTATTTTTTTTTCAGCGTAACAGTATTCATTCTTTTTGCACAACACCCAGTGCTCCATGCAAAACGTGCCCTCCCCATCACCCACCACCTGTTCCCCCAACCTCCCACCCCTGACCCTTCAAAACCCTCAGGTTGTTTTTCAGAGTCCATAGTCTCTTATGGTTCGCCTCCCCTCCCCAATGTCCATAGCCCCCTCCCCCTCTCCCAATCCCACCTCCCCCCAGCAACCCCCAGTTTGTTTTGTGAGATTAAGAGTCATTTATGGTTTGTCTCCCTCCCAATCCCATCTTGTTTCATTTATTCTTCTCCTATCCCCCTACCCCCCCATGTTGCTTCTCCATGTCCTCATATCAGGGAGATCATATGATAGTTGTCTTTCTCCGATTGACTTATTTCACTAAGCATGATACGCTCTAGTTCCATCCACGTCGTCGCAAATGGCAAGATTTCATTTCTTTTGATGGCTGCATAGTATTCCATTGTGTATATATACCACATCTTCTTGATCCATTCATCTGTTGATGGACATCTAGGTTCTTTCCATAGTCTGGCTATTGTAGACATTGCTGCTATAAACATTCGGGTACACGTGCCCCTTCGGATCACTATGTTTGTATCTTTAGGGTAAATACCCAGTAGTGCAATTGCTGGGTCATAGGGTAGTTCTATTTTCAACATTTTGAGGAACCTCCATGCTGTTTTTCAGAGTGGTTGCACCAGCTTGCATTCCCACCAACAGTGGAGGAGGGTTCCCCTTTCTCCACATCCTCGCCAGCATCTGTCATTTCCTGACTTGTTAATTTTAGCCATTCTGACTGGTGTGAGGTGATATCTAATTACAAGCTCTATATCTATCTAAACAAATGAAAATACACATTACTTAAATATTTAAGAAGCACATTAATTCCTAAGTCACTAAAGCATTTTGAACTCTGTACTGTTTGTCCATTTTAATAGAAACTGTTGTGAAAATATTAGAAGGCATGAAAAAGTCCATATATGAAATTGCAGAGATACTGTAGGGACCTGTGCTGGGCTAGATTCCAGGGGATTCTCCTCTCAGTAATCTGATTCATTCTAGGAAAGTCATTTCACGATACTGTAAAATCTGGATAACTAATAGCAATGCAAAATAATTATCTATGGACATACACATACAAGTATGAACATATTTTCCAAACAACCAAGGTGGACTTCATGCAGCCAGTACTTTTAAGGAAGTCCTGGGGAAAAAGATCTGATGGGTCTTTTAGAGAACTCTTCCCCTATAGGTCCATAAAGAACCTTAATTTGGTAAAGTTCACATAAAAGTATGACAGGGTTCTTGAAATGAGAAGAAGCAATCCAAATTTATACGAAAACTGCCGGCGATTTTTTTTTTTTTTTACATTCAGATGATTATAAAAGATTAGTCTGAGAATTCTTAAAACATTTTGGGCAAAAACTAGAAATTTCTTTGTTAAATGCACATTCTTTTTCCAACTATGCAATAATTGACAAAAATGATTGCTACCAGACTTATTTAGTGATCCCAATGATCCTTCTTTGAGATTTGTCTGCTTCAGAAGAAAATTCCTCATTGTCTGGTATCTAGAGGACACATTTCCAGATCTGACACTGGATCACTATACAGTTTTAACTAAATTACGTCTCATCACCTGGAATCCACATTTAATCTTTATCATGATGATCTTATATTTGAAAAATCGCTTTATTCTGTAAATATGTGCATCAATAAAGTGAGAGGTTTTTCAAATTTTATTTGCAATCGAATACAAACATGGAAAACAAGGAAAATAACATATGTAATATAGATAATGCTTATTAAATATTCTTTAACTAAGAATTACTATGGTAATATGCAAATTATTTATAAATACCATTATTTAGAGGAACTTTCTCATTATGATGGAGGAATAAACTGAATATATTCATTTACAAAGCAATTTACAGAGGAGGTAATAAAGAGAAGGTTGATCTTTGTAAGCCAAACCACCTAGGGCAACTTTGGTATGGGAGCAGGACATGGGTCAGAGTTCACTGAGAGGATCTGGAAGTGATGTGTGTATTTTCTACACTGTTGATTAAAGTTTTATGGTTGCCAAGAACAAGAGAAAATATGATTCAGACTGAAAATGAGAGGAAACAAGAAATTTCTTGAAATGACAATATAGAAGCACTAAACCAAGCTACTTAGGCTTATATAACGTGTATGTATTCTTCATGCTGTTTCATCAATAGTGCATTTTTAATTAATAGCTTTTAAATTTTCTTTTAATTTCTATTTAGTACTGAGTAGTTAAAAATAACCATTTGTTATTTCCTAATTGTTGCCTAAAATATTTAGTGTTATGATAGTATTCTTTTTAAATAGAAATTTCACATATAAATATCTGCATCTATTTACCACCTATGTTAATACAAGAAATCCAAAGAATTCCCTTTAAATCTCTGAAATCTGCCTTTGCCGATGTTCCTAGGAAGATGTTGCTGTGGCTGAGGTCGAAGAGGTTGCTGCCTGCATTCTCCTCAAGGATTTTGATGGATTCCTTTCTCACATTGAGGTCCTTCATCCATTTTGAGTCTATTTTTTTGTGTGGGGCAAGGAAGTGGTACAATTTCATTTTTCTGCATGTGACTGTCCAATTTTCCCAGCACCATTTATTGAAGAGGCTGTCTTTTTTCCATTGGACATTCTTTCCTGCTTTGTCGAAGATTAGTTGACCATAGAGTTGAGGGTCTATTTCTGGGCTCTCTGTTCTGTTCCACTGATCTATGTGTCTGTTTTTGTGCCAGTACCATGCTGTCTTGATGATGACAGCTTTGTAATAGAGCTTGAAGTCCGGAATTGTGATGCCACCCACTTTGGCTTTCTTTTTCAATATTCCTTTGCTATTCGATGTCTTTTCTGGTTCCATATAAATTTTAGGATTATTTGTTCCATTTCTTTGAAAAAAATGGATGGTATTTTGATAGGGATTGCATTAAATGTGTAGATTGCTTTAGGTAGCATAGACATTTTCACAATATTTATTCTTCCAATCCAGGAGCATGGAACATTTTTCCATTTCTTTGTGTCTTCCTCAATTTCTTTCATGAGTACTTTATAGTTTTCTGCATATAGATTCTTAGCCTCTTTGGTTAGATTTATTCCTAGGTATCTTATAGTTTTGGGTACAATTGTAAATGGGATTGACTCCTTAATTTCTCTTTCTTCTGTCTTGTTGTTGGTGTACAGAAATGCAACTGATTTCTGTGCATTCATTTTATATCCTGACACTTTACTGAATTCCTGTACAAGTTCTAGCACTGTTGGAGTGGAGTCTTTTCGGTTTTCCACATATAGTATCATATCATCTGTGAGGAGTGATAGTTTGACTTCTTCTTTGCCAATTTGGATGCCTTTAATTTCTTTTTGTTGTCTGATTGCTGAGGCTAGGACTTCTAGTACTATGTTGAATAGCAGTGGTGATAATGGACATCCCTGCCGTGTTCCTGACCTTAGCAGAAAAGCTTTCAGTTTTTCTCCATTGAGAATGATATTTGCGGTGGGTTTTTCATAGATGGCCTTAATAATATTGAGGTATGTGCCCCCTATCCCTACACTTTGAAGAGTTTTGATCAGGAAGGGATGCTGTACTTTGTCAAATGCTTTTTCAGCATCTATTGAGAGTATCATATGGTTCTTGTTCTTTCTTTTATTAATATGTTGTATCACATTGATTGATTTGTGGATGTTGAACCAACCCTGTAGCCCTGGAATAAATCCCACTTGATCGTGGTGAATAATCCTTTTAATGTACTTTTGAATCCTATTGGTTAGTATTTTGGTGAGAATTTTTGCATCTGTGTTCATCAAGGATATTGGTCTGTAGTTCTCTTTTTTGATGGGATCCTTGTCTGGTTTTGGGCTCAAGGTGATGCTGGCCTCATAAAATGAGTTTGGAAGTTTTCCTTCCATTTCTATTTTTTGGAACAGTTTCAGGAGAATAGAAATTAGTTCTTCTTTAAACAAGAAATTTCTTGAAATGACAATATAGAAGCACTCAACCAAGCTACTTAGGCTTAAATAACGTGTATGTATTCTTCACACTCTTTCATCAATAGTGCATTTTTAATTCATAGCTTTTAAATTTTCTTTTAATTTCTATTTAGTACTGAGTAGTTAAAAATAACCATTTGATATTTCCTAATTGTTGCCTAAAATATTTAGTGTTATGATAGTATTCTTTTTAAATAGAAATTTCACATATAAATATCTGCATCTATGTACCACCTATGTTAATACAAGAAATCCAAAGAATTCCCTTTAAATCTCTGAAACTTGATTTATCAACAGCAACTATCTGCATTCATATTGATGTAGTCTCAACCCCGAGAGACTTTGGTCAGGATTAAATAAAATTAACTCCTGGCACCAATCTTGACATGGTCAATGGAAGCGTATAGTCCTATTTTCTCTGCCATGTATGAACCTCCTTCAGGTTCAAGCCTTAGTTCTCCAACTCATTAAGAAACCATCTCTTTCCCTTTTTCTCCACTGTCTATTGTCAGTAATGCCGATGCTAGACCCAAAAGTTCTAGTGAAGTTTAAAAGATTGAAGCAGGTGCAAATCTTTTGCAAAGTAAAGAGAATGGTATTCTTTACATCGTTGAGTAAAATTAAAGTAATGGGGAAATAATCTAAGTATTTTAATATAAAAATATAATTCTACAGATCAGAGTTTATAAACAGATATTCAATATCTAATGCGGCTTCTGTGTCAAATGCAATATCTATTTAATTTATGAACACAACCAGCTCTCCCAGTTTTTCCTCTACAAGTTGACCATGACCACCCAATAACTGAAAATCAGTTGCTTCACATAGACCCAGAACCATGATGTAGGTATTTCAAGGTAGTTTAGGAAATGAACATCTGCAATAATTTGAGTACGTGGAAATTACTAACTGAAATAACTTTTTTATCACTTTAGTGTATTATCCCAAGAATGTATGGAATGGCATCAACAAACCACAGGATAAAATTATGATCCCATAACCTGTGCCTCTTGACACCCAGGAAAAATACTTCAAATTCATTTATAATTTTTCCCAATACTTTCTCAGTTTTTAAAACAATATGCTCATCTCTAATACTTGATTTCTAAATATCCAAAATACCAGGCCATGATTTGTAACTCAGGCCACTGTGAATGATGAGTCATCCCATTCCTACATCATCGTTTTTGCCTCCCCTTCCCATTCTGTCAACGTGGCTACATACCATGTTATGTTTGAGGATATGCATCTAGAGCTTTATTCCATCTCCTAGAATTTATTGTTCACATATAAAATATATAACAGTATTTGAAACGTGATGTTATTTTATATGCATAGCTGTATAGATTTCTTCTCATATTATCATAATTTCTCTCAAGGTGAATTTAGAATACCAGTCTACCTCATTTTGAGGATTATCAAGAAATTGTTTTCAAGACAATATTGAGTATTTTCTTTTTTTTTAAGATTTTTATGTATTTATTTGACAGAGATCACAAGTAGGCAGAGACAGGCAGAGAGAGAGGAGGAAGCAGGGAGCCTGATGCTGGGCTCCATCCGAGGACCCTGAGACCATGACCTGAGCTGAAGGCTGAGGCTTAATCCACTGAACCACCCAAGCACCCCAATATTGAGTATTTTCAAGAAAATACCATTTAATGATTATTTATGCGAATTTTCTGTGTTCTTTATATCATCATTCAATATTGTAAATCATATATTGGTTTAGAAAAAAGTTCTTTTATACAGATGTAGTGAAAAGAAGAGCCATCTGTACCCCAATGTTTATAGCAGCAATGACATGGTCGTCAAACTGTGGAAAGAACCAAGATGCCCTTCAACAGATAAATGGATAAGGAAGATGTGGTCCGTATACATGATGGAGTATTATGCCTCCATCAGAAAGGATGAATACCCAACTTTTGTAGCAACATGGACAGGACTGGAAGAGATTATGCTGAGTGAAATAAATCAAGCAGAGAGAGTCAAGTATCATATGGTTTCACTTATTTTTGGAACATAACAAAAAACATGAAGGACATGGGAAGATGGAGAGGAGAAGGAAGTTGAGGGAAATTGGAAGGGGAGGTGAACCATGAGAGACTATGGACTCTGAAAAAGAACCTGAGGGTTTTGAAGGGGTAGGGATTGGGTTGTTGGGGGAACTCGGTGGGGGGTAATAGGGAGGGCACATATTGAATGGAACACTGGGTGTGGTGCAAAAACAATAAATACTGTTATGTTGAAAAAAATTTTAAAAATTTGAAAAAATAAAAAAAAAACGCAAAAAACAAAAACAACACCAAATAACAGAATAGGGAGCCTGATGTATATCTTTATTGTTCATGAAACTATATTTCTAATGTTTCTTGACCTATAGAAAAATAAAAAAACTTTCCAGAAATGATTAGATTATAGATGGTGTACTTCAAAAAATACAGAAAATAACATGTAAAGCGACCTTTAGCCCAATCTTAAGACTCTCATTCACTTTGAAAGAAATAAGCAAACCAGGCATATATGGATGGTTATATTTTTTTTCTGTAATTTCTTTCTTCCCATTTGACAATTGTTAAATTGTGTTAATTTTAAATAAACATGATTCTTTCATAGATACAAAAAAAAGAAAGAAAAAAGGTCTTTTTGTAATATTAAATTAAAAATAAATAAATATTGTGTCAAAAAAAATGAATGTCATACACATTTACAGAAATGCCCATAAGTATATGTTGGGTCATCTTTTATTATTCCTCTCACTCTATTTTCTCTCCTAAGTGTCAAATTTTGTGTTTTACTGTGCTTTCTGGTCGATTTTCATCAATTTATCTTTTCAAACTTTCATTACATTTATTACATTAATTATTATCATTTATTTTTAAAAAGGTTATTATTTGACCCTTCATTTTAAATAACACATGAAATTTTTAGTATGGATTTAACAAATTCTCATTTTTGTTGTAAAAGGGTCTTGCATTTATCTTTTTTTAAATTTAATTTTATTTTTTCTGTGTTCCAAGATTCATTGTTTATGCACCACACCCAGTGCTCCATGCAATACGTACCTCCTTAATATCCACAACCAGGCATTTATGTAGGTCATTTTTAATTCAGTATAACTATATGGGTGTGTGTCTATCTTTCATACAAAGAATTCCTCAATATTCTGATGGCTTTGATCCTAGAAAAGTATGAGAGAGTGAAGCACTACAATCCTTTGTAGGCACAGCATGCTGGGCTTTACTCACTGATAGTATTCCTTCTGGAGAAGATTCTCTCCACTCCTTCCTACTTAGAATATTCTCAAAATGCCATTTCTCCTACTCTTTTTAAGTGTCTGTTCCTTAAAACGTCTTCACCCAATGTGTTCTTCACCTTTCTATCTCTGATTCCACCCTCTACTCTGTTTCCCACTTCATTTAAGGTCATGTAGATTTACTTCTGTATTATGTTAGTTGATTTCTATGACAGAGATTGATACATATAGGAGCTAAACTCACACTTATCAAAAAATTGAAAGTGTTTTAAATACACAAAATCAAAAGGTCAAACAGAATAAGAAGAGGTGTCATAAAGCAATGCTAACTGTTATATAATTGTGACAAGCAGAAGAATAATACAGATATTTTCAGAGAGCGTAAGCAGAACCAAGGAGCTAAAATAAAATTTTAGAGAAAACTGTCAGGAAAGGAGTTTCTTTAAAGCATTTCAATATAGAGTGAGGAGGACCAAATCGGCTTCTTATAAGTTATAGTTGTCAACAACTCTTCATTGTAGACTTCTGGGGGAAAATGAAGTAGATAATATGTCTTGGCACCAAAACAAACAAATGAACAAACCAAAAGGATATATATCTACACCGTGTCCTGATAGACTACTATAATTTCAGAAATCTTAGGGCTTACTTAGAGAAAAAAATCACTGCCTGTGTGTCATAAAATATATTTATGTACGGGTCTATAATTTATGCATTTACACTGCCTTACAATGCATATATAACAAGTACTAAGACTGCCATTGATAATAACTAAACTTATACAGAAAAATAAAATATGGGTATCTTAATAAAGTCACCAAAATATATTATCCTTACAAATTTACACATTTTTATGAACTATTTTGGAGTTTGATATTTGTATGACATCAAGGTTTTTAACTATGAGGAGATTTTTTTCAAGATATGTGCTAATTTTTTTAAGAGAGGCAATGTGTCCTGAATAAGTCAGAGTGGAACTAAAATAATGAATTAATAAGAGATTGTTTTTTCTGTACTTATTATGTGTCTCCCTTTAGGGGAAACTAAATTAATGACACACAGAAAATATTAACCAAACATCAACTGATTTATTCTTATTGGGGTTATTCTCACCATGAAGAATTATCCTGTTTTTCTTCATTCTCAGTTTTCTCCTTTTCCTAATGGCTATGTTTGGTAACCTGTCCATGATCATCCTGGACACCCACCTCCACACACCCATGTATTTTCTACTTAGTCAACTCCCTCATGGACCTGAACTGTATCTCCAGGAATGTCCCCAAGATGGTTTCTGATTATCTCTCTGGAAACAAATGTGCAACTCAGAGTTTCTTTTTCATTAATTTATCTGATGCAGATGGATTTTTATTGACATCTGTGGCCTATGATCATTATGCAGCAAATTTGCTTTCCTCTCCACTATGCTGTTTGTATGGGCAAAAGAGTTTGTGTGGTGACCATAAGAGGATCTTTGATCTTGTGCTCAATCAACTCCTATGCCCACACTGCATATGACTTCCAAATCCCTTAGAATAGATCCAAAGCCATCAACCATTTCTTTTGTGATGTTCCAGTCATGTTGACTCTGGCCCGCATGGATCCTTGTTTACACTTACTCATGCCCAAGATCCTTCCAAACTCCAGAGAGGTTAAGGTCCCTGCTGTCTCCTACACTATCCTGATACCAGTAGTCAACCCCATCATTTACAGCCTGAGAAACAAGATGATGGGGACCATAATAAGAGTAATTCAGAGGATCTGCTCTGTAGAAATGTAACAAAGTTCCCACTAGTCCTGCTTCTTAGAAGTCCATTAATTTCACCTTGTGAACTCTTTAAGAACAATACCATTCCATCCTATTTCAGGATTTAAGACAGATTCCATTAATTCAGAAAAATAAATAATAGGGATTTGACAAAATAATTATATAGTACCAGTCACTCTATTTTTGTGGTAATTTTTCTTTTTTTTTCTTATAAGTAATTTATAAAATGTAAGTTGATGTCTAAAAGCCACAGACATTCTCAATAGTTTGCATACATAAGCAATACTGTATATTTGACCACAGTACCCAAAATATGGAAGGAGTCCAGTTGTCCATCAACAGCTAAATAACTAAAGAAGAAAAGGTGTTTATACCATTATATAAATCTATACAGATGTATAAATATATATATGTATAAATAGGTATATAAATTATATCTATACATGTGTATAGATATTTATATAGATAGACAATCTATAGATATATAATATATGTCATATATAGAGATATGTATAGATATATAGATATGTAATACATATTAGACATCAGATATAGGTATATAATATAATATTGCTAAGCCATAAATACAATGAATTCTTGCCATTTGCAGTGACATGAATGAATCTAGAGAGTATTATGACAAGTGAAATAAACCACAGAAAGACAAACACCATTAAGTTTTTACTCGTATGTGAATTCAAAAAAGAAAGGAGCAAAGGGGAAAAAAGAGAGAGAGGCAAACCAATAAACAGACCCATAACTCCAAAGAAGGAGGAGATGATCACCTAGGGGAGGGTGTTGGGAAGGTATTAAATAGGGGATAGGGATTAACAAGTACACTTGTGATGAGTACCAGGTGTTGTATGGAAGTGTTGAATCACCATATTATATATCTTCAACTAGCATTATGTTGTGTATTATCTAACTGGAATTAAAATAAAATCTTTAAAAAATGTCAGGTGGTGGGTAACAGGGAGGGCACGTACTGCATGGAGCACTGGGTGTGGTGCAAAAACTATGAACACTGGTATGTTGAAAATAAACAAATAAAAAAAAAACATGTTAAGTGGTGACAAATGACAAAACTTTAGCTACAATG
The DNA here is from genome assembly GCF_922984935.1 of Meles meles. Classification (NCBI taxonomy): domain Eukaryota; kingdom Metazoa; phylum Chordata; class Mammalia; order Carnivora; family Mustelidae; genus Meles; species Meles meles. The sequence goes on from NW_025721613.1 coordinate 568,838, forward strand.
GACAATTTGTTTAGCAAGCATAGAATGTTTCCAAAATAACCCCCTTCAATGACACTGAAGTGTATAATGCAGTTCATTTTGCATTTAATTCCTGCAAATGGTTCTCACTGTTTATGCTTGGAAACAGGGGTTTAAGAAAAAAGTTCTAGATCAATGACCAATCCTACTATTGATCAATTAATAAAGAAATATAGCTTAACTTTCCTTTGAAAAATGAACATATATAGCCATAAAAATCACACACACACAAACATAAAACATATGAACATAAAATACAAAACACTGAATCATATTGAAATGAATTAATTTAGCACTCTTAAAAGTGGAGCATTCCTGGATTATAGCTAATCCCTATCATAGCTATGGTTTAGTGAGTTTCCATTTCCACCTACAGTAGACGGACATATTATAGATCTGTGGTGGTTCTGTTCTATTTTTTTTTCCCTTTTTATTTATTTATTTTTTTCAGCGTAACAGTATTCATTCTTTTTGCACAACACCCAGTGCTCCATGCAAAACGTGCCCTCCCCATTACCCACCACCTGTTCCCCCTACCTCCCACCCCGACCCTTCAAAACCTCAGGTTGTTTTTCAGAATCCATAGTCTCTTATGGTTCGCCTCCCCTCCCCAATGTCCATAGCCCGCTCCCCCTCTCCCAATCCCACCTCCCCCCAGCAACCCCCAGTTTGTTTTGTGAGATTAAGAGTCACTACTGGGTATTTACCCTAAAGATACAAACATAGTGATCCGAAGGGGCACGTGTACCCGAATGTTTATAGCAGCAATGTCTACAATAGCCAGACTATGGAAAGAACCTAGATGTCCATCAACAGGTGAATGGATCAAGAAGATGTGGTATATATACACAATGGAATACTATGCAGCCATCAAAAGAAATGAAATCTTGCCATTTGCGACGACGTGGATGGAACTAGAGCGTATCATGCTTAGTGAAATAAGTCAATCGGAGAAAGACAACTATCATATGATCTCCCTGATATGAGGACATGGAGAAGCAACATGGGGGGGTAGGGGGATAGGAGAAGAATAAATGAAACAAGATGGGATTGGGAGGGAGACAAACCATAAATGGTTCTGTTCTATTTTGATGACCTTCAGAAAGGGGTTATTCTCTGTTCTTCATGCCACCAGTGGTTCCTATCCTAATAATAACCATCCTTATTTGTCTGGACAACATCAACATTGCTGCTTAGAGTTTGTTAATTCAGTAGAATTATAAATAGAAAATAACTAGTAGCCATCAGAATTCTAAAGCTCATTGCTCTTAATATACCAATGGTCACCTTATGATACTCACCAATGTGGCTAAGTCATTGTAATCTGCAGCCATACACATAAACGGGATTTAGTACAACAGCATTTCCAACATTTTTTTAATATAAGTCTACCAATGATTGGTTTCCCTGGGTGACTCAGTGGGTAAAGCATCCAACTCTTGATTTCATCTCAGGTCTTGTGAGATGTGACTGCAATATTGAGCTCCAAGGTTTGTGTGGTATGAGATTAAGATACTCCCTCTCCCTCTTTCCTTCTCCCTAGTCCCCTCAAAGTAAATAAATAAATAAATAAAAACTAACATGTGTACATATTTTTATATTCTTTATATAATAAAGAAAACCTGTATCATTTTAAAGGGATGCCAGCTTTGCATATAACCCTATGTTGATTTCAGTGCTAGCAAGCCATAGATGTCCATTTCAAAAAAAAGGGATTCTTTTGTAGCTTGTCCTAGTGGTTCTCCACCAAGGGTGTATTGAAATCAACCATGAGGAGTCTCTGACAGTTGTGCAATTCTCTGGATCCCACTGCAGAACACTAACTAGAAAGCTCTGGAAACCACCAGACTAGAAGACATTTATGGTTCCTCCAAAGCGGAGACTACATTATGTACAAAAACCTTGTACATATTCAACACCCAACAGCTTTCTTTTTGTACACATCGACTGCCCAGCACTGCACAGAGTAAAAGCACTCTTTCTGTATGATAGACGAAGACTCTATTCCCCTGTGCTATGCACTCACTTTCCTGACCTGGAGAAACTCATAAGAAATAAATTGAAGATTATAACATATACAACCTCAACTTAAATATACTTTTATTTCCTGTGGTTATCTTGATACAAGTTCGCCATATTTCATTATTCCTGAGGCAGAAATTTAGGAACTGGGTCTAATGTAAGCCCTAATTATTGCAGAGGTAATGGGAAGGCAGGATTGGGAAGGACACGGCTGTGTCTTAGTGCATGGGTTCTCTAATGCACCACAATTTCACTAAGGTGGGTAGGTGTTGTCAGTGTTACTGACCCAGTACTTCAGCTGCCTCTTCCTTCTCAACCCTATGAGACCCAGATCCCTAATGGGATAGTGACGTCTACATGTATGTATTCATTTCCATTCCTTCTTTTCTACCATGAAATGAAATTCAGACATATTTAAAAGAATTTCAAAAATATCAATACAATTCCCTAATAGCAATACAAAGAAATTAAAATAAATGTAATCACTACTAAATTATATATTTCAATAGGTATATGCTCTTGCAGGACTATACTAAAAGACAATGACGGACCCACATGGTTATAGAACTTTCAAATGATATATTTAAGTTTAAGAATAGACAGAGGGTAAGAAGCCATACCACACAAGTACAGGAAAATGAAGTCAAATGATTTTCTGAAATCGTCCCAAACAATATAAGGTACAATTAACTTTTGATAGGCGAGGTAGTGGCACTTGTGGAAAATTTAGTGTTTATTAAAACAAAAGCATATAAAAATACTTTGTCTTTATACCTCAAACAAAGTGAAGTTATAGATGGAAACAATCATATAAAGTTTTTCAGCTCCCTACACAAACATGCCATGCATGGAACCCTCAAAGCCATAGAGGTCCCCACAAATCTTTGATGTGCAGGATACCCTGTGCATCTACCATCTCTGGCCATTGCCCACTAAATCTCTGAGATCAATACAAATGCTCCACAATATTCCAAACTTCCAAACACAAACTTTAAGTATATACATGCCTGCGATTACAGAGTCTCACAAGCTTGGGGGTAAATAGGCCACTAATGACCCCTGATCTTGGGCTAAAAATCCACTGATATAAGGACTCCTTATCATTGAAAAGCCTGAAACATATCTATCCTAGAAGCTTCCAATAAGCAATTATGCCTAACACTATTTTTATAAAGTAGATAATAAAGCTATTTTTTTAAATATTTTATTTGATAGAGAGAAATCACAACTAGGTAGAAAGGCAGGCAGAGAGAGAGAGGAACGGAAGCAGGCTCCCCGCTGTGCAGAGAGCCGGATGCGGGGCTTGATCCCAGGACCCTGAGATCATGACCCGAGCCGAAGGCAGAGGCTTTAACCCACTGAGCCACCCCAGGTGCCCCTAAAGCTATTTTTGTATTAACAATATATCCATATATACAGTTGTACTAATAATTCTGCCTCTTCTGTCTGCCTCCATCGAACAATACTTACTCTTGAGTTTTCTAGATAATCACAGTCAAACTGTGAAAATATTACTGTTAGCTTTTTTCCACACAAAGGCAAAGGTAAATTAATGCCAATAATCCAGAAGTCATGTCTATAAACATTGAAAAGTATTATTTATTTGGAAGAAGAGTATCTTTCTAATTACATTTTGATTTGGCTTCTATTAAAAGTAATTTATATTTCCTGTTCAACCTAATGCCCAATGTGTCTTCTAGGGACACGTGTGGGAACTGCCAGAGTCTCAGAACATACTGAGTACTAAGAGAGTGGCCACAGTACTCTAGAAGTTTCACTAATTGGGATTTGGTTCTATAATTTATTTTTGGCACTGAAAAAAAAAAACACGACTTCATACTGATTTTATGTTCAATTAGCACATCATTCACAGAAATTTCAGTTATACTCTTATTTTAAGAAAATGTGATAAGGATTTCACTTTATATAAAATGATTCACAGATTAGAGGAAAATCATCACAGGATTCCTTTGAACATAAAAACTCCTCCTGCGTAAAATGCCATTGAAAAATTAATGAATAAGTTAATGACTGAATATTCATTCAATTTCTACATATTATGAAAGACTTGTTGAAAATGTCTATCGAAATGATATTTAGTCTTCATGGGTAAAATGGTCATTTCCATAGAAAGTTAGCCTGTTTTGCCACTTCAAATTTCCTGATACATTCATTAATTAATTTAATAATGCATATAAGAAATCAGCATTCCATTTTTTATAATCTCGTTTTGGTTATCTTTCTTCATATTTAAAACAGGAAAAACTTGCCTCATGCCCAGGCACAAGTATCACCTTATGATAAAAAATAAGCTAACATCTGTGCAAAGCCAAGATAGGTGGTGGTTAAAATAACTCATCTTTTAGTATTCTGATGCCTACATATTTCTATCATTAAACTTCAACAGTATGCAGAGCCTCCACATTTGTGTAACAGGTCCTAGGAGATTTTTAAAGTAGTTTTAAAGCAACTGGTCATAAACACCAGCTCTAGAAGTCTTTATGAATCACATAAAATACAGACCTTATTAAATAACATCAGCACAGAAGTCATAGAGAATAAGGAGGTTAAAAGTTGATCAGAGCATTTGGGAAAAGTAGTATCATACCCATTAGCATGAACTGGAGCTAATAGATACATAGATGGTTTACTATGTTCCAGCCACTCTGCTAAAGGCAGAAGTGGACTCTCTCATTTATATTCCAAAATGCCATCGAGTAGCTCTATTATCTCTCTTTCATAGGCAGGACAGAACATAAACTGGGCCTCAAAAAAAGTCAGGATATGAAGAGATCAAGTAAAGAGAGACAAAAGAAATCCTCTACAGCAAAAGAGACTATCTTACATATTTAATAGATTTAAATACTTACATATTTAGGATCCCATCTTCCAAACAGATTTTTTTTCTTGCTATAACTAAAAAAAAAAAAAAAGATATATTTTTTTCTTTTTCTTAGTGGTATATACACATAGGATTAACTATAATTCAAGTACTTTGTTTCAGAGGACCTCTGATTTTTGGTAAGTGGAGATTTATTCAACTTGTATGCTCCAGATAATCACTCTCTAAATTACACCTTATAGATTCACCATTCTAGATAGAGTCAGTGGACCTGCCACTGGAAACAAATAGGTAAAATCACCAATATGCTTCTCAATGGCCAGGGCTGAAGTTCAGGCTTTGGCCATTTTTCCTGCTCTACTCTCTCACCTTATACTGGCCAGAGGTCTCCCCTACCACCAGAGGGCCTAGGTCAGCAATCCTGGGAACTGAGTGCTGCTTTAGGGGCAACTAGAGAAAGCTAACTGGCTCAGGATCAGCACACATCGTTACATTATTCATAAGGGAACTGCTTCTAGTATAATCAAAAGTAGATCCTCGCACAGGAACAGGGGAATAATCATATTCCCCATATAAGGTGTTGCTATCCCCACCTTAATCTTTTAGCTCACATATGGAAATTCTATGCCCCAACCTCTGAGTACAGCTCAGAGGGCAACTGACACAATTACATAAACCATGAGTAAAAGACAGGAAGCAAATGGGTGAGAAATAGACAATACCATACTTCTCAATCAGGAATTATTAACCAGGAATGAGTTTCAGGGATGGTTCAATTGTGTACTTCTCTTGATTAGATGGTATGTACTTATGCCTTCTTTCTGGAGAGAGAACCCACAGTTTTCATCAGATTCCCAGAAAAGTCTGTGGGTTTGATAACCTACGTTCTATCTTACAGATGGTCAGCTCCATCCCACTGTTGCCATTACTCACATCTCTTGCGAACATAACTCTCCTCAATCCACCATTCTGAGCCTAGTGTGACTGCAGAGGTGGCGGGGAGAAGGAAACCTGGGAGACAAGTACTTGCACTATGAGGTCCAGTGACTTGTCCCCATGTGAAGAATGTCAACCGTAAAAGATGGGTTGATGTTCCTAAGAAGGATAGTTTGTTTGTTTGTTCACAGGCACGTATTCTGAGAATTCTGTTTCACCTTTGGGCCTGTGCTAGATTCCTTACACCAATCCTCCAAACTCCCTTTATTCAGCATCTATTTACCATGCTTTGAGCTTTGAAATGTGCGAATCCTTTAAGTCTTCCCTGGGTTCCTTACTCCGTGTTGAGCTAGGTTAGGATAGGCCTAGTCCATCTTAGTAGAACCACATTCCTGGATCTATCTCAGCAGCCTTGCTTATGTGGCCCCTAAAACTCTGACATCATATGCAGCAGATCCGTGCTCCTCACTGCAGCTTCATTCATAGAGGATTTCTAATTCTGCACTCCTCACCTTTCAGGTGTACAAAGAATTTAGAGATGTTCAAAAGACAACCATAGATAGTATTCAAAGTGTTGGGGGAAGAAGAGTCTGTGAGAAACGCTAATATGATCTGAAGTTCTTCATTCAGAAGGAGAAATAATCTTCACTTTAATGCTGGGTCATAATATGGAGGATAGAAAGTGTCTTCCAAGGAAGGCAACACAAAAAGAATCATTGCTAATCTGTAGACTGAGAAACCACATTGAAACCTAGGGGAGAGGTTCTCTGAAAAATTTAAAAAGCTGTGAATTACATTGTGCATGTAACTCCAAAGGGTTCAGAGACCTGCATAACATGGATTCCTTAGGGATTCATGGACCCCAAATTTGAAACCTTTGGACAAAGAAATCTTCCTGAGAGCGAAGGCTGGTAAACATGAGAATGAATAATCAAGTAAGGGTCACCAATCTTCTTCTGTAAAAGTTTCTTTAAAATAGGAGTTTCTCATGGAGAATCTCATGGACTTTCTCATGGAGACCTAACACAGAGGTTCATATCCAGGCTAAGTTCACCATGTTTCCTTAGTTACAAAATTATCAGATGAACAAGGAGTGAAATGAAGAGTGTACCTACCTCATCTTTTGGAGTCACATGCAACAGAATATAATCAAACTACAGGAAGAATGTTATTTTTATTTGAGATCCTACTGTTTGCAGTAAGTCTCACCACTATTGAGATATGCAACCCAAGGCAGCTCAGTCACTTCTCTGGGCTTTCAACTACTAATATAGGAAATGAGAAAATTTGGACTACACAGTCTCTTAGAGCCCTTCTATTTCTGATATTCTCATGTTGAGTGTCCACCAAAGATATACCCTGGACATGCAAGAAAGTAAATAAACATTATATGAGCCAATTTAAGATTCATGGGATTCATTCTTCTTGGAAGTAATTACAAGTCCACTAGGGTAGTTTAGTGGTTAACCTTTGGACTCTTTTTTGCTGTTGTTGTTGTTAAGATTTTATTGATTTATTTGACAGAGATCACAAGTAGGCAGAGAGGCAGGCAGAGAGAGAGAGAGAGAGAGAGTGAGGAAGAGAGAGAGAGAGAGGAAACAGGCTCCCTGCTGAGCAAGAGAGCCCCATGCTGAGCTCTATCCCAGGACCCTGGGATCATGACCTGAGCCGAAGGCAGAGGCTTTAACCCACTGAGCCACCCAGGCGCCCCATAACCTTCAGACTCTTGATTTCAGCTCAGGTCATGATCTCAGGGTCTTGAGAATTAGCCCTATGTTGGGCTCCATGCTGGGCAAGGAGCCTGCTTAAGATTCTCTCTCTGCCTTTCCCCCATGGCCAAATGGGCAATGTAGTAGGATGTTAAGAAAAGATTTACGTGTCTATTCATTAAAATTACACACAACTCTTTTTCTTCAAAAGCATAACAAAACAAAAGGGCAATTGTCATTTCAAAACAAATTCCCATATCTATCAAAGAGTCTGTTCTCTCGCAACAAAGACTTGGATTTTACTTTTTGTTTATAACAACTCTGTGAAATACAACACATGGAAATAGAAAAAGAGACAATTGCTTCCTCTACAAATAGATTACCCTGTATGCCTGTCAGGGCAGGTTGAGGCTATGCCTATACTAGCAACAACACATTTCAGCTATTCAATGTTAGTAAAAACTATGATTCTTTGCCTCACAGAGAACAGAGGCTAGGTTTAAAACAGTGTTTCCTATTGTTGCTGTTAACTTAAATCACAATGTAGAGCAAGATTTTTCAGAATGCCCAGAAGCTTGACATTCACAGCCAGATGACCTCACAAATACTAGATCCCATTCTGAAACTGAATATTTTTAAAGTGGCAATCTGGTTTTTTTAATTTTTATTTTTTTTTAATTTTTTTAAGAGAGGGAGGGAGGAGGGAGAAAAGTGAGAGGGCCAAAAGGAAAGGAAGAGAGAAAACCTCAAGCAGGCTCCATGCTCAGTGCAGAGCTCAATCTCAGGACCCTGAGACCCACACCTGAGCCAGAATCAAGAGTGCACTACTTATCTGACTCATCCACCTGGGTGCCCTAGTAAGTCTATTTTTTTCCCAAACAGAGAAACTACATATTAGTTAAAAGAATTAATTGCATTGACCTTTTGGTAATGATTCTCTTGATATTGCATCACTTGTCTAGTCTTCAAGGGCCCATAAAATGAAACAAGAATTGTATATGAGCTAAAAAACAAGTACAAAGTAGCATTTATTTATACCTCCCCTTCCAATTGGGAAAGATAAAGAGGACCTTGGAAGAAGTTGTAAAAGGGAATAAAGGTGATTCCATTTTTAAAATGGCTGTGATTTTACTAGCAGCAATTTGTGAATGAAATGTAAGATAAACAGAAGAAAGTTATTTCGATCTTTGATTTTCTAAGCTGTCTCTCCTACAGTTATATTCAGTCATAAGGGCAAAGTCTTATTCTGCCAAAAAGTAAAATAGAGGTCATAACTGAACATGAGAACAAAATGCCTGAAATTATTTTTTAAAATACTTCAATAATGACAAAATTGATGGACTATTACCAGCTAATCTGTAAGTTGCTATCCATTTTGACTTTTTTTTTTTAATCAGTTATATCCATTATATGTTCAGTCACCGTGTTCCTCTCCTGCTTCACATATTATGGCTCAGTTATAGCATTTCATATTAGATTATTTATCTTTCTGCCCATTACTAGAGAGCTGGGACTGTAACTTTTTTCCAACTGTCTCCAGTCCTTTAAAGATTATTTACTGGAATTCTGCTCTATAGTAGGGCTCTCTTTGCATTCCCAAAGCCTAGTACAATGCCTTGTACAAACTATATACTCAAGAAGTGAAGGGTTTGTTTGGTCATAGGGTAGTTCTATTTTCAACATTTTGAGGAACCTCCATGCTGTTTTCCAGAGTGGTTGCACCAGCTTGCATTCCCACCAACAGTGGAGGAGGGTTCCCCTTTCTCCACATCCTCTCCAGCATCTGTCATTTCCTGACTTGTTCATTTTAGCCATTCTGACTGGTGTGAGGTGATATCTCATTGTGGTTTTGATTTGTATTTCCCTGATGCCGAGTGACGTGGAGCACTTTTTCATGTGTCTGTTGGCCATCTGGATGTCTTCTTTGCAGAAATGTCTGTTCATGTCCTCTGCCCATTTCTTGATTGGATTGTTTGTTCTTTGGGTGTTGAGTTTGCTAAGTTCCTTATAGATTTTGGATACTAGCCCTTTATCTGATATGTCGTTTGCAAATATCTTCTCCCATTCTGTCAGTTGTCTTTTGGTTTTGTTAACTGTTTCCTTGGCTGTGCAAAAGCTTTTGATCTTGATGAAATCCCAACAGTTCAGTGATCCGAAGGGGCACGTGTACCCAAATGTTTATAGCAGCAATGTCTACAATAGCCAGACTATGGAAAGGACCTAGATGTCCATCAACAGATGAATGGATAAAGAAGATGTGGTATATATACACAATGGAATACTATGCAGCCATCAAAAGAAATGAAATCTTGCCATTTGCGACGACGTGGATGGAACTAGAGCGTATCATGCTTAGTGAAATAAGTCAATCGGAGAAAGACAACTATCATATGATCTCCCTGATATGAGGACATGGAGAAGCAACATGGGGGGGTAGGAGATAGGAGAAGAATAAATGAAACAAGATGGGATTGGGAGGGAGACAAACCATAAATGACTCTTAATCTCACAAAACAAACTGGGGGTTGCTGCGGGGAGGTGGGATTGGGGGAGGGGGAGCGGGCTATGGACATTGGGGAGGGGAAGCGAACCATAAGAGACTATGGACTCTGAAAAACAACCTGAGGGTTTTGAAGGGTCAGGGGTGGGAGGTTGGGGCAACCTGAGGGTTTTGAAGGGTCAGGGGTGGGAGGTTGGGGGAACAGGTGGTGGGTAATGGGGAGGGCACGTTTTGCATGGAGCACTGGGTGTTGTGCAAAAAGAATGAATACTGTTACGCTGAAAAAATAAATAAAATGAGAAAACACACACACAAAAAAAAAAGAAGTGAAGGGTTATGTGTGTTTTTAAAATCCACTCTCCTCCATATCTATATCACTATCCACATACCAACCTTTCAGGGACTCCGTGGAATGCTGTTCTTAAGGATATGTAAACATTGCTGTGGAACTGGGTGGGGAAGAGTCTTCCTTGTATACTGCAGACTACATCTTCTAACATAGTGCTCATTTACCACTTTGAACTACAGGGTAAACACCTGATGATTAAAGTTAATTACCTGCCAACAAATGGTGCAGGGACACCTGGACATCCACATGCAAAAGAATTGTTGGACTCCTATCTCATGCCATATATAAAAATTAGCTCAATATGAATCAAAGATATAAAATTAAGATCTATAATTTTTAAAAAATAGAAAAAAATACAAAGGCTATTTGTTCACTGGGATTAGGCAATGGTTTCTTAGTTATGACACCAACAGCACAAGCAATCAAAAGAAAAGAATAGATATCGTGGACTCTGCAAAGATTAAAATCTTATATGCTTAGAGGAGTACTATTAACAAAGTAAAATGAAAACCCACAGAGTAGAAGAAAACTTTGTAAATCATATATTTGACAAAGAATTTGTATATGAAGAATTGTTTTTGAATTGTCACAATTAAATAAAGATAAAGAAGCCAGTTTTTAAGTGGCCAAAGGATCTGAATGGACAGTTCTCTAAAGAAGATATGCAAATGGCCAATAAGCACAAGAGAAGATACTCAACATCATTAGACATCAAGGAAAGGCAAACCAAAACCATGACTTTATACTCATGACTTTATACTCATGAGGATGGCTATATTAAAAAAGACATAGAAAGTGCCAGCAAAGACACGGATAGACTCAACTCTCATAAACTGCTAGTGGGAATGTCAAATGGTGATGTCACTTTGGGACCTAGTTCTGAAGCTCTGCAAATGGCTAAACACAGAGTTACCTAGGATCCTATTTTCACTCCCAGGTACATAAACAAGAAATATGAACACACATCCAGAAAAAAACATGCATATGAAGGTTCACAGCAGCTATATTTAGAAGAGTTAAAAAGTGGAAAACAAGCCCAATGCCCATCCACTGATGAACGAATGAACCCATGGTGGTATATCCACACAATGGAGAATTACCTGGCCATAAAAGACACACTGTAACAACACCGATGAATCTTGAAAACACTGTGGTAATTAAACAACATCACGTCCAAAGGACCGCATGTTATTACGGTCCCAATTACATGAAACATCCAGAGTGAACAAGTCTACAGAAACTGAAAGCAGATTAGTATTTGCCCAGACTTTGAGGTGATAAGGTTCCTGGGACATGATGATGAAGGGGTGTGGTGTTTCTTTTTGGGGAATGAAAATATTCTGAAATTGACTGCAACAACAGATGCACCATTCTCTCAATATACTATGCCATGCGAATTATATCTCAGTAAAGCTGTGAAAAGGAAAAATCAAGAGCTAAATAGCAAATACCAAACTACTAAGCCACTGGGTTCCATCCCAACAAATTGGCTCAGAGTCAAGAGTCATCATTTTCTTTATGTGTATAATAATCATCTGCAGTAAAATACAAGTAAATGAAAATTATTTGCTTTTGTCCATATGTTTTTGTATAAAATGTGCGTGTGCCTCTCCATCTGAATTCCTCAGAGGTCTGAGGAATAGACCCATCAGTCCTTGCCTGGGGTTTAGCCTTACTGTTTCCACACAGTAAATTTTCAGTAGCAGTGTATCAAGTCAGTGAATTAACACTGCTCATATCTGAGAGTTTAAGTTGGTAATACAAGTGTGCCTATGTAGGAAAATGAAGCCGTAGACAGGTAACTGAAGAAAAATATTGTTGGTCTTTTATTTTCAACAACTCAGAAAACACTGTTTACATAAAAACCTGTAGGTAGTCTCTCATTAGAAGTTAACTTCATATTAACCAAGAGATACAGTACTAATTTTGGACCCTCTAAATCATTCTGAATCTGGTCATTCCTAATTTTCACAGAGATCATAGGAAGAGAATGTCTGTCAAATGAAAGGAAAAGGATAAAAGATTTAAGCCTGGTGAACTGCAATTTTTCATCCTTTCTTCTGTTACAGTCAAGTCATGAAGAAAAACATCAAGCACTTCAGTTGAATTTAAGCCCACTGTGCTGAATTCACTTCCAAACATTTAAAATTAGCAAAGCATTAAAATGAGGGCTTTGAGGGCTTGCTTCAGAGTGTAGGGCAGCCAGATATCAAGGGGGGCTTGGAGGAAAGCTTTTATAGAATTCAAATTTCAAGGCTAGAAAAAAAAAGTTATCAAATTTACAAATTAGCTTATTTAAATTTAACCATGAATCCTTTTCTCGCTAGTCTATACAATCTTGTAAGCAATAAGCTGTTTCTTTCTTGTCTTCCCAAAACGTCTGCAGTATTTAATTTGTGGAGCCATACCTCAGGGACAGTGGCTCTGAAAGGAAACAGGAAAATAAGTTTTAAGCCTGCACCTTGCTTCTATGTCCTATTGTCACAACCAGGTTTTGACCATTGAGTGAGCTGAAGCGTCTCACTACTGTCACTTTGGTCTGGGATGTGTGTGATCCTCTATTTACTCATAATCATCCCAACCAGAATCAATGTGAGTATTTCATTAACACAAATGTCATCACACCAGACCATGTAGAAGGATATAAATTCTTTTCTGAGATTAAGAAAGAAATACTTTTCCTTTTGTCTGTCTTTCCTCCCTCTATTAGACAACCATTTTGAAATAAAACAATAAACGTGAGAATCTATGAAACATAGGATAATGGGAACTGGACTAGGAGACCCTGGACCTATATTCTGCACCATGGTTCTAGCTCTTAACTTCTGAGCCCACTCTGTGAGATGATAGAACCATCCGACCTAGCACAAAGAACACAGTAAGATTATGTGGAAAACAACGTGGTAGTGTGAAGTACCCAGTGAGGCTCTGGAGCACATAAGTAGGGTACATACATAAATATGAGAGCAGTCCTGTCCTTATATGTTATGCTTTGTTTCTCTGCTCCACCTGACCCGAGCAGGCTTCTGGAGTATCACTGTGGGCCTTGAAGTTGGCTGGACTTTCTTCTTTGGCAAAACCACCAGTTGCAACCTCAGGTCATGATTCCTTTTCAGAAGCACCGAGGAGTAGACAGGGCCAACCACCTAATATTCCCTTACGAGGTGGGGTTTCACTACAGTTCTCCCATCTTGGCCCAGACAAGGGGATAAGATTTACACATCCACGGCACACCCTGCTAAACAGAGGCTCTCCGGCTGCCCTGGTAGCCACCTACCTGCTTAGCAGCCGAAGGGGTGATTGTAGAAGAGACATCTCTTATGGTTGGGAAGCTCTGCCTTGCAGCACACTCTCACCTTCCTCATACAGAGGGGAAGGGAACGGTCATCAAACTCAGAAGCCATAATGGTGAGAAACAGAATGCGTAAAATGCGAATGGAAAGCAGGCTCACGTCTATCCAGATCTGGATGTAGTCTAACCTAGCAAAGACTACTGCCAAAGCTGAGGTTCCAGAGGGTCAATGCAGGGGTAGAAGAGGAAATACATATCCTCTCCTAGGTGTAAATTAGGATCCAGGTAAACAAGGAAAGCCAAAGGCCACATAGTAGCTGAGTTTTCCACATCTTTGAAATGGGAGCTGATGTGGGCACACATACAGTCCACATGCAAGTGAACAAACAACCAGAAATAGGTTTTACCTTTCAGTTGTGCCATGGGATAGCTCTCTGTCAAAACGTGGTCAAGGCTGCTCAACACAGCACCAACACACAGTGCTGATAGGACTGTTTCTGCTGTTGGTCAGATGTTTCTAATCCAAACTTGTCCTAGATAAAGAAATTCAGACTGAAGCAAAATTATGAAATAAACTGGGCTGTGTTGCCTGCAAGCCCCGTTACTGGTGGCTGACAGAAAGCAGTTTCCTCTGCTCCCTTTCCAGCCTCCCACACTGTAGCTAAGTTCTCTGTTAAGTAAACAAAGGCTAACCCTCACCCCATCCAAAGCTGCTTCAGAAAACCAGAAAACCGCTGCAGTTGCCAATACCAAACTCAACATCCAGCTCATGGGCTCTGTGCACACACCAGGAAGCCACAGTCCCTGAGATCTCCAACACTTAGGATACCAAGTGAGAGAGCAGGCTATCCCCTCTATGAAATTATCTTTCAGAGGTAGTTTGCTCTGGTACTGTAACAAAAAAAAAAAAAAAAAAAAAAAAAAAAAAACCACTGGGCAGACTGAACCACACACATCTAGACACCTAGGATGCATAGTTTTGGAGGCTGGCAAGTCCAAAGTTAAGGTGCCAGCAGATTCAGTTCTTGGTGAGAACCACTTTTGCATCTGTAGCTAGCTGCCTGTCAGCTGTATCCTCCTCACATGGGGGACAGACACAGACAGAGAGAGTAAGCTCTTTGGTCTCTTTAAAGGGCACTAATCCCATCATGGGGATTCTGCCCTCCTGACCTCATCTCACCCAGGGGATCAGGACTTCAATGTGAGTTTCTGGCGAGGGCACATTCAATCCGTAACACAGTTTTTGTCAAATGCTTTGGGGATGAGAGAGGTGTGAGTCATGGAACTCTAGTGAATCACAGTAAACAAAATATGCATGCATTTCTTCAAGCACTGTGTACACAAGTGTATGTACGTGTAAGTGCGTGTACACATGCATATATAAATTTCATTTATTTCTGTGACATTTTAGAGTTCACAAATCCATATTAGTGGCAATTTAAACTGAAATTTAGTATACTTTCCACGACTAATAACTTCTAGGAGGGCAAGCTTTATAATCCCATATTTCTCTTAAGTTGTTATGTGGTTCTAAACATGACTTTACCTTGAAAAGAACAGCTACCAAGTCCTGGATGGCACGATAAGATCTTTGAACGGATACCTCAGTTACTGAAATTTCATTTGCTGTAGGTATCAAGCTGTGTCACCTCTCCTAGTCTACAGAACACTGTGGGGGTGGGGGGCGGGAATTGTCTTCTGGATATGATCCATATTTTGTCCTACAGATCTTTCCCTTGGACAATGGCAAAATCACAGAGAGTGACAGATTGATTCACAGCCATCTTCCCTTGGAACTGAGAACAACAATTGCACTATTTAGTATCTCTGACTTGTGAATTTTCAGTCTAAGTTGCAAATCTCTAAACTATTTTACTTTGATTTTTTATACAAATGTGTAAAAATAAGATTGTCCTTAAGTTATAAATAAATAAATAAATATTTTATTAATAAATAAAACAATTTAGGGATGCCTGGATGACTAAGTCCTTAAGCATCTGCCTTCAGCTCTGGTCATGATCCCAGGGTCTTGGGATGGAACCACACATTGGACTCCCTGTTCCATGGGAAGCCTGCTTCTCCTTCTCCCACTCCCTCTCTCAGTGTATCTCTTTCTGTCTAACAAATAAAATCTTTTAAAAAAAACATAAAAACCAATTTATTCTAACACATGAATCTTAGAGTCATAAATTAATTTTTCTTTTGCCCTGTTAAAACACACTGTTGTGTTCACATTGTAAGTAAATATAATTATGGAAGCAAGAGTTCTTCCCTACAATCAAGATTCATGACATAAAATGTTTTCTGAATTGAGAGAGTTTCAAATGGGTGTGCCAAACATGTGACTGGCCATAGAGGTACAGAATTCAATGCACCCACATGTAACTTTGAAATAAAATTCTCAAAGTTTGTGGAAGATGCCAAGCTTTCCAAAAGTGAGAAGGACTGAGATACTAGCCTGGAAAACAGACCTTGCTAAGGAACTCCAGAAGGACGATGAGTGCCTTATATAAAGCTTCTGAAAATGACAGATACCAAGGCATAAAAATCACACATTTCCAAGGTAACCAGAGTAATGATTGTGTCATTTATTGATACTGTTAGTTAATACTTACCTTGATGATTAATTTTATTGGCCAACTTGACTGCCACAACGTGCCCAGATTAACCATTTCTGGTGTGTCTGTGAGGTATTTCTGGATGAGATTGTCATTTATATCACTGGATTTAATAGGACAGATGGCCCACCCCAAAGCGGGTAGGCATTAGTCCATTTCTTGAGGGCCTTCACAGAACAGAGTGGAGGAAGGAGAAATTTGCACTTTTTTTCCTGCCTCACTGTTGAGCTGGGACATCTCATCTCATATTGCTTCAGGAAAAGATGGGGATGAACTGAACTACCAGCTTTCCTGGGTCTTCAACTTGCACATGGCAAATCACAGGACTGTCACTGGTCTCTTTCTCTGGAGAACCCTGACTAAAGCAGTTATCTAAAAATTTACCTAATGAATGGCAGCCGTGAACATAACATTCAATGGTAGAAGGAGAAAGTAGAGATTCTGCTCCCCAAAGAAGAAAATTACCTTCAGGAGGAACACCTCTCATATGTGCTTTTCTCAGCTGGTCATATGGAATTCTAACCTACTCTCTCCTACACCTGCTGTTAGAAATAGCAAGAAAAGCATCTATAATCTAGTTAGAAGAAAAAACACAGTTGGGAGATCTGGTCCAAATTCTAGCTTTACTGCTTACTACATGTGGCTTTGGCAGGGCTCACTCCTTCTTTAGAAATAAGTTAATAGGGGCACCTGGGTGGCTCAGTGGGTTAAAGCCTCTGCCTTCAGCTCAGGTCATGATCTCAGGGTCCTGGGATCGAGCCCCACACTGGGCTCTCCACTCAGCGGGAGCCTGCTTCTCCCTCTTCCTCTGCCTGCCTCTCTGCCTACTTGTGATCTCTGTCTTGTCAAATAAATAAATAAAACCTTTAAAAAAAAAGAAACGTCAAAAAAAAGAATTAAGTTAATAAAACTTACCTCATCTAATTGATGTGTATTATATGTAGTTAGGTATTCACTTAAAGAAGTTTTAAAATTTCCTCTTATTATCCCATAAAATATAAACATTAATTGTTATCTTTCTGTTCAAGTTTCTACATTATTTGATATTTCTCTCCTTCAAAGTTGACCACTTGGAAGCATAGTGCTATGAACTGATGCCTATATCCCACCTAAATTCATATGATGAAGGTCTAATTTTAAATGCATTATATTAGGAGGCAGGGGTTTTGGGAGTTGATTTAAGTTTGGATGAAGTCATGAAAGTGAGGCCCCCTAGGATAAGACTTGTGCCCTTAAAAGAAGAGAACAGAGGTATCTAGTTCCATCTTCACCTCTCTCCCTCTCTTCTCCATCCGCCATTATCCTCCCAGTCCCATGGAGACACAGAAGAAGATGGCCAACCACAAGCCAGGGGAACCCTCTACCAGGAACTGGATGGCGCCCAGATCATAGGCATCCACCACCTCCAGAGCTGTAAGAAATCAATGTCTGATGTATAAACCACACAGTTTAGGGTATTTTGTTATGGCAGCCTGAGCTGAATGAGACAGATAGCATCCATTCATTTGCATGTCAATGTTCCCTTATCAAATTCAAAGAAATAAAACTCTTTTTATTGGTTTACACCTTCTTTCACTGGGTAAAAGATAACGAATTGGCTTCTCTACCTAAAAGTACAGAATATACATTCTTCTTCTGACCCATAAGAAACAAATGTGAACTATACAAGATATGGATTATTACCACCATTTTACAGACAAAGAAACAAAGTACACTCACAAGTTTGGAGATCACACCAGTGAGAACAGAGGCCATTTCTGACTAATCTAATTCAGATTTTGATCACTTCAGACTCCTCTGAGACAATACAAGAAATGTGCCTGATTTTATCAAGTCATTTTG
This sequence comes from Meles meles, assembly GCF_922984935.1. NCBI lineage: Eukaryota > Metazoa > Chordata > Mammalia > Carnivora > Mustelidae > Meles > Meles meles. The sequence goes on from NW_025721613.1 coordinate 586,966, forward strand.
TGAATAACACAAGAAAAGAAGTCAGGAAAATATCAGTTTATCCACAAGCATAATATTTTCTCAGTATCATAGAGTAAAACTAAAGCTTACTCACCAAGATGTTTCCTTCAAACCCCAGTGTAAGACACACACATAGCCAAAGCTGGCTCTCGGGGGTATTCTACCATGAACAGCTATAAAGAGATCTGGACCCAAAGAATGCAGAAAGACTAGACAGAATGACGTTTTCAACAACAGCTGCTACATTTTAATATGTTGGAGCTATTTCAAAATCCCATTGCTCCAACTGAATTTCTGTGCCTTTAAGTCTTTCTTTCCCATCCCAACACCCATCTTATTCAAGGGGTTTTTTAATTACTATGGGAAACCAGAGGGTCAGAGTGACTGAGTTTGACACAAATGATCCCTAACCGAAATTACTCTAATACGTGCTTCCATTTCATTCTATAAAAAACTGTTCTATCCAAATGTGGATATCCTCAAGGATACATTATCCAGAAGGATTAATCCAGGATTCTATCCAGAATGCATTATCCCGAAGCATTATCTCTACGTTCCTATTATCTTTTAGATCCATATGTTTAGAAATGACTAGAAAAATCTCTTGTGCATTATTCTGTAGAGTCTAAGTGACAGAAAATCCTTGATTTCTAGAAATAATCAAATCATCTGACTAGTGAATAAATGCGGATGAACCAGGTATGTGATTCTGCTTCAGGTTAAAATACTAAATGTGGCTATAAAATAAAGAGAATAGCTTCTTATATGGCCTCTACACACTGGCTCCTTTCCTACCACAGGATCCTTGAATAATTGCTCCCACTTCTTAAAATCTTTTTTACAGCATCTTCTTTTCACTCACAAAAGAGTAAATCCTCACTTAAAAGAGGCCTTCCTGGAAACCTTAATGAGAGTGGCCTAGCTCCATTTCCATGTTTTTTTTTTTTTTAATAAGAGTTAAAAAAAAAAGAGTTAGCACCATTTATTAATTCTTGTTAATATAGCATTTGTCTCTTTCTATCAACATGCACTGTCCATTCTAGTATCCAATAGACACCTGTGGCAACTCAAATTTAAATTCAAATAAATGATAATTAAGTAAAATTACAGAAAAATGATGACTTTGATTTCATTAAAATTGAGAACTCTGTTCCTTTAAAAACACTGTGAAAAGAATAAAATGACTAGCCACATAATGGGAGAAAATATTTGTAAATCACATATATGATAAAGAACTTGAATCAGAATATAAAACTCTCAAAACTCAGTAATATAAAAACTAAAAATCCAACTAAATTGGGCAAAATCTTTGAATACGAACTTTACTCAACTTAACATATGAATGATAAGCACGTAAAAAGATTTTCACCATCACTAGTCATTAGGAAAATGCCAATCAAAGCCACATTGAACTGCCATATCATTCCCTCTAAGATGGCTATAATCAAAAGGACAGTAAGTCTGGGTGAAGATGTGGAGAAATTGTACTCTTACACTACTGTTGGTAAGAATATAAAACCACTTTGGTAAACAACTGGATATTTTCTTAAAAAGTTAAATTTACAGATAAAATATGACCCAGCCATTCAACCCCTAAGTGTTTACCCAAAAGAAATGAAAGTGTTGGTCCAGACAAAGACTTATACATGTATGTTCATAGTAACTTTACGTATAGTAGCCAAAACCTGGAAACAACCCGAATATCCACTACTAGGTGAATGGATAAACAAGCTATGGCTTCTTTGCATGATGGAATACTACTCAGCAATGAAATGAAGCACTGATAAATGCAAATACACGGGTGAATCATGAAATAATTATATTGAATTAAAGATGTTAAAAATACATAGTATGATTCTATTTATATATAATTCTTGAAAATGCAAAATAATCTACAATGACAGAAAACAGACTGGTGGTTTCCTAGGAATGGGGAGCAACAAGTGATTCGCAAGGGACATAAAATTTGGGAGATTATAAGTATGTTCACTGTCTTGACCATGATGGTTTCATCAATATATACATGTGCCAAAGCTTCCTGGTGTATAGACCTCAAATATGTACAGTTTCCTGTATGTCAATTATACCTCAATAAAGCTGTTCCTCAGTTGTACCAGTCACAAGTCAAGTGCTCAAGAGCCACATGTAGCTAGTGGCTATCAGATTGGACATTGTAGATAAAGAGCAGTACTATCAGCACAGATAGTTCTAGTCAGCAGCAATGCTCTAAAGCAGGGGCTGAGCAAACTATATACCAGGGACACACTGCCTGTTCTTCTAAACCCATTTTTTATTGGAACACACTTATGCCCAGTCATTTACATACTGTAAGTGGCTGCTATGGTGCTACCAGGGCAAAGTCGATAGTTGCAATAGAGGCCTTATTATCTACAAATCTACATAATTTGCTATCTGTCCCTTTAAGAAAGGATTTGCTGATCCTGGTCTAAATAAAACACTCTGAACATGGGCTACATCTGTCCTGTTCACTGCTGTATAACCCAAGCGGTGTTTATGGAGTACCTCATGAATGCACTGTCCTAAACACTAGAGAGGCAGTCTTCAACAATACAGAAAATAAGATCACAATTCTCATGGTTTTCACAATCTGGCAAAGGGTTCAGGTCACATGAGAAGTAAATAAGAAAAGAGGCAAGGATGAATGCTAAGATGAAAAGCAAACAGAGGTATGGAGTATGAGTGAGGGCAGCAACTTCCACTTAGGTAGTCAGCACAGGCCTCTGAGAGGACCAGACATCTGAACATGAGAGCGCCAACACTGCAGAGACCTGTGGCAGAAGCCGAGGGAGGAGCAACACCCAAGGCCTCAGGACAGGAATTAATTGGAAGACCTGATGCGTGCAAAAGAAGGCCCATGTGGCTGGAGAATACACAAGGTGGAAAAGGTAGGTAAGGAGGGAGAAATAGAGAAGGCTAAGAAAAGGTGTCTGAATTTTATCTAAGTATGATGGAAAGCCACTATAGGACTTCAAGGCAGGGAGCAGTCTGATCAGTGCACATTTTTACAGATCACTCTGGTGCTGTGAAGTGAAAACCGGGCCAGGCAAGAGCAAGGAAGGTGTTAGAAAAGTTACGGAGTTTCTGGAAAGGTACATGTGAGAGACGGTGGTGGTCTGGCTTGGGCTACGCGGCAGCAGTACAGAGGAAGTGGAGAAAGTAAAGTTATGTTGTGAAGTAATAGTTAACTGGCCTTTCTGGTGGTTGTGGTAGAGGTAAGGAAATGAAGGAGTTAAAAATGAACCATAGATTTTAGCTTGAACGAGTGGGACAACAGTATGAACCGCAAATATGGGAGAAACTACTAACTGTAAGACCTAATACTGTGTGCTTATTCTATGACAGTATTCACTCCATTTCACAGTTAATACTCCCAACCATCTTGAATAATAGGTACTACTGTCATGTTCATTGTATAAATAGGAAACTGAAGGTGAAGGTCAGAAAAATAGGACCAACACAGTGAAGATTTGAACCTGGGTCACCGCACTCGAAATTTCACCACATTGTATGTAATTGCCTCCTTAACAGTAATTTCGGGGAATATGAACTTCATTAGAGGCAATGGCGGTACCACTGGATTAACAGTCTCTCAGAATGACTAGTTTGAAAGATGCTACTGTTCTGCTTTATCTCTTAAACATCACCCTGTATTCTTAGAATAAAAGAAATAATTGGCATCTATGCATTTTTCAAAGCACTTTCTGCAGCATTACCCTTTGATTCCCGTTTACAAAGGAGGAAACTGAAACAAGTCCAGTGATTTCCTTAAGATCATCAAGAGAGTAACAGAACTAGAACTAAAAGCCAGACGAACTGACTCTATGTAGTGATCTGGCCAATAAGTGTGTCTTTAAAAATTCAGACCGTTCAGAAAAACAAACAAACAAACTAACAAAAACGTGTTTTATATCACTACCCCAAATACGGATACATATGTGAAATGGAGAAAAAGAAGTAATACAAAACTGTTCTCACCATTACTAATTTGTTAGGATTTCTTTTTCTTTTCTTTTTTTTTTATAATTTTGATTGTAACTAGCAATTTAAACAACATTGATCCACACCTTGGTAATTAACACTACAACACATACTGCAATCACATAGTAGACTTTTTAGGAAATAAGTCTCATGGCTCACAAAAACTATCAAAACCCAAAAGGGCAAGATGGAACATATAGATGAGTTTGCTGAGTATTTGGGTTACCTGAGGACTAGTGTCTGTAAGAGTATAAATGGCAATGATTGCATGAACTACAGTTTAGAAAAATTCTTTATTATGATTATTTCCTAATCATCAATAGAATAATAATCAATCCTAATATGGAGGTCTGAAATCAAGGCATGCCTGCTAATATTTAAAATGAGAGAGGTGCACTTTTATGGAAAAAAAAAATTAAAAACAACAAAAAAGTGCTTCACCTTGTCTTTGCCCCAAAGGAAGTAAAGAGCTACAGAATGCCCAGATTAGCAAAATCTATTTCCTTTGGAAAGAAAGAGAGAGAGAGAGAGAGAGAGAGAGAGAGGAGACTGGTGATAATGTGGCAGCCCATTCAGATATATAATGAAAGACAGCATCTTGAGGACAACGGCTTAAGATGCAAGTAATCTTTCATTTATTGGATAAGTACTACTTGTTAAATGATCAAGCTACTCAAATATCCTTTGCCAGAATGCTTAATTTCCCTTAGTAAAGGAAGAAAACTGCTCAGGAGTATCAATCTTTGATTTTCCCCCAAATGCTTAAGTTTACAAGAATAAAAGAAAAGTGCTTTAAAGTCCATGTCAATTACTCCGAACATTCATTTACCTTCCTGAATGTGGCGCTAACTTGGTGAATTTTCTGTCTGTCTCTCTCTCTCTCTCTCTCTCTCACTCACACACACACACACACACACACACACACACACACACACACATATCCCTGAATCTCATTTCAGAAGGGGAAAAGCCACAAGGACACTCCACAGACAGTCTCAATATATCAAAGGACACCAGCACTTAGGCCCATACATCATCAAGTGCACAGGCATCCCTAGGTGCCCCGCAACACAGTCAAGATCCCAGGGAGGCCCATTCCCTTCCATACTCAGAACAGCATCTCCCCTCTCCTCAAATGACCTCTTGCCAACCTGGGATCCTGGTGCGTGGACTCAGGAAATGCTGTGAGGTCTGGACCATCAGAAGCTCCCCGTCGCCCCTCCAGGTTCTCACAATAGACACCTGGTACCCCAAGACATTTCTTATGCAACAGTTCAGTGACTCCTCTAATCCCAGTTGGTGTCCAGAGAAACTGGAGGGGCACCACCAGGACACAGGGCAAAATAGGGGGTCCAAATAGTAGGTCTTTGGGGGAGGGGTGGAGGAGGAGTGGACAGGGCCAGAAAACCCAAATGCCGCCAACACACAGATGGGCTGCAGAGGTCTGCGACTCTGAGCCATGTATTCTTGCTCAGGGGACCCTTTCCAGACACCTGGCTGGTCTGCACCAGCACGCCACAGACAGGGCCGCCCTGTGCACCAGGACCAAAAGCTCCAAGTGGTCGCCAGAGTCCCCGCTCCAGACTCTGACAGAGCACCCGCGGGCTGCCCCATGCCCCCGCCTGGGCCCCTATCCAGCCCGCAGCAGCCTGGGGACCAAGGGACCCCCAGTGCGAAGGCCCCTGTGCGGGCCTGGGACCCTCCTCCGCAGTCCACCGCCCAGCCAGGCCGGTTCCAGCCTAACCAAACCTCCATGCCCCTGCGGGATGGACCCTGAGCATCCCAAGCACACATGTGAGTCAGACCACCACCCCCGAGCCCCAGAACCTTGGGGGAAGCACGGTGTGGGCGCAGGGACCTCCCCCCACCCCACCCACCAGAAAAAACCTCGCAGTGGCCGCACCTCAGCCTCCAGGTGGGAGGCCCAGCGCCCCAGCCCCTCCTCCTACTTTCCTCAGCACGGGTTGCAGAGGCTGGCGGAAGCCGCGGGCCCTGAAGACTTGGAGGGGACCCTGTCTGCAGATGGTGAGCGCCAGGGGGACCTCGGGGCACCCAGAGGCCAAACCCTCAGGGAGGGTGGGGGCCGGGGAAAGGCGAGGCCCCAGTGTCCTTCCGCGGGCCCAGATTGAAGGAGGGGCCCGGCCATCAGTCCGGCGGCAGACGGAGATGAGGAGCCAGACTAGGGGCCCCTCCGAGAGCCTTTAAGACTCTAGACTGGAAACCCGGGGACTCGGGGTGACTTGCCAGACCTGGGCGCTGGAGGGCGGGGATGGTGGAACATCAGGGAACTCAGGCTGCAGGCCAGGAGCCGCTAGTCCAGAGCGTTAAATTCCCCAGGCGGCGATCTCCAGCGCGGCGGTTGCGGCACAGAGGGCACGCGCGTGGAGAGGGTGGGGGTGGCAGCGGCAGCGGCAGCAGGAGCAGCTCCATGTCCTCACGTTCTTGGTGCCCGGGCCTCCTGAGGTCCCAGACTCGCCTGTCAGAGAAGAGGAGGGCCCTGGCTGCTCCCCTAAAGTGTCCTGCTGGGGGGACATCGCTTGCATGAAGAAGACTTTCCCGCAAATCCCAGCCCAGGAAGAGGCCGCACAGTCATGTCCGGGGGAAGCTGGCCAAACAGGCGAGGACGCGCGGGTCTAGGCGGCTGTCGCGCTCAGGCTGGGAGCCGGGTTCCGGGTGCTACCGGCATGCCTCCCATCGGGGCCATGCACCGCCACTGTGCTTGGCACCAGGGGCTGCAGGTCCTGGCCGCTTCCTCCAACTGGGGCGCAGCCAGGCTGGGTGTCTTTCTCTGCTTGCAGAGATCTGCTGGGGGACAGGCAGCCGACGGACCTTACTAGCCTGCGACTCAGGGGCCCGTGTCATGAATGGGAACCTCTAGGGCACCAACGCGCGCCTCTCCCGCTGACCAGCCCAAGAGCACCTGGCTGAGTCCCTGCCCGCCCTCCCCAATAAACCCCCACAACCCGGACCCCGGGCCCCCACTCAGGAGGTCTTAGGTTGGAGCTGCGCATGGCAGGGTGCCAGGGCTGTGCAAATTGGGAAGCCCCAGGCATCACCTGGCCTCCTGAGCAATCCTGAACATTTGTGTAGCCCTCCTGGACTTCTGCAGCTGCAGGTCAGCAGCCTCTGCACCATTTGCCCCAGTGGTTTCAGCTGTCTGAGGCTGCAAAGACAAGGGCATTCCAATCCTCAAAGTGCAACTAGGGAAAATGCAGGCAAGAAGGACTCTGAAATATGGCTTAGCCATTGAGAAGGCTATGATATGTGGGAGTGTTTATCGGATATCTGCGCTGAGAGCATGACTTCCATACAGCCCTAATAGTGGGTGTTTTTGTTGTTGTTGTTGTTGTTTGTTTGTTTTTGCCAGAGAGTAATCAGGAAGGGGATTTGGAACCAAACCAGATTGAGTTGAGTGATGTACTTTGCAGAACTGACTGATGGGTGCAGATGATTCCATAGGTGGCCTTCCCCCTTGGAGTCAGGTCTACATGAAGGGTAGATGAGTGACAAAGGACACACCACTCCATGATACTATGTTGTTGAAGGACTTTTGTTTGTTTTGTGATTTTTTTTTTAATTGAGGTTCCTGTGGGGTTCAGCTGTTATCAAGACAAGCTGTAGAAGAATAGGGCTCTGGCAGACTCGGTTCCCAGCAAGAGATGCTATCCAAAACACACACACACACACACACACACACACACATACACACATTTACATACAACCCCCACCCCCAGTCACTGGCCATGTTTATTGTGGAAGTAATGGGTAGAAAATGTTCCAGCCCATTTTAAGCCTTGTTCACACATTGTTCAAAACAAACTTACACAGGCTGTAAAAATCTTGGTTTATGTAATGTTTATTATATATAATATATATTATATATATCATATATAATATATAATATATTTAATATATATTTATAAAATATAAAAATATATATAAATATATATATACACATATTTATAAATTATTCCAATATATATGTATGTATATGTGTTCAGATGCAATTTTTCAGGGGTAGCTGTCTTTCTGCAGCTTAGACCCAAGTGTACTGAGAGGACTTTGCACCCACTACAGAGTTTATCAAGGATTGTATACTGCAGATGGCTTTGCAGTTCCTTTCATCTGGGCTGAAATCATGCTATTATGTTTCCTATCATGAATGGACAATCCCAGGTTCCTTACACTGGTTCATTTTTAAAATTTAATTTATACTCATCTCTTTTTAATATTTCATGTGATTAACTTATTATCTTTAATGTTTATTATCTGCCTGTCTTCCAGCGGTCAGAAATATTTTTATTATTGTTGTTTAGAGAAGTGCCTGGCACAATAAATGTTTCTTGATTAAATGAATGAATGAGACACAAAAAGAATATGGGATCGGTTCCAGAAGGACCAACCCTGGATGGTTATTTTGTGCTGAGAGTCTCACGGATTATCAGCTGTTTCTCTTTGAGATGATACATCATGCTCTAATCACATGTGGAAAACTCACTTTCACTTTAGAGTTTGTAAGTGCTTTTATTTCAAATTCCATTAGTTTTGATTTGCATAAAATCCATCCCACCCCTCTCCCGTAAGGAGCTTTGAGGGAGAACTCACTTCCTAAGGAACATTGTGTTTGCTCTGATTAATATTATCACCAGAGTAGTATTGGAAAGGACACAGATAAGATCACAGTCACTCCTGGACTTAAAATCTTCCTTGGCTCCTATGTCTATGGGATAAATATCAAATGCTACAGTGTGATAGACAAGACTCTCTACAATCTGATACCTCACTCCCACTCCCTTGTGTTATCATCTGCTCTACTTCAACTCTAGCCCTGTTCTCCCTCACACTGAACTATGTGCACTTCCAGAAATGGCTTGATCTAGCCCATGGTCATGGCTTTGAACCTGCTCTTCTTGTTGCCTAGGAAGTTTCCCTTCTATATATTTCAACCTGTTGTTTTACATGGATTCCTCTAGGGCCTGCTGCATAGCAAATACCTGGTATGCATTTGTTGAGGAAAGAAATCTTTAAGGCTTATATCTATAAGTACCTCAAGAAACTCTTTCTGTCTTTCTTTTTACCTAGCTTCCACCACACACCAACCACACACACAAGGTTAAGTGCACCTTCTGTATTAGTAACAAAATTGATTGAGTCGCTTTATGCCAGGTACTAATCTAAGCATTTTACCCATTTTAATTCATTTAAATCTTAACTACAAGCTAGAGTCCCTTACACCCCATTTTAACCATGGGAAAACCCAAGTCACAATGATGTTAGATAACTTGTTCCAACAGCTGGTAAGTAGTGAAGCCAAAGTTGGAACCTGGTAGTCTGTTCCAGAATCAGTGCTCTTAACCCCTTGTCCATCCTGCCTCTCCTGTGTGCTTCCTTCTCCTTACAGCACACATTAGACTAGGCTGTTACCATCTGGTTGACTTGAATTTAAGCTCCTTGAAATTAAAGGTTATATTTTGTCTTCTCTCTCTCTCTCTTTCTCTCTCTCCCTCCCTCCCTCCCTCCCTATTTTGTGACAAGCACAGAGTTAGACTCTCAATGATCCACCCCCAATGACTTAGCTTTGAATGAATGAGTGAAGTAGTAAAAATAACCATTTTCATTCTCTATACAGGTTAATGAAGATGCTCTGATGTGGGAGAATTATTGGTAGACTAGTCCTCTCATTCCTTAGAAAGTGAAAGCATTTTCCCTGCACTGGGAATCTTAGCTTGTAGAAAATGTGAAGCCAGAAAGCAATACTGATAACAAAGGCAATTGGAGGCGTGTGATGACCACGTCTGACACAAGCAGGATGCATCCAGAATATTTTGAAATAAACTGTAAAGTAAAGTACTAAGAATAGCGGAGATTAACAGCTGGGAAACACCAACACCAGACCTTTAATAGGAACTCCTCTAAGAATGAAACCAAAATGTTTGGCCAACCATCCAAACATGATTAGAAGTTTGGAACTTTCTGCCCCATCCCCCATCCTCCAAGGAAGAAAGAAGAGCTGGAGATTAAGTTAATAAATCAATCATAACTATGTGAAAAGCCTCCATACCTAAACTAAGAACTTCTAGGTTGGAGACTACATTCACATGCTGGGATGTTGGCTCACCCCAACATCAAGGGGGACAGAAGTCCCTGTGCTTGAGATGCTCCCAGACCTTGCCCTACTACCTCTTTATTTTGCTGTTCATCTGTATCTTTGTTCATATCCTTTATAATAAAACAATGGACATAAGTCTTTCCCTGAGTTCTTGGAGTCTTTACAGCAAATTATGGTACATAAGGAGGGTGTTGTAGAACTCCCAATTCATAAGTGGTTGATCAGAAGTATAGGCAACAACCTAAACCTTGTGACTGGCGTCTGGTGTCATGGGACATCTTGTAGAACTGAGCCCTTAACTTCTGGGGTCTACAGCTAGTTAGTAGAGTCTCCAGCTAGTTAGCCTCATAATTGAATTGCAAGAAAAATAATTAGTATCCAGAGAGTTGAAGAATTAGTTGGTTTTGGGGAGGGAAACTTACACATGCAGTGTCAGAGTGCTATGAGTGAAGGAAAATGATTTTTCCTTTAGGTAGATAGACATTCCCAAGGATTTATAAGTAGGAAGAAGGGGCAATGCTTGTCTGATTGCATCTTCCTTCTCTAAGAATTACAAAGCAATCCACAATAAGAAAGCTATCAAAGGTCACACCGTTAATCAGTGGTTAAGAAAAGACTTGAAAGTAAATCTGATTGCGGAATTCAAATGCTAAGTATTGTACCTTGACTCAGGAAAGGCAACTGCTTGTCTTACAGAAATCCGATCAACTGAATATTCATCTCCTTCATATTTTTGCTCTACTGCTTGGCATATTGTTTTGTGATTGACTTACTTATCTTGTGTCTTTTATTTTTATAAGATTGTATTTATTATTTGACAGAGAGAGAGAGAGAGATCACAAGTAGGCAGAGAGGCAGGCAGGGGTGGGGGGAGCAGGCTCCCCTCGGAGTAGAAAGCCCTATGTGGGGCTCCATCCAAGGACTCTTAGATCATGGCCTCAGCCTAAGGCAGAAGCTTAATCCACTGAGCCACCCTGGTGCCCCTATCTTGTGTTTTTTAAAGTAGATCTCAGTGCCCTCTATGGCAAGCAATGTGCCTGTCAGAGTCCATTATTTGGCAAATGAAGTCAAGATAGGGAGGGACAGGGGGAGGGTATATGGAAAGGAATAAAGAAATCTGGGTAAGAAGAGAAAGAGATGAGGATGCCTGAGTGGCTTAGTCAGTTGAGTGACTGCCTTCTCCTTGATCATGGAGTCCCAAGATTCCCATCTGGTTCTCTGCTCAGTGGGGAGTCTGCTTCTCTCTTTGGCCCTTCCCCTTCTGGTGCTCTCTCTCATTTTCTCTTAGGTAGAATAATGGAGTCAAAAATTAAAAAAAAAAAAGAGGTGAAGATGGATAATGTATACAAACAAATACCTGGTCCTGATTCTGCCATATATACTGGCTTGTACCTGGGGAGCTATAGACAATCAGGCATAAAACCTCCATGTGCCCTTGTTCAGTTTCCGTGGGAAATGTCTTCAAATAATACAAATATGATTTATAAAAAAATTGTTTAAAAGTTGTTGAGGCTAATAAGTGATGAGTAAAATCTACTTATTTCTCTCTGCCCTGAGTTCACCAGAGTGACTGTGCAAAGTCAGATATCCACTAGAACTCCAAACCATTAGAAAAACACAGAATAAGGTGGTTTCCATCTTTAAAGATTGGTCAACCTCCAAGGGATGAGATTGGCAAACCTCAGGTTGCAGGAATGGGGATGATTCTTCTTTGCTTAACTAATACCTAATGCCTAATACCATCAACCCTTATCTGAATAATCAATTATTTTAAAGAACAACAAAAGGAATATTGTTTTACATGACATAAAAATTCTATAACTATTAAAAAAATCAGGTTCATCATCCCAAGTGTCCACTGATGAATGAATGGTTGAAGAAAATTTAGTGCATACACACACACACACAGTGGACTATAAGTCAGCCATAAAAAGAGAATGAGGGGCACCTGGGCAGCTCATACAGTTAAGCATCTGACTCTCAATATCAGCTCAGGGCATGATTTCAGGGTCTTGCATCAAGCCCTGTGCTGGGCTCCTTGCTCAGCAAGAAGTCTGGTGGAGATTACTGCCTCCATCTCCTTCTGACCCTCCCTGCTGTGCTCACTCAATCTCTCTGTCTCTCTCACTCTCTCTAAAACAAATAAACCTTGGGCACCTGGGTGGCTCAGTGGGTTGGCCTCTGCCTTCAGCTCAGGTCATGATCTCAGGGTTCTGGGATGGAGCCCCACATCAGGCTCTCTGCTCAGCAGGGAGCCTGCTTCCCTTCCTCTCTCTCTGCCTGCCTCTGCCTACTTGTGATCTCTGTCAAATAAATAAATAAAATCTTAAAAAAATTTAAAATAAATAAATAAAATAAAATAATCCTTTAAAAAATGAGATCTTGCCATTGTGATGATGTGGAAGGACCTAGAAGTTATTATGCTAAGTGAAATAAGGCAGAGAAAGACAAATCACTTGATATATTTTTTTTCTAAAAAACAAAGCAAATGTACCAAAAAAAAAAAAAAAAAAACCCACAGAAACAGACCTATAAATACAGAGAACAAACTGATTGACCCAGGGAAGGGGAGTAGTGGCATGGACAATATGGGTGAAGGAAGTGGGAGATACAGGCTTCCAGTTACAGAATGAGTAAGTCACTGGGATGAAAGATAAACACAGAGCATAGTCAGTGGTACTATAACAGCATTATATGGGGACAGATGGCAGCTAGCCTTGTGGTGAACATAGCATCACAATTAGAGTGTTCGAATCATAATATCGTATGCCTAAAACAAAGGCAACACTGTGTGTCTACTATACTTCAATTAAAACATTAGCTTCGGTCAAGATGGCGGGGAAGTAGGAGGAGGCACTGTTTCAACCTGTACTCTAAAGGGAGCTGATTATCTACCAAAGAACTCCGACTACCCATGAAATCAGTCTGAGATCAGAATTATAAACGTCTGGATCTCTACAGGAGCAGAAGACGCCAGGTAAAGCAGACTGGAAGCTTTGGACTGATATAGGAAGATAAAAAAAAAGAGGGAGGGAGCCACCAGAGGTGACCAATTGGAAAGTAATACCCCAACACAAGAGAGCTCTGCGTCTGGGGACCAGCATTAATTTGGAGTCTGGTTGAAAGCATGCAAAAAACAAAGAGCAAATGATCGCGTGGGGGTAATAGTGGGAACCTGGGCGGTTAGAGTCAGGGACCTAAGTCCCAGGACCTAGGACAGCCTCCCCTGGCGCTGAGCCAGAGAGAGTGTGGTGGAGAAATCAGGTCTCCATCCCTGAGCCCCCAGTGCACCTGAATGCCAGCACGCCGGAGAACAAGTGCCCTGAGCCCCCAGTGCACCTGAACGCCAGCACGCCGGAGAACAAGTGGGGTCTGGCTCCCATGAGGGGCTGGGAGCCTGGCCAGATGGCAATCCTGAAACGCGGGCATCCCACACCCTCCCTTGGGATAGGTGCTCATAGGCGCTAGCCTGGAGCTCTGGCATCCAGAAAAAACAGACATTCCCAGCCCGGGACAGCAGGAAAATCTCAGTGTGTGATCTCTGCTCGGAACCTCTCTGGCGGCCTGGAGCTGCCTAGACAGCCACCGCTGCCCTGGTTTTGGGTACAATGAGGAGCTCCTGCATCCCCAGGGACAGTGACTCAGAACTGACTCTGCCAGCAGCTTTTGCAAAACATTCTGAGGCTTCTCTCTGAGAGGGAGGTCGGGGTGCAGCTTGCTGTCCTCTAAACCTCCAAAAACCATCAAAAGCTGTCAAGGTGAGAGAAAGCAGATGAAAGAACATAAAAACCCCCAGAGAACAAAAGGCTGAAAAAAAACAGTTTCCTCAGAGCTCACCCCCTTGAGGGGAGCAGGAGGACCTAACTCAGGGAACATCATTGTCTGAAAACCCACGTGGCAGGCCCCTCCCCCAAAAAACCAACCAGGAAGGAAGAAAAAAAAAAGACTACAAGAGAACAACCACCACTACTTCATAAATACAACTTTTGTTTTTAACTCTTTACCAATATTCTGGTTCTTTCTTTTTTATATACATACAGAAAATTTTTTAACCTATTTACCATCACACTGAGATGTCCAGTACATCAAATTCTTTAATAACCTTCTAACCTGAACTTTTTGATACATACACCCATGTTCCTACCTTTAATTGTGGATTTGTTCTGCCAGTCTTTTGGTCATTTTCTGGATATTTACACTGAGATGAGTGTTATCTAGTTTTCTCCAGGGGACAAGGTGATCTTAGGGTCCTCACTGCACCATCTTCCCCCAAGGTACTTTTTTACTAGTTACTTCTTTAAAGTGCTCACTATGGCAACTGCCTGACCTCCACTCGATGTATAGATGTATGGATATTTTTGTTCATTCTTGATTCTGTTCCATTGTTCTAAAGCTCTGTGTTTATGCCACTACCACAAAGTCAGACATCATGATTTTGTTGTAAATGAGGAAATGTAAGTCCACTAAATTTGGTCTCTCTCTCTCTCTTTTTTTTTTTAAGACTGTTTAGGCTAAGTTCATCTTTGATCTCCTGGTTGATCCAAGCATTCTTAAGCAAGGTGGTCTTTAGCTTCCAGGTGTTTGAGTTCCTTCTGAACTTTTCCTTGTGATTGAGTTCCAGTTTCAAAGCATTGTAATCTGAGAATATGCAGGGAATAATGTCAGTCTTTTGGTATTGGTTGAGTCCTGCTTTGTGACCCAGTGTGTGGTCTATTCTGGAGAAGGTTCCATGTGCACTTGAGAAGAATGAGTATTCTGTTGTTTTAGGGTGGAATGTTCTATATATGTCTATGAGGTCCATCTGGCCCAATGTTTCATTCAATGCTCTTATTTATTAATTTTCTCCTTCGATGATCTGTCTATTACTGAGAGAGGCATATTAAGATCTCCTACTATCAATGTATTCATATCAATTTGACTCTTTATCTTGATTAATAATTTTCTTATGTAATTGGCTGCTCCCATATTGGGGGTGTAGATATTTACAATTGTTAATTGTAAAAGATGTCAAATCATCTTGGTGGATAGTCACTTTAAGAATTATGTAGTGTCCTTCTGTATCTCTGACTACGGTCTTTAGTTTAAAGTCAAATTTATCTGATATTAGAATTACTACCCTGGCCTTCTTTTGAGGCCCATTGGCATGAAAGATGCTCCTCCATCCCTTCACTTTCAGTCTGGGTGTATCCTTAGGTTCAAAATGGGTCACTTCTAGGCAACATATGGATGGGTCCTGTCGTTTTATCCAATCTGCAACCCTGTGTCATTTTATGGGCACATTTAGGCCATTCACATTGAGAGTGATTATTGATAGATACGTTTTGATTGACATCGTGTTACCTTTGAAGTCTTTCTGTCTGTAGATTGTTTCTATATTTCTGTTCAATGATATTCCTAGGATTTTTTCTCTTTTATAGAATCCCCCTTAGTATTTCCTGCAGTGTCAGCTTGGTGGTTGCATAGTCTTTTAAGCTTTGCCGGTCTTCCAATCTCTTTCTCTCTCCATCCATTTTGAATGTCAGTCTTGCTGGATTAAGTATTCTTGGATGCATGTTCTTCTCATTTAGTACTCTGAATATATTTTGCCAGCCCTTCCTGGCTTGCCAGGTCTCTGTGGACAGGTCTGACATTATTCTAATGGGCTTTCCTCTGTATGTCAGGAGCTTCTTTGTCCTAGCTGCTTTTAAGAGGGTCTGTCTAGAATCATAATTACTCATTTTAATTATAAGGTGTCATGAGGACTTTCGAGAATCTAAAACCTTGGGGGGAACCTGTCTGCCTCTAGTACATGAATGTTCCAATAATTCTGACGTTGGAACGTTTCATGGCATCATTTATTTCCGAGATTCTATTTTTCTGGCTTCTGAGCTGTTTGTTCCAGGCTTCCTCCTGATCCTTTCTCTCTATCTGTTTGTCCTCCAGATCACTAATTCTATCTTCTATCTCAGTTTCCCTAGCTTTTAGAGAATTTATATTAGATTGGAATTCATTGAGAGCATTTTGAACATCATCCCTGGTGGCTTTCAGTTCTACCCTAATCAATTCCGTTTGGTCATCCATGGCTTTCTCCAACCTAGCTATTGCCTGGATAATTGTTAGCCTGAATTCCTTTTCTGACATATTGTCTATGTCGATAGCCATTAGCTCTGTTGCATAAGGTCCATCCTCTGTATTTTTCTTCTGTTGGGCATTTCTCCTCCTAGTCATTTTGGTAAGAGATGAATGAACAGATGCAGCTAGATGTATTGATTGTGGTGCAGTCAAGGTGCACCCTGGAACCTTCTGTGCAATCAGGGTTCCCCACCCAAATGAGAGAAAAAAGAAAAGAAAAAGAAATAGAATAGAAGAAAAAAAAAGAAAAGAAAAAAAAAGGGGGAAAAAGAGAGAGAGAGACAGGAAAAAAGGGAAGATAAAAGAGAAGGCTCAGCCCAAATGGGCCCCATGGTAAGATTTATGAAGTATACCAACAGAAACAGACAAACACAAAGTCTGTTAAAATTATATGACAAGATATAAAAAATGAAGAAACTCATCAGAAAGAATCCCAAGTATAATATTTATATACTATCAGGACAAACACAAATACACAGAAACACAGGTAGAAGGAAAAGTTGGGAGAGTGGTTATAAATTCTCAGTGTGGGCGAGGAAGGTTACTTTGATTCTTCCTGTATGTATCTTGATGTTTTTGTTAAGGGACTCAACTTTCCTAAGATACAGGGAGATTAAAAATTGGTTTGTCTATAGGGTAGCATTGATTGGGGAAAGGGGATTACCTTGAAGTTTAACTCTATATGTATATTAGAAAATAAAAATTAAAAAAGAAGAAACCTGACTAAACTAAGATAAAATTTAAAAAATTAAAAAAATAGAAAAGCAAAAGAAAAACACGGGTGTATGTATCTAAAAGTTCAGTTTAGAAGGTTATTAAGGAATTTGATGTACTGGACATCTCAGTGTGATGGTAAATAGGTTAAAAATTATCTGTTTGTATATAAAAAAAAAAGAACCAGAATGTTGGTAAAGAGTTAAAATTAAAAGTTGTATTTATGAAGTAGTGGTGGTTGTTCTCTTGTAGTCTTCTTCTTCTTCTTTTTTTTTTTTTTTCTTCCGTCCTGGTTGGTTTTCTGGGGGAGGGTCCTGCCACGTGTGTTTTCATACTATGATGTTCCCTGAGTTAGGTCCTCCCACCCCCCTCAAGGGGGTGGGCTCTGAGGAAACCATTTTTTTCAGGCTTTTGTTCTCTAGAGATTTTTATGTTCTTTCATCTGTTTTCTCTTGCTTTGACAGCTTTTGATGGTTTTTGGAGGTT